>NC_141622.1:38223216-38909466 GCF_047967505.1 Dipteris shenzhenensis | reverse complement strand
GAAAGAAGAAAGATGATTCATGGAGAATGTGTAGATTATAAATGATTGAATAAAGTGACAATTAAGAATAAATACCCCCTTCCTTGTTCAAATGATTTGATAAACCGTTTGGCTAGAGCAAAGTACTTCACTCCCCTGGTGCTAGGTCTGATCCTGGATTGAGTCGCGAACGCGTGCCTGCATCTTAAAGCAGCCCAAGGCCCAACAACAGATCGAAGGCCTCTAGGCACCACCTGGTAGTATGGGACACTAGGCTGGTCAGGATTTGGTTGGGAGTTCATGCAAGTAGCTCAACTCGTGGCTCGGAGGGGACATCTCTAGATTCGGGATCATATCTTGTAGGGTCATGGTTGGGTGTTGAGCAGCCTGCTCAGATTCCTCACGTTTGGTGTGTTCTTGTGTTTGGTTGTAGGTCACAGGTTTCAGGAGTGCTAGGGTCCTGTCACTCACCCCTCCTGCTACGTGCCTCTTGAATTAGGGCTTCAATGGCTTTGCAAAGAGCCTACAATGATCTTAAACACCCTTGCTGCTACACTACTTGAATGAGCTCTACACATGCACTAAGGGCTGCTGCAGAGTTATTTCTGATTGCAACTGAATTGTTCTGGCGAATCAGCTCAGCCGCGCCTTGCTGACCAGATCTGGCTGACCCCAGGGACTGGTTGGGGCCTCTAAAAGCCCCAATTGCCAGCCCTATTTGCTGGTCTTCCCAGCCATCCATTGGCCCCTACAATTGGCCCCATGAGCAGCCCCAAGGATTAGCAGTCCATGTGAACTATTTGGCCCTAAGTGAGTAATATGCTGCTCAATGGCATCCTCTCTCTTCTCCCATTCATGCCAACAGGTGTCACTCCCCGTCGCACTCTTCAACTGGGGGCTTACATGCGGGAGTTGACCCTACTACAACAAAGTATGGGTATCCCCTAGGGTGTGTTTCTCAAAGGACCTTCCCCTCGATTGCCACAGCATCAAGCCGGTGATGCTGGAGAGGAAATTCCACTAGCTGGAGCCAGAGATTCTATGCTTGAGTCCCTAATTGAGCCTCTACCTGGAATTCTATGCTAGAGTTATGCTTCCCATGCCTTTTCATTGGAGGCTTTGCCCAGCCCACCCTGTCAGACGTCCTTCTGTATTTATTGTTCCTGTACAGCTAAGCCCTTGATTCTGGCTGAATGGTTGCACCATTCCTTTGTTGCTAGCTAGCAGAAGCGAGGGCATTGCTAGCTAGCAACACGGGGAAGTCCTCTTATTGCACATATCTTGATTGTCACACATCGGTTCCTCCAAAACAAATGCCCAGTACCACCAATGTCGATCCACCAACTCTGCCCTACCTACTTCCATGCTTGTTCTATCATCTCGACCTTCTTATCTTCCTCCTGCATGTGAGCTTTTGCATAGATGTTAGACATCAAAACATAAGCTGAACCATCCTCGTCCGCCAATCGCGTTGCATGTTCAAAGGCCAGTCTTCCAAGCTCCACATTATCCCATTTTTGACAAGCACCCAACACTGTACGCCACACCACGATATTAGGATGGAAATGCATCTTCTTTACTATCGCTACCGCCTCACCTAATTGGCCTACACGACCAAGGAGATCAACCATGCCAATGTGGTGCTCAATAGTTGGAGTGATGCAATAGTCTTTGCTCATGGCCTCAAAGTACTTTTGGCCCTTTTCCACTCGACCCAAGTGACTGCATACAGCAAGAACAATAGAGAATGTGACCCCGTCTGGCTTTACCCCTTCTCCTCTCATTCTCTCAAGCATATGGAAAACAATTTCACTCTCTCCTAGCTGGGCATATCCTGCCATTAGTGCATTCCATGGGACAGCATCTCGAACCAGCAGCTTGTCAAACACTTCCCTTGATTCTGCAAGTGCGGCACATTGGGCATACATATCCACCAAGGTGTTCCCAACAAAAGACCACCTTTCCAGCCCCTTCCTGGCAATGATGGCGTGTATTGCTCTGCCATTGTCTATAGCTCCTATGCTGCCACAAGCTTTCAAGCAACAAACAAACGTGACAGCATCTGGAGAAAGACCCTCCAGTTGCATCTGTTCGAGACATTTCAGTGCTTCCTCATCAAACCCATGCTTCGTATATCCTGCCATTAGTGCGTTCCATGAAACTTCATCTCGATCTGGCAGCTTGTCAAACGCTTCTCGTGCTTCTGCAAGCGCAGCACATTGGCCATACATATCCACCAAGGTGTTTCCAACAAAAAGATGTCTTTCCAGGCCCTTTCTGGCAATCTCGGCATGCATTGCTCGGCCCTTGTCTATGGCTCCTATGCTGCAACAAGCTTTCAAGCTGCAAACAAATGAGACAGCATCTGGAGAGAGACCTTCCAGTTGCATCTGTTCGAAACAATTCAGTGCTTCCTCACCAAGCCCATGCTCCACATATCCTGCAATTAGTGCAGTCCACGAGACCTCATCTCGAACTGGCAGCTTGTTGAATGCTTCCAGTGCCTCTGCAAGCAAGTCACATTTGGCATACATATCCACCAACGTGTTGCCGACAAAAAAATGTCTTTCCAGCCCCTTTCTGGCAATCTCAGCATGTATTTCTCGGCCCTTGTCTATGGCTCCTATGCTACCACATGCTTTCAAGCTGCAAACAAACGTGACAGCATTTGGAGAGAAATACTCCAGTTGCATCTGTTTGAGACAGTCGAGCACTTTCACGCAAAAGCCATGCTTGGCATATATTGCTATTAAAGCATTCCACAAGACCTCATTTCGAACTGGCAGCTTATCAAATGCCTCTTGTGCTTCTACAAGCAAGCCACATTTAGCATACATATCCACCAACCACCTGCCAACAACAAGATGTCTTTCCAGCCCCTTTCTGGCAATCTCTGCATGTATTTCTCGGCCTGCATCAATGGCTCCTATGCTGCCACAAGCTTTCAAGCTGCAAACAAATGTAACAACATTTGGAGAGAGACCCTCCAGCTGCATCCAGTTGAGACAGTTCAGCACGTCACCACCCAGCCCATGCTTGGCATATCCTGCCATTAGTGAATTCCATGAGACTTGGTCTCGACCTGGCAGCTTGTCAAACGCTTCCCATGCTTCTGCAAGCAAACCACATTTGGCATACATATCCACCAAGATGTTCCCAACAGAAAGATGATTTTCCAGCCCCTTTCTAGCAATCTCAACATGTATTTCTCGGCCCCTGTTTATGGCCCCTATGCTGCCACAGGCTTTCAAACTGCACACAAATGTGCCAGCATCAAGAGAGAGACCTTCCAGTTGCATCTGCTCGAGGCAGTTCAGTGCATCCTCACCAAGCCCATGCTCGGTATAACCTGTCACTAGTGCGTTCCACGAGACCTTGTCCCGAACTGGCAGTTTGTCAAACATTTCCTGTGCTTCTGCAAGCGAACCACATTTGGCATACATATCCACGAGGGTGTTGGCAACAGATAGATGTCTTTCCAGCCCCTTTCTGGCTATCTCCGAATGTATTTCTCGACCCTTGTCTATGACTCCTATACTGCCACAAGCTTTCAAGCTGCAAACAAGCGTGACAACATCTGGGGAGAGACCCTCCAGTTTCATCTGTTCAAGAGAGTTCAATACGTGCTCACCAAGCCCATGCTTGGCATATCCAGCTATAAGCGCATTCCAGGATACCTCATTACGAATTGGCAGCTTGTCAAATGCTTCCCGTGCTTCTGCAAGCGACCCACATTTTGCATACATGTCCACCAAGGAGCTGCCAATAGCAAGATGTACTTCCAGCCCCTTTCTGGCAATTTCCGCATGTATATCTCGGCCCTTGTCTGTGGCTCCTATACTCCCACAGGCTTTCAAGCTGCAAGCAAATGTGACAGCATTTGGATAGAGACCCTCCAGTTGCATCTGTTCAAGACAGTTCAGTGCTTCCTCACCAAGCCCCTGCTCGGCATATCCTGCCATTAATGCAGTCCAAGGAACCTCATTTCGAACTGGGAGCTTGCCAAACGCTTCTTGTGCTTCTGCAAGTGAGCCACATTTGGCATACATATCCACTAAAGTGCTGCCAAGAAAAAGCTGTCTTTCAAGCCCTTTTCTGGCAATCAGGGAGTGTATTTCTCGGCCCTTGTCTATGGCTCCTGTGCTGCCACAAGCCTTTAAGCTGCAAAGAAATGTGACAGCATTTGGAGAGAGACCCTCCAATCGCATCTGTTTGAGACCGTTCAGCACTTCCTCACCAAGCCCATGCTCCGCAAATCCTGCCATTAGTGCATTCCAGGAGACCTCATCTTGAAATATCAGCTTGTCAAACACTTCCCGTGCTTTTGCAAGTGAGCCACATCTGGCATACATATCTAGCAAGGTGTTGCCAACAAAATGATCTCTTTCCAGCCCCTTTCTGACAATCTCGATGTGTATTTCTCCGCCTCTTTCTGCATTTTTCAGCCTAGCACAAGCCTTCAGTACGGCCACAAAGGTATACTTATCAGGATGTACAGATTCCTCTTGCATTTTCTGGTAGAGGTTGAGGGCATGCTGTGAATCCCCATGTTCGATATAGCCCGAGATGAGAGACGTCCAAGAATAGACGTTCCGATCAACCAAGTTGTTAAAGACCTGCTGAGCATCCCAAATGCTTCCAACTTGGACCAACATTGGGACAAGGTAGTTCCCGAAAGATCTATGATCTTCCAGCCTACATTTGCACATGTAGGCATACAAACGCTCGGTATAAGCTTGATCCTTCAATGTTCTGCACTTGTGCAAGATGCGTGTAAGGTCCTGAATTGAAGGCGGCTGGGGCATCCGTTCCATAAACGTGAGTGCCTTTTCTAATCTAAGCGCTTGCATGCTACTCTTCTTGCACACCTCTTGTGCTTTAGATGCATTTGCCTTTGCTGGAGACCTGGGGGGAAACTTGCCACACACCTCCACCAAGCCCTGGTCTTGGGCTTGACCAACGTATGCGTTTGCCTTTTTCTCGAGCACATCTTTAACCAAACCTGGATTGTACCAGCCGTGTATCATACGTTTGAAATCTGGAGAGGCTGGGCTTGTCTGTTGTTCAGATTGACAAGGCATTGGTCTATCCAATGTTCAGCTCCACTTGGGCAAATCACTCAGTTCAGACCCGTCCCACATTTACTTTGCTCTCTCAGCTGTCCCACCACTGGGAGGGATCCATGAAGTGCTCCTTCCCTAAACGCTTGGTCTTTGAGCCACCTACCACAACGAAAAGCTGGGTGTTGCCCGAAAGAAATATTTTACCAACCGGTAAAAATGAGGAGAACCCTCCTTATGTACTGAATTACCCATGTAAAGACAGAAAAATCGTAGGAGTGTTTTCGCGATTTCGTGCCTCGAACGTCGGCAATAACTGAATGGGAACATCGTCCTTGGGGGAATCTATCGAGGTGGCAGCTCAGATGAGGTGCCAAGTGTGGATATCCGCGACAGGGGTCTAGACTCTGACTCCTCCTGTATATGAGGAAGCCGAGAGAGGATCTAACAAGATGGCTGCGGTGATGATGAGAATCATGATGATTAGATCATCATTAAGAGTACTGAACCTGTGCTTTGCACGGGCAAAGATACATGACCATCCTCAACCACTCCCCATCTAAAGTTGGAAATTAAATTCTTAAGTTTTGGCTAAGTCTTAACCCCATGGCTGTGCCACCTTCCATCTCCTCCTTTCATTCCATTAACCTTCCAATTCAAATCCTTTATAGAGCCAATCCTTCTATTTTTTTGCAAGCGGAGAAGCTCATGGACAACCTTGGGAGGCCGACCGTGGATTGCAAATGGGCTCTCGAATTGCATTGGTGGAGATCCCAGTTTGACATATGTCCACGGCCAAGGGTGAATTCTGCTTAAGGCAGACTTCCTAAGAGTGAATTTTATGTTGGAAAGCAGCCAAAAAAACAGTCGCAGTCCGCAACTCGTGATCGCCTGCATTTCTTGATGGCTCCCTCCCACTCCGTAATCGCTCCGTCCCTCATCCCCCTCGCCACATGCAAAAGAACTATCTCTGTCCTTCGTTGTCTAGTGGCACTTTGCACCCCCTCCAGGCTATGCATCAAAGTGAGAAGTCCAACCAAGTTGAAGGTATGCAAAGCATTTATTTTGTGTAAAATCCACACCCCCTATAGAACCAAGTGGTCAAATATAGAAGTGATGCTTGCAGACTTCAACATCAAAGCAAGTCTTTCAACGAATTTTCGTATTCTACGAGCGAAGAAAGGTTGCTTTCTCACAGGTTAAGCTTCAAGAATACTAGGCCTTTGTTTCCGCCTCGCTTCCCCCCCTACCTTCATTCGCTTTAGTATAAGCATCTTTGAACATATAACTACTCAGTCACGTGAGAAATGGTGGGGAGTAGCTCCATACAACTCCCCCCATCCCTCTGTCTTCGGAATTGTCAACCCTTACCCCTTCCTTTTAAAAGAAGGAAAGCTGGAATAAATTGAGTTGGATGAGTATTCGGTGTTTGTTCTGTGTTTGGACCACTCCCCCAGCCCGTGGAAGATACTATTGATCCATGAGTTGACTATGCTCACAATTATCGAATTTGACAAATACCAGGGATAGGAGGAAACCACATCTGCTACTAGGCTAGCAGCATCTGCTGCCTTTCCTCGTGAATGAAAAAGCTGAGATAGTCGAATTGGAAAATCGATTGGCTAATGCTCCTTACCCACAATCCAAGGTTGTGACATGGTTGAAGTCGAACCCAAGGGATCCACAACTGGACTCTTAAAAAACAATTTGTAGTGTGGCAAGTTGTTAGCCCTCGGGTTAGGCTAACATGAAGCCACGACTAAGTGTGGTCAGCCTACCTCGAAAGGAAGCAGTGGAGCCTAAACGGAGTGCCATTTTTGTAGTGAAGGTGCCAAAGATTGCAGCGTCACCACCAATCGGTAGATGCGAGTTGGTGCACCAAGCGCATATTCATTTAGAAGGTGTTTTTGTTAGGTAGATTGATATGTTTTTGTAACATGCAGAGAAGGGAACAAGAGAGCAGTGTGATGAGTTCTCTTCATCTGACTTGAGCTTGCTAGAATAGGGAGAGTTCATTGCAAGCCGAGGCAGCTTGGTTGTACTCAAGGCAGTTTGGGTTTCAATACAAGTTGATGTTGTTTTCTCATGTACTCGACTCTACTATTGTAATGCTCTCTGTATTTCTTTAAGTGCTTAAGTGTGTGTAAGGCTCAATATTATCCCATCATCATATGGTTCTCTTGCAACAATAGCTAACCCCGACCCTTCTCCTACAACAGCTAACCCCGACCCCCAAGTGTAATGGTTGTCATCTATTTTGCACCCGAGCACGCCATCTTTATGACTGCAAGAGAAGGCATCTTCACCAAGCACAGCACCAGGTTTGGTTAACACGGAGCACCTTTTATGAGTTAGCCTTGGGTGAGAGGGAACCAAATCGTTAACATTTGGCGATCCTATTGGGGAAGGGTCAATTGAATTGCAAGTTGAGGAGCTGTCAAGTGAGGAGATTTAGAGAACCGAATTAGTAAGCCTCGATCTTGAGGCCAGTAAGATTCATGTTAACCATTGAGGATGTAAAACAGCTACTCAGAGTCATGGGCTACTACAAGAAGTTCCTCCAAGTGACTCCATACAAGTGGCATCAACTGGTGGTGTGCTTGAAGACTGGTGTGTGGGATACACAAAGTATTTGGATTGCTACTTGGATACTATGTTCCTTAATCAATGGCTACCACAAGTCCCCCCTGGTTCTTGATGACAAAAGCCCTGCTAGATGGGCGCACAAAAAGAAGAAGAAGATATGCAGCCAGGCGTGAAGAGTACCTGAGCCAAAGGAATTGGTTACATTTGACTATGAGAAATGGAGCAGCCTCAGAACCATAGTTTAATACACAAAGGAGGCTGATAGAAGCAATTGTCCAATAGGAGCAACGAGCATGAGGAGAGAGACTCATCTACGCTACCCCAACAGTGGAAGTTGACTATTAGTGGAGCCAGAAGGACGGGACAATGGTATTGGGCTGATGCAACCCAGAAGATTGGTGGATGAAGGTCCGTCATGGCAAGTGGAGCCCGAGCACTCATCTACAGAGAGTTTGGATTTTGAACGGGTGGCCATTTCCTCGGTGAAACATCAAAATGAAGAAGAAGAAAAACTTAGAGAACGAAGAGAGTGTCTTCGACAGTACTTGGCTATCATTCCAAAGGGATTGCGTTGAGAAAGATATGAAGATAGAAGGTCAATTGTGACTGATGGTCAGAGAACCAATCGAGGGAAGAGAGGTGTGCTTTTGAATGAGAGAGACGCCACCGTAGACCCGAGATGAACGTGGAGCAACTAAGGTAATTTGCCCAAGTTCCTCTCATGGGGAATTCTCTTTGGCCAATAGGCATACATTGAACTATACCTTTGAGGCTTGAAGACAGTACCAACCGATTAAAGTCTACAGCGACCTCATACACATGAAGGCAATTATGACAAGGGAAAGGCTAGTGATTCGGTCCTACCAAGTGGAAGACGTGCCTACTCGGGTTTTGGAGTTAAGTCTAAGTCAAGCTCCAACATCAAGGTGAAATTTTAAATTTTCAAAGGCATACAGTCACTTGAGAATTTCTTCCATGTCCGTCACATTAATGGTGCAACAACAAATGAAGAGTATATGGATTATTTTTGTGTACTTTAATAAAAAATGCCAAGAGATGGTTCAATTAGTTCCCATTTGGTATGCAATGTCCGAAGCATTTATGCAAAGGTTCAAGTAGGAGATTTATGAAGAAGAAGTTCAGACAAAGCTAAGTGAGCTAAAACAGAACAAAGGAGAGTCCATTCAAGATTTCATGCTTAGAATGCAAGCTCTCATCAACCAATTGAGTACGGTTTTGGATGCGAGCCTGGTTGATCACAGGTTGTAGCCTGGTAGATTTGCATAAGCCAGAGATAGTCAATCTGACTAGACTATGAGGAACTGCTAGACTAACTATTGCTTTGGAGAAAAGTGAAGGCTTGAAGAAAAGTCAAAGAAGAAAGATGATGATAGTGATACTGAGGAAACACCAGCAAAGAAAGACAAACTCAAAACTGAGCTGAAGAAGGCCTTAAAAGAATTGGCCATTCGAGATAACAATGAGAAATGGAGTAACAATTGTTAGAGGTGGACATGTGGAAGAGGAATGAAATACTAAGTATTGTAACACCTACACCAAGTTTGGGCATGATGAATTAGATTGTTGGTTTAATGCCAAAAATCACCAAGTGTTAAGCAAACCAAGTGGCGAGGCTGATGCTCGACCACCAACTAGTAAACTACC
The DNA here is from genome assembly GCF_047967505.1 of Dipteris shenzhenensis. Lineage (NCBI taxonomy): Eukaryota > Viridiplantae > Streptophyta > Polypodiopsida > Gleicheniales > Dipteridaceae > Dipteris > Dipteris shenzhenensis. The sequence goes on along the minus strand of NC_141622.1, from coordinate 38,900,176 downwards.
ATGTCCCAAGCCAAAGGACAAAGGTAAGGATGGTAAGGAGAAGAGTAATCCATCTAAGATCAAGTGCTTTTGTTGTGGAGAGAATCACATGCATTCTATGGGCTGAACATTTGAAGTCCTTAAGACTAACATGGAAAGAAAAGATGTGGATCCAAAATGCCAAGCAGTTGTAGACAAGCTGCTAGATGCAGTTGATGCCCAAGTGGTGACTCGATCAAAAGGATTATAATTGGCAACCATTGAAGACACAGATGTCTCGACCAAAATTGCAAGAGCGTTGAAAGGAAAAGATCCAACAGTGGAGATGCCCAAGCAGAATCAACAGTTTGCTACTACTGAGAGAGGGCAATCATCAAAATCTAAGGCAAATGAAACAAAACCAAGTGCTTCACAAGAATCTAGTGCAGAGCTAGCCCAAGCATGGGAAATATTTAAGAATATGCAAGTCAGTATGACATTCACCGATTTAATGTGAATAGCTCCACAGTGTCGTGATTTCTTTGCTCAGCAGACCAAGGAATCATTCGAGCAACCAAAAGAGGTGCAATCCTTATCCACTATGCCTGTGATTGATACTCTGGTAGTTGATGAGGAAGTCCTAGTGATCACCATCAAGGTTAAGAAACAAACCATACCATGAGTAATAGTGGATGGTGGTGAACATCATTTCTGAAGAGATTGCTTAGAGATTGAAGTTTAAGTCAAATAAGCTATCACCTTTCCGAGTGCATATGGCAGATCAACAACCAGTTGACCCCAAAGGTATGTTGCAAAATGTGGTCATTTCTATAGGTGGCATCTATTATACAATTACTTCATTGTAATTTCCATAGAACAACATGCCTATCCAATATCATTAGGATGACCTTGGCATCTATTATATAGTTACTTTTGCCATGGAACATCATGCCTATCCAGTATCATTAGGATGAACTTGGCTAAAGAGTGCCAAAGTACTCCATGAATAGGGTGCAGAAGAGATGACCATCAAGACAAATAGTCAAGATGGATATATATCGACCAACCCTCGAAAGGTTTCGAGTTGTTGTCAACCAAAGAATCTAGAGGTCACATATCCATTTCCTCATGATGTTGAATCATGATTGATGGAGTTACAGATCCTACCTATGGGGGTGAGATTGACATTTTTCAAGTGATTGCAGACATCAAACAGAAGTTGGAGGGCAAGTAGAAAGTGTTAGATATCAATGCTCCACTCTCGAGTCACTACGCGAGAACCAGCTAACTCTACTTGTAATCCCCCCATATGAGGAGAAGGCATTTGAGTAGCTTGGTTACCCGGTAGGTCCTGGTTTGGACACCAGATGGGGGCCATGTGTGGCCTGATGGCTAGATGGCTTCAAATAGAGTTGGCACACTGCCAACTAGGCTACATGCAAGTGCGGGAAGACATCCCATGATTGACCGCACTGAGGGTAGATGGAGCATTTCCTTGGGTAGCCCACTCTCGGGTTGCGGGGCCCGTTTGGAGCCCCAGATGATCCCAGATGGTTGGGCCGAATGGAGACTGTAGGTTAGTTGCTCTCTTCTGTGCCACGATTCTATCGTGTGGTCGGTGGCCTATTTCGGGACCAACCTCTAGTCGGTCGTTTCGGTGCCCTATTTTGCCGACCTCTAGTCAGCCATTTTGGGTGGACTAGGTCGGTCACCCAATTGGGTCTAACCGACTTCAACTGGTGGCTATATAAGAGCAAGCTCATGAAGCCCATCGTCATCACTGGCTATAGCAACCATGATTCCTTAGCATCCAGCCTCCGTCCTCTACTGTTTCCAGCATGCCATCAAAGCTTCTCTCACAAGAGCGCACGGCTAGGAGGCAGCGTCATCTATTGTATCAGTTTTACAATAATCAAATTTTATATGCTCCATACTATCTGCTTTTCTCTCTTGCATACGAGATCCTGTTATCTGTTGAGCACAGACATATTGTTTTCCTACAAAAAGATCTCTTTCCAAGTAACTTCACTGAAGATATTGAAGGAGAACAAGAGATTGTTGAGATGTTGTTGACTATCACTAGACTCAGTCGTATACAATTGGTTCCAAAGCCAACATAAGAACTGAACCTCATAATAGAAGATTACCCTGCTATGGTAGTGGTAAGTGCCAATCTTTCTTCCTATCAACTCGGGATGATAAGAAACTTGTTTATCTAATACAAGGATGATGGGGTTTGGACTTTGTTGGTCCTTTCAAGCCAACCAGGCTCACTCAAAATAAATACATCATTTTAGCGATTGACTATGCTACTAAGTGGGCAGAAGCTAAACCACTCTGAGATAACTCGGCTTGGAACACTACTAAGTTTATTTTTGAGAATATCATATGTAGATATGGATGCCCTTTGCAACTTGTCAGACCAAGGTACACATTTCCTTAATGATGTGATGCAATCTCTTAAGAAAGAATTCAAAATCATGCATTCAGTCTCCACTACCTACTATCCTCATGGCAATGATGAAGTCGAGTCAACAAACAAGACACTTAACCTCATCCTCACTAAGACCGTACAATCAGCTAAGGGTGAATGGGATACAAAACTGCATTTGGCTTTATGGGCCTATAGGACTGCTTACAAGGTAAATACCACTCTTACACCCTTTTGTATGGCCTCCCACTTGGAAACACTTGTTTCTTTAGAATTTATTATTTTGAGTCTCTGAATTGCCACCGAGCATCACTTAGATGAGATAGAGGCAATCAAGGGGTGACTGCATCAATAGCTAAGCCTACCTGGATGAGTTATGCCTCCAAGCAGCATGGTCACAGTTGGTGATACAGTGGTGGAGAAAGGATTGACAAGATAGGTACATTGTGCCTAAGCATTTGAAGAAGGGAGTGCTCGTCTTACACTATAATGCTAAGTTGGGACCTATCAGAACAAATTTCAAGTTGGGTTGGAATGGACCCTACTGGCCAGTTGAAGTTTTTTACAATGGAACAATTCAGCTCGAGGATTTACAAGACAATGTGTACTTTGAGTTGTACAATGGAAGCAAAGTAAAGACATACCAAGCAACAAGCTCTTTGGATAGACAGAAATCGAACATGGGCACTCGATTGACAATGCTTTGGTGAATTTCATAGAAAACAGAATGCCAGTTAGCTATTTGGTCACAATAGAAGAGATGCATCAGGTGCTGCCATGTGGCAGTATTAACGTTAATTTATTTCCTTTGCTACCCAGCCTTTCCTTCTCTTGTCTCCTTTCTCACTCAACACCTACGTCCTTTTAGTGATCATGGAGAGGGGAGAGCACACTCATCACTAGAAGAAAAGGAGGACCTCCAATGTATCACCTTTGCACCCTATTGAGGATTTCTCCAACAATGCCCTCATAGGAATTTGTAGCCTGATTGCCTGATGAAGTTTGCCTGCCTACCTTGGAAAGAATTTTGGGACGAAGAGCTGGTAGAGGAGATTTTGGATTCTTATGATGAGGAGTACCATAGCATTATCATCAACAATATGCACGTCCGGATTAGCTCTGAGCTATGAGAAAGCCTTTAAGCTGAAGCAGCATTCTAACCCTGTAAAATCCATGGATGCCAAGAGGCATGATGTCTACTTTGGGGACAACAGCTATTCCTCCTCTTAGGGTAATCTGATTAGCAAGGTTGTCGATGAAAGCCTAAGGACAACTTGTAGATTCTCATTCGAGTTCATTGGGCTGACGAAGAGCATTAGATACGTACCAAGGCAATGTGTGGCTTGGGTTTCTCGCTAGTTGTGCTGGTGGACTGTTTCATCATTTTTTAGAAGGCATTGGAGCCCCAGGCTAAGGGCAATGAGCCAAGGCCCAGTCACATTGCAAAGCTTGGCCCACCCCTTTGCATGCTACAACACCATCTGGTGTCAGGACGGGTGTCTTGGCCAACTGCCTTACCTCTATCAAGTGGAGTCAGGGTCTAAAAATGACAAACACCCAAAGGATGAGCCAGGAAGCAAAGGGATGGAAGGCTAGGGTCAAGATCATAGGGTCAGGATCAAGAGGGGTAAGGGATGAGTAACTAGGATGATAAAGAGGACAAAGGAAGAGGGGAGAAAGCCCAAGACAAAGAGAAGGCTATCTAGGGTGCCGATCAATACAAGGAGAAAAATATGGGTGCAGAAGGGGACTAGGACAAAGTGCTAGAGGGGAACATCGAGAGCTAACATCCGCCAAGCTATGGATAGAGCTAAGGCATATGTGGATGAAAACCGATCCACTATTTGTTTGACAACCATGATATAGCACCTTGACCAAGGAGTGTATCTCAAGACTCTCTTGGCTACATTCCAATGAGGGTATTTCAGATTTGCCATAAATTGTGCAAGTGAACTTACTACATAATAAATATATGGCCTTGTGATAGTAAAATATATAAGAGATCTAATGAGATGCCGATAGTACTTCTCATTGGCTATAGGCTTTTTTGAATCTTTGGTAAGTTTCAAACTATGTTCCATGGGAGTGGCTGTAATCTTGCAATCTGCCATATGAAACTTCTTTAGGAGACTATCCATAATGAAACTCATTGACTATAAGCTTTTCTAGATCTTTGGTAAGTTTCAAACTTTGTTCCATGGGAGTGGCTGCAATCTTGCAATCTGCCATATGAAACTTCTTTAGGAGACTATCCACATATTTCTACTAGCTCATAAAGGTGTTGTTTGAGTCTCTCTAGGACTCAATACCAAAAAATAATTAAGTTCAAGATATTTCATGTCAAAAATTGTAGATAAGTCTTGTTTCAACTTGCTGATGAAGCTATCCCTACTTCCTGCCAAAAATAGATCATCTACTTTACAAAAATGCAATAGCTATGTCTGCCCCTTGAACTCTATAGTAGAGATTATGGTATGCATTGGACTTCAAGTATCCCAGATTAGAAAAATACTTGTTGATTCTACTATACCAACTTTTGGGTGCTTGCTTTAAGCTGTAGAGATTTTTCTTGAGATGGCAAACCAAACGCTCTTTCCCTAGTTCAACATACCCTATTGGTTGTTGCACATAGACTTCCTCGTCTAGGTAACCATTGAGAAAAGTATTTTTGACATCTAGCTGGTATAGATTCCATTTTTTGAGTGTCGTTAGTGATATCAAGAATCTTATGGCATCCATCCTTGCTACTGGATCATAAGTCTGATCATAATCTTGATCATATTGTTGTGTAAAACCTTTTGCACAACTAGTCTGGGTTTGTATCTTTGAATGATTCATCTTGATTGTTCTTCACTTTTTAAACCCATTTGTTTGCAATGGCCTTCTTTATGTGGGCATATGCTATACAACCAAATATCCAAAAATTCCCAATGCATGGCTTATGTCCAGTGAATACCTTATAAGGTGTCACGCTCTGAATCAGTTCAATCAAAAGCCAATGAAGCAAGTAGTTTGCAGTGGCAATCACTTCCACCAATACTAATTCATAATATGCTTCTCTTTGAGCATTGCTTTAGCACTATTTGCTAAAGTCCCATTCTTCCTTTCAGCTATTGCATTCTATTGAGGAGTATCTGCACATGTGAATTGTCTTTAAATGCCATTACTTCTACAAAAGTTCATGAATGCTGAAGACATGTATTCACATCCTATGTCTGATCTCATGACTTTGACTTTTCTGCCTATCTGGTTCCCTACCATGGCTTTGAATTTTTGAAATCTAGAAAAGACTTCAAATTTCTCATTCAAAAAATAGACCCAACAATATTAGATGTAGTTGTTGATGAAATCAGGTAATACAGTGAACCATTGATGCTACAGGTCTATGCATAACCCCATACATGTGTATGAATCAAATCAAGAATATCTCTTGCTTGAGGTGCTTTTGCCAAAATTGGTTCTCTTTTTTTTACCAAAGAAACATGCTTTGCAAACTTTTCCAAGAAACTGTAGTTTAAGAATTCCAATTGCCATATTCTGATTTCTTAGTTGCATCAAGCTTTTAAAACTGGCATGTTCATATCTCTTATGCCTTACCTATGCAAGGTGGCATTGGTTGTTGTTCAGCTGACATGGCATGCAAATCTGGTACTGAAGCTAGCATTCTGAACAAGCATCCTTGACTGCTTTTCCTACTAGTTGATATTCTCTGGATTTATCTCTGATCATGCATTCATCCCATCGAAGATGACTCAATAGTTGTGCTCTGTCATTTGTCCAACTGACAAGAGGTTCTTGCTAAGATTTGGAACACAAAGTACATCTTTCACCAATCCTTTTGTACCAGTGAAATTGTTCATAGGGACAATGCCTTTTCCTTGAATTGGATTTGGTGTGTTATCTACATTTTAAATAGCATTCTTTGGTCCTTCTAATGGTTTTATATCTATGAACCATTCTTGATGCTTTGTCATGTCAGATGAAGCACCGTTGTCTATGTACCAAAGATCTTGACCTGCTTGATCAACTTGATAGTTTTGGAATTTCAATCGATGCCAATGTACACTATATCAGTCTTATGCATGTCATCAATTGCAAGATACATATTCTGAGATTCATTGGCATAGTGACTGTGACTTGTATGTCCACCACACTAATTTTCTCTTCTACAGAAATTCCCTCAATTGCTGCTAGATTGACTTCCTTGGTCATAATTCTTCTTGTGGCAATCTCTTTCATGGTGTCCAAAATTATGTTAGTATTTTCACTGAACATTGATACATTGGTGGATGCATTGCCTCTTCCTTGAAATCTCCCTTGATTGGAATGATTTCCTCTTGGATGCTGATGTTGATGCAGCTATTGTTGTTGATGCTAATGACAACTTCTCTAAGATGTTCTACCTCTGCCCTTGCATCTGCCTTTGTTTGAGGTTGTGAATTCTTGATCATCGGAATGACCTTTGCGTGCTTGAATGGCTTGAGTCCTAAGTTCTTCACCATTACACTGATGTAACTCTTCCAATGTTGGAATCTTCCTTTGAATGGCAATACTCTAGACTAGATTCTTGTATTCCTCGCTTAGTCCATTCAAGATGACTTGAACCATCACTAGGGGATTCATAGTCTCTCATGATGCTACAAGTTGATTTTTGTAATCCTTGATCTTGAGTACGTAAGCATGACCAATTTTATTACTGTTGTGAAAACTCTGGTTGATCTAGTTTCTCAGTGTGAGAATCCTATGTGTGTTCTTAGACTTGTAAAGAGCTACAAACATATCCCATGCTTCTTTGGATTTCACTTTGTTGAGCTGTCCAAGCATGACATCTTGCACGATCTGTTTGATCAAATGATATGCATATTTGTCTTTTTGGTCCTATTCTATTTATGATCTAAAATGGTAGGATCTACTTCAAGTGTAGACCCTTTTGCTTATGCTGCAACAATGGTAGGAGTTATTGCTATTGCACTAGGTGTAGACTCCCATTTTTCTTGAAGTACAAGAATGGACTCTATAATTTGAATTGCCTAACTTAGCAGATGCCTCCAAATTAAGGTTGCTAGTGGTAGACATGGTGAAAGAAATGTACTCAAAATGCCTTTGAAAAAACGTTGTCTGAATCAACTGCAAACACTGTTTATATCAAGTGCAATCTGAACTATCGATGAAGATAGAATTGCAATATGTTCTAATACTTTACAAGGATTCTCTTGCAAATGAGGCCAAGAATAGCCAAGAGGCTTTACAAGGCTCAAAATAATGTGCACAATGCAAGAAAAATAGCCAATAAGGCTTTACAGTGGTGGCATGTGAGTGCAAAATGAAATGATGTGCAACTCGCCCACTGAACAATTTGCCAATGCCTTTGAATACTCTAGAATTTGCACACTGATGTGTAGACAGTCAGGTTTTAGGATATGTAAAGATGTGAAACCACATGTGAGCACAGGGACTAAGGAGCTAGTCAATTATTTTTGGGCATGGATTTGAGTAGCTACTTTAGAGAGTTCTCTCCTCCATGGATGAACTAATCTACTCTAATCTAGAGCTAGACCAACCATTGAATGATGGGCTAGATGCTCACTTTAGAGGCTCCAAATGTGTGCAAGAAGTGGATTTGATGCTAAGGCTAAAATGTGTGTGATACATGCACTGAAACATGTGCCATAAAGCAAAACAAATTGAGTGTTTTTCCTTTTTCAAGAACCCTCAAATACTTCTTGGATCAAGTGATACAGCTTGATCTAGGTGGAGGGGAAAAAAAGGGTGAAAATGATGATGTGGCACTGTGATGTGGTAGCTATGTTCACATAGGAGATTGTGCCTATGAAGAGGTGTGCCTGTAGAGCACTATGCCTAGGTGGTAGCTAGGTTCACATACAGTGTGCCAAGTGTGCCTATGGAGAGGAAATCGTGCCTAGTAGGGGCTGTGTGCCATGTGACACTTATGACGTGGTAGCTAAGCTGGCATAATGGCATGGCACTATGATGTGTCAGTGATGACATGGCTCTATTGACTAGGATGATGATGTGGCACTAGGGTTGATGTGGCATTATTGATGTGGCATGACTACATGGCTAACGATGTGGATGCCTACATGGCTAGATGATGTGGCAATTGTGCAAATGCTGATTATGTGGAAATGTCCATGTGGTTGATAGCGTGCCATGTGTCAAATTCTTGATCAAGCTTGGGATGTGGTCAGAGTTGGAAGGTTGCACCAAAATCTTTGTGAGATGCATCAAAATCTCTGAAAGATTTTGTTCTCCTTTGTCGAGGTTGGCACTGCATCCCATTAGGGTTGTGGATGGTGGGTCAGGAGCTTTGCCACCTTGTTTGTAGACTTGGCTCATGGATGAATCATAGGAGTCTCGGGTCTGCCTGCTCTAGTCATAGTTGTTTGTGTGTGATGTTGTAGTTTGTCGGAGCGATGGCTAGGCCATTCCGCTATGGAGTATTTGGCATTGATTGTGTGCTTCATGGAGGCACTATCGAATGTACACTACAACCATTGGCTCCACTTTCGACACAAATAAAAAACTCCTAAACATCGATATTAGCCTCCATATTAGCATCGATATTACAGTTAATAAAAGTATTGCTATATCCATCGATAAATCAGTTTTTAACGCTAATATGGATGGAAATATCAACTCTGGGAACTTGTTTTTGACACTTATATGGATGGATATATTGACACTTTCAGGGAAACCTGAATCTATATCGACGAAAATATCAATGCTGTAGATTTGGGCCAAAATGTTTTTAGGGAAAATTAGGGCTTATTTAGCCCTAATTTGTCCTTCTATAAAGGGTCTCTATTACATTGTATTGGCCATTTTATATGTTTACATTTAATTTGAGTATAAAAGTTTCTATATTCTCTTTCAAAATTGAGTACAAAATCTCATGTTTCTGTGAGTACAAAATTATATTCTCTTGAATTTTCTATATTCGACTACTCTAGCCTAGTCACTGCTACTTTCAACATCATTGCTCCCACCTTCCTCATCGCTCCCACCCTCCTCATCATCATCCCCTCCTCCTCTTGCCTCTCCAGCTTTGGCATCCTCTTAGTGAGCTTGTTGCAAGAACTCATCTCCATCATCCTGTTCAAGAACCACATGTGTCAGAGGTTAGTATATCCAATAGCTGTTCAATTCAAGTATTTGAAGAAAAATGGGTATAGTAAGTGCTTACATTCAAAAAGGGAACAAATTCCCCACTCGCCTCAAGTGAGTTGAACAAGGCTTGTGTACCGTTGTCGTATGCATACGAGTACTCCTCCTCCGTGCATTGTCTGCCCATTTTCATTTCCTAACATTACACGCATGCATTTTAATTTCATGATTTACTCGAAGCATTCCCAAATTACATGTAGAAAGAAGTGAAAGAATAGGTACTTACAAAAAAATGATAAAGTTGATCCCTCCCTCCCAATCCCAAGTGGGATTGGTCCACTTTACTCTTCCTTACAGCGGCCGCTTGCTTCTGCTACTCAAGGCTTTTGTGGAGTCTTGAGTTCTTTCTTTACAATCTTCCATTCATCATTATGGACCATGTAGGCTTTGACTCCCCTACCTTTGCTTTTCAGTAGATTTGGTCTTTCCATGATTTGCCACCCACTACTCCACAAAACATGCTCTCTGTGTCCTTATGTATGGGGTGCGAAGACTTCTCTTAGGAGGACATCTCGATGTCCATGTCACCTTGGGTGCGAGGGAAAACTTGTCCTCCCCATCATAAGAGCCACAATCTTCATTTAGGCCTTGGAAAGACGGATTGGAGCTCCTCATGGTATGTTGGCAGTTGTACCTATGAATGCAAAGAGTACATTCGAAGCAACCAAAGAACAACACCATTGTTTCAAGGCAGGTCGTGCAAAGGCAGAACCACACAGTAGTGCAAGAAAGAAATACATGCAGCTAACAAAACTACATTCCATGGAGACTTGCTACATGAATAGAAAGGTTGCTAAAGTTCGAGAACAACAAAGAAATGCAAACGATAGTAAGAGAGGGAGAGTAGTGAGTGAGAGTGAAGAACAATGTAGCTAGGCCTGAACAATGGTTCAAGAGCTTGGAGGAAGGCAAGGAAGCACATTCCAAGCTAGTTTGCGAGTGAGGAGGAGGTGAGCAAGCTTTGAGTGACAATGCACAGCTCAAGCGAGAGAGTTCGGTTTATAGAGGCCATGGCCATGCATTCATGCACACTTGCACCATGGCCATGCATACTTACATGGCAGCGGCTGTTGAACTTTGTGGAGAATCATGCTAATAGGAAGCACCTCCACGTATAGGTGGTCAAACCACATAGGCAAACTTCTTTGGACGGATGTATGGGGTGTCCCCCATTGGATAGCAATGATCATCCCTTAATTTCCAGATGGGGGACCTAGGAAGGCGATTTAGGGTGATTATTGGGACAACCTCTTATACCCTTCGGACATCTCATGGAGAAATCTTTTCCCTGACTTTATATATTCGGTGCCACCTCAAGTGTGAACTTGTAATTAACAAGAGAGGAGGCATGTAGGATTTGCCTCAGGCCCTCACATACTTTGCTTAAGTCCATTAACTAGTGAGTGCTCGTTTTAAATAAGAGTTGCCATCCCCATAGCAGGCATTGGCTCACAAAGTGCCACTTTTGGAAGAGTGAAGACTTTAGTGATCTGCAGCTCATATTCTTGGCGATCACAAGAGAAGAGAAGAGTATATTTTTTTAACGTCAAGCCACAAGGCAAGAAGCAAGAGTGACATCCATACATAACGTATGGCGAAGAGCTGACACAACTCCCTTAGTAAATTTATAATCATAGGGGAACGTGCCTTTCCCCCGTTTTGAATAAGTTATTAGACTCTATGTAGGTGCATTGTTCCAAAATGTCTCTTGCAGCTGCTTTCTGCCCCTCCCTCCTGTCCCAAATCACACCTCAGTGTCCCATAAGTTCATCTCAAGATAATGATGAACATATATATACAGGAGGCAGAGATCCCTATCACACGTCTGACGCAACTTCACCAAAACTATGTAGCCCTGTCATTGCTCAGGTGCGTGGCCCGAGTTTTTATCTTAGCAGAAATCCTCAATCCGACTGGTCGGCAGCTCCTCTGCACAGGCAGTCAACCCCAATGGCTTTCTCAGAAGAGAGTGGAGTGATGGTTGAGGAACGTTCGCGTGCAGGTACTGCCTTATTTTGCATTGTTGAAAAATGTGAAAACCTGGCAAAGATTTTTCTCCCTCTTCACATGGATACGAGATTCCTCCTTATTTATATTGATTGGGGGAAATGCTTTATTTGGTGTTTGTTGTAAAATTAGGGACTGAGTATTTGTGGAACTTCACGGATCCCTCTCAGTGGTGGGACAACCATGAGAACAAAGTAAGTGTGCGATGAGCCTGAACTGGATGATTTGCACAGCTAAAGCTGTCTATTGGCTAGTCTAACGTGTCTCTTATGCATCGTTACAACAGACAAACCCAAGATCTCCAGATTTCAGACACAAGATTACCAGGGACTGCATATGGATAGACGAATCAGCTTGGGTTAAAACTACGCTTGAGAAAATGGCCAAAGCATCCACTGGTCAGGCCCAAGGCTGTGGCTCAAAGGACGAGTGTGGCAAGGTTGGCTTCAGGCCTGACGTACAGGCGTATACATCTAAAGCACAAGAACTAGACAAGAAGAGTAGCTGGGAAACCTTCAGCTTCGAGGAGGCTCTCACAGATATGGAACGGATGCCCCAGCTGCCTTCGATTCAGAACCTTACAAGCATCTTGCATAAGTGCAGAATATTGAAGAATCTGGAGTATACCAAGCGCTTATATTCCTACATGTGCAGAAGTGGGCTGCCAGATCATCCATCTCTTGGGAATTATCTCGTCCCAATGTTGGTCCAAGTTGGAAGCATGTGCGAAGCTCAGCGGGTTTTTAACAAGTTGGCTGATCAGAATGTGTATTCTTGGACTTCTCTTATCTCTGGTTATATCGAATGTGGCGAACCACAGCATGCCCTGAACCTCTACCAGAAAATGCAAGAGGATTTTGTACATCCTGATAAGTATACCTTTGTGGCTGTACTCAAGGCTTGTGCTAGGGTGAAAGATGTAGAAAGAGGTCGAGAAGTTCACAATGAGATTGCCAGAAACAGTTTGGAAAGAGATATTTTTGTTGGCAATACCATGGTGGATATGTATGCCAAATGTGGCTCTCTCGGAGTAGCACGGGAGGTGTTTGACAAGCTGCCAGTTCGAGACAAGGTCTCATGGAATGCACTAATGGCAGGATATGCTGAGCATGGACTTGGTGAGGAAGTACTCAACTGTCTTGAACAGATGCAACTGGAAGGTCTCTCTCCAAATGCTGTCACATTTGTTAGCAGCTTGCAAGCTTGTGGCATCACAAGTGCCATAGACAAGGGCCGAGAAATACATGCTGCTATTGCCACGAAGGGTCTGGAAAGACATCTTTTTCTTGGTAGCACCTTGGTGGATATGTATGGAAAAATTGGCTCACTCATAGAAGCACAAGAAGTGTTTGATAAGTTGCCGATTCGAGACAAGGTCTCCTGGACTGCACTAATGGCAGGATATACTGAGCATGGGCTTGGGGAGGAAGCGCTGAACTGTCTGAAGCAGATGGAACAGGAGGGTCTCTCTCCAAATGCTGTCACATTTGTTTGCAGCTTGAAAGCTTGTGGCAGCACAGGAGCTATAGACAAGGGTCGAGAAATACACATCGATATTGCAAGAAAGGGGCTGGAAAGACATCTTGTTGTTGGTAGTGCATTGGTTGATATGTATGCCAAATGTGGGTTGCTTGTAGAAGCAGGGGAAGCACTTGACAAGCTGCAAGTGCGAAACGAGTTCTCATGGAATGCACTTATTGCAGGATATGCTGAGCATGGGCTTGGTGAGAATGCTCTGGACTGTTTTGAACAGATGAAACTGGAGAGTCTCTCTCCAGATGCTGTCACATTTGTTTCCAGCTTGAAAGCTTGTGGCAGCATTGGAGCCATAGACAAGGGCCGTGAAATACATGCTGAGACAGCTAGAAAAGGGTTGGAAAGGCATCTTTCTGTTGGTAATACCTTGGTCGATATGTATGCCAAATGTGGCTCGCTTGCAGAAGCTTGGGAAGCGGTTGACAAGCTGCCAGTTCGAGACAAGGTCTCGTGGAACACACTAATGGCAGGATATGCTGAACATGGGCTTGGAGACGGAGTGCTGTACTGCTTTGAACAAATGCAACTGGAGGGTCACTCTCCAGATGCTGTCACATTTGTTTGCAGCTTGAAATCTTGTTCCAGCATAGGAGCTGTAGGCAAGGGCAGAGAAATACATGCTGAGATTGCCAGAAAGGGGCTGGAAAAACATATTTATCTTGGCAGCACCTTGGTGGATTTATATGCCCAATACGGCTCGCTTGCAGAGGCACGGGAAGCATTTGACAAGCTGCCAGTTCGAAACGAGGTCTCCTGGACTGCACTAATTGCAGGATATGCTGAGCATGGGCTTGGTGAGGAAGCACTGAACTTTCTTGAACAGATGCAATGGGAGGGTCTCTCACCAAATGCTGTCACATTTGGTTGCAGCTTGAAAGCTTGTGGCAGCATAGGAGCCATAGCCAAGGGCCAAAACATACACGCTGAGATTGCTAGAAAGGGGCTGGAGAGACATCTTTGTGTTGGCAGTACCTTGGTGGATATGTATGCCAAATGTGGGTCTCTTGCAGAAGCACGGGAAGCATTTGACAGTTTGCCAGTTCAAGATGAGGTCTCATGGAATGCACTTATGGCAGGATATGCCCAGCTAGGGGAAAGTGAAATTGTTTTCCATATGCTTGAGGGAATGAAAGGAGAAGGGGCAAAGCCAGATGCAGTCACATTCTCTATTGTTCTTGCTGTATGCAGTCACACGGGTCTAGTGGGTAAGGGCCAGAAATACTTTGAGGCCATGAGCACAGACCATGGCATCACGCCAACTATTGAGCACCACACTGGCATGGTTGATCTCCTTGGTCGTGCAGGTCAATTAGATAAGGCAGTGGCGATGGTGAAGAAGATGCCTTTCCATCCGAATACCGTGGTGTGGCTTACGGTGTTGAGTGCTTGTAGGAAGTGGGGTGACGTGGAGCTTGGAAGACTGGCCTTTGAACATGCAACACAATTGGATAAAGAGAATGCTACAGCATATGTTTTGATGTCTAACATCTATGTAGATGCTCACATGCATGAGAAAGAGAAGATTGAGGCAATGGGAGGCCAAATTACATCTCTCTCTTAAAGTATGAATGTCATAGATATGGATTTAGGACATTATATTGTGGAAATTAAATCACAAATTTCTAAACCAACATTATATTTGGTAAGAGAATCAAGATAATTATGGCATCAATTTAAAAGCAAGCTATATTTGGCAATTGACCAGTGCAACATTTGAATGGGACCTAGAAACAAAAGTTAAGAATGCCACAGTACAAAGTCAAGTCTTTGATAATGATTCGGCAATTCTTCTCAAGGAAAGTGTCGAATGGGATATTGATCTAGAAGAGGCCTTAATTGATAGCTAAGATGCACTTTGGCTGGGATCCAGAAACAAAAGTCGACAAATGCCACATTACAAGGACAAATCTTATTTGAAATATTTCAAGCACTAATGGGAGTATCCTATCCTAGATGCTAGACCCTCTTGCACTAGCAAAAAATAGGCGGTCAAGAAAAAAGAACAAAGTGTGGAAGGGTAAAAAGACAAGGTGGAGCAATTCAGCGAATGTGAAAGAATGCAAGACATGGTGGTGGAATTGTACTTAACAAAGCCCATACATGTACCTAAAACATCTACCTCTATTGGAAAAGCACTAATGATTTGCTTCAACAAGAAGGTCCATTTAGCATGGACAACCAAACCTAAGTAGGCCATCTCCTGGAAAGATCTATTGGACTATAAGAGATTGGACTTATGATGCTCAAGATTCATAGGTTTGAAGTGATGTGAAGATTGTGGGAGAGAGGGAAGGAGTCTCACTTGCGGCTTTCTCACATGCACAATGGGGGAATGAATACACACAAAGGTGGAGGCTGAAAATAGTTTTCCTCTTCTTAGTTGTGAAAGCCAAAAGAACTCTAGTACAAAGAAATAGAAGAACCCTATATGTGGGTCTCAAACCAAACTCAACTAACTAAGGTGGCATACTAACTGAGCCACGAACTAGTGTAGATAAGGATAGCTGTCATCCAGCTATTATTCGTGGGCGGTGTACCAACCGCATCTCCAGCTAACAAGTTGGTGACATAAATGCACAACAGTCACCCTGGCATATCGCGAGTGGAGCTTGATATCTCAACACTCCCCCTCGAGCTCAATCCCAATTCCTGCACACCAAGCAGGTCTCTGAACTTGCGCAGCTTCTCTGCGCCCAATGCTTTTGTAAAGATGCCAGCTACCTGATCCTCTGTGCTGACATAAACTAGATCAATAAGACCTAGTAACACTTTCTCCCGCACATAGTGATAATGCACCTCAATGTGCTTTGTTCTAGCATGAAAGACTAGGTTCTTTGCCAAGTGTATACTGCTCATGTTGTCATAATAAATGACAACTGGCCCATCTGTAGACTGATGCATATCATAGAGTAGCTTATGCAACCAAGCTACCTCACATGCAGCCATTGCTGCACCCCTGTACTCAGCCTCTGTGCTCGACAAGGCAACTGTAGGCTGTTTCTTGTTGCTCCAAGTGACTGTAGCACTCCCAAAAGAGAACACATATCCACTGGTAGATCGTCTATCAGAAATACTACCAGCCCAATCAGCATCAGTGTATCCATGCAACTGTATCTGAACCCCAGCCTCATAAAATAGTCCATACTGCAATGTGGACTTCACATACTTGAGTATGCGTCTACCCGCATCCAAATGCGGTTTCCTTGGAGCCTGCATAAACTGACTTACCAACCCAACAGCATAGCTCAAATCTGGCCTGGTAATAGTCATGTAAATCAAACTTCCTACTATGCGTCTGTACATAGTAGGGTCTTCCAGAAGCTCACTTGCATCTGCGCTCAGCTTCACATTCTACTCTAAAGGAATTGAAATAGGCTTACAGCCTGTCATCCCATATTTGGACAGCATGTCCAGTCCATACTGCCTCTGCAAGAGCTGTATCCCACTTGGTGATCTAATCACCTCAATGCCCAAGAAATAACGCAGCTCTCCCAAATCCTTCGTCTCAAACTTCTGCCTCAATAGCATTTTCACATGAAGGATATCTTCATCACTATCACCTGTGATGATCAAATCATCAACATAAATGACCAACAGCATAATCCCTTTCTCTGTTTTTCTCACATAGAGTGAGAAATCTGCCTTGGAAATCTGAAAGCCAATATTGACAAGATATTGTCCTATCTTGTCAGACCATGCTCTAGGTGCTTGCTTCAAGCCATACAAGGCTTTCTTCAACCTGCAAACAAACTCAGGATGAGTAGCATGAACATAACCTGCTGGCTGCTCCATAAAGACCTCTTCTTGCAAATCACCATGCAAGAAGGCATTCTTTACATCCATCTGATGTAAAGACCATCCCTTTGATGCAGCCATAGCAATGGCTGCTCTTACGGTTGCCATCCTTGCAACCGGGCTGAAAGTTTCTTCATAATCAATGCCATATGTCTGTGCATACCCCTTGACAACTAATCTTGCCTTGTATCTATTCACAGAACCATCTGCATTGTGCTTGATCTTATAAACCCACTTACAGCCAATTGCATTCTTGTCTTTAGGCAAAGGCACCAATTCCCATGTAGCATTTGCATCCAAGGCATCCATTTCTTCATCCATGGCTTTCTCCCATTTTTCATTTCCCATGGCTTGCTCAAAAGAAATGGGTTCTGGTTCCCGTATCACTTTGACCATATAGGCATAGTGCATGGCTGTAAATCCATCATATTTCAGCCTATCCATAGGATACCTGACCCTGGTAGACCTGCGCAAAATAGGCTCACTTCCAGGTGCTCTCAAAACATCCCTGGTCTTCCTTACTCCAGGTGTAACAACAGAAGAAATACCCAACTCATCATCAATGCTCTGTTTTGAGCCAATGGATTCACCATCCACACAAGAGTGACCTGCATTCACATCAAACATGGGCTGATCTACCTTCTCTTTTCCTTTTCGTGATACCTGCGTACCACTCTCTGCATTGCTTTGAGGGGATTCTCTTGATCTCAATCTGCCTGTCCATGGCGAAGTATGTGAACCACTGGTAGAGGACACTCCAGGTCCACTGATATTTTGTGATTGCTGCTGTGCATTCTGTGCAGTATTACCATTTTGTGCATCTACATCAATCATCACATTTACTGGTTTATACCAGCTGCTCATCTCATAAAAAACAACATCTCTGCTCACTGTGAACTTACGTGTAGAAGGGTTATAGCATCTATACCCTTTCTGCTGCAGAGAATAACCAATAAAGACGCACTTCTCAGCTTTTGGATCCAACTTGGACCTCAACTCATCTGGCACATGGACATAGGCAATGCAACCAAAAATCTTCAGATGAGAAATATCTGGTTTCCTACCAGTATACATCTCCTCTGGCGTCATGCCATGTATTGCTGCAGTGGGAGTCCTGTTCATTATATAGACTGCTGTAGCAATTGCTTCAGCCCAATAATAATCTGGTAGATCTTTTTCATTTAGCATAGCCCGAGATACCTCTCCAATATGCCTGTTTTTTCTTTCTGCAATTCCATTTTGCTATGGGGTATGGCTGCATGAATATTGCTGCTTTATACCATGCTCCTGCAAGAACCTTGCAAACTCATTTGAGAGGTACTCTCCCCCTCCATCTGACCTTAGGCATTTTATTTGCAGGCCTGTTTCTTTTTCAACCATAGCTTTGAAAGCTTTGAAGTACCCAAACACTTCACTTTTCTTTTTCATAAAATACACCCACAGTTTTCTGCTGAAGTCATCAATAAATATGACAAAATAGTGACAGCCTCCAATAGATGCAGCTTTTGTAGTCCACACATCAGAGTAGATTAATTCCAATGGCTTTTTACTCTCTTGAACATGCCTAGGAAAAGGTTTCCTTACCTGTTTCCCAAATTGACAGGCTTCACAAACCTTGTGCATTTCTGCAACCTTGAATTTAGGCAATCCTACAATAATATTTTGGGCTTGCATTGATTTAAGTCGCTGTATATTAACATGACCATGCGTTTGTGCCAGATATCAATATCTGCAACTACACCGGTCCCATGTGCAAACATTGCTGCACTCAATTCAGGCATGTCCGCATCCAACGTAAACATCCTGCCCTTCTTCTTTCCTTTTGCTATCAAGCGACCATTATTTTTCATATCCTCAACAAAGCATCCATGAGGATTAAATCTGACCTGCAAGCCCTGCTCAACCATCTGACCAACAGAAACCAGGTTCTTGGTGATGTTCGGGACATGAAATACATCAGACAAGTATTTCTTTTTCCCATCCTGCATAGACAAAGGAATTTTGCCAATCTGCACAATAGGATGTGCAGTATCATCACCAGTCTCCACAAATCCTGGTTTTTCCATTTTCCTTGCATCTTGCATCCATTCTGCATGACCTGTCATGTGGTTTGATGCACCTGAGTCAACATACCACACATCATTTCGTTCTTCTGCACTTGTCACAGAATTGGTCATATGTTGCACCATAAATAGATGCTCATTTCTGTCATCACCCTGCCTACTAGAAGATGCATAATTGCCTTGCTGCAATTTTCCAGTCATAATGTCATTCTGCTTTTTATAGCAGTCCTTAGCCATATGACCCATTTTGCCACAATAGTAGCATTCAACATTGCTGTTTGCATTTTGGCCTCTCTGCCATCCACCACGGCCTCTTTGGCTCCCCCTGCCTGTAGAGTTACCACATCCTCCTGCATAGGACTGGTTTTCTTGCGTTTGCTGCATATTCCGATTTCTACCACGGCCTGCAGATTGGCCTCCTCTACCTCTGCCTCTGCCTCTACCTCTGCCAGCATTTGAGTAGAAGACAGTTTCTTTTGAAGTTCCTGCTGAAGAAGATGCACCCCCATTTCTCTGCTCTTCAGAAATTAGAAGAGCAATCAACTCCTCAAAATCTGAAAATTTTTCACGGACGGCAATGGATGTCCGGAATTGTGCATAATCCTTTCCTAGACCATTCAAGGTCACAGAATCCAAATCGTCATCATCCACTGGTGACCCAATGGAAGCAAGTGCATCTGCAATTTTCTTCACTTTCATGTGGTAGTCATTTATGCTCAAATTTTCTCTCTGCACATTGTGCAACTCCTGTTTGAGTTGCATTTTCCTGGCTTGCGTATTTGTGCTATACATTTTTGCCAAAGTATCCCATGCCTCCTTTGGCGTATTTGCATCCTGAATATGCACAATCATGGAGTCCGAAATACTGATAGACAGCCAGTACATAACTTTCCTGGCTCTCTCATGCCATCCTTTGAATGCCTGCATTTCCTGTTGACTGGGAACATTAGGAAGAACAGGTTCTTCTTCATTTCCTGTAATGAACTCCCAATAGCCTTTTCCCATCAAGAAATTCTTCATTCTAAACTTCCATGCCTGGAAGTTGTTCTTGTCAAGCTTTTCAGTGACAATCTGTGAAAGAGAATCAGATGCCATTACAGAACACTGCAAAATATTCTGTCACTGCAAAAAACACAACTTTTGCCTCACACGGGCAGAACTGCAAAACTGACGAAAGTGGTATTTCACCACACAGTCACTTCCTAGTGACGATTTTGCATCAACAGGCAACAAGCATGAATCTGCAACTCCCAATATCTCTGCACAAAGGCATACGATGCAATTTCTGCGGCAACTTTTCACCGACTCGCAGAACAGTGGTCGCACAGCAAAAACAGGGCCTTTTTCTGAGTGCTTGCGAAGAACTTCCGTCTCCAAAACGGGCCCCGAAATGACCTCGAATCAGAAAAATAACGTCACACCGCGAAGGGCGTCTCAATCTGAGACAGTGCACTCTTGCACTTCTGGCTGTGCTACCTGTAGAGATTTGCTCCCAAACTCGAAATAGGAAAGCAACACTGGTCCTCTTACCAGGACACCACGAACTTGGCTTGCTTTCTTGAGCTCCCTACCACGAACAAGGCTCTGATACCATGTGAAGATTGTGGGAGAGAGGGAAGGAGTCTCACTTGCGGCTTTCTCACATGCACAATCGGGGAATACACACAAAGGGGTGGAGGCTGAAAACAGTTTTCCTCTTCTTAGTTGTGAAAGCCAAAAGAACTCTAGTACAAAGAAATAGAAGAACCCTATATGTGGGTCTCAAACCAAACTCAACTAACTAAGGTGGCATACTAACTGAGCCACGAACTAGTGTAGATAAGGATAGCTGTCATCTAGCTATTATTCGTGGGTGGTGTACCAACCGCATCTCCAGCAAACAAGTCGGTGACATAAATGCACAACAGTCACCCTGGCAAATCGCGAGTGGAGCTCGATATCTCAACAAGTGGTCCATCTACAAATTCTCAGTAAAGTGTTACAATCTTGGAAGAGTTATGAGGCTGATTTCATTTTAATCTTTGATCAATTAATACAACATATACCTGTTATTATTGCTGGAGATGATAATATGTTGTATGATTGCTTGCAGAGCAGCCATTTGATGATCCTTGATTTGTGGTAGGTTTTTTTGTTTTATTTTTATTTTTTGTTTTTGTGTTTTTGGTTTATGTGTCTATGTGTGGTACTTTTTCTTTTTGTTTTGTTGTTGTAGGTATGGTATAATAGAAACCATGTTGGCATGAAGACCTTGCAAGGCTTAGTCTATACAAAGGCCAATAAAGGTAGAATTTCCCATCGATGCATGTGCAATGTGCCATCATGGGATTTAAAATCAAAAGAAAGGACTTTGAAAAGTTTTGAAAATAAGGATCTAGCTCCTAAGTGCTTCAAAGCACTTTGAAAATGTTAAAAGAGAGAGAACATTACGTGAGCTCTCTCCTAAACAAATATAAACAAAAAATTGCAAAATTTGAAGACCCTCTCACTCCCAAACTTTTGTCTAGAACCAAACTAGAGACAAAATCTCAAACTAGGCTATATGAAATGATGAAAGAAGTTGAAATCCTTAAATAAGCATAACTTTTGATGGGAAATCCAGTATAGGAAACTATTTAAAGGAAAATTATAGCTCTCCTCTCAAGCTACTAGGTGGGCAACACTACAACAAAGGTAGGCACACAAGGATCCATGGGCTATGATACCATGTTGGGGAGAGTTCCTCCTCATGTACAAAACTCAAACAGCCAAGCCCCACCCGTGGCAGCCAATTAGATTGCAGTTGGTAGCCAAGGACAACAAAGACTCAATAATCCACAACCAAGAAGACCCAATCAACAGAATTGGGGAAATCAACAAGGACAAAACCAGAATCAACCATGCACATACTATGGCATGGAAGGACACATACAGGGTCCTGAGTGTGAACTTTGGTGCAAGCACTGAGGAGAAAGAGGAATCCCCATTATCAAACAGCAGGTAATTAGAATGCAAGAGGTAATTAGAATCAGCAAACAGCAGCCCACCACCAGGCATTCATATGGTGTACTTGGATCCTATAAATGAGGATTACAATAAACAAACTCAAAGAAATCAGAGTAATATACAAGCACTGCAACCATATCTAAAGGTACGAAGCCCATGCCCGACCTTGGAGATGCACCAAGAATGACAACAAAGCCAATGAACTGGCCCAATCAGGCACAGGTCTGAAATCAAGCTCTATAGCAAATACTTGAGAATAATGTGGCGTCAGAAGCACGAAGATCCAAAACAAAGGTAAGTCGACCAACCTCCAAACACAGTGCGACAGCCTTCCGACAGAAAACATTCGACATCAAGCTACAGTTAGTCAACTTCAACATAGCAACATACAGCAATTTAACAAGGCTCCAAACACACAAACAAGAGTACAAGCTTCCTCCAACTAGAGATATATTCCAAAAGATAAACAAGATTTACTGGCTGAAACCAGCTCGTACTCAGCAGAGCAGCAAAACAGTGGTGACAAAGTCAAGATGACAGAAATAAGTAGAGGAATTCTACTAGGGCACATCATCTCACAAGATGGAATGGAAATAGATCCAAATAAAGTTTCAGCCATTCAACATGCCAAACCCCCCAAAACATCAAGCAGCTTCAAAGATTTATAGGCCAAATTAAATGGCACTGCAGATTTTTCAGATACCTTGCTGACATTTGCTATCCTCTCACAAAACTCACACGGGAAACAAAGCCATACATCTGGGGTGATGCATAGCAATATGCTTTTAATATCCTGAAGAAATGTTGATGATAGCTTCTATACTACAACCACCTGACTGGACTCTTCCATTTGAGGTTTTTGTTGATGCTTCTGATGTAGCAGTAGGTGCAGTACTTATGTAGCAAAAAACACCAAAGTGGTTCAGACCAGTTTACTATGCCGGTAGAATATTAACTAAGCATGAGAGAAACTATGCATTCACAGAAAGAGAAGCACTTGGAATGATCTATGCATTGCATAAATTCAGACATTATTTATTGGGCAACAAGGTGCATTTTCATGTGGATCATCAAGCTCTCATTTATTTAGTGAACAAACTGCGATTAACAGGACGATTGGCTAGATGGATGCTTTTGTTGTAGGAATTTGAGTATAACATTGTGCATAGGCCTGGAAAACAACATGCCGTTGCTGATTACTTGAGCAAGTTGCTATCAAGAGAAGCTCCAACTAGCATCCCAGATGAACTTCCTAATGCATGCATTTTTATGGTAAGCATTGAAGAACCACCAAATTGGTATGATAAAATGCTATTCTTTCTCACTAATGGTTTAATCCCTAAAACATTATCTAGGGTTCAGAGGAAGAAACTTGTTTTACAGAGCAAACCTTTCCTAGTCATTGCTAGTGTTTTGTATAGAAGAGGAATTAACCAGGTAATCAGAAGATGTGTCCAAGATCGTGAGCAGAAAGCTGTCCTAGTTGAAGCCCATGGAGGACCAATAGGAGGACACTTTTCTGGAGACATTACAGATAATAAGATTTTGCAAGGTGGTTTATGGTGGCCTGCAGTTTTAAAAGATGCTCATAATTAGGCCAAAACATGTTTACCATGTTAGAGAGATGATAGACCTTGACAGTGATAGGATGCCCCATCAACCAATCCTCCCCTTGGGACCTTTTCAGAAATGGGGACTAGATTTTATTGGACCCATCAAGCCTCCAACAAAGATTTCAAGTAATCAATATATTTTGGGTGCCACTGACTATTGTACAAAATGGGTTGAAACTATAGCACTCAAAGCATGCAGAGCTAGAACTGTAGCACATTTCCTTTACCACAATATTGTCACTAGATTTGGTGTTCCTATTGAAATAGTGTCGGACAGAGGAACACATTTCCTCAACAAAACTATCAGGAACATGACTAAAATGCACATGATGTTGCACTTAAAATCTACAGCCTATTATCCACAAGCCAATGGGCAAGTTGAGAGCTCCAATAAACTGATGAAAAAGGTCTACAAAAGAACAATTTTTGATCACCTTGAGGATTGGGATCGGCACTTGGATTCAGTGCTATGGGCACTTAGAACAGCACACAAGGTTGCAACTGGGTTAACACCTTTCAGGTTAGTATATGGCTGTGGAGCAGTAGTACCTATGGAATTTCTGGCAGGTAGCCTAAGAGTGGCAATTGATAATAAATTATCCCTAGAAGATTCAATCAATGCAAGATTAGAACAACTCCTGCAATTGGATGAGGATAGGCTCACAAGTTCACATACTGCTAATATAATTCAAAAAAGGAGGGCAGCATGGATAAACAAAAACATAAAGTTTAAATTGTTCAAAAAAGGTGATTTAGTGTTAATGTTTAACACAAAGTTGGGGAAAATGCCAGGAAAGTTCAACCTCAGATATGATGGTCACTTTAAGGTACTTGAGGTTTCTGATCAAGGTACCTTCAAATTAGCTGACCTACATGGGAATGTATTTGACAAACCAATCAGTGGTTTCAGGCTCAAACCTTATTTTAGACCTGACCCCACTCAAGCAAAGATAAACACAATCTCTTTACAACTTTGCAAAGACCTCAATCACGATGATATATGTTTCGGCTATTCAGATTGACAAATTTATCTTTAACAGCCTCCGACTGCAGTCCAATAGACACACATGAAACGTGGTTTCATCTACACCAACATTCATGTATGCTCTAATCTAGACCAGCCCAATCCAATCAGTGATGCAGGTATGCCAAACTTCAATGAAGCACCCATAGTGGTGAGCCTAGCCACAACAATCATCCGGTAATTGTCCGAGTCTGAGTCCGAATCCGACTCCAACTATGACTCCAACTCCGACTCTAATTACGAATCCAACTCCGCCACCCAACACATGCAACATCACTTCCACCATCCTACCTCACTCCGACTCACATCCAACTCCAACACCCACTCCCGCTCCACTTCAAGCTGAAGGGAACCCTCCGTCTCTGACTACTTGTTTGCCATCAGACACCGCTCCGACATACTGAAGAGTTTTTGATAACCCTTCGCCAACAACAAGGAAATCTGTCTTAATCCTCCATACCGACAAGATAGCCAACAACCATACATGGTATGAATTGCTTTCCCTGGAGATTATTGCACAGGTTTTTCAGCTTCCAATTATAAATGAGGAGGGGTCTACACAAAAGATGTCGACTCCGACATGCAGGAGGAGTTCGACCCCCGTAGACACATAAAACATCAACAATGTCCAAGATTTGAGGCGACGACAACAATTCGTGTGGTATCTTGAGCGGATGCAGCTGCTTGTCAAGACCAAAACTATGAGCAGAGATTCCTATGCCACCCTCATTGCAGCTAAGAAGGGGACCAAGGTTTCATGCGCTCATCTCCTACACTCTCGACTGATGAGCTAAATTGCCAAAAAAGACTTAAGCACCTCCAATGCACATTCAAAGATTGGGCCTTTCATTGTAGCCCTATTCGAATTTGCCAGTCAAATGGATGCAAAGGGCCCGGAGATAGCTCAACACAACAGTGCAAAGTGCACCAAAGCAAAGCAGGCACAAACACGCTATGACGACAAGGCAAAGAGAGACATGATGCAAGCCCTACAAGATGGCCAATACTCATCAGAGAAAGCCACTATGGCCAAATCCCTAGTGGAGCGACTGTGGGATATGCCCCTTGCAGGGGAAGAGTTTCTAGCCTCACCATCTGAGTAGAAATCTTCCAAGAAGATCAAGCTAAATCTTTGGTCTAAGTCTATGCCTCCAAAGCTAGAGAGCTGGAGCAAACCGGAGGATAACATTGCTAGAATTCTACCGACAACACCTCCCAGGAGCTGTTTCGAACAATTCTTAGCTTTTCACAGCATGGTCGACCTACTAACATCACCAACATAGAAGCCAAAGATTCCGACTATAGAAGGAGGATAGGCCAGCAGAGAGCCAGAACATGCACTGAGAGTTCTACAGAACTATGTTGATGAACAGAGGACAATTCAGCTGTCAGCTAAGACAGCAAGTACAAGAATTAACTGAAGACAAGAAGGCGGGACATGAATACATGCTGAAGCAAGCCGACATGTTGAAGAAGCTACATGCTACACAGTTGGAGCTCGAGGAGGTCAAGAGATAATATGCACAATACAGAACCATGCAGGAGAAAAACGTCTCCAAACTCACCTCCCAGGTGAGAGTCCAAAAAGAATGCTTACCTACTGTCAAGAATTGGTTGGAAGAAATGAAGGCAGAGTTTTTCATACAGTTGGATCTAATGGGTGCAGCCCCCATTCCAACTTAAACATCAAAAACCTATTATTCAAGGAACAGATGAATGCTTTAGAAGGGGTTGACCACAAACTCAGGGAAATGGCAGAGGTTGATGGTATTTTCTTAAGTTCCTTTGATCTCATGGAAATGAAGACACAACTAATCAAAACATCACAGGACCTGTGGTCAAATCTTAAGAACCGCTTGTTTGTTATTGCAAAGCGACCATATGAGGCATTTGCCTCTACTGCTTATGCCTATGAGATTATGGCACACGAATTGGAAACCCTTAAAGCTACAGCACATAATGCTAAATAGAATCGGATGCCCTTGGATGGTGATACATAAAATTTTTATTTGACAACAGAGCCTAGTAAACCAGATGAAATAGAGCAAGGCCAGTCTACACAATTGTCTGCCAAATGTGCTTCTTTCAAACATGACAAATATCAGAATATAGAATTCATTGCTATCTCCAACCAAGCCTTAGCCCCTGCTGCTGCAGATTTTGAAGAGGCAGAGACAAAAATGGAAGAGGAACCAAGGCTGCATGACAGCTAAAGGAAGAGACAGAGGAAGCAGATCCAATTGCTGCCAAGACAGCAATAATCGATCCAACTCAACACATACTATCAAGGTCCACTTGATGGACTATTTCTAGTAAGGGTTCGAGTCTTCCACTTTTTGGAAAAAGTTTTACCACCGGGAGTGCCAGGTGTTGAGGGTGACCTCTCCACCCACGTGGGCTTCACCCAAGGAGGGCTAGTACACCCCTAGTAAAGGGAAGTTACATTAGGGAGTAGTGGATAATTTTGTAATTGTAGGGACAGTTATAACTATCCCTAACAGCCAGTAGTAGTGGCCTTATCCACCACATCATGTTTTTAACTATTTCTATTTTGGACTGTTACCCGAATGAAGTCGGTGATGTTATAAGCTGATCTTCACCTCCTATATGCAAGTTGTTGTTGTGATCTACTAGAATACAAACTCCTAGTAGTAACATTTCTATTGTATACACATTTATCTCGGTTCTTTGTATGCTTTGAATTGTCTTTTCATCTTTTCAATGTTAGTCAGACATAAGTTCTCGACCCTGGCACTACCATTGCCAGGTTGGATATGTGTAGGTGTTTTCTAGCCTTTTGGAGACACCACTAACACGATGCCTTGATGGGGATTGAGGACAAGGCTGAGGTGAGCATAGGGACATGTCAGGATAGTGGGTGAGAGCGTGATGAAGCAAGCATATGTACGAAGGCAATGGATTAGGGCGTAGGAAGGCGAGCATAGGGCATAGGTGGAGGAACTTGGATTGAACAAGCATGCGGCCATTGGGTTTTTCACCTAAGGGGGCAAATGGGAAATAAGGATAAGGGGCAACATGCAAGAACCAAGGGGGGTGGTTGCGGAAGGAGGTAACAAGGAATGGAAGGCACGTGGGGTGAGAGAGGGGAAAGTTAGGAGCAAGGGAGGGAAGAGAAAGGGAGGTGAGGAGGGAAAGAAAGAGAAAGGATAAGGGGGAAGGGAAAGGGGAAGAGAGAGAGGGTGGGAAGAGAGAGGGGGAAGTTGGTGGAAGGGAAGCAAAAGAGAAAGGGGAAAGGAGGAAGAAGGAACAGACAAAAGGGGGTGGGGAAGAGAATGGAAAGGGGGAAGAGGGAATGGGAGGGTAAGGTGAGGGAATGGAACAGCAAGGAGTAAGAGGGAAGGAAAAGAGAGATAAAAGGAATGGGAAAGAGAGGGGGAGGAAATGGAAAAAGGAGAGGGAAGGAATAAAAGGGCAAGGGAATGGAATATAGAGGGAAGAGATGCAGGGGGAGTGAATAAAAGGGAGGGATGATGCAAAAGAGTAGGGAAGGTGATGGAAAAAAGAAGATGACAAGAAATGGGGGGTGGAGAAAGTAGAAAATGGAGGAAGTAAAGGGGGCAAAGAGATACCTTGAGTGGTTGTGGAAGATATGATGGACAAAAAAGTTGCAGTGGAGGAGAGATGAGGATGCAAAAGTGGAGGTGGAGGTGGAGATGGAGATGGTGGACAAAAAACGGAGACGAAGATGAGTGTATGTCAAGGATATTATTCTTTCTCTCTCAAACATAGAGTATATGTGAAGGATTATAATGACTCTCTCTCTAAAACATAAGTATGTCAAGGATTCTAGTATTTCTCTCCCTACATCATGATTTTGCAAGAATGTCTACAACTTCTTTAAAGAGTGTTTTGCCTATCCATATCTTATTAGATCAACCAAATCTACTTTTAAGCTCAAGTTATTACAAGCAAAACTAAGCTACTGCTCTACACGCATAATGATCTCTTATTGGTTTCTTGAGTGTGATGTAATCCTTGTTAAAAATAAGATAAATTTGGAAAATTGCATAATTATCTCATACCTCACATCTTGGTTTTACTTTATGAGTCTAGAAAATACTATTTTATAATATTTCAATTTCTAACTCAAAATATGAGAATAAATAAGAACAATGGGTGTGTGTAGATGTATGTGCATTGGGTGAGCGATGCCATTATGGTGAAAAATTAAAAAAATAAAGACATACTAGTGCTTCACATAATAAGAATGAAGACCTTGTCAAAACAAAGACCTTACCATGTCATAAATTACCCATAAAAACTAGTCTTTGGTTGCTCTAACCAAGATGCTCCCTCCCTTAAGTAATGCTCATCACAACAAGGCACGAACAAAATTGAGGGCCTTAGAAATTGAAAACACTCACAAGAAGACATAAAACACTTTTCACTTTGAAGTATGTTTATTGTGAATTTATTTTAATCAAATGTCTCCCATTCCAAAAGATGATGCACAAAAAGACTTTTAAATCAAAACATATCCATTCTAAGATTATTGGGTCCAGGTGCTTGAGCGAGGCTCTCTTGTCATCTAGTTATAGTTTTGCTAGTCAGGCCAAGCACTCAAGATGGGCTGAGTCATTTGGAGGGGCGGCGTGTGAGGGCTATGCAATGTCTGAGGGAAAGTGTGGTTCCTCGGTGGAGGCTAGCTCTTAGGCTAAGAGGCAAGTGGAGGAGGCTAGTTCCAAGGGTTTTGGGGAGGAGATATTCTACTATCTTTTGCTAAGATGCTTGTTGGGAGACAAGGGAGTGTGTTCATGGAGATCGATGATGACCTTGCCAAGAAATTGTTACATGAAAAAGGTTGCCAGAGAGGTTGCCAAAAAGCCTTGGTTCGAATCGGGGAAGAAGCATTGTATTTCCTACAAGATTGTTTTGGAGGGACATTAAGCCTAAGCTCACTTGGTTGGCCAAAGGAGGGGTTTACCTCTTTTTCACTGGTCATGTCCCATCATTGGCAGAGCTAGAAATTTTTTTGCCTTATGAATGTGATATTTTGTCCATCGGGTATGCTGCATGATTTCTCACGAAGGCTTTGGGCTCAGAGCAAATTAGTGATGAATTGGTTGGAAGGTCCTTTACGTTTGCTGATGCCACAGTTCTGGTTATCCCCTGGAGCCCTACATTTAGCATCGACAAGTTCCTTCTTCATGAACGTCCTGTAGGGATCAATCTTCCAAATTTCCGTGCTATCCTTGCGGCTTCAGTGGAATGCATAGCAATGTTGTTGGGCCGTGTGCTTTTCATTCCTCCTCCCTTAAAATTGTTGTCTAAGCTTAGGTGAGTTGGGATCCTTTGGGACAGGAGCCAAGATACACCAAATTTTATGGAGATCAAGCTCCCGGATGGTATACTTATTGTGCAATAGGTCTGGTTTGGTTTGTTTCCCAATTCCTACTTCATTTGCTGCGTTACTTTGCATTTTGCAAAAACCTATCCCAAGAGGGCTGCTAATATGCATTTGGCTATACGGGAGAAAGGCCGAAAGAGCCTATTCCCTCTTTGGATCATGGTTTTAATCTAGCCAAGAAGGGTGGCATGTAGCTAGTAGAGAATCTTTAGACTGGTTCAAAGGCAAGGATGGAGATATCCGAGCCACTAGTAATGATGATGGTGAGCCATTGAGGGTGGTCGATTGGAAGGCTAAGTCGAAGGAGGCTATGCATATTAGTCCTGCAGCCCATGTCATACTGCATGTGTGGAAGAGACTGATCTTTTAGGAGAAAAGGCATGTGAGGTGAAAGATAAAACACAATCGGGTCACCATGGTCCTAAAGGGGAACAAAAGAGTTGAAATTCAGCATGATGATTTGTCAAAGGTGGATGTTCTGAATAAAAATGAAGCCAATCAGCAGAGTGCGGTCCAAGAAGGCAGTTTACCCACTGAAAGATGGCCCTAGAGGATCGACAAACGAAGATAAAGCTCAGCTCAAACTGTCAGAACATGGGGGCTTCCTCCTCATGGTCAATGTCTTAAAGGCTTAAAAAGGTAGCTCGGAGTGCGGGACAAGGTAAGGAGACCCGATTTAATTTCTTTTATGATGCTTAGGCTCCGATGAACCACTAGATGAAATATCTAGTTGAATGGAGGCAGTGTGAAGTCTGCAGTCCTTGAATTTACAAGGTGGTTGTAACCTGGCTACACAGAAAGGATGCTTCATGGTAAGGAAGGTCAATACGGATGTTATTCTATTGCAAGAACTTAAGTGTGGGGATAGTGATCCCTTTTGGTTCATGGTGCAGAATCTAGGGTATGATGTGTTTAGAATTTGTCTGGTTAGGGGAAAAAAGGCAGGTGTGCCATTCTGTTTAAATCATCGTTAGGTACTCGAGAATGTTTCTGTCACATGGATGGTTGGTTTATTGGCAGCTAGTTGTGAGTGTTAATGGTTTGTCTTCAACTTCCTTAGATAATATGCCCCTAATTCTCTTGTAGAGAGGCATGATTGCTAGCATGCTCTTAGGTCGCTTGTATTAGGAGAGCATTCACTGATGGGGGGAGATTGGTATTTTATAGAGGTAATGGAGGATAGGTCCCATCCCTCTCGAGTGTCATCGAGTGCTAAGTCGAAGGTTTGGGATGAATTGTGTCTTGAGATGGGACTAATAGATTGTCTAGAATTAGATCCTTGTTAGAAGCTCATTAAGATCGATAGTGAAATATTTCCCTAATGACCAAGTTTCTGATGATAGAGATTTAGCAAGAACTGCAAAGTAAGGAGCTTGAGGAGGCCAATTTAGTCTGAATCTGTAGCAAGTTGACCTGATTGGAGCTCAGAGATTGCCCATCCAAATTCTTTATTCAAGCAGTCAAACAGAAGCACCAATGAGAAGTCATTGACAAGATGCTCGACCCTAGTGGAAAGATAGAAATAGAATTCATGCATATTATAGACATCTTTCGGTCTCACTTGAGTAGGATGGTTGTTGCTCTTGTGTTGCAAGATGCTGAGTGGAATCTAGCTCTCTTAGAGGCTTTATCTGGGCTACATGCTCAGGCACAAGAGCCATAAAGGATTCGGTTCAGCCACCCATTCTCCCATGATGAATTATGGGATGCCCTATAAAGAATGAAGAAAGACAAAGCTCCTGGCTCTAATGGGCTTACTATAGAAATTTATATCAAATTTTGGGATGTGATGGGTGGGTGAAGACTTGGTGGCCATGGCCAATGCCTCGATGAGCAAGGGCACGCTGTCCCAAGATGTAAAGGCTCCAAGTGGACAACTGGCATTTTATCTCTATCCTGAACCTAACACAAAATGAACACAACTTTATTCATGAGTGGTTACATATATAGGCAACTGCCTCCATGTAGGTAGATCCTAGATCCACAATCATCTCCCTCATTATCTCAATCAATCACCTCCTATGATCACTCACTCATCACACCAACTTGACACACCTAACTAGAACCTTCTAGCACACCTACACTCACACACTTCTTGCATAGGACTCCAAGCCCATAGGCACACACACATACACACATCAATTGCCACTTCATTCCCCCCCACAAATTGATGACCTCATCCCTCAGTAGTAGTACATGGGATGCTCCATGGCTTGCCCACCATCATGTGGCAACACTCATGGCCCCAACCTGTGAGTCACTCTTTAGGATTCTTGGTTTACAACTGGGAGATGTACATTGACTATGTATGTAAAGCCCAATGAGTCCAACAAGGAAAAATCTCAAAGGACTAACAATCTCTTAAGGATGGACTATCCATGGCAGAGAACCATTATTGACCTCATACACAAAAAAACATTCTAAGTGGAAGATGTGGGGAAATAGCCCCCTTTGATGGCATATCTTGTCCTTTTCCTTCTTCTCTTCCAAGCTACCATAGTGTGAGGTACATTGTCATTGGAGAGGTTCTTGGTGTAGCTCTTTTTGTAATTCCTTTGCCCTTTGATCTTTCTTGCATCCTTCTTCTTCATACCTTCTCTCTTAATGAGATATGCTACCAAATGAGTAGCTTCAAGCAAGTTGAATTCAAGTACATGATCACATGCATCCCATATGCTTTCACATAAATCAAATATGAAGAGGGTCTTACCACTTGTTAGTAAAGTAAGGGCAGTGTCTACTCTTGTACATAGAAGCTCATGAATGTATGGCATAATGCAATCATCCAAATACACTTCATTCATTATGCTGGGTATTGTAATCATCTTTGAATTAACTTCAAACATCAAGTAAGCACCATTATAGTGGTCAAACTTGGTCAACATATATGCATAGCATCAAATGCTACAATTCTAATAGCATAAACTCCAAAATCTCTCAAAATCTGTTACAGAAAAGTTTCCAATTCGGAGCACTCATATCTCCCTAACCATAGATCCAAATAAGGGGATTTTTGAATCAAATTGAAGCTTATATATATTACTACTCATGCAATAGAAGGTTGGTGCAATTCCACGTCAAAATGTCAGAGAGAGATGCACCACTTTCGACTGGTTTTTCTTTTATTTCTCCTTTTTTTGTGGACCAAATGCACTCAAACTTGAACAACAACTAGCTCATAAGGTTGCCTAGCCTCCCCTAAGAGGAATGGACAAAATTTGGCTCCGGCAAGTCGCATTACACGAAATGGCACAGATTGTAGATGTGTCGGCACCGGCAGAGGAAGCGACTATTCTCTAATTCCTCCTAGCCAGGGATTTGCCCCATCATATAGATGCTTGACCTTAAAGGGAATTGACAATGGCTTAGAGAATGAGGAGAACAAGCCTAAGGAAAAAACATGGGAAGAGAGGAAAGAAATCCTTCATTTTGAAAGAAGATGATGACATGGCACTCACTCATTTGCATCATTGTTCCATCTATGAACCAACAAAAATCTTACAAATGAAATTGTGTTTGATCCTGATACTAGCCCCTCCCAATTGCAAGATATTCACATATACCTCTGAGTCCATAATCTTTACAATCATCATATATGTATGTTCAAGGACATGCATGCCACCCACTTCTAGAAGTATCGCTCATACTTCACCAAAATTGTGCCCCAACAGCTGGACTGTTATGCAGGTCTCCAATCCATCTTTAGCACCATGCTGCTATAATGTTGCTGATTTGAGGGCGGATTAGCAAAAAACAAGAATGGCGGCATGTTAACCCCTTGAGTGCCATGTCTCGATGTGGGAGATGCAAAGTAAAAGAAAAAGGAGAAAGGATAGAAAAACATGTCTTGGCACCAGATGGGCCCAAGTGCTTTTTTAAAAGGGGAGAGAGAGAGAGAGAGAGAGAGAGAGAGAGAGAGAGAGAGAGAGAGAGAGAGAGAGAGAGGTACAAGAGAAAGGGTTGTCCCTCCCTTCAAAAGGTGGATTGTATATAAGGCCAAGACTTTGACATTTGGTCTCATTGTGTTTGCAACCATTTGAAATACAAGCTCTCATCCTCTCCATTCTTGTTGCTGAGTGAGGTTCTTTCTTTTCCTTTATATGTTGCCTTCTGATTGCCACTCACCCCCTTCTCTCACACACCCGCCCCTCTCTTCTCTTTATGAGTTCACAACGTAAGAAAAACAAGAGAGAATGAGAGCTAGAGGTGAACACAGATATTTGTGGGTGCTAAAACCACCCTTATCTTCTATGCCATTCATATATATATATATATATATATATGTTGAGTATTGTGTACATAACTGAGGTTAAGGCACAGTGGCCTTTAATCCCCACAACCTCCCACTTAAACCACAATGTGCTCAATCATTGGGCAAGAATCTAGTATATCACTCTAGGAAAAAGCACATTGATGTGAGAGAGCACTTCATCAGAGAAAGAGTGTTACTTGGTGACATCACGCTGTAGCATTGTGATAGCAAAGAAAATGTTGCAGACATCTTTACCAAACCACTTGGCAAAGAGCTTTTTGAGAAGCACCAACAAGCTCTTGGTTTGATGCAGAGGAAGGACATTCCCTTTTTAAGGGGTGATGGAAT
The DNA here is from genome assembly GCF_047967505.1 of Dipteris shenzhenensis. Lineage (NCBI taxonomy): Eukaryota > Viridiplantae > Streptophyta > Polypodiopsida > Gleicheniales > Dipteridaceae > Dipteris > Dipteris shenzhenensis. Next base: position 38,865,611 of record NC_141622.1, on the reverse strand, counting down.
GAAATGCTCAGTCCTTCTTCGATTCCCCAGAATCATCATCTTGAGGGAAGGCCTACTTCATGATGTTGATCTTGTGGGAAGGTGTTGAGAAACCATGTTCAACATCATATGATCATATGTGCATACACTAACCCAACAGAGTGCTGTAAAAGAAAGGGTTAGATGCCCTAATCCTAATCCTAAAAGGGTTTGTATATATTCTATATTTTCACCTAAATCTAGTGTATGGTAAATCATTTGTGGTGTGCTCTCTAGTTGTGCCCTCTCTCCTCTCCTCCACTCTTCTCCTCCCCCCTCTTTATATTTTGTAACTATAAAATAAATTGTCTCCCCATGATGAAGTCTAATGGTAGCCTTTGCCAATGCATCCAACTCATTCCACTTATTTGTGGACATAGCTACAGGCTGCGATCCCTTCCAAGGGTGTTTCTACTTATTTTAAATAATTACATCCCTTATGTGTTCTTTCCACAAAGAATTATCCCATCAAACTTTTTAATACGAAAAATCTCCTTTTCAAACATGGCAGAGGATGCCATGATGAAATAAAGCAAAATCCCAAATGCTAGTGCCTACAAGAGAGAATCACACCAAATACCAGGAGCACCCAAATGTGTATGCCACAATAGAGAGTAATATCACCAAAAACCAAAGCTCAAAGTAACAAAAAATGCAACTAACTCATGTGCATATACTATGCATCCATATGAGAAAATCTGACCCAAAAGAAAATGCCAATCGCAATGGCAATCCAAATGCTAGTAAGTGCCAAATGCCTTAAACATAAGCACCATCCATCGGCATAATCAATATCTCATTCAAAGAGCATTGCACTATCAGCGCACCAATTGCAATGTATCAAAGTTGTCCCTCAGTATAAAATACCATCCATGTGCAAAGAATTCATCAAGATAGTATCCCACAAGGCAATCTTGGCCTATCAATGCATCAAATGGCTTGTAAAGCATCCCCTATGACCCAATCCAAACCACAAATGAGCGTAGAAATCTCAAACTACAATTGCATAACGTATGCCCAAAATCACAGTCTCATAGCAATGATTGATGCTGCAAAGTAAATCATGAGATGCCTCAAAACATGATAGTTCATGCATATTCGGATTCAGTGATGCAACTCCAAAATCTTATCCGATAAGGGAGTAAAAACAAGTCAACCCTTGCAATTGATTTGAAATCTAATCTTAGGCAAATTAAAAATAAGGGGGTGATCCTTATCTAACATGTGGCATTCACAGAGAAGGTCTTGGAACTTTGGATAAACTTGCACAGAGAAGGAGATGGCGTCCGTCTGAAACTCGCTCATAAAGTGCACGACAGCCCAAATGATCTCCTGGTTGTAACCCAGATCCTGTAGGCGTCGTATGAGGCGGGCTCTTGGAACTGTGTCAAATACCTTGCGAAAATCCACAAAGCAACAGAGAAGGAGAGGGCAGCCATGGTCGACGAAAGAAGCAGGGATGGTAGAAAAAGAGAAGAGAGGGGAAGGAAACCCTCTGCTTCGATGCCCTCATCTCCTTGATGGTACATCTGAGCGCGAGAATGTGGTCCATGGTCCCATGATCCTACTGCCTCGAGAAGAGTGTCTAGCACCGTTGGTTCCAAGGGAGAAGCTGTAATCGGAGAGGAGGTCAAAGTTGAAGCATCTCGAACTGTGAGACTAGAGGGACAGCCCGAGGTGAAACAGAGTCCACTAGTGTATCCTCGTGAACTGAAGGTGGAATTTGCACATGAACTGAAACCCACTAGTATGCGACAGGTGCCCCTACAAGTCGGGAGGCACTAGAGGTAGAAGGTGGCAGTACCAAAGGATCGATGAGGAGCACGCTGTACTACCACTTTGAGGAGGATCGCCTTGTCGAGGTCAAGGAGCAGGTGCTGGACATGTACCCCGGTTGACCTGTACCACCCTCTTGTCGAGGCCGTGGGGCGATGGCTATACCAGAGGGCTTCTTGGGAATTTTCTTCTTCCTAGGGCAATCCCTGGCAAATTGTCCAATGGTCTTGCAAATCCTGCATTTGGTCTTGCCTGCCTACAATCTCTACTCTCTGGCAAAAAAGGAACCATCAGGATGCTGGATCATAAAATGGTCCATCATGAGGTTGGGATCCTTATGGAGGACCCTAACTCTAGGTACCCCATCAGCCTTGGTTGCCTCTGCTGTAGTCAACGGCAACCCAGGGAGGGGTGGGATCTCAGCAACCACGCCAAAATTCTCCCCAATAACAGAAAGAAGTTGATGGTAAACCTGGGGAAGCCCAAGAAATTTGATGAAGAGCAAAAAGATTTCCTTATCTACCTCCACTGGGTCAAAACCAATATCGAAGGCATCAAAGAATATCTTCATGTGTCCTAGTTGTAAAAGTTCAGCTTTGAGCATGGTGCTCACAACCTCTGGTGTGTCAAAAACAACCTGGAAAAAAACCTCGTCCCAGAAGATGAACATCTAAAAGGCATGGAGTGAGGTATGGGGGGAGAGCCGCAAGGATCCAGTCTCTGGCTTGGGATCCTCTCCTTCTACCCCTCCCCCTCCATGCTCCCTACCCCCGCCTTCTACCCCGCTCCCTTCCTCCCCTCTTCCCCGCCCTCTACCTCACCCTTACCCCTCTCCCTTCCCTCCACCTCTACCCCGCCCCCTTCTCCTATGCCTCACCCCCCCCCCCTCTTCCCTGCTCCCTATCCCCCCACCTCTCCTTGCTCTCCTCTTCCCCCTTCGCTTCTACCCTGCTCCCTAACCCCTGACTCAACCCTCTCCTCTCCTAAGCTCTCTACTCTCCTTCCTGTCCCCCCCTTCCTGTCTCCCCCTTCTTTCCTTCTCCCGCAGCGATTTTTGGAGCAGACGGAGCTTCAAAGGTGTTTGAATCGACCTCCTCACCTCGATTGGCAATGGATATTTTGTCAGCCAATCCTACTCCACCTCCACCAGCCACGAAAACCATTACTTTTTTTGAAAACGAGTTGCAGCAGCTCAAGAAGGATGTAGAGATTGAATGCTCTACAACGTTACTCACACGCATCTTCGAGTACCAGTATAATTTAGGTTTTACATGAAACAAAAAATGCCAAACATGTCGTACAAGATGCATCCAGAGTCTAATGAGTGGCTACCTAGGAAAGGTGGCATTGAATTGTGGAACATTAGGTTTAAGAGCTTGTGTATCAAGCTTATAGTTTGCATGGAATGCAATAGTCAATCCGAGATTATTTTAAACAAGATGATTTTACAATGAACATTTGAAATCAAATGACTGTTCCAGTTTTATCACAATGATCACAAAACTTTCAACTAGAGGCTCATCCCTACAGGGCTTGTTGCCTTGTACAAAGACATAGACTCTACTACCGATCCTAGCACGAATGTGTAATGACTTTGACACAGAGAAGGAGCTTTGAGAGCTCAGACAAAAGGACGGTGCTAATGTGCCATCGACCCTATATATTGCAACAAGGTTACCGCCTCATCACAACCTGACAAAATTCTCTTATGAAGAGATGGGAGCCACTTCAAGTTTTCCCTCTGAGTGACAAACAATGGAGAGACAAACCATGAGTCACCACTCTTTGGGGAGTGTTTTGATGACCTCGCTTACTGACTAGAAATAAGTAATAACCTTCAAATAGGTGAACTTCTTGCTAGTTCAAGAAGAGATGGGGCATAAGATGTATGAGGGAGTGAAGTTGCGTTGATGGCCCAAGGGAAGGCAAGAAGAACAACAGCAAGGGCGATAAGCACATGGGAGAATCCACTTCACAAAAATGAAAATGAAAGATATCAAACAAGTGAAGTGCTTCCACTATCAGAAGCTTAGGCACATGCCAAGAATTGTCAAAAAAGAAAGGCAAAGAAGTCTCGATCTACTCTAGTGAAACCACAAGATCCATGCTCCCCCTTTTTAGCTTAACAAGTAGTAGGATTTCCTAGTTGTTTGTTGTGGCAAGTCACTTGCTATCGTGATGGCAACGGACACCACACACACTACTGCATGTGGACTCCAAGTAACACGTGCCCCAAAGCAATATGTATGCAAAGATATGTTTTAAATCTCACAAAAATGAGACAAAAACTGAGTTTCTTCACCCCAAAAATTTATTGACATCCAAACGGATTTGCAAGGAGACATATAATATGAACAACAAATTAATTCTTCGAGAGTTGACATAATTGGAGGATGTGATGCCAAACTTGACAAAAGTATACATTTCTTCATTTCTGAAACCATCTGCCTATATTGATTTTCAACATTTTATATCACACAAACAAGGGGTTCCTCAATAAGATAAAATTTTTGTAAGTGTGTCCATCCCAAAAAACTAATTCACCAATGTCTTCCCACAATTGCTCAAATGACTTTATGGTTTCTAGAATAAGAAGAAAGTTCCATTGAAGAGAATTGTGGTTGTTGATACATACATGGTATGGTTTATGTCAAGACCTAAGACAAGTATGTAGACAAAGTACATATGCTTGCAAGTCATAAACTTCCCTTTGTCAAACTGTTGGACAAAGTTCGCATATGTGTACTGTGGAGTCTCACTTATAGTCAAATTTTAAGTACTACTAGAAGAAGTTGTTGCATGACTTTCAATCTAAAAGACAACGTTCCTACTTTGGTCAATGACTTGCTCTCGCGCAACCACCACTTTTAAAGGTATCACCTTTTTTATCATGTCATTTGCTACAATAGAAATCGTTCTTTGTCTTCTTATTTATCTCAGTGTAACCTCACTTGTATCGGAAGTAGTTTCTAATACCACATTATCTGCCTCCACATTGTGGACCCCCTAACATGTAGCCTCCTTTGTTCAATACATCCACTTCCTCCTGGCTTAGGTTAGCTCCATTATCAACAATTGGCCATTGCTTTAGAGGAAATGTGGGTGGATTCACAATGCTCTTGTTTGGATAATGCCACATATCAATCACATTGTCATGGCAAAACCACATGATTTGCAGTGTTTCACCCCAATTATAAACCCACTCCTAGGACCACAATTTTATAACATGGTTCATTAACAATGTAGCTACCTGGCACATGACTTGGGACAAGGGGTGCTTCTCCCAAACTGAACTTGGACCTGGAGGATTGATGATCACCATTGGTGATGATTCAAAGAGTTCAGTAAAAGGGAGAGGTTTCATTCATTTTTCTGCTCATGATGGTGGACAAAAAAGTTTGTCTGATGTTTTGTATGTTAAAGAGTGTGCTGATAAAGAAAAACATGAACGTGGAGTTTGATGACAAGCCCATTTTGGTGAGAAATTGCCTTAACAATAAGATTGTGCTCATGCCATTGAGGAAGGTGGTCTTTACTAGATAAATGCATTCCTTGCTTGTGATTAAAATTCAGTGAGAACATTGTGGCACAGGCACTTTAGGCACATACCACTCGCTAATTTGGAAAAAATGCATGACATGAATATGGTGATGGGACATCCAAAGCTTCACCCACATTTTTCTTTCTGCATGAGGGTAAGCAAAATCATTAATTATTTCCATTCATCTAGAAGAGGAGCACAACACCATTGGAACTAGTATACTCCAACTTGTGTGGGAACATATCCACAAGATTATTTGCTGGTTGTTTGTATTTTATCACATTGTAGACAATTATAGCTAGAGGTGTGGGTTTATTTCCTAAACCAAAAGTTGGATACTTTTGGGAAGTTCAAAAAATGGCTAGCTAAGGTGGATCAAGAGAGTGGGCACCAATTGAAGACTCTTCGCACTAACAGAGGTGGAGAGTATGTGGATAAGGAGTTCCCACCTTTCTGTAAATTGAGGGGGACCAAGAGACAAATAATAGTTGCTCTCACTCCTCAACAAAATGGTGTGGTAGAGCTCAGGAACCTATTCATTATGGAAATGGCAAGAAGTATGATGGAGGCAAAGAACATAACAAGAATTTACTAAACCGAGGCCATCTAGACAGCCGTCCATATCCTCAAGAGAACAATGATGAGAGCACTTGAAGGAGTTCCAAAGGAGGCCTATTTAGGTAAAAATCCATTGGTTGAGCATTATTGTATTTTTAGTTCTAAAGCCAATGTTCATATTCTAGATCCAAGGAAAATAATTTTATTATAGATCCTAGCTACAAATGGGAAAAAGCTATATGATCCAGCCATGAGGAGTGACTGGAAAGGATGTCTTCATTGAGGAGAAAGAGCACATAACAACACTTCTTGACATTCTGGGTCCAAGTCAAGAGAAAACGGTAAGGTTGTCCAAGCACCCCTATCCACCCAAACAGGCGGGAATTTACACGATCATGATCCTGTCATTCATTCTATTGCATCGCCCACCAATACTATGCCCAAGTGGTATATCTAGGCTATGAAAGAATCCAAAGTCACACGTTATTAAAGCCCATAATCAAGGAATGAGGAATGCTTAATGCATGCAAGATTTGAGTTTAGACACATGTTTGATGCATAGACTTAGTATCACATGATGCAAAAACCTTGCACTTTTGAGGAGCAACTGAGCATTTGGCATGGATGGCAACCATGGATTCAAAGACTGATTCCAGTCAGAGGAATAAGACTTGGGACCTCATTCCATGACCATCAAAGTAGAAGGTCATTGGTACCAAGCGGATCTTCAACTTGGAGTACAATCTGACAGCAGCCTAGTCAAGTACAAGGCCAAGTTAGTGTGACCAAAGGCTATGCCTAGGCTAAGGCTGGACTATGATGACACTTTTGCTCTTGCATCCCACATGACAACCATTTGGATGATGTTGTCTTTAACTATTGTGACTGTAGATCAAAATGCATGCAAGAATTATGTGAACAAATTGAATAGAGAGGATCAGAGAACTTTTGAGAAGATGGCAACCTTTATTGCTTCACACACAGTGAAAGAAAAATTGGACTTATAAGACCCAATCACCTCCACGCATCCCTACAGGGCTTGTTGTGGAGGCTTACAAAAGCTATGACAATCTTTAAAGCTTCAGAGGCTTGATGCACGACCCACAGATTGCATAACTACAGAGGCCATGCAAGCTCACAAAGAGTTATCAAGCTCTCAAATTCCACGTGCACACAACAATACCATGCAAGCTCACAAAGAGCTATCAAGCTCTCAGATTCCATGTGCACACAGCAATAGCAACAAGTGAAAAGCCGCTTGATATATAGACTCCACAAACGGCCCTGATGACCAACCACCATGATCTTCAAGATGACTTATCAGCTCCCGTCGGCCAGCACCATAGCCAACCAATGACATGTAGGAGAGTCACCTTTTGGCTGTAGGCAAGTGATGCTGGCCCTGACTCTCATGGAGACAATCCTTGAGAATAGGGAAGGAAAAAAAAGCTGCTCCAAATAACCACCAAAAGAGAACCATGTAGAGATGACCATGCAATGAAGCCATGTGTTGTTTACCAACCTAAAACCCACGAGGTTTACCACTAACTTGTTTTTCTAACATTAACAACCCATTATGGTTGGCCAATATCGTAGATGGGTGTGACATCCACATTCCTCAATGGGGAGATTTAGGAGATGGAATATGTTGAGCAACCTTTAGGCTTTGAGGTAAAGGGGAAGCACTAGGTGTGCAAGTTGAAAAAGGTGCTACATGGGCTAAAATGGGCCCAGAGAACTTGGTATCAAAGGATTGATCAATTATTCACCACTATTGGACTCACTCGGAAATTCATCGGATGCCAACCTCCACACATATGTACAAGGTGATCTTGTCTTGCTCGTTATATTATATGTTGATGACATTATCTACCAAGGTCATGCTTCAAGATGAGCTTCAAATGACGAGAAACCTCCAAGCTTTGAGGTAAAGGGGAAGTAGTAGGTGTGCAAGTTGAAAAAGGTACTACATGTGCTAAAATGGGCCTAGAGAACTTGGTATCAAAGGATTGATCAATTATTCTCACCACTATTGGACTCACTCGGAAATTCATCGGATACCAACCTCCACACATGTGTACAAGGTGATCTTGTCTTGCTCGTTATATTATATGTTGATGACATTATACAATGGCCACACCAGAGGCATTTGTCTATAGGTTTTAGAGTTCTTTGATATTTAAAGGGAACTCAAGATTATGGTGTCTTCTACTCCCAAGAGGTTGAGAAGGAAGGATTCACTGACTCAAATTGGGAGGAGGCACTAATACTCAACAAGCTACTACACGATATTGCTTCTTGCTTAGCTCAGGAAATAGTAGAGAGGGTGGCACTCTCTTCTACAAAAGAAAAGTATTGCATCCGATATTGGCATCGTGGGAAGCTATCTAGCTGAGACACTTGTTATCAAATATAGCACACATAGAGGATGATCGTGTGAAGCTTGCGTGTGAGCCCCTTTAGGGGACATTATAGCTGCCCAGGGTTTTTGTAATAGATGTTATTATGTCCTATATTTCGGGCAGGCGGAAGAGTCATTCTAGTGTTAGGTATAGCATGGCATGAAGATCCTAGTGTTTGGAATTGTCAGCTGCAAACCTTTGCAACCTTAAGAGGCTGCTTTGGGCTACCATGTGCTGCATGGAATGTAAAAATTTGATGCTAAATTAAGGGTGAGCGGTGGGAATGCCACTTCAAGCAAGATTCTTGTTTAGAAATTTTAATAGTCAAGATCAACTCAAAACTATACAAGTGCTATCATAGAATATTTTTAAAGAAAGTGATTAGCTACTTTACAAGGGTGGGTAATTAATGGTTGATCCCTTATAGGGGTTGGTAATTAATAATCCAATGTCATCCTGTACTCTATCTATAAAATCCCTCTCTCTCTTAAGTTTAAGAGCATAAAAAAAGAACTAAGGGTCCTTTCCCACCTATAGGTAGGTTATGTTAGTGAGCTTAATATAACCAATTTTGCTAACGTAAACATAACCTTAATAAGGGAATTACATTCCCATTGGTACCCAATATGTTATGCACTAAGTGGCCTTGACTAAGACTTTTGGAGGTTTTCTCATACAAAATGGTTTATTTCATCAATCTAAACTTTGTTATTCAAAGTTAAGGTGACAATGGATTTTTGCTTTCAGGACCTTTCAAAAGATTACCCATGTTGTATAGCTTTGAGTTAATCTTGACTTTTTAGACCAAAAAATCCATTTTTCAACAAAATTGCCATAAGGGATGGGTGAAGGCCATGGAATGGGACAACAAGTGTGTAAGATATTATTATGTGATGGGATTTATATTGTCTAGAGGATTTTATTCATGATTCCTAACCTCCCCTTCTAAAACATTTTTGACTTCTTCTCAATTGGGGGGACCTATAGGAAATCGGATGGAAATTACTCACTATTACTTCCATATTTTATAAACCCACACTATACCGTGGGGTCTAGGGGCCCTGGTTTGGGACAAGAAAAAGTGTTCCACTCTATCCCACTCATATAGAATAGGTTTAAAGTGTGAATTTCAAACCCATTCTAAATAATCCCGACCCTTACTTATTAAAAGGTCAATTCCACCTCGGGAATACATTGCTTTCACTATGTTTAGCATTCCTTTATATTCGACTACTGATATGTAAAGTGTTGTTAGATGTCTAATTCGGCATGTTTAGGACAATCTTTCATAAGACAATTTTCTTTTGACTTATAAAGAGTTTTACTTGTTGTCCTAAGGTGTCAAAAGTCTCACACTCCTCTAAGGAGAATTGTCTAAATTAAGACCATACTTTGCCTATGACTAACGGCCTAGTGGAAAGCAAATCCATATTTCAAAGTAGTAGTAGAATATGTCGGACTGCCATGGTTCACCAGAAAGCCACGTAAAGGTTTGAGAATGGAGGAGGACTCTTGAGAAGAGGATTGATCAATGCCATTTGATCAAAATGCTTTCCACATGGGGAATTGTCACTTTGCATTGCAGTCTATATCCATAAATTTGAAGTTGTGCCCACCATTTGTTCTCATGTTGTCTCAGCCCTTCGACCAACATGTGCATTGATGGTTGCTGCCATTGCCCATTTTTTGCCGCACATTCAAAGTTTTAGTGATTTCAATTTGTTTTTTTTGTTAACATGCATCCACCCATGCACACGCCCATGGTCTAATACGAAGGACATAGATGCCTACGACCTACGTTCTCCGAGTAGGAATCGAACGAGGGCAGGCGCCCTTCCACCAGAGCTCCTAGATTTTGTATTGTTAGATCTGCTAACCTCCATGTTAGGGCCGTTCCACAAGCATTCGGACGGGTTTGGAGCTTTCCCCCATCCGGGCAGGTGTTGTTTTGACCCCTATGTGGACAGACAAGGCTACACAACCTGTCCTTGAAAGGTATTGATTGGATGTGCAGGTCCAGAGATTCCCTCAGCTTCCTCACCGCAGCATCATTTCACCCATAGGTGACTTTTACTTGTTGTGCAGTCCGGGCCCAAATCTGCAAGTGAATGGAATGCTACCAATTAAGCAAAATGCTCCTCGTCGACACCGACCGGACGACCCTATGACACGTGGCATTGAACGGACAAGGCACGTGGCCCTTGAGCCCCATGCAAAAGCTCCCTTTGTATTCCAACATCAAAAGCTTGTCCCAAAATTGTTCTCATCAGCTCCCCAATGGACGATCCTCCCATCGCCATGGCACCTCCTCTAGCTCAATCAGGCACCGGCTCCACTCCAGATTCCTCCGCCACTGCCCTAGCTAAACCTTTGGTCGTTCGCATGAAGAGAAAGCGGCTTCATGCTCCTATCGAATCTATCTGTAATTTCTGCCCCTTTGTTCTCTCCGCATGCATGGAATGAACCTTCCGTCGTTACCTTGCGCTTTCCCTGACGGCGCTTGCTTTTCATCCAGGGTTGGAGCTGTCTGAAAGACCTGCCAAACGCGTGGAATTGGACCTTGGCGCTCTCTCTCTCAATGACGACGAAGGTCAAAATGCCAGTATGTCTCACGGCTCTCTCTTTTGGCGGGAAAAAGTTCCTTGTAAATTATAAAGCAATGCAGTGGTTTCTTCTTCAGGCCACGCAATACATTTAGTCTAAATCAAACCTCTGATTAATCACTTTGGAAAAGAAAAGCTCATCGCCAATATATAGTGCTCGAGCAATTTGAGATTTATTTGACCAGGTCTGCTTATGTTTTGTCATTAGCACCTTTTGTGAATGCCTAGTTGCAACAAACCCTGTTTGAAGGGAACGCTTGAGCTTTAGAAATGTGGAGTCCCTATCGAGTTATTGCAAGTTGTTAGTTGACCAATCCAATGCTCTTTAATAGGCCATTATAGATGATAAGATCATGTATCCTGCCCATGTCTAGCAGTGCATGCCCAACAGCGCCCATCTATTTGCGGAGACTCTGATCTCGTCTGTGTCAACCTTTGGTAAAACGATAGAATCATCATGGAAATCCAAAAGTGATACTTGGTGTGTACCCGTCCTCGCAGGAGGACCTCCCCACGGCTCGAAAAATCCATGATGTCCAGGTAGAGGGCTGTGTAGGGCGAGGTCTTAGCCTCCTCAAGTAGATCGGTGGCGAAATGTGAGGTCTTGGGAGGGAAGTAACAGACTGCGATAAACCTCACGACGAGGGATCTTATAGATAGAGTATAGGATGACGATGGTTTATTAAGTACCCACTCTTGTAAGGTAGCTGACCACTTTGTTAAGCATTTGAAAACCACTGCAAGACAGAAGCTGATTTTGCACTAGGTTGGCTTAGGACTTGTTCTCAAGATTGCAAAATAGGGTCATTCTATTAGAAAGGGCAAGGTTGGACACATCCCAAATCACATCCTTATACATGGGGGGCACCTTGAACCAGGGTTTGGATTGAAAAGCTGTCCAACATGCATTTAGGTTAATAGATGTGGATTCGAAGGTATTTTCTTTTTACGTCCTCCTCTCGCTTATTGTACAAAATTTTAGGCAATATATTCCATTAACAAAAAGCAAGTAAGAATATGGGAGATCAAGATTTGTAGCTCCCTTTGACCAAAACACTTAGATATCGAAGAGTGCTTGTAACCAGCCTTCGATAAAATAAAGGTCAGTGATCCTCTTCTACTCAGTCATATACCTAAAAAATAGCCACAATGCAAGCTTCAGTCACTTCAACCACTTAACAAAACTTAGAAACAAACTTCAAGAACAACTAAGGGGAGGCTAGAATGCCCTGCTCAGTGAAAAACAGTACACAACATGCCCATTGGCCCCAAATGCCTTGGCGCCCCTTTCGGTATTTATTTAATGCTTCTGAATGGAAATGCTTTACACCAGGGGTTCACCCTTGCACTGTTCCTCTCTGCAAATCACTATCTGTCTTGTGGGCATCTAATCCAAGTGTACCACTAGAATACCAATAGCAAGGCAATCTTAGGCATCCACTTCTGACTTGTCCCAATTGAAAGGCATTCAAGCATCCAAACCACTAACAAACAGTGCTCAGAGCAGTCTCAAGGCTATCACATGCATCCACACTGTCCTTAAGTCTTTCCCCAGGAACACCCTTGCCTCTTGGTGCTTGCTAGAACGCAAGAGAAACTAGAAATGACTGCAACACACCACACATGCACTGCAAAATGCTTTAAAGCAAGAAATGCAAACAAATGGAAGTCCAAATCCAAATACCTGCTGTTTGTGGCAGAGGGGTGAGCTCTGTTCCTCGCGCCTATCCCCTGTCAGGCTCCCAGTAGGGTGCAGGAGACTTCTAGTTTCAGGGAGATGAGAGTAAAAGCAAATAGAAGGTGGAAGGAGCCAGAAAAAGAGCTGTAGACGACAAAAAGCTACCAGATCTGCCGCGAAGTCTCTGCTCTCGAATATGTGCCAAGAAATCCGCGTCAGACAAGTGCCCTCGAATTCTATGCCCTGAAAAGCACGTACAACTGCTTGGAAGAGTGCGCTAGTAGTCCTACAACTGTAGCCAAAACGTGAGGAGTGCAGCCAACACCAAAAAGTGGAGGAGAAAAGCTAAGCTTGACGTTGAGATCTATGAAGGGAGCTTCTGCTAGGCCTAGAATGCTCCAGGAGGTTGAGGGGAGAGAGATGGAAGGTGGGAGGAGGGCATGCACCTACATGCATGACACTTGGCCCTTCATTAAAGCTCTAACCCACTTGACCAAGGACGACGTCGGTTGTCCTTGGGCCCAACTTTTAGACCCCTCTCTAGTGCCTATGCCTTGCCCCTAGGACCTAGTGGTGCACCTAGACTTTGCCCCTAGGAACTTCTAGGAAGTGTGCACTTCCTCTAGCCAGTCCCTCATGGCCAAACCATTACTACACTTAACCACGGTTAACCCCTGGTTAAGCGTGGGTTGAGTTGTAAGGGTACTTTACATCACTTTTCACGTCCCCGTGAGAGTGCTAAACACTACACAACTCAGGTTTTGTAGCGTCTTGGGAGTTGAAAAACACCAACCAAAGTAAGGGGGAGATATCACCCATATTTTCACCATGTTTTACCCTTGATCCACATATAAGTCCTCTGTCACAATATCTGAGGTTTTGGATTTATGCTGGATTCTGACTTTAATCAAGCACTAGCTACATTTTCATTAACTCCCGCCCTTTCTGTACAAGACTTCATGTCACATATGAATGAAATTCCAAGTTACGTTTTGCATTTTGTTTATTTCACCTAGTTGAAAAAGTGTATTTTAGATGAATTGTGTTTCTGTGCATTATGGATGTAAGTGGATGGTTTGTTTTAAACCTCACGAAGTAGATGTTTATTCTAAGATGTGCACAACTAAAAACTGCTCTTCATGCTAGTTTTGTCAATGCACAATGACTGATGCGTTCTTCTAAATTATCCAGGTAAAATGGCGGAAGCAAAGGCTACTAGACTGCTTTTCCGCCATCTCGATACCGTTACTCGTTTTGGAGCAGAAGAGACTACTAGGATGGACTCTCTTTTGGTAATCAGTTTTCCAACACAGCACACATGTAGTGAGCCGTAGTTAAAACCTTTATTAGACTTGAATGTAATCTTTGTACATATGCAGAAGGAGGCTCGCGATGGGAAGCCACCTTTAAAGTGGAAGGAGAGCAGACAAGACTTAATGAAAAGCAAGGTAAGGTTTATGAAACGTGCAAACAAAAGAGAAGTGAGTGCAGATGATGTTAAATGATAAACAGGAAACCTTTGGTCCATTCATCGAGCAGGAGTCCTTATAGACAAGTTCATAATGTAAGAACCTTGGGTTTGAATAAAGAGGAGAGACACAGAGAGAAACAGCTGCAGACAATGCACCTAGCAGAGCTGCTAGTTGGGATCGAAAAATCAACCGACTCTTGAAGATCCAAAAAGCATGTAGATTTCTTCAAATCTCAAGCTTCTGCTCTCCTCTGGTTGGCTCAGAAGATTGCTGAGCCATTGTGCATTCTCACTAGATGAGTCAGAAATCAAGCTAAGTCAGTCTTCCAATGTGAATGCCTTTCAACCCCTGCTTTTGGGAGGTGCTTTTGAGTCTGGCGTCTTATCACCTGTTGATAATCTTGATCTTTTGATCTCTTGCGATGGCCCCAGCTTGGATGTCTTTGCAAGCCCATAAAAAAGCAGAAGGTTTCATATCAGTTGTCATTTCCAAAAAATGGGAAGCTAGAACTGTAATTTTTCCCCTGGATCTTGCCATAATCTTTGTAGCATTTTCTATGTCACTAACCCCTTGATCTCACTTGCATCCTCTTAGAGAGAGAGAGAGAAAGGAAGAAAGAAAGATATATTAACATCCGCAGAAGGCCTCACGGGCATATGGGACAAAGTATACTAGATGGAAAGGAAACTCATACAAGCCTCGAAGGGCTGAATCAAAGGGGTGCTAGGGCCCTTGCTGAGTGCTATGCTAAACTAAGCCATAGAGCTCAAAAACTCAGACAAAAACCAGAGCTGAGAGACTGAAGCTGAAATCAGAAACCGAAACCAGGCACCATGGCGGCTCTCCGGTGGGCTGCAAAGATCTCCCGGATCTGCATCTCTCGGCTGTCTCATGCTGTGGTGGAGGGGGTGCTCTCCTCGACCTTTGTATCCGATGGGCTATGTCCAGAGTGACTCCTCATCTCGGGCAGTCCCCTCTGAGGAGGACGGATATAGGGCAGACCTTGATCGTGCGTGCTCTGGTCACTCTTCGTGTCGTGTGTGGACTCTGCATCCCTCGCTCAGCAGTACCATGTTGTCTCTCTCCGTCGATCCACAGTGCCCACAAATCTCTTCCTCCACCCCACTGTATCCTGGAGCCAACTCAAATGCATAGAAGTCAGTGACATGTCACTGTGCTCGGTTTGCCTCAGCATCCTGTTATGCTGTACTTACCTACTGCTGTCTAATCTGTCGTAGTAGCGTATCTCTGTGCCGTCGCATCTAAATGAGATAGAGCCCGATGCAGACTTGGTCCTAGAAATGGATCTGTGGTGATAGTGGATCAAAGCTGTGTCCCTCTTGAAAGAGGTAGTGGTATCATCCCCGGATTTCATAGTAGGTCAGGCAGACACGTAAGAAATGCTCCTCTGTCTCAACCTCCCGCCAGTGTGCATAACCTGTAGATTTGTTGCTCTCTAGGTAAGCCTACAACTCTCCTTGCCTCAATCCCCAGCTGTTGTGATGAGGCCCGCATCTGTCCAATGGCAATCCTCAATACATGTGAAACTCCTCTGTCCTCTTATGACGAGTCCATCCTCCGACACTCTTAAGAAGTGGTCATGATAGAATTGGATATTGGTAGGAAACTCTTGGTCCTCACCCAAGCCTGAGATGTATGCAGTTGGAGGAGATGTAACCGGATGATATAGTTAATCTCATCTCGAGGGATTGACTCGGGCGGTGCATCCATTCTGTACTAGAAGGGGGGAAGCTGGTCCATCTGGATACGGTGACTAGCAAACCATGTGGATACACGTGCATACCATACTGCATCAGCCCCACTCTTAGCTAGCTGTATGGATGACTCTAGCGCTTGCCTCGGTAGTCTCCAGCGAGTAAGGACCAGACTTTGTGGAGGAATGTCATTGTCTGGAAAATGACATCAACCTGGAGAGGTGTCATGGCAAATTCTGCCTGTACTATTTGTTGGGGGATTGAGGGCTTACTACGAATCATCCTAGAACCCATAATAAACTGTAGCCACTCAAATCTCCTCTATTGTGTCGCTGAGAGGTCGCTTCCCCAGAAAGGTGCTGCATACATGGCAGTCAGTCTCACTAGTGTGTCGAAAAGCCAGCTCTTCGTTGGTGGGTCTTGAAAATGCACTTGAAAGCATTGCCTCTCTAGTCGTCCAAAGCTCCCTATCTGCATATGAGTTGTGCTCTGGTTGCATGAACTGTCCTGAAAACTAGCCTTGTGAAAGCTGCCCCCAAGTATGTGTAAGACATGTACTACTCCACTGGCTCACCTCGGTAAGTGAAACTATGTTAGTGCAGCACAGCCCGTAAGGTGTTGAAGATTATGACCTTGGGCTTCCCAAGGTTAACATTCAAGTCTCTCTCCCTGCAAAAACCTATACTCCAAAAGAAGGGAGTAATATTGACCTATGATGTCAAGAAACAATAAGGCCTCTAGATGCCTCTGCAGTCCCTCTGCTGAGGATGATATAAGGACTTTGTGATCCCTCGCCTCCTAGGTGATTGATAAAGGATGTGATCTCATTAAAGCTCAAAGAGAGTCGGTGAAAGAGGGCATCCCTGCGTCACACCGATGGTGCTCTCAACCCAATCTGATAGGCCTCTCGAGGCACGGACTCTTCCTTTGACGGACTTGTATAGGCTCATCACCCCCAAATCAAAACCTCTGGAATCTGCATCTCCGGAAGACTCCTGATCATACGGGAGCATTGGATAGTGCGAAGGCCTTTTGGAAGTCTACAAAGCAAGTGGAGACTTCTGACACCTCGATCTCTCCTCCTCAATGATGACCTTGAAGGTGAAGCTGTGATCAAGGGTGGAGTGTTGTCATCGGAAACCTGCCTATCCTAGAGCTCGCTGCCCTTGTGCCTCCATGTGACTGCTGATCTCTAATGCTGACCCACAAATCTTGGCCAGAGTGTGGCCAATCATAAGAGTGGTAATTCACAAGTCCATGGGGTCCCGTGCTTTGTGTATAGGCATAATGGTGGTATTGCTCCAAGTAGATGGAAGCCATGGCATACAACGTGTTTGAACCTTTGCACTAAAATTGGAGCTAGGACCTCCTGCCCATGTGCAAAATGCTCAATCATGATCCTGAGCTCTCAAGTTATGGAGCCGTCGGAGTGCGCTCTATACATTCTGTACAGTGAACAAATGACATGTTGTGGGTGTGGGCATAGAGGACACATCAAGTGGTGTCTGCATCGGGACGTCATAGAGTAAGCTCGCATAAGTGTGCTTGACTCCTGGATCTGTGATGGGAATAGACAACTTCTCCTCAGATAGAAGCCCCCATCCAATGGTAGGGTCACTCCCTCAGAATGATCGGATCACCTCCTCCATCCTGTGTGTGAGGAAGGCCTCCCTCTTACGATGTGTTAGTGTGCCTCGTGTGTCGTCAGGTGGCCCAAGGCTTGCTCATGCGTGAGGTGCGATCTCATCTCTTTGCACTATCATACCAAGGATTTTGAGGGATCGTGCCAACTGGGGCATGTGCTATAGATCAGGTTGTGGGGAAGGATCTAGTGGCTGCGTCCTATATCACTAAGACAAGGATGTCCAGAGACAAGGATGTCCAAAGCACGGGTGAGGTCTGCATCATCTCCAAGTAGATCTTAGAGCTCATGAGCTAAGTGGCTCACATAGATTGGATCAGGAGCATGGTCAAAATGGATCTGGACACAGGTTGGTGTGGGAGGGGCTCTCCTTGTGGTTGGCATGGTAGCCGAGATGCTAAAGGCCAGCTATGACTCATGAGTGGTCAGCGCCGAGCTGAGGGAGGGCACAATAAAGAGTGTATCCGGTGCAAAGGCCAGGGGACGAATCAGATAATCCATTGTACTTGTCCCTCCACCATGAGGGAAACAAGTGAGCTTGCCAGACGTGGAGGCCGTTATATATAATTAAGTCATGGACAGTTTCCAATTCAAGTAGATGTCGCCCTACCCTGTCACATGTGGTGCATCTGCTGAGTGTCTCACTATCTCGAGCTCTGCTGGATCTAGTTCTGGTACTCTGAGGGAGTTACATTCAAAGTCTAGCAAGCCCACCTGCCTGTCTCCTGTGGGAGGTGCATTGAAGTCAACGAGGAAGAGGACGTCTCCTTGCCTGGAGAGAGAAAGAAAGAAAGAAAGTTTATTAAAGTCTTTAGAAGACCGATGGGTCTATGAGACTGTGAAAATTCTGATACAACAAGTTGTGGTAGTGGAGCTACTAAACGAGCATCCATACCAATGCAAAATGCAAAAATGCAGAATGGCAGTACTAAGTCTTAAGTACAACATAGTCATGTCAATGGTCGACTATATATCAATCTCAGCATCGTCATCAATATCATCATCATCATCGGTAGCAGCAAGATATCAGGATGGATGAGGCAATGGAGGCATGAAGTCGGCAATAGAGTGCTGTCGGCCACTTAGAGGTGCGGTCCTGGCACGTCTCCTACTGGTCGTAGCTCTGCGTCTGACCAAGGCTACTGTGACCCCCGTTGGTCGGGCTCTGACTCTAAACAAGGAGGGGATGTCCCCAAGTGTGATCTGTGTGTCGACCCTCTGCTTGAGCTGTCGGGTCACAGGCTCCGGGTCATGGTCATGTCGAGGCCTCGTCTCGTGGGGGTCCATGTGATCTAGCTGAAAGAACTAAGTGCCTCATGAATGAAACCTGCCAAACACCGCTGGTCTGGGTAGGAGAGGAAACAGGCCAAAGCCCCATAACTATCCCTGAAGAGGCAGTGGAAACGCCCTCGGATCTCATAGTACACAGGACACCTGAAGATGAAATGCTCCTCTGTCTCAACCTCCTGCATGTCACACAGTGTGCATATGCACCTCTCCCTAGGTAGTCGTTCTGCTCTGCCGCTCTCGATGCGAAGTTTGTGTGAAGAGACCCAGAACTGCCCAAGAGAGATATTCAGCGAGTGGGGTAGGTGAATCTGCATGTATCCTGGTGGGTCAATGAAACCCTCCGCTGTGATATGTAAGAAGTGATTTCTGTAGAAGCTAAGCTTCACTGGGAGTTCACTCTGTCCCAACCAGGTCCGAAATGTGTGTAGCTGTAGTAGATCCTCACGGATAACCTGGTTGACCTCGTGTGATAAGAGGGGAGAAAACGGAGCATGCATGCTGTACTGGAAGGGAGGTAGTCTATCCATGTGGAGCCCCAATCGCTCACACCATCTCTCTGTATGAGCATACCAGCACCTCTGGTCTCCTCCTGCTGCAAGTGCCATAGAAGAGGATAGAGCTATCCATGGTAGCCTGTTACGTCCCGAGGTATAATCTCCATATTCCCTAACTTGGTACAGATACGTGATGACCTGAAATGCAGCATCTAGCAGTAAAGGGGGTGACCCAAACTCAGCCTGAATGATCTGGTGAGGAATGGATGACTACCATGAATCATCCGTGATAACATGAAACCCGTAGCCGCTCCACATGGGCCCACTCTGTATCCGACAAGTCTGGCCTCCAACAAGGGCTGCCGTACATCCCCGCTGGGCGAACCAAGGAGTCGAAAAGCAACCCCTTGGTGCGTGGATCCTAAAAGTGCGAGCGGAAGCACTGCCTCTCTAGTATGGCCAATGAAGCATAC
This sequence comes from Dipteris shenzhenensis, assembly GCF_047967505.1. Classification (NCBI taxonomy): domain Eukaryota; kingdom Viridiplantae; phylum Streptophyta; class Polypodiopsida; order Gleicheniales; family Dipteridaceae; genus Dipteris; species Dipteris shenzhenensis. The sequence goes on along the minus strand of NC_141622.1, from coordinate 38,845,949 downwards.
CCTCTACTCAAGCGTGCCTGCATCGCAGGTCTCATAGTGAAGCTGGGTCCGGAGAGCTGTAATAGGAGAGGAGGGGAAGGGAACAACAACCGGCGCCATGGGCATGAGTGTGTCACTGATCGTAGATGTAGAGGGAGCTGAGACTGGAACTGGAGCTGAGCCTGAAGCGGGGCTGAAGTCGAAGTAGAGATAGAGATAGAGGGAGCTGAGGCTGGAGCTGAAATCGAAACTGAAACTGAATCGAGGGTTGAGGTTGAGGTAGAGATAGAGGCTGAAGAAGCTGAGGCGGGTCTTGCCTTTGCCTTGCTGTCTACCCCGAGTCCACTTCGGTTGTAACGTGTGTTCACATCCTCCAATTTTAGTTGTGTCATTTGCTTTTTTTTGTTGTCGTCGTCTTTCTTGGCTTTGTCCCCTAGTTCTCTTGGACCCTTTTTTTTTTTTTTGGGGTGCAGGTCTTAGTGTCCGACCGGGAGTGGGAGCACCGGCTCCCTCCCCATAATGGGAGGCACGTCCAGTGCAAGGTGGTGGTGAGGCGGGGTGGAAGCCTGAGGTGGAGAGGTAGCCGGGAGGTGGAGAAGGAGAGGCTAAGATGGCGAGGAGTTTTTTTTAATAAAATAAAATAAAATAAGTAAATAATTTGAAAAAAAAAAGGTGGCGAAGGTGGCGTGGGGCTGAAGCGGGAGCGGGAGGAGCAGAGGGGGGTGGCTAGGTAGGCTAAGCGTAGGGAGGGGGGTAGGGGCCGTAGGGTGTAGGCGTAGGATGAGTGTAGGCGTAGGGGTAGGCTGAGCGTAGGGCGTAGGCATAGGGGGCATAGGGATAGGTGTAGGATGAGCGTAGGGGACGTAGGGGTAGGCTGAGCGAAGGGGTAGGCTGAGCGGGGTGCGTAGAGCGTAGGTTGAGCGGGGTATTAGCGTAGGTTGAGCGTAGGGAGGGGGTGGCTAGGTAGGCTGAGCGTAGGGAGCGTAGGGGGTGTAGGGAGAGGCTGAGCGTAGGGTAGAGCGTAGGGAGAGGTTGAGCGTAGGGAGTGGGAGAGCTGCGTGATGTCATCATATACCGTCTCATATGGGATGTGTCGCTCTTTAGTGACTTCATGTGCATAGGATGATGTATCTAGGGGGAAGCAGCACACCACAATGAAGATCGGTCATGCCTCCAATAGCCGGACTCGCATCCACATGTGTCGTGCATGCTCCTCTGTGTGTACCATAGATATGAATGGTCGTAGGTGTTCCAGAGCCTCGTATCCCATTCTCTCTCCTCATCTCCCTCCTATGGGCTTCACTCCCATGTATATTCTGCCACTGTGGGCAGCCCTCTCATGTGATCATGTCTCTGTCTCTCCAAGAAAAAGAAAGAAACGCAGGGATCGACGAGCAAAGGTGCATCGCATGAGCTCTTGGGCTGGTGAAGGAACATGGAGACCATGTTGCAATCGAGAAAGGCTTAGATGTAGAGAGAGCTTATCCTTGGTGGAATTTGGGGAGTTTTTCTCTCGCGGCTGGTGAAAGGAGCTCTGATGGCGGCTAATTGAAAGGGCGAGGTCGCGATACGTACCTGGGGTAGAAAGGCTCATACGTTGGTAGGGGCCACTTCTTGGAGCACGGGCTGACCACTAGGGCATGGATGAAGGTCACAACTTAGGTAAGGAGGCGAGGTGGATCATCGCATAGCTCCGTTTGTTGCACGCGAATGGTTTCGAGAGGGGTTGGTGTAATCCAAACCAGATAAAATTCGTAATTCACTTAAGCACCGTGGGGCAATCGCAATTAACTATTTTGAAGCAAATCGCGGCACCCGGAGCAGGGATACTTGGCGCTGTAAATTCTGTACACTTCTTGAGATGCGTGCAGAATTTGTGGTAACTGAATCGCCTGGGGTGACCACTAGGGCATGGATGAAGGTTACAACTCAGGCAAGGAGGCCAGGATCCTCACATAGCTCCGTCTGTTGCACGCGAATGGTATCGGGAGGGGATGGTGTAACCCAAACCAGATAAAATTCGTAATTCACTTCGGCACCATGGAGCAATCGCAATCAATGCGGGACTCTTCTGAAGCAAATCGCGGCACTCGGAGTAGGGATACTTGGCGCTGGAAATTTCGTACACTTCTCGAGATGCGTGCGGAATTTGTGGTAACTGAATCGCCAATAAGATAGAGTGCTGGGAGAGAAGGGTAAGGAGCAAAACACAGCACTAGGGCCCAGAAATAAGGGCTGGACTCCCTCGAAGGTCTTTATTGCAATAGAATAATCTTTGTACAACTGGATCTTGAAAGAGGATAGAGCTGAGTACAATATTGATTTAGCAATGGAAATATTTGATACAACTGGAATGGTCTCGCCTTTTTCGTTGGCCAAAATCTTGTGTTGCTTATTCCGATGCACAAAAGTGAGGGTTCTTGCTTTAGAATCAAGAACTATCTCCTTTCTATGGAACCACGGCATACCCAAAATAGCATCATAATGCTCGAGTGGTGAAACATAAAACTCTTCATGGTCTACATAGTCCTGTACACGAATTCTGAGCTTTCCAATCAAAGGTGTGAGTTGGAGGAGTGGCTCATGAAGCTGGAAGACTATTTCCGCTTCTACCCCAAGTCTGAGGAGGAGCGCATCATTTTTGCGGGTATGCATATGCAAGACTATGCCCACACATGGTGGCGATACATGAGGGATTTGCCTCAGAAACCAACCACTTGGAGGGGTTTCAAAGAATTGATGGTCACTACATTTGTATCTCCACTTGTGTTAAATCAATACTTGGCTGAATTTTATGCCTTGTCATAGACCGGTACGGTCCAAGAGTACTTGCAACGTTTTTGGAGGCTTTCCCTGTTTGTGCAGGATGTATCTGAAAAGGGAAAGCTGCTGCGTTTCATCCATGGGTTAAGTTCTTCCTTGTTGCAGATGTGAAGGCACATAACCCTCAAACAATTGAGAGGGCAGCTCAGCTTGCAGAAGTATTCGAGCCTAAATATGCTGGCAAGCACAGAAATGCCATGGGCAGCTCGCATGCTTTGGGGTATGACATTGAGTCGAAGCCTAAGTTTGCTGAGTGGACTGACAAGAAATCTGCAGCAGCACCATTTCCTCTTTTTCCTACTGTCTCGGGTAGTAAGATGCCGTATGCCAGGCCTTACAGGTATCCTGATGCCAAGCCGGGAGGCAAGCCTACTGCTGGAAATGAGCAGGCTGAGATAAAACAGCATACACGGGCAATAATGGACAGCAGAAACTTATGTTTTAAATGTGGCGAGAAATGGACGCCTGAGCACATGAATGTGTGCAAGATGCGCAACAGTGGTACTGCCAAGCTCAGCATGATCATTGACCTCTCAGATGACGAGGATTTGTTTGATGCCCTAGGGTCTTTGGATATGTCTCAGGATGAGATGGCAAATACACATGATGTAGATGAGGCTCTTGACACTGGAGCCACGAAGGGCACTGACTTTCCTTTTGATTTTGGTGGTGCTACTGCGCATGACACTCATGCTTCGCATTCGTATGAGATTTTGCCCACTGGTGGCATGAGAGGCCATAGGCCAACACTCTTTTCTGTGGAGCATCACGATGCGATACCTTTTTATGCACGTGAAGATGCAGGTGGTAATGCTTCTGTGAACGAGGATGAGGTTTATTGGGATGCCCAGCCAACACTTTATACTATTTCCATGCATGCCCTGATGGGTGCCAAAAGTGTTGATACTATCAGATTAATAGGGATGATTAATGGCAAGATTGTGCATGTGTTGGTGGACAGCGGTAGCACCCACAGTTTTGTTTACTGCAAGACCTTACTGTCACGGGGGCGTGAAATTCTAAGTACTTTAATGTACTACAAGACTGTGACAACTTTGGTTTTAAAAGTCCAAGCGTGGGCTTAATAATGTGTAATTAACGCGGCATGATGCCTAGCACATAAGCGTAACTAATCCCTAGGCCCAAAGGCATTCCAAGGAATTAAAAGAGTGGTTGTTGGGAAATGCTGATGTGGCATTTTTAATGGGCCCCCTAGAGGGCCATGTACCTTCAGTGGCCCCCCTAGAGTTCCAGGTGGCTCTAGCGCCTTCTACATGCTCCTTTGCCATTCCTAGACCTTCCTGGGCCTTCTAAACTTCACGTGTGGTTTTCTCTCTCATCTTCTCCCTTTGTTGAGATTTTGAACTGGTTTTTCAGCCTCCTTCAGCTGAATTCCATTTTTCTTCATAACTCCTCACCCGTTTGGATTCCTCGACTTCCATTTGGCCGATGGCTTCCCCTCTGCCTCCCCTTCGCAGTGATTTCCCTCCGTGCGTTTGGTAGAACGGGCAGAGCTGAGCACTTCTTTTGTTGGTCGAATTTGCAAAAGTGGCTTTTTCTGGACCTTTTTGCTTCTATAGCCTCTTGGGCCTCTCCTCTTGCAAAGCTACAGCTTTTTGTTGAATTTCGAGTGGTCCCACGCGCTGGTTGACTGGTTTTTCTTAGTTTTGGAGGACTTTCCGGCGATGAAACTTTTCCAAAACCTTCTCAATGCATTCCTCTCTGAAGCACGCTTCTTTTGAGCCCAAGAACTCCCACTTCTTCGCGACAGAAGTGCTTCTTTTCGCATTTTTCAGTGGAATTCTTGCTGGTTGGCTCTTGTAAATGCTCTTTCTTCATGCCTTTGCACTCCTCTTTGGTTGAGAATGCAATTGGGCATTGGCTACTATGTCCTCTTGGCGATTGAGGACTTGGTTCGAGTTTTCAGGGTTTGGTGAGTTGTGATTTTGCTGTTGCAATTTCTTTCTGCCATAAGGTAAAAAATCAGCAAGCAAGAAATGACTTGGAGAGTATGGATGCCCTTTTGCAATTGGCTAAAAAGAATATGCAGGATGCCCAAGCCAAGCAGAAGAAGTATGCGGATGAACGCAGCAGGTATTTGTCTTTTGAAGAAGGGGATTATGTGCACTTATGCCTCCATAAGAACTGTTATGCCTCGCTGAAGGGTAACACCAACACGAAGCTTGCTCACAAGTATTATGGTCCCTACAGGATCATCCGCAAAGTTGGCGAGGTGGCGTATGAGTTGGAGCTACCCAAGACCTCCAGTCGGATGCGTCAATTTTACGAGCAAAAACCTATGAGCAGGTTTATCCGAGCGTGTTTTTCAAGAGATTTAAAAAATTGTATTTCCTTAGGAAACATGGTTTTTACACTTTTATTTTCACTAGAACTAGATCCCTTTATCATAAAAATGTACAGAATTGTCACTCATTCAATTTTACATAACATAAATTTTCTTGTTCATAGACATCCTTTGTACCCTTGTTATTACCTTTTAAAAAGTGTTGAAAAATAATTCCTTTAAGGAACATCCCTCATAATCACTCTCAATGTAATAATATTATACATATATAATCACTTATTAAACACATTTATATTAATATGATAAGAGCTTTCTAGTATTTTAATAGCATAAATAATAAGATATTTATGGATATGTTTTTAAATAAGTTTAAATTACTATAAATAAGTATTACCTTGGGCTTATATATCACTCTTATAATAAAGATTTAATATTTAATACTATATATGCAATATTTTCCAAAATATAATCCCATAGATGTTCTCAAATGGGGTTTTTCGATCAATTTGAGTGGCTGAATGACTATATTTGGACATTCGATGTGAAAGTTATGCCACTTTTAAAAGTGTTGTCCATGGTAGTTTCGCCAGCGAAACTACCTTGGAAGACTTACTTCAAAGGGGTTTCGCTAGCGAAACTACCTTGATGGCTTGCTTCAATGAGGTTTCTTTGGATAAACCGTTTCATGAGGGGGGGTTTTCAATGTCACCCCCTATTAAGTAAAAGTTGTAAGAAGAATCATAAGGGAATTTTCATAGAGAAGTCTACTCTACATGTGGGTTTCTTCAAAAGTCATCCCCTTATGTTATTCACCATTCCCAAAGATTCATGTAAAGATTTTTGTATAAAATGGGCATTGCTATAATACTTTGCATATTTCTAAGGGAAACTATGTTTTGTTCGGATCTATTTTTGCTATATTTTTATATATTTGGAAGCTTTTTTTTTCCTTCGCTCGAACGCTCAGAAGTTTTTGCTCGGAAAATGCTCATCCCCACCTCCAGGATTCATAATGTTTTCCATGTGTCCTTGCTGAAGCCACATGTCGGACAGCATGTCCAAGTCCTTCCTGAGCTACTACCTAGGCCACATACTCTATGTTCCAGAGCGCATCATGGGTTTCAGGGATCACGTACTCCGAAACAAAGTCTACATCGAGTATCTTATCAAGTGGCAAGGACTCCCTGAGGATGAGAACTCATGGCACTGCTAGGCCTTGGGCTACGCTAAGATGCAGGCACGCGTCCGCGACTCAATCTTGGACCAGACCTAGAACTGGGGAACGAGTCTTGCTCCTATCAGCTCTTTGAGAACTGAATCTTTGAGCCCCTTATATAGACTCGGGCCCAATGCGCCAAATAGACCTATAACTGGTTCGTACCCTTGCCACTCAACCCGAGAATCAAGCTTGCCTAGCCCTAAGCCTCCCCAGGCTACCTAAGCTAGTCTTGTGTACCCGATACACATCAGATACCAATCCGTGCACATGACATACTTCCCCTCCTCTAAGAACTCACTCCCGAGTTTGGTAAAAAACCCGGGATTGTCCTCTAGAGGTTCGGTAATGTCTCCCATGTTGCATCCTCCTCAACACGATCCTTCCACTTGATCTTGTATTCTGTGATAGTTTGATTACGAATCTGTCTTTCACGAAATTCAAGAATACTCTTAGGCTCGTGTGGAATAAAAGTCAAATCTGTAACTTCTATTATTTCTTGAGGAGAAACAAGTTGATCATCCGCACCCAGTAACTCTTTCAGTCTACTAACATGAAATACTGGATGTACTTTAACATCAAGAGGCAATTCTAGTTTATATGCAACTAGTCCAATTCTTTTAATAATCTTGAACGGACCAAAGTATCTGGGGGATAACTTCGGAATCAAATCAGTACTTAGGCTCTTGGATTCCTTGGGAATACGTAAATATACCATCGTCCCTTCAGAGAACTCTCTGGGTGAACGATGTCTATTAGCATAAAATCTGTCCCGATCTTGGGCACTTCTAATAGACTCCTTGGCAAACTGCAACATTTCTTGCATGTCTTCCAAGAATGTCTTTGCAGCATCATTTTGAATTCCCTTGAACCCAACTATAACTGGTGACTTAGGTTGAAACCTGTACATAAGCATAAAAGGACTTTAACTAGTACTTGAATGCTTTGCATTGTTATAAGCAAATTCTATCATGGGGAGATAGTCTTCCCATGAAGACAGTCTCTTAGAAACATATGCCCGAAGCATATCTTCAACCAATTGGTTGACCTTCTCTGTAATGACATCAGATTGTGCATGATCTGAGTAACTCATACTTAGAGTAGTTTCCAACTTCTCAAAAACAAGTGTCTAGAAGTTACTTGTAAACTTTGAGTCCTTGTCACTGACTATGTCAGAAGGCAAACCATATAGCTTAAACAAGTGGTCCACAAACTCGTGAGCCAACTGAACATCTGATATGATTGATCTAGTAGGTAAGAATCTAGCCATTTTTGTCAGACGGTCCACTATGATCCAAATGGAGTCATGACCCTTGCGCGTTCTAGGCAAACCGGTAATAAAATCCATGGAAATACTTTCCCATTTATTACCCAAGATTTGCAATGGCTGTAATAGACCCGCGCTTCTAAGGCATTCTACCTTAGTAACGTGACAAACCTGGCAACCTACCACATAGTTTTCAATAAATGCATGCATCTTACGCCAATAAAAGGTATGTTTCACAAGAGACAGAGTTCGATGTATACCTGGATATCCAGCACTAGGAGCATCATGACACTCCCAGGGAAATCTTGGATCGAAGATCCGAAACATCTGGCACACATATGTTTCCATTCCGGAACAGCAAGCCGTTTCTAATCATCCACGGACCTCCCGCCGCCTGTATCGTAGGTGGCACAATCCTTGAGTCTTGGTCAACCATGGAGCTCCCATCCTGGACTTTCTACCAATAAGAACTGAAATGACTATCAGTTGCGCAAAGCCCCCTCAAGGATTGAAATAGGTCTGAGGATATTTTCGTAAATGACATAGCATATACAAACTTGACTCGACTTAAGGCGTCCGCCACACTATTCATGTAACCCTTTCGATAACGTATTTCAAAATTAAAATCTTGCATTAACTTTGCCCATCTAGCCTTTCTTCCCCTCAATTCAGACGCGTCACACACATACTTGATTGACTGATGATCTGTCAATACAAGAAACTTCGAACCATACAAGTAGTGTCTCCAAACCTTTAGAGCATACACAACTGCATATAGTTCTTTTTCTAGTGTAGGCCAATGATATTGGGTGTCGTCTAGCTTTTTACTTCCAAAAGCTACAGGTCTGCCTTCTTGGAATAAAGCTGCCCTAATCGCAAAATCACTCGCATCGGCCTCTAAAACATAAGGCCGGGTAGGATCGGGTAATGCAAGAAGAGGTGCTTCCTTGATAGTTAGCTTCAAGGTTTCAAAAGCCTTGTTCAATGCATCATTCCAAGAGATCAGTTGGGTAGACCTGCAGCCACGACCTTTCAATGTGTTGGTCAAGGGTGCCGTGATGTTCGAATAATCACGCACAGACTTCCGTAGAAAAATCGTAAATTCTAGGAAAGAACGAAGTTGTTTCACTGTCTGAGGGATGGGCCATTCCAAAACCTTCTGGATAAGATCTAGATCAATGCTAATACCTTCAGAAGAAATCTTGTGTCCTAAGTAAATGATATCTTTAATAAAAAAGTCACATTTACTCATCTTGGCATAGAGCTTATGCTGTCTTAGAATAACTAAGGCAATCCGGAGGTGTCCAATGTGATCCTCTAGCGTTGGGCTATATACCAAGATGTCATTTAAGAACACGACAACGAATTTGCCCAGAAAATCTCGAAACAAATCGTTCATCATTTGCTGGAAGGTAGCAGGAGCATTGGTCAAAGTTCAAACCAAAAGGTAATATGAGAAACTTGTAGTGGCCATACCTAGTTTAGAATGCGGTTCTATCTATGTGTTTAGCATAGATACAGATTTGGTGATAATCCGTACGCAAATCAATCTTATTGAAGTACTTCGCTCCGGTCAAACGATCTATTAAATCATTGGAACGAGGAAGAGGGTATTGATTCTTAATTGTCACTTTATTCAATCGTTTATAATCTACACACATTCTCAACGAACCATCTTTCTTCTTTCTTAAGAGGACTGGCGCTCCCCAAGGTGATTTACTTGAGCGAATATAGCCCATATTTAGATAATCTTGTATCTGTGAAGCTAACTCATCCTCCTCAAGTTGGCTCATCCTATAAGGTGGAATACTAATAGGTTGAGCCCCAGGTACTAAATCTATGCGATGATCTACTGTCCATTCTCTGGAGGTAAACCTTTTGGCAGCTGAGCAGGGAATACTTCCATGAAATCATCCAACAACGTTCTCAATTCACGGTGTTCAAACACGCTTAAATAATTTTTGTTATTAACAGAGACAACAAATGAAGAAAGCGGAATCAAAACACACTGATACACATCATAATGAGAAGTGTTTATTATATTCCGAAGCTACATCGCAGATACAATAGGTCCCTGAGAAGAGGGGATATTATCACATTGAATACAAAATTGGGTATCCTTATCCAAAAAAGAGAGTTTATGCTCTTTCCATCCAATTTGAATATCGTGGGTTTTAAACCAGTCTATTCCGATTAACAAGTCCACATGTTCCAAGTGCATGACATAGCACATAAGAGCAGCTGTGTAGTCTTGAACCCGGATAGAAAGTGCGTCGACCTTGTGATCCCAAAACTGCTTCCCAGCTGCAAGCTGCACCTCGTAGGTGTGATCGCTAGGTATCGTGGACAGCCCCATCCTCTGCACAAGTTTGTAATTAACAAAATTGTGAGAGCTGCCTGGGTCAAAGAGAATGTGAATTCTTTGGTCCCTTACTTCTCCATAAACTCAAAAAAGGTCATGGGGGCCAAATAACGAATTATTAAAAGTGCAATTACAAGAAAGTGGGCAGGTAATGACATTTATAGAAATACCTGTGGCGCCCCCTTGTCTTTACTTTTTGAGCCTTGTGGGACCAGCTTTTTACACTTTTCTCCCCACTCTTGGGTCCTTTTTGCAATCTCTTAGGTCCTACACATGGCACAAACAAATTCCAATACTTTAACCCATTAGTGGTTAGCGAAATGCATGCATTCCTAGTTCTTGGACTATTTCTAATCCCTTGTGGGCGTCCCCACAATTCTCTTTTTACCAATGCAGGGCAAAAGTAAAACAATGAAACTTATTCTTGGTTAACCAACTTTACTATTCTTTGACCGAAGTCAATTCTAATACAGATTACTCTTTATTTTCTTAAGAGAAGTCCCAAATGGTGACATTTCCTCGACTTCTAAACAGTTGTCCTCAATTGAAAAGCTTCTTGATACAACTGTAAAACTTGAGGATACTCTATGAAGAATTCCTCATCTACCCACTTGGCATCAAGTGCTGAATAATTCTTAAACTTGACAAGGTATCTACGGATAACCTTGCCTTTGGGTCCTTTCTTCTCTGTATGATATATAATTTGTTCTGGTTGGAGGACCTCCTCCATTTCTTCCACCTCAGGTGGCTCTTCTTGAACTAGTTTTGGCCCTTGATACTTCTTTAGAAGACTCACATGAAAAGCATTGTGAATCTTCCAAGTCTCGGGCAGCTCTAGTCAAAAAGCGACTTCATTTATGGCCTCACTAACTCTGAATGGTCCATAATACGTAGGAGACAACTTTGGGTATACTTTCTCTTTTCCTTTCATCTTTTTGAGTCGTGCTTTTTTCAAACTTTAGTAAGACCCAGTCTCCTTCTTGGAGATTTTGTTGCCTTCTTTTGGTGCTTGTCTGCTGCCTTCTTTTGCTTTTGTTGAGATCTTTCAATTGCTGTCCGTACTTGAGAGAAAGCTGCATCGAAGTCGCGGACATACTGGTCGGTTGCAAATATCTCGTCCATTGTTATGAGGATAGGTGGTAGAATCATCTTTTCATAAATAACTTCGAATGGGGATTTTCCTGTGGAGCTATGAACAGTGTTATTGTATCCAAATTCCACAAGAGGAAGATACTTGGTCCCCATATTATCAAATAATGCTCTCCAGAATAAACTAGTCATCTTGGGGTCTTGATCACTAACAATCGACTTAGGCATCCCATGGTGCTTGAAGATCTGTGCCAAAAACAATCGGGCCATGTGATCTGCCTTAATAGTTTTTCTTACTGGAATGAAATGGGCCTGTTTGCAGAACCTGTCAATGATGGTCCATATCCCATCATTCCCGTATTTGGATCTAGGAAGATGAAAAATGAAATCCATGGCGATGCTTTCCCATGGTCCCTGCGGTATGGGCAGCGGCATGAGAAAGCCTGGGGTCTTGTGCCTATCATACTTTACCTTTTGGCACGTAAGACATTTAGTTACAAACTTGTGAATGTCTTTCCACACCCTTGGCCAAAAGAAATCTCTCTCAGAAGCTTGTGTAGTAGACATAATACCTCGATGGCCTGCATAAGGAGGAGCATGACATTCTTTCAAAACTTTGGCCTTGGGTCACACAAAGATGATCATCTTTCATGAGAAATTCGTCTTTCAGTGTATATTGGCTGGATGATACCCCCTGCTGAATATTTATCATGGTCTCTCCGAAATCTGGATCATGTGAATAAAGCTTTTTCATGGCTTCCAAGTACCGGTGATATGCTATGGTGACATTATTCACTTTAGGCCTTCTAGATATAGCGTCCACAACCCTGTCCGAGCTCCTGAGGTATAAACAATCTGAAAATGAAACTTGGACAGAAAATTCGCCCACTTCATCTGCTTTTCGGAGATCTTGGTTTGAGTCAAGAAATACTTGAGTTACGTACATGGACCAGTACCTGCTGACCTGGCTGCTGACGCAGTCGGTTGACATGACTACCTGCAAGGACTGCTGGCAATCTGTTGATGTGGCAATCCAGTATGCCATGAGCTGAGGATGCCAGCGACATGCATTGCTTGCGTAAAATGCACATTGTCTTGTGCATCATCAAAGCTGTCAGGCTCATCTGTCTCAAGTATGTTGATGATTCAAGTAGACTCATAGAAATGGGCATCCTCAATCTCTCTAATGCCACTCCCTGTCCTCAAGAGTGCGGAGCAGCGAACGAGGTGCTGATCTTGCTTCTTGCACTGCTGTGCTTTCACGTGCAATGGCATCATCAACTTCTTCCTGAGAAACAGGCTCAGCCATAGGCTGAATTTAGGCATCAGCATTGGAGTATCTTGCTGTAAATTCTGATTTCCACTGGCATATGAGGTGCAGCATCACAGGAAGTGGGCAACAGCCCATCAGAGGGTTCAGAAGGACCCTAATTTTTGTCAAAACTAGCAAAGGGTCATCTGCATTTTCAGCAAATATGACATCCTCACTAGTGATAACCTTCTTGGTCACCGGATTAGAAAGTCTATACCCCTTGCTTTTATTGTTGTAGCCAATAAAGATGCACTTTTTCGCCTTGTCATCAAGTTTGCCATTCAACTCTCGAGGCACATGTGCATATGCTACACAATAAAATGTATGGAAATGGCCCACATCAAGCTTACAACCAAACCATGCTTGATAAGGTGTCATGACCTTAAGAGCCTTCGTGGGACACCTGTTCAGAATATGATTCGAGCACATAATGGCTTCCATCCAAAATTTGTGTGGCAACCCTTTTGCTTTTAGCATGCATCTCCCCATCTTCGAAAGTGACCAATTTTTCCTTTCACTCTGTTGAGGAGTATACCTCATCATAAACTGATGTGTAATGTCATTCTCGTGGCAACCCTTTTGCTTTTAGCATGCATCTCCCCATCTTCTAAAGTGACCAATTTTTCCTTTCACCCTTCCCCTTCTGTTGAGGAGTATACCTCATCGTAAACTGATGTGTAATGTCATTCTTAGCAAAAAATTGTTGCAATGCCTGGATAGATATTCCCCCTCGATTTGAACGGAGATTCTGCAACCGGCCAAGGTCACAAAGTGTTTGACAACATTGCAAACTTCGGACTTCTTCTTAAGAGTAAAACATGTGAAGTTATCTATGTATGTAACATAATAAAGACGGACTCCAAGAGACGGAGTGCACATGGGTCTAGAAACATCAGTATGGACAAGCTGTAATTTTCATGCAGCCCGGACTGCACCATCCTTAAGAAAGGGAAAACGATCCATTTTACCCAAAATAAGCCCCTACATATTTTTTTTGGAGGCGTCTTTAAACGAGGCAAGGCATCAACCATATTAAGCTTTTGCAATAACACACGGCTACCATAATTTACGTGCCCAAACCCGGCATGCCATAACTCTGCATTGTGCATGGCAATCATAGCTGAATATTCTACTCTCATAGGCATCACGCTGAAATAACCTGTGGCATAATGTATTGGTGAAAACCAAGGCATAATCTCTCTCCCTGTCACGGACCGTACGTTTGTCATCCTGAAAGATAACCTGGTAACCTCTTTGAGAGAAAGAAGGAACATAAAGTAAATTGTTCTTTATCCCAGGGACATACAAAACATCCTAGAGGCAAAAATCTGAACCATCCACAGCTGCGAGTGAAAGTTCTCCAATCCCTTTAACTGGATAAGAAGAATCGTTGGCACAAGAAATTGACTTGCCAACCGGTGCGCTAGATAACTTTTCAAAGAAAGATTTATGGGAGGTGATAGGATGGGAAGCACTGCTATCAAAGTACCATGTCTCAGCCGTCTCATTCACGTTGAAAATGTGTGACTCCCAAGAAACATCAAGCTACAAGTAAAGAAGGCCCTAATTATGCTCAACAAAATGAGCAAAAGTATCATTGGAACCTACATGATGAGCTGAGCCTAAAAGTTCCATACTAGACTCTTTCTTCTTCTCTTTTGCAACCCTCTTGGGGCGTTCATTGATGTAGCATCTCTTTCTCATAAACACCCAAAAGCATCTCGTGTCACCATTTGGGATTCCTCCTAAGAAAATAAAGGAATAATTCTTAAACAGGAATTGATTTTGGCCAAAGAAAGTTAAAGTGGTTAACCAAGTATAAGTATTATTGTTTTACTTTTGCGTTGCATTAGTAAAAGAGAACTGTGGGGACGCCCACAAGGGACTAGAAATAGTCCAAGAACTAGAATGCATGCATTAGACTAACCTTTAACGGGTTAAAGTGTTGGATTTTTGATGTGTAGGTCCAAGAAGGGTGCAAAAAGGGCTCAAAAGCCAAGGGAAAGTGCCAAAAAGCGGGATCTAAGAGACAAAAAGCGCCAGGAGGAGGTGGTGCCCACATATGGAGGGCCCCACAGGGCTAAAAGCCAGCAAAATAGCTTAAAAGCCAAGATTCTGGCCCAAAAAGCATGCGAATCAGCTTTTAGAAGCTCTAGAAAGCTAAAAGTGTAAAAGCCCAGCTTTTTGGGAAAGAAAGTCTAAAATTAGGCAAAATAAAGCTAGCCCCAGCTTTTTAGAAAGCTCTGCTTTCGGGTTGGGGCCAAGCCTATAAAAGAAAAGCCCCTGAGCTCTAGAATCATTAAGAGTTGTACTCAGCCAAGCTCTTGGGAGAGCCAGTTGTGCAAAAGTCTATTTCAATTGCAATAAAGACCTTCGGGGGGGTCCAGCCCTTTTTCTGGGCCGTAGTGCAGTGTGATGCTTCTGCCCCTATTCTCTCAGCACCCTTTCTTGAAGGCAACTGTGTCCTCATAGCTTCTTCTTGTAATCCAAGCAATCCCAATGCCAAGCTTCTTCCCCAGATGATTGCGATTTGCCCTAGAGTATTCTTGCTGTGATTGCGATTCAATTGTTGGCTTCCAGGAGCTGCCCTAGTGCTGCGATTTCATGCCACATGACCTTGTTTGCTGCGATTTGTGCTTTTGGCTGTGTGCTATGCCTGAAGGTGCTCAAGAAATATTCCCAGAGTACCCAGAGACTAGCGATTTGATTGGGAAGGTGATCCTTTGCTGCCCTTTGCTGTCCGGCCACAGTCCAAAGCATCCATAGTTGCTGAAATATTGTTTCCAAAGTGGGCTTTTGAGGTGTAGTTCCAATTTCAGTGGTATCAGAGCAAGGCTTGCCACTTTCCTTGGTGGCAAGGATCCTAGAACAAGAAGACATCCCTAGAAAGAGTTCCAGGGAATTGAAATGGTTTCATAAATGGTGGCCGAACTACTAGTATGAGGCGACCTATTGGACCAGATGAAGACCTTGATGAACCATTCGTGTTGGGAGGATCAAGGAGCTCCAGTTTTTGAAGATCCCACATTTTCGACACTTGTTTGAAGAAGGAAAAGATAAGGAACCTGAAGAAAAAGATAAGGATGTTCCTCCTCAGGGAGAACAAGAAGTTGCTCAAAATATCTCTTATGCTTCGAGAGGATCTAGCAGACTATGTTTTGCTTCGGGAAAGCGATCGAGACGTTCTCCTTCAGTTCAGAGAGGAAGGAGTCCCCTAAAAAAGCAAAAAAACAAGCATCAACGGAGATCTCCCGGTTTCAGTCCATCCTCTTCCTCATCTTCTCCTCCTCTTCCACATCTCGAGAGTGCTCTTCATCTGAGCGCAAGAGCCGAAGATCCAGATCAAGAAGAGGAGATTTTAAAGGAGGCAAGTCTGTTATATTACCACTTTTGATGGTAAATTTGGGGTAAGTGACAAGGCCCTGAATTTTATCCGACAGTTCAATGTCGCTTTTCAAACAGGGCATTACCGTGAAAGGTCAAAGTTAAAGATTGTGAGCTTGCATCTCACAAATAGTGCGCTTGCATGGTGAGGAGCACTTCTAGTGGCAGATGACGCCCCCAAGACATGAAAAAGCTTCAAAAAGCAGTTTTTCGAGCAATTCCTGCCAAAGAATTTCTATGATGATGTGCACACCACTTGGGAGAGTGTGACCATGACAGCCGCAGATACTGTTGAGTCCTACAATCAGAAGTTCTTTTCCGCCTATCTCCCGATCACTCCTTTCAAAGACATTTCAGAAAAGTATAAGCTTCGTAAGTACCGGGCTGGTTTGCCGCCCCATATTCGGACTCAAGTAAGCATCGAGTGCAAGACAAAGTTACGAGACCTAATGCATTCAGCCATCATAGTTGAAGCAATGAAGCCAGATTAGTTGAAGTTCTTGGCTGCCTCTAAAGGCAAGATGGAGACACCACCAAGAGAAATACGGCCCCGACAGTTCCATGATAGAAACAACCCCAATTTCAGAAGTCGAGGGGGTGCCCCGAAAAGCCTCTGGGTTTTAGGGAGCCACCAAAGCCCACGGCGGGAGGAATCCTAGATATGCTGGGAAGAACAACAAAACCAGAGCTTTGCCTCGCTTGGAGAAAAGTAAGAGACCAGAATGCGTTGATCCTTTTTGATCCAGGAGCTACAGACAATTTTATTTTGGAAGATCTACCTCCTGAGCGGCCAGAAGATCATGTCATAGAACTCCTTCTAGGCAGTTCGCCTCCAAACCGCCCACCTTATTGAGTGAACGCAGCTCAGACAGAGGAAGTCATGGCTCAAGTACAAGATTTGCTCTCTAAAGGACTTATTAGGCCCAGTTCCAAGGCTCCGCCCCTGGGGTGACTACCAACTTGTCCAAGAGGCTCTGCTCTGCATCTTTGGATCGATAATGCCAAGTCCACCCTATGCCCGGGGCAAAATCAATGTTTGCCAGGCCACCTTGGCTCTGGTGTTGCGCGTGCCATCCGATCCCGACCAGAGAAAAATCCGAACTAAGTGCCGGAGCTGCCCCATGTAGCCTCGGTGAAGCAATGTACCGGGATGCGGCAAGGAGTACTTGGTTCACCACTAATGCTCAACCTGTGAGCGAGAGTTTAGCAGAGCTCCAATACAAGAGCTTCCGTCAAACACTTTTTAGAACCGGGCTGAACTGTTGCTCTGCTGAAATGTCGATGCCTGCCTAACAGCCCAGGTATCTGGACGTCTCTCCTTTCGAAATCCACCGAAAGCCAAAATCTGCTCCCCACCTCGAACATCTTGGCTCGCCTCCATACTTGTGAAGAAGCCAATAGATTTGGTCCAAATTATGCGAGCTCCGGAGGCCTCGCAATAAATGGACAGCGCTCCTCTGACCTCTCTAGGCTAGAATTGTCAACATAGAGCGCAGTATCATCTGCAAACTCTGAATCTAGGAGCTCCTCCCCTTGCCGGATTGGCAACCTCATTCGTGTAAGGCCAAGTGTTTGAAAACACAGAAAATAGCCCAAGGCTTCCGCCATAAAAAGGAAGAGGTAAAGGGCCCATGGGCAGCCCTGTCTCACTAAACAAAAAAGTGGAAAGACCTCGCCGGTATAGCCCCCAACGATCACGTTCTTTGGAGCTGCTTGCATAAGGAGCTCAAATCCCTCTGATCCATCTCTTTGAAAAGACCGAGTCTATACATAGTCCCCTCACTCAACTTTGTCATATGCCTTCTCGAAATCGAGAAGCATAATAGCGAGAGGTTGCGCCTACTCCCTGGCCCAGTGAATTGCCTCCCAGAAGGTGAAGATATTATCCAAGATGTTGTGCTCCTAGACAAAGCTGGTTTGCATCTCGTGGATGATATCTGGAAGATGGGGTCTCAGATGTAGACTCAAGACCTTAGCCAAGATCTTGTAAGCTTTGTCTGGAAGGGTAATCGGTCTCCAGTGGGGAATATCTGATCTATCTCCTTCCTTCGGAAGCAATCATATCCAACCTCTGCTCAAGGAATGTGGAAGGGATCTTGAATCAAAGATCTCCTGGCAAGCTAACCGAAGGGCAGTGGAGATGTGCTCCCAAAAGCAGCAAAAAAAGGTCGGGGTCAAACCATCCTCTCCAGGGCACTTCTAGGCTGGAAGAGCTTGTAAGGCCTCCCACAACTCCTAGAGTACCTCCAGGTGTCTGCTAAGATTCTGTGAAACAACTGTGGGGACCTGCTCCCAAATTGCCTCTCTAGCCAGAAGAGTGGTAGCCGAGGCATCCTCCCACTGAAAAAGCTGGCGATAGAAGGCTGCAGTCATCTCAAGGATCTCCTGGGGGTCTGAGTGCATCTGCCCCTGTAAGTCTCTCAGGTGCTGTTGTTGAATCCTTGCTGACTGTGGTCCTGTGGTCTGGGAAAATTGTATGGTCATCTGGTCCCCCTGTTGTACCCATTTGGCCCAAGAAGAGTGGTAAGAAAACTCTGCTTTGTGGACCTCCAAGTCCTGTAGCTCCGATCGTGCACACTCCAGCCGGTCCCTAAGCCATTGGGACTACTCCTTGAGTCTCTCAATGGATGCAAGATCTCTACGCAAAGCCCGCTCCCACTCTTGAAGGACAGCTCTCCGTCTTAGGGCCTGGCCTTGGAGCTCCTGACTGCTCTGCTGAATCCGCTCGGCCACCCATGTCGCCCACCCCTCAATAGGACTGTCCTCGGGCCCGCTCCCACTCTTGAAGGACAGCTCTCCGTCTTAGGGCCTGGCCTTGGAGCTCCTGACTGCTCTGCTGAATCCGCTCGGCCACCCATGTCGCCCACCCCTCAATAGGACTGTCTCCAAAGCTCTGCTATCAACTGCTAGACATCCTCATCCTGTAAGAGACCATGTGGTATACGGACCCCCTTTTTGGGGAGTCCATGGCGCAGCTGCTCCAAGTGAAGGACTGCTGGCGAGTGGTCCAACATCGTAGTGCCTGCTAGAATGCTCGTGGAGCCACCACGGAGTAGAGCCCAATCTCCAATATAGAATCTGTCTAGATGCTCTAGCAGCCCATCATGCCGTCGCTGGCCAAAGGAAAAGCGCAGGCTGCCTACAAGCTTGGTAAACTCTGGCTCACGCCAAGGATCCCTACAAAACTGATCATAAAAATGAACTGCTCCCAAGTACTCTTCTCCCCAGCTGGCTTCTCTGCAAAAGAGGCTCCTCCCTGCTTATCCTCCATGAACTCAAGGTTGTTGAATTCTCCCCCAACAATCCATTAGTCCACCTCTGGGAGGCAATCTGTGAGCCACCGCCAGAAAGCCGGGCGGTGTTACCTGCAAGAAGATAAGGCTGTTGGCTCTCGATACACCAAAGGAAAGAGGCTACCGTTCATCCGGATGTGACAGAGGCTCGTGGGCATTGGCGTGACTCCTGGCACTGGTGGCAGAAGCTGGCTGCAGCTAGTTCTCGTGAGGCGGTTGCTCCGTACGGCAGCCACATCTTATAGCTGTGGCGGCGCGAAAGAATGAAGGAGGGGGCGCGTTGAGTCGTGCCCCCTTGCGACTATAACGTGCGATGCAAGGCTCTTGTAGAGAGCGCGATGGCGAGGAGCAAGCCATGGAGCAGAGACCGGGGGGGGGGGTGCAGTGAGCAGGGAGGCAGTTCCAGTCTTGTAGAGAGACTTTTTCGCTAGCCACAAGGCTTAAGTTGCATATAGCAAAGTAGAATTGGGACTTGGGTTGGTCTCGAAGAGCTGTTCTAGCAGCTGCAAGTCTTCTTGGAGAATAGGCTGGGCACGTAGGGTATCTCTGCCTATTTGTGGGCTAAATTTTGAAGAGCTGGTTAGATCTTTTAATGCATTTGCTGAGCAAAAGAACTCGCAGTGTGAAGTCTTTCTCCTGGTTCAGAACTCCATGGATGCTAGCTGGAGATTTATGCTTCTATCCTCACTCAGAGGGGGTAGGTGGTTGAGAAGGCACTTGAGGTAGTTGCAGGGGATTGTGTGACCAAGTATTGGTTGCTAGGAACAATCTTGGGCTGAGTGCAAGCCATTTGGAATAGAAATGGATGCCTGTTTGCATGTTTGGTGGGAGCCATTCTCAACAGAGAACATGCTTTGGTTATGGATGCCGAGTGGGCTGTGTAATGCCCTAGATGCCAAAGAGTGGTTGGCTGCTCACTCAGAGTTTGTTCCTTGTTGTGAGTTGTGTTTGGAAGCTTAGTTGGTAGGGAGGTCCACAGTGGATGCTTGCAGTTCAAGTTCATGTCCCCAAGGTTGTAGACAAACTACCTATGCTCTCACCCATTGCTTGGGTATTTCAATGAATCAGAAGACACCGGTGGTAGTCTAGGGAGTTGTGTGACCCCATTTGGGCTGCTAGCAACAACTCCAAGTTTTATGTAGGTGTTTGCACTGAGATGGATGCTTATTGCCATTGGGGTGTGAGAGTAGGGGCCAGCAAGGTTAATGCTTGGGACACTGATGCCTACTGAGAGTGGGAAATTTACTGAAGGCAAATGAGATTGAACTTACTGTGTATCTATTTGCAGGTCTCTCCATTTAGTAAGGAAATACCGAAAGGGGCGCCAAGGTTTGGGGCCAATCTGTGTCTTTATCTTGGTGTAGGGGCACTCTATCTCCCAGTCTGCTAGTTGTATATTTTCTGAATTGTTGATGTAACAGTGTTGTTAGTTCTACTGCCCTTTAATTTATTGAAGGCCGGTTTCATGAACCCAAAAGACTTGTAAAATTTTGATGTTTCAAGATCATATCCTTTCAGGTATAGCACAATATGTCTTTGCTGCAAATAAAATTGTTTGCATTTGAAGGAAAAATTATTTGAGCATTTGTCTACATAAGAAATCACAAACTTTCACTAGAATTATGGAGGGATGTCTTGTCCTAGAAAAGAGAGACCCCTGGAGGGATGATAGTTGAAACTCAATGCTCTCTTTCTTATGGGATGGAGACGGCTGCAGTACTGTTTATGATGTAAGGTTCCAGTGGATCACAGTCATGTAATGGTTGCAAAGAAAACAAAGCATGCTTCTCTTCCACTAAGTTGGCTGAAGCATCACTACCATCATGTGCATGAGGAGCTGAATCTATGACAGCCATGCTTGAATCCTTTTTTCTTTCCTCGGCAATTCTTTTCTTGCATTCTCCTATGTAGTGACCCGTTTTCTTACGATAATGACAAACGCCCTTTCTCTTGGGCTTCTCTGCATCATTCTTAGCCTTGTGAGAAGGCTGTCTAGAATCAACGTTATGCTGATGTGTAGGCTGATTTGCATGTTGCTTATGCTGCCCCTTCCCTTTGGGCTTGAATTTCGAAAGCATGGCATGCTCACCAGCCCGTGAAGCCATGTTCTTCCTGGTTTGTTCTTCCTGCAGCAAAAGCCCTATCAACTCATGAAAGGTGAGAGGGTTTCCACCCCCCCTCAAAGGCAAGTTCAATGAGGTGTGAAAACCAAGATAAGACTCAGGAAGAGAATTCAAATTGGTAGTAACCATCTCTGAATCTGGAATGATCTCATCAATATTCAACAATTGCTCTCTCAAATCCTGAAGTTTGGTGAGGTGCTCAGACATAGAGTCACCCTCATCCATATGAGTATGAGTCAACTCTCTCTTCAGGAAAGAGACCCTGGCATCATTGCGGGCTGCAAACATACTCTCCAAAGTATCCCAAGCTGCCTTTGAGGTCTTGTATGACTGAATGTGCGGAATAATAAACATTTTGACAAAAAGAGAGATTACTGAAAGTGCTTATGCATCACGTGAATCCCACCTTTTCAGTTCTTGTGTGGGAGGCACCACTGCAGCAGCTACTGCACCTAGCACTTGTCGTGCACCCTGAGCTTGTTGTCTACTCCTTCCTCCACCTTGTTGAGGAGGAGTGGCAAGTGCAACCATATTCTCTAGCCGTGTCTCATCCCCAGTGACATAATCCCACAAATGTTTGCCAACTAAAAGATTGCCAACCATCTAACTCCATAAAGAGTAATTGGTACCATCCAACTTATCCTCCTGTGTGAGGACGCCATACACTCATTGGGATTGTTCTGAGCCGTAACTGCCAAAGAAAACAAAATGCAGCACACATGATAAGAAATATCCTTTCTTGGGATAATGAGCAGCCCCAAAATGCTCACTGACTTAGCCAATCAATGGCTTAAAATGCATCAGCCCAAAAGCATGAATTCGTCACCAACTCTGCCAAATGTGCATGCAAAACACTTGCAAATTGGCCAAAAGCCCCAAATCTTGCAAAAAGAGTGTCCAAGACCAAAAGCCCCAAATTGAAAAACCGAATTTGGGGCAAATCCACGAAAAACCCCAAATTTTGCTAAATGCCCAATGCTGAAATCTGCCCCCAAAAATTGCTTAAAGCTCAGTCAGAAATTGGCTCAACGCAATGCCAAACACTGGCCCAAATGCAAATACTTTTGCCCCAAAAAATCAGCTTAGCATTGGCTCACAAAACTATAGCCACACTGTTCCTGCAAATTTCACCTTCAAAAAGAACTAATGCAAGGCACCTGTGCAATGCACGAAACTGAAGATGCCTGTGCAATACCAATTGTGAGAGCTGCTACGTGTGGGCACTGCACAACATACGGACGCTATACGGAAAGATGTACGGACGAGAGCGCAGAAGGTACAGAGGAGTGTACGGACGAGTGCAGGCGTATGGTGGGAGCTGTATGAAACTGATGCAGGTCGGTGCATGTACACTGTACGGTGCTGTATGGAAACAGTTGGACGGCTGTACGGTACAATTGACACCGCTTGTACAAACCAATCCATACTGTATGTACGGACTGTACTGGATGCAACGGGATTTCTGTACGGTAGGTACGGACAAAGCTTGTACGGGGATGTACGGCGTACGGATGGAAGAGCTTGGTCGACCGTACAGCATACGGACTGACGGGAGCGGTACGAACGGGAGCTGCATGGACGGGAGGCTGCCTGCTCTGATACCAATTGAAGGAGAAAAGGAGAGCAAGAGCACAGAGCAAGAGAGAGCAAACCACACAAGTGTACTGAAAGAGATAAGGAAGCAAGATACAAGCCTAAGGTTTTGTCTTAATGACAAAACCTTATCCTAACTACTAACTGTAGTTAGGGGTCCTAATTGTGGTTAGGGGGAAAAACCTCTAATGAGGGAAAAGTGCCCCTAACCCACTTATTAGTCATACATTGGTCAGTGCCATGAATTATGGCGATAATTCCAACAGGTTGTCCTAGAAAGTACTTCTACGATTACTAAGAGACTGCTGTAAACCTTCTTAATGTCCTAGCAATGGCTTGAGGCTGTAAATACAAGCAGGTTTACTAACTGAAATGGATAAGACGGCTTAAAAAGTGCTAACTTATATGGACTTTGTTGTTGTGGGGATTATTACTAGTGTATCCTTGGCCCTCTTTTTTATAACAGACCATTAAGATTAAAACTCTGTTTAGATTGATTATTAGCATGAGAGAATGTTTAGATTGAATGACAACATGGAGTTTTTGTCTTATATGGGTTCCTTCATGGGATGCATAAAACGATTATGTGATATGGTTGGCTTTTAGGAATGGCATTTTGTGCCTCTCCTTCCCTCTTTCTCCCCCCTCCTTTTGTGGCAATCTCTTTTGAAAATGCATAATTGAGGTTTTGCAAGGCAAATGGGGGGCTTTGTGAATGTGTATTATAGTTTTCCCTGGGAGGTAAATCTCTTTTATGTTGGTTCTGTTGTTTATTGTTGATAACCATAAAGAATGTAGGAAAGGCATAATAAAGTGAAGGTTTCTTGTGACATGGGAGGAAATACTTTATTGTGATAGCACTTCACAGGTTCATGTGAGTATATGCCTAGGCATGGAGGTACAAACATAATGGCAGATGGGTGGCTTTAGGGAGCAGGTTATTGGGTATTTTGGGAGGTTTCACTGATGATTGAAGCTTGTCTTTGATAGGCCATAGCAAAGGCAGCCCGCTTTGAGCAAGTGTGGAGAAGTCGCAAGAGTGGCAGTAAGTCTGACAGTATGTCTGAGATGTTCCATCTATATGATGTGATACGGATGGATGTGGAATCAGATGCTGGAGAGGAGCACCAAAGGAGAGAGCATGAAGAAAGGTGTTTTTTCGGACGAAAGAAGATGGGACATCTTAATAGGAAAATGATAAGTAGTCTCTTATTGCTTCATTCACACTTGCATTGTACACACTTAAGTATCAATGCTTTGCATACTGAATTGTGAGAATTATTACAGGGAAGCAGATTTAGCTGAAGGGCAGTTGTTGTCCAGCTATCTCCCTCTACTAAAAGAGTATCTACCTACAGCTGCTGCACAACTTGAATCTCACATGCCTTCACATTCAACAGAAGGTCTTTTTTCACCTGGCCAACGGATCTTCCCGTGGTTTCTGCATCCCCTTGCTCAGCTAATGATCTCTTGGAAATGAAGGGAAAGCAAGGAGCTTCATCCTTTTTCTTTTGTAGGGCCTGCCTTTGTTTTGAGTTTTCGACATTGTTCTCCATTCTTTGTTTTGCTACTATGCTGGGAAGAACCTAATGGATATGTATGTGTGGGCCTTGGGTGCAATGTGCAGATGACTATGTTTACGATATTTATGCTTTGGAAGAATTCTCAGCTGGGCCTGAGGCTGACAAGTTTGATTATCCAATGTGAGTTCTTCCTTTAATACTCTCCCCCCCCCCCCCCCTTCTTCTTCTGGTTGCTACATAATTGTGAACATACTACTGGTAGTGGTGCAATATTTTACTACCTGCAGTCTCTGCGATAGAGAGTGCATGCTGCATGGATTGATTTGCAAGATGATTTGCATCCCTTACATAATTCTGTGTTGTTTGAACATGATTTTGTGGTGCCTCTATTCGAATTATAAAGAGCCACCTGCTTGTTAGATGGCTCATGGTAGGGCTCATGGGAGCAACAACCCAGTAAACCTTGCAGAGTTAATACTTTCGCAAAGTCTCTCCACATATGTACAAACTTGATTGGGAGACCTTGCTCTTCCTAGTCCTTGAGTTATGTGGGCTGCCAGAGATTATACATTTATTTAGATTCTTTTGGAGAACAGAGCTACTCCTACCTGATACCTTTTCTGATCCACGAGGTCCAAAATGTCATGTAAGGTATCCTTCAGTTCATCTTTTAAGGGACGTGATTGTTGGAAAGTTTCTGGTACTATGTTGGATTATCTAGCTCAAATCCTAGCTTCTGGTACTATGTTGGTTACACAGCGGAAAATGAATCATTCATGAGATCCCACCTTAGAATCTAGATTCTACTTGAGATATGCACACATACATGTAAATGTAAACCATGCTTAGATCTGGAGTAGACAGATAGATATGGCAACCAATAACTGTATATCAAAACATGTCCAGTAGATAGGACCCAACACGGGTACAAAAGATGCACTGATTCACTACACAGCAGAAAATGAATCATCCATGAGATCCCACTTTCTTGAGATGTGCACACATACATGTAAATTGTAAACCGAGCTTTGACAGAGACATTTGGCAACCGATAACTGTAGGGTCCTCAATCGCTGCACTAGCATTAAAGCAGAGGTTGGCCTCTGAAATGACAGCTGTGAGTTCATTAACTGCTACGTGGACTTAGGTGAGGTGGGTGGGCATAGGTGGCCAGCTGTCAGTACACGTGTCAGCCCACTGCGTTATATAGCAGCTACTGCTGGAGTCGCTGCTTTATATAGCAGCGATTGCCTGAGTCGCTGCTTTAAATTTATAGCAGTGACTCCCAGTCTGGCACAGTCACCGACTGGTTTTTGATGCTCCTTGGAGATTTTGAAGTTTCTGTTCAAGATCTGAGGGCACAAATGGGAAACTACACTACCTAATCTACCTACTTCAAACAAAAAAGCAAAAAACAACCACTTGAAAGCATCAAAATGAGGATTTTTGAAGGTGGTGGCTGAGAACACTCTTGTGCCAACTTGAATTGATTCAAACTTATTTTTTCATGTTTGTGATTGAAATGCAACTCCATACACACCTTAGCAATCATCCCAGATAGCTACTCCTACAATATGGCAACAAAAAACAACAAAAAATAAACTCAAATTAGCAAAAAAACTCTATGGATGGAAATGGCAGTTTCTATTGTTCCTACACCCAAACCACTCTTATCTCCATCCAAACTAGCCTATACTCCACTAACAATACCTCTAGGTAAGCTAGATGCATTGTGCAATGGGTAGATATCGATAGAAGGCTTGTGCATTACGGAAGCATACCTCGAACTCCCCGGCAACAGTGCCCAAAAATGTGGTCTCCGGCGGTGACTCACTTGTCGTGGGGATCTTGAGGAATGCCGTTGAAGCCTCTACTCTCAAACAGCTCTTTGTGGGAGCTCCATAGGCACAAATGGCCCGATTGTGTCACCCAAGCGTCTATCGGATCGTGTGCAACTGATTCCACGAGGGAAAGGGAAGAGAAAGGAGAAGAGAGCATGAGGAAGGGAGATGGGAGTAAGGGGACGTGGCAATCACATGACTAACAAGGAAGAACAAGGAAACTCAATGCAGAAGAATGAGAGAAAGGAGAGTTTCTATTCCATTCCTTGAAAGTACACAATGGAGACCAAAGTCAAACATTTGCCTTTTATACAAGTCATCTTTTGAAGGGAGGACCAACCCTATTCCATGTACCACTCTCTCTCTCTCTCTTGTTATAACCACTTGGGCCCATCTGGCACCAAGGCATATGCTAATCCTTTCCACACTCTTCCATCTCAAAATGGCTCTTGTGTTATCCATACATGGGATCCAAATAGCCCTTGTGTTATCCTAGCCAATTCGGGCGATCCCGACGACTACTTCGAAACGGAGCCATTTGTGGCTCAAAACCTGTAGGATTTGGATAGGCCAGAACTGTTTGTTCATATTCTGATTGTGAACCTTGGTTTTTCCATACTGCAAGCCGAGCAGTTGTTCGACAAATTTTGCATGGAGTTATGAATGGGAGCACCAGGCCAGGGCTGTTGGTTTGTATGTCAGGACTGTCAGTTTGTACAGCCTGCTGCTACCCCAGCACTGCAAATGGAAGCACATGATGTTTTCATGTTTCGAGCCTTGGAAGGAAATGATGGAACAAGTTTCCTTATGACATGGGTCAGGGCAGCCTCTTTTTAATGGTAGTGCAAAAGTGTCTTAACATGTTGAATAGGTAGCAAAACTGTTGTTGGAAGCCTCTGTAATGCGGTGTGCATGTGGCATCCAACAGATGTGCTATAAGTACTGATATGAAGTAAATAAATGTTCTGTAAATTGCTGCTGCTAATAAGGTTGATCTGTTTAGTTGTGGAAGTTATTGAATGTCCCTCAGTCTCTTGATAGTAGGCGGGAAAGGCACACAGAAATGCAGTCTATCATGGACCATAAGGCAATGAACTGGAATGCAGCGCACATAGGCCAGGGGTTAATCATGACAGTCCACATTTGAGCCAATATGAAAGCCTTGCCAAAAGGAATGGATTTGTAAGCTATGAGCTTACAGTTACAGAGTAGCTTCAACCATGAACATGCTCTTAATCAATATAGATTGCTAAGAAGTTTACCAAGTAAAAAGATTATCTGTCAAAGGAGTAGGAATTAGGACTATGCACTGAAGGTGAATCAACAGGGGACCAAGCATTTTTAACCCTGTTATGATATTTATCTTAAGTGACGAAAATTTATTGCTGGCACTCTTAGGGATGGTTGTCCTGGCAGTTGCTGGCTGATATTAAACATGATATGATGAGTTGTGCAAGGTTATGCATGCCCATGCCCTTCAGTTTTCTAACTTTGGGCACCTGATACAGGGTGCGCGTTGTAGATGATGACGACTTTAGGTGGGGATCATCATCAGAGTCTGAATTTGACAGTGAAGATTCAAACGGTAATGGACTTGAAAAACTGTTTTTTGGCTTGTATTTGTGATTGCAGGTTGTGGTTATTCCTGGAGGATAGAAGTTTGTGGTCTGATTGTTGGATGTGGAAAATTTCAGATGAGAACAATCCAATCAATGATTATCCTGATGAGGAAGAGTCAGATTCTGAAATTGGGACAGGTTCTGAAAAAGACACTGATGAGTTAGGTTCACAAGTTGGAGGTGAAGGACTTCTCACAAAATCTGATGGGTTTGAAGATTACGACAGTGAGCTTTCAGAACAAGTAGAAGAACTTTGGAGTGACAACGAGGATGAATGTTCTGACGAGAAATGAGGAAAGAGAGTATTGGGGGAGAGTTTTTTATCGTTCTGCAATCTGCCACATTGAATGCGAGTTTCTGTATGATCTTAAAATTGTTCAGTAGTTGCTGGAGGGCTTCAGTGAGACGTGTATTAAACCATTTTGAATTTGTAAACACTTCTGGAAGTTAACAATAGAAGGCAGGATTGTAGTCCAAATCGCTTCTATAGGTTATGCATCTATATGCTTCAGTTGCTTCATGCGAGGACGAAGGAAAATTTCACACATTCATGGTTCTCACACACAAAAATGGATGAGATCATTAGATCATTTCGCGGGGGAGACCCGACCACTGGATGGGGACTTCTTTCGGAGGGGAAGCCACCCATCCCCATCACTTATCCGAGAGTGTGGCACACTTATGCATGCTCCCTATATGATGTCCAGAGGCTGACACCGCTAGACATGTCCTCTATGCCCAAGCCCACTACTTGCCATCTATTCACTATGCAGAATGTGCGGACTGCACTTCGCCGGCTCCACAACCGGAAAGCACAGGCCTCTAGACAAAGCACTTCGCACATGGGTAGGAGGTTCTAGCACTGATTCTTACACATACGTTTAACCTTGCAGTTTGTCATGGCTTCCCTCACCAGCATGGAGCACCACTACTATCGTACCGATACACAAAGCAGGAGACCTCATGGACACCGAGAACTATCGCACCCTCATGAATTGGCCACACATTGGCCAAGATCTATGGATCGGTACTAGAGAGGGAGATCAACAGTCATACAGAGGCACTGGGGGTAGCGAGCACTAGGGCAGGTAGGATTCAGGAGGGGGTTTCCATTTTCCGATCAAAAACCCCCGAGCGACGAGCGGAGAAAAGGTGGGAGGGTCAAAATATATAGGCCCAAGTCATTTTTAGGGAGCAAAAAAATCCAAATTATTTCAAGGAATATGTAAGTAATTTCATTATTGATAAATAGATATAGATATAAATATACCTTTATATAATATACATATATAATGTCTAAGTGGTGACTTATTTTATGACTTTCAAAAATCCTTTCTTTTCCTTTCACCATTGGTTGGATCATGAAAGTTTGAGCAAATATCCTCTTTACAGCTCCTTAGGATGACCTAACAAAAATATATAATACCTTTTTAATAGATCCTCTAAGTGTATTTTACCAGAGGAATATGGTTTAAAGAGCTTGCCCCAATCCTATTTCACCAGCAAAATACCCTTGGAGAGTCTACGCAGAAGGGGTCATAACTTTTGCTCCTTAGCTCAGATTGAGGAGCTATAAAAAGGAAAAATGTTCAAAATCACATGATCTATGCAATGGTAAGCTTAAAATTACATTTTTTATAGTTATAAAAGATAAAAATTAAAAATTTCAAGATGTATATGAGAGTTACAACTTCTTCCTAATTTATATTATGGTAGGAAGGAGTTCAGTAGAGACCACATTTTCTTAAAAGTACTTAGGTTTGGAGAATTGTGAAGATTTTGAAAATACCTCCCTTGCCTTTCCATATTTGATAATGTATTAGAGATTAATTTATGATCAATTATAATGGCTTCAAGTATGAGGTTTTCAATATCTTTTTCCTACTCATCCTATGGTATACATTGTTATATGAGAGATTCAAATATGGGATTGCTAAAGATTAGGGAAACTCTTTTAAATTGATTGAATTATCATAATCCTCAAAATAGAGTATGGTTGGGAGGTATTTATAGGAGTTTCTAAAGTGTTCACTGTTTGTTCATATATAGATGATGTTCTCTAAAATGAGGGTTATAATGAAAAATAAGTAAGTATATGGCTCCATAAATTAGAAATTAAGAAAGAATTGTATAATCCTTTGAGAAATATACAAGCATGGTTGGTGTCAAAAATTATCGCTCGGACTTTTCTGCTCGTAGGTTTTTGCTCGAAAACTATGTACATCCGATTCAAGAGGCAGCACTTTACTCTAGACCACATTTTTACTCTGAGGGCTATCATTGAGGAGCTGAGGTTTAGACACTAGAAAGTCTACACATGTTTCGCATACTTTCGAAAGGCTTTCGACACTGTCCCACGATCCAACATGATCAGGAGACTACAGGAGATGCAGATTTTAGAGATGCTGATCTTGGGTGTGATGAGCCTATATGAGTCAGTCGAAGGTAGGGTCCATGCTCCAGGCGGTCTATCGGATTAGGTCGAGAGCACCATTGGGGTGAAGCAGGCTGTCCTCTCTCACAGAGTCTCTTTGGACTCTACATCGATGAGATCACATCTTTCATAGATCGCCTAGGGGGCTCAGTTCAATCCACATAACTCCAAGTTGGGTTAATCCTCTAGCCCAAACTTGGAGGTTACATCTAGCTTTGGGATAGTCAAATCTATGTAGGCAAACATGGGGCCTCTTCAGCACCCCAAGTTGAAGTTATTTGCTCCCCTAAGTAAGTGTACATACTCAACCATTACAACATTATCGACACCCACTTCCTCTTTGAAGACTTCTTCGAGATAGAGGACCATCATAGACCTACAGGAGAAAATTTATCATTTGCAACAAGAATTCAAAGAGCTCAAGCTTTAGTTGCAACCCTTAGGAGAAAAGTATAGGATATGAAGAGTAGTGGAAAGTAAGAAATTATTGCAAAAAATTATTGCAGGATATGAAGAGTAGTGGAAAACAAGAAATTATTGCAGAGGTCATACACAAATGTAATGCATCCCCACTGGGCACCGATACTTGTCTCCATGATTCTGGATAGGATCACCAATCAAGCGAGATCAATCAAGCAAGAAATGACTGGGGACGCTAGCAACAAAGTCAATAGAGTGGACCTTTATGAGAGCAAGAAACCAGAGCACACAATAAGATGATCTTACACATTGCGAGTTTGAAAGGCGGCTGCCTATGGGACGAAAAGGACATATGCAATGTTAGTCAAAATGGCACACAAGCACATGTCTACTATTGGACTGAAGTAGTAGCAACTATAGTAAATATCATGAATAGAACCCTCATTGCTATTGTCCATGGCATGAGGCTTGAAGAAAAATTTATAGGTTAAAAACAGATATCTGTCACTTGAAAGTATTAGGTTGTATTGCATATGTTTATATTCTTGATGAGAGCAGAATAAACCTTGATCTTAAGGTTGAAAAATACATCTTGATTAGGTAGAATTTGCAATCGAAGGGTACACATGTTGCATCACTTCCACTTATACAATGCAATTGAGAAGTGATGTACTTAATAAAATGAGTAGCAAATGATATAGATTAAGGAATGCTGATGTGCCACCAATGTAGAGAAGCAATTAGAATTACTTAGTGGACCTAGAAATTTTTCTAATAGTGGATCCAATGCATGGACAAGGAGATTGAAATTAGATACATTAATAACATCCATCTTATTGTTAGTAGAAAGCTTAACTTCTTCGCTTTTTTGGCAATATTCATGTTACACAACATAAAATGATCTTACATGACCGTATGCTTCTCTAGGCTATAAGGTCTAGAAACATTCAAAGTATGCATGTATCTAAATAGGAGTCTAGCTATTAACTAGAAAAGCATGAATGGAATGTGAAAGTTCAATGAATTGTACAAGACCAGAGAGAGGGCTAGGTCCCCCTAACATACATCAAAATCAGAGGCGTGAATAGACTACAAATAGTGAGGACATGGATAACTACACGAGCAAAAAGGGGGCCACATGCCCTATTTATTTGAAATTTCTTGAAAGATCTAGACTCTATAGTGGAAAAGAACCCAACATGGTTGGTGGTGAAGAGCAAGCTAAGGCAAACAAAAAGGCAAAAAAATAAAGAAGGTTAAACAAGAGAAGCAGCAAGGAGGGTCAATGAAAGGAGGGGGAAGAAATGGAGAGTAAATGGACAAAGAGACACATTCATACATTAGTGTACTAACCTAACTCATAAATATTTTTTTCATGCATGTGCCTTAGTCTGTGAGCTTACAACTCTTTCTAAGTGATTGTGAGTGAACTCGATTGATGTTTTACATATATGAGGACCCCATTTGTGATGGAAATTATATAGTGTGGGCTTGAGTTCTAAGAGACATCAATCATAGGATCAACTATGTGATGTTGTTGAAGGGACTTTTAAAAACACCCTAAAAACGTTGATTCCTTGCAAAACAATCCACTTCAAGAGGAAGGAAAACTATCATCCAAGCTCCACCCAAGAAGGAGAAGGATGAGCCAAAGAAAGACGAGGTGTTTTGAGAAGGATGAGTTAGAGAAAGATGAGAGGTGTTTTGAGAAGTTGGTTTTCTACCTCTTCTTTACCGATAAAGTTCTCACGATGCTGGAGTTGTATTAGTTTTTGGCTTTTGAATGTGATATGCCTAGGAATGATATGTTGCACATTTTGTTGGCAGAGCTTATTTTTTAGTGTGTCTTTTAGGTCGACAATGACATCTTGGGTAGATGCTATGTCTTCACTGGTGCTATGGTTTGGCAATTGCTTGGAGTCCATCGTTTAACATTGATGAATTTGTGTTTCGCGACCACCTGGTGTGGTGGAATTTTTTAGCATGTCAGCATGGATGATGAATTCACTGGAAATAGTTGCAAGTTCTTAAGGAAAGATACTCCTCATCTTGCCAGCAACCTGGGAAGTGTTGGAAGCCAAGTATGCCTAGATTTTATGGGGCAAGGAACAAGATATTCTAGAATATGTTGATGTTTAGTTATCAAATGATGTAGTCATACAAAAAGTCCATTTCGGTCCATTTCTTGATGCATGCTATGAATGCAAGAAAATGGGTCATTATACAAGATGCTATCTAGGGAAAGCAGAGAATACATCATTAGTAAGAGGGGGTAAGATGTTTGAAGTGATAGAGGCATGGGGGTTGATAAGCAGGGTCAAAAGCACATACAGCAGGATTGCAGTCCTCGGATCGCGAGCAGCCGAGATAAGACAATGTTGATGGTGCTAAAGCATCTTCAGAGATTTTGGATACAACAGGTGACAAGAAGGAGAAAGCCCCAAAGCCTATTAAGGGAGAGCCCTGGAAGGTTGTTGGTAAAAAAGATAAGACACTTCGTGATATGCAAGAAAAAGAGGAGATGGAGTCTTCGTCCAAATCTGGCTCCTCTCATAAGAATCAATAGAGAAGAAAGTTACCCATAAAGAAAACTTTTCTAGAACTGCGAAATAAGGCTTGGATAAGAGTTCTTCCATTGACATAATGCTTATTTCAAAGAAAGAGGTTTTAGAGGCCAATCATAAGGAAAGAGTGCTAGAAGAAAGGCCCTCTAATTCTAAAAATCCATTTGATGATGAAGGATCGAATATGCAATTGATCAAAAGGGTTCCAAAAGGCTCAAGGATGCAACTGGACATGCAGGGGGTCATAACAAAATTCATTTAAGTTTCTTAAAAGATAATTATAAAGCTCTTGCACAACACTAAGGCTAGGAAAGAATGTGTCTCAAATTTGTTGTGGAATGTGAGAGGATGTTGTAATAAATTGAATCAGATGGAATTTGAAGATTGTCCTACTTCAGGAACTAAAGTGTGGCAAGGACGATCTTTCTAGTTGGCCTTCGAGAAGGTTGGCTGTAAGGTACTTGTACATAATCAAGGGGAAGAGGGGGTAGCTATCTTAGTAAAAACACCAATTGGGGTAAAGGAGTTGTTTAGAGATGATGATGCGATCTTCTTAGCGGTGTCCATCTTTGCTTTAGGGTTTGATTTCAATGTGGTTAATATGTATGCTCCTAATTCCTCTCTTGAGCATGGGAGTGTTGGAGGGAGTTGAACTCCAAGGCTTGTGGCAATCGATGGATGTTTGAAGGTGACTAGAATATAATTGAGCATAGTGATGATAGATCTCACCTGGGGAAGATTAATGCTTGGATGTGAGTTGAGTTGATTGTTTTGAGCTTGATCCAAAGGGCTTAGGAGGGTTAACATCGACATGTCTAAAAAACAAAAACAACAAAAACTTTTACGATTTTCAGAAACAATAATAAGATGTCGTGGCCACTTAGACCACATAGGGAGCAACATACCAAAAGACAAAACAAACACAAGAAATTGATGCATGCTCTGATTATCCAATGTATTTGGAAGTTTTGCAACAAAATGGTCTTCAACAAGGCATAGGGACTAATGTCTCTTTATGATGAGGTTGTCAAGATCATATGTCTAACTCTGAGATACTATGCTAAAAAGACTCTACTTTTTAGACAGCCTCATAAGCAATTTTCATAGTAGACCATATTAGCTATCTGCCTACCTAATCCAGGAGGCTGCACTTTTATATATATGTATGTTCTCTTTGTGTTAATAAAATTTTGATTCTCTCACAAAAAAAGAAAAAAAGAAAATCAATAATTCATAATTTCTACTAAAAGACATATACTTCTACCTAATGAAGAATGTTTACAGAAATACTATCCCACTGTAAAGAACAAAGGGAAATATTTGATGATTGCACAAAATAATTCAACCTTTCCAAAAACTATAGCTATTCCTATCTAGTGGAGCAAGAATAGGGGGAACTTGTTGTTCAAGGATTAGTAAGATGTTATAATCAAATAAGTTATTCACTTCAAACAATGACCTTGGATTATATTCTAGTGCTTGCATACCTAGGAAAGGCCTCATACAACATAAATGGTATGGTAATACATTCAGCATTGCACTTACCAATAAAAGCAAAAATGTCACATCCTTAGCCAGAGAGAAATTGGACACTTTGAGCTTCATGTATGAGCAAGTTCAACTATTGGTTATTTATAATATGGCCTTATTTGCAAACAAGAACTTTGAACTTCACATAATTATGTATGCATTCATTGAAAAGAAATCACTTTGAATATTTTGCTTATGTTTATGTGATAACTTGTTTTACCAAGAAAAACCTATGAGGGACTCATGGGTGATCAAATAAATGGAGGACACATTGGAGTGCATGGTTAACACATACTGGCTAGCGAAAACAAAATGCTATGAATTATTAAACTACAATGAGACAAAACAAAATAACTCCATAAAAGCATTAACTTATTTAGAAAATGCACTCAT
Source organism: Dipteris shenzhenensis (assembly GCF_047967505.1). NCBI lineage: Eukaryota > Viridiplantae > Streptophyta > Polypodiopsida > Gleicheniales > Dipteridaceae > Dipteris > Dipteris shenzhenensis. Next base: position 38,810,879 of record NC_141622.1, on the reverse strand, counting down.
AGACAAAACCAAATAGAAAACGAAATAGATTACATGAACAATAACTATTTACATGAAACATCATAAGGCCATACAAATAAGGCACATGAATTTACAAATGAACAAGCATAATGGCAATATCTTGCAAATCACAAAAGAAAACAATGAAAAGAAGGAATGTTAAATGAGCTACGCTCAAGAAACATAAACCAAACAAGGCTTAGTCAATGGAGTTGATTGAATTTAATGACAATGCCAACATACAACAAAAAAGATATTTTGTAGATAAACTTCCCACATAAAGATATAGGAATGAACACAAGAAACAAAATATTAATGCATTTTCCAGAAATATTTGAAAATTTTGGACTCCAATTTTTCAAATTACAAAGGAAGTGCAAAAGGACGTTAAAAAACAAGCATTCTCACACGTGAACAATTTGCTATACAATTAGCTGCTATAAGAACAATTCATAGGGCACAAGGGCTCACTATGAGCGAACTAGTTTTCTCACCTAAAGGTATAAGTGCACATGGATGTGCAAACGCTGCTAATTCATGTGTAAACAATATTGAGAATTTGTATTTGCTAGAGTCCCTTCAAAATGAATACTTCACCATACAAAGGATGCCCAAAATGAAATGGAAAGGTTAAAATTTAATATACATCAAGATGGCAAATTATAAAAGAACAAAAAAAAAACACAAGGATCCACAACCCTACCTGAGTTAGCATTCCATGTGAGGGTCTCAAGAGCTAGTATCTCGGTGCAACTGAGGGGGACTTGGGCTCATCCTGTGAGCCCAACTATTTGCTAACGGCCAGCACTATGTTAGCGATTTCAGTCAGGCAATTCTTAGTGCACTGTTCAAGCTTTTGCACACATAGCACGAGTTTGGGAAAGTCCAAAACCACTAGCTGTGATACTAAAGGTTCGAACAAGGTTTAATTTTTTCAAGGATGCAAATCGAGTCTTGTCACAGTGAGATAGGGTCGAGGGAGGTGAGGAAGGGTATGGTGGCGGGAGTCTCTATCATTTTTAGAATGTTAGAGGGGCTTGCAACAAATGAAAACAAAAGGGATTCCTTTTTGTGCTTAGGAAATTAAAGCCCTGTATAGTTTTGCTCCAAGAGGTCAAGTGTGGCAGTGAGGAAAGGTTTTGGTTTGCATGTAATAGATCAGGTTATGAAGTGTTCATAATAAATACCCTACATAGAGGGAAGGGATGGGTAGCCATGGTTTGAAAAGTATATTGTCCAAAGGAGGCATTCAAATATTTTGGGGTTCCCTAGCTACCTCGGCCATAGTTGAGGGTTTTAGTTTTGGGATTGTTTATGTGTATGTTCTAAATGCCCCCCTTGACACAGATCATTGTTGGAGAAAGCTAAATGCCGAACTCGAGGGGGAGCATGGATTATGGGTGGAGATAGGAATTTCATAGAGAGTCCCGAGGATAGATTGCATAGAAGCAGCATGCCCCTTGACCCATAATGGGATGCATGGGATGAATTGTCTTAGCAAAGGATGATAGATGATGTAGAATTGGACCCAACCAATATGGATGCCTTCACGTGGAACAACCATAGGAAAGGAGATGCTTTTTGGGCCGGCCGCTTGGATAGATTCTACATATCAAGGGAAGGATGGTGGATGAGGGCCTCCCTGAGGGGAGAAACTTTAGCCATTACCAATCTTTTGAACCATGTTCCCATCAGCTGGTAGTTCAATGTTCCTCTCAAGGGCGGGAGGTCAACTGATATCCCATTCAAGTTTGACAAAAGGTGGCTTAAGTTTAGCTCATTCTGCTCTACAATCTGAAAGGCATAGGGTCAAGGCAGAACAGCTGGCTACAACCCTTTCCAGAATTGGGATGCTAAAATTCGCAAGGTCCTTACAGTAGCCAAGGAGGCAAATCACTCTCATAGGATGGCCCTTAAAAGTAATTGGGAGTCCTTGGCGGTAGTAAGAAAGGTACATTAGAAGGCACTAGTTGACTCCCCCAAAGACGCATTCCTTGCAACCCTTCCGATAGAAGCAAAAGTGGCAATTCAGGATTGGGAGTTAGAGGAAGCCATATGAGCCAGAGTGAAAAGTAGGCAGACTAGTTAGCCCTAGGTGACTGCCAAACGAAGGCCTTCTTCCAATCAGTCAGAAGGATGCACATGGAAACACAGTCACTGAATTCTAGCATGTGGCTCAGTATTTATGTGGGGACTTAATGCTATTGTCAGCGAGATGGCGGTGTAACACGAGCAACGATGGCACAACATTAATGAGATCCTGCTAGGTCTAGAGAGCCAAGTATTCAAGGTACACATTCCATCCCCTCGGTGGAGGGTGAGGTTGGGAAAATCCACCCTCTGTAAAATCTCGACAAGATCGGTGTATTGCCACCATTGTCAGAACTCATTGGTTCCTGAACTCAACAAGAAATGCCCTTCAGTCAAGGCCCAGCTTGGTGGAAAGCTAGATTGTACAAAATCTAGAAGTCATGCAAAGCAGGGAAGTATGGAAAATCATAAATCAATGGTTGCCAGTGTGCGGCAGCTAGCCGAAAGAATTCCGATGAATCTAATATGCCCACTATGTGGGAAGGCGACATAAGTAGTTTGGCATTTGTTTTTGGAATTGCATAGTCACCAGATAGGTTGGGCACATGTCTGACGGAGATTGCATTCCGTTAGACTTGTTGCCTATCCGATGCTATCGGAGTTACAGGCACATGGCTGCCGGAGTTGGCTGGATAGGTGGAGGCACTGTGAGCAGATAGGTGGAGGCCTCCTCATAGTGTAGGTTGGGAGTCTGTCTAGCTTTTGATTGGTTATCGACTGGTTGAATTCCCTTACCTGTCTGTGTAGTCGGATAGGCACAGGCAGGCAACGTTAGACCTTCCGACTTCCATCCGACTGTAGACGTCAGCATAAATCCACAGGAACGCCCTGTAATCGGAGGAAAAAGAGGACATGTGCCCAGGGTGAGAGAGATTTGGAGGAAAGTCGAGGGGGCACTCGGTAAGTCTATGCTAAGGGCATGGTTTTTTGGGCACCCAATGGTGGAGAACTCCCATTCTAGGGGACACGTTTAAGCTTAGTTCCACTTTGGTTGTAGGATGGTTGCTCATCAGAGCTGCTGCCTGCCTAGTGATCTAGGATTGTATGAACCAGTTGGTATTCCAACATCAAGTAGCCCTAGGGCATCATGAGTTGGCCATCATTGTGATGGTGCAGTCAAACCTTTATGACCTAGGGTCAGTAGTCAAACCCAGGGACTCTCTCACTCATCAGACCTTGGTGGAAGTGGCCATGTGGCTTTCCCCAAGGTAACGCCTTGCTATTTGCAGTATTGGCCTAGGGCATAGTGCCTTGGATAAAGCCCATTTTTGTATTGGTCTTTCTTTTGCCCCAGGCTGCTGACCACCCGCTTATATATTTGGCACTTTTTTGAAGAAAGAAAGAAAAAAAAAAAGAAAAGAAAACATACTTGGTCACTGAAGAAAGAAAGAAAAATATATATAAAGGAAAATATACTTGCTCACTCTTTAAATATAAGGTCCTTGCCAAAATATGAAGTAGGCATAAAAGGAGCTATAAATTTTATACAATCAGGTATTGTTTGTTTGTTTACAAGAAACTAGAACTACAAATTTTGAATCACATACCCAACAAATTCAAGAATTCTATAGTTTAGGTTCTTGTAAATTTTTAACTACCAATTGCAATTTTCAAAAACAACAATGTATGGGCCACTTAGACCACATATGGAACAACATACCAAAAGACAAAAAAGCTAAAGGAACTTCATATGCAATTGGAGAGATCAATAACTTATTCATGCATAACTAATCTCAATCCAAGCTTAACTCCACACTCATATACATATACATATATATATATTAATTTATTAATCTACAAGATTTATTTATTTATTAAAAAAAAAAGGTGTTAAGGGGCTTGTCAGGTCCTAAAAAGACCAGATACAAAAAATGGCTGATCAAAATGGGACCCAACCCTCAGCCTACGTTGTAGCCAACATAAAGCACACCCTAGGTGCACACAAAAGAGCTTGGCAAAATGAGATGATGACTTACCACCGGATCTCTATGAGTCAAAGTCCATCCAAGGTCTCTTATAATTCCTTTAACTAAACCCGCAATTGCGGTCTCATGGTCCACGTACGCTGCCTCGAAACTGAACACCAGAGAGTTCCTAAACTCCCATGTGGCAACCAAGACACAAGCTCTAATGTGGGGCCAATAGACCGCCAATGATGAGAGGAGGTTAGCGGCTTCCCCAAGGAGGACCAGTCTCCATCTAAATCCTAGGTAGAACTTGAGCATGAGTCCCAAGGCACGGACTGCCCCTCTGACTCATCACCAAACCTGTTTGGTAATGACACAGTGCCATAGCAGATGAGTCATCGATTCCATAGCACTATTGTAGAGGGGGCAAACTGGGTAAACAGGGAGGTGTTTGGCAAGCTTGCCTATCATATAAGCAGCCATTGGTGCAGGACTTTCCAGAGGAGGAAGCGTGCTTTCCTGGACACACACCTCTTCCAAATGGCTGTGATTCGATGCCACCACCAAGCATCGCCTCTTCTAAGAGACCATTTCCAGTTCATCTCAGGAACAAGCGAAACACCTTGAACCATATGTCGATATGCCACCCAAGCAAAGAGTTTTCTCAGTCTGGTCTTCGCGAGGATCCATTGATATTCACTCTAGTGGGAAGACAGCATTGTATTGGTTGGCCAACCTTTGGGGATCTGTTCAAGGACTGCCTTAAGTAGGCCCTTCTCCCCGTCGGAAAGCCTATTGGTAGATTCTATCTGTTCCAATGTCAGCCAGGAAGCGAATCTGTGATCTTAGATATTTGCCCATGTTTTGAAGCCTTTATGGAATAAGGAACGAGCCCCCGCCACATCATGGGTTCCGAAGGGGTCATCGCGAAAGGCGAGGCTCCACCAAATGTTCTCATGCAAACTAGCATCGCCTCTAAGGCCAGGGCGACCTTTCCATTTCAGTAGGCCAATGCGTTCCTTCCAAGCGGCGACTAGGTCGGCTGCCATGTCAGACCCACTGATCTGCAAGGGAAACTTGAGACAAGACGATCATACCATGATGGCCGATCCCAGGATCCCACCCTTCTACCTTTGCCAATTTTGATGAAGTTCTTTACTAGGTCAATCCATGGTGCATTGCCAAAGAAGAGACGGGGTAGCCATTTTGAGATGAGGGACGGGGTAGCCATTTTGAGATGAGGGCCCTATTGCAGAGCCTAATATCGGGAAGCCCTAAACTGCCTTCAAGCTTCAGGATCTTAAGAAGTTCCCACGAGATGTGGTGCATTCTCCTTGGCCCACCTAGTTCAGCCCACAAAAAGGCTCTCAGAGCAACCTTTCAATCTCCAAGCAGTCAGCAGTCTTGGAGAAGTTCCAAATAGAGGCAACATAAGTTGTACCAGTCGAGAGGACATGCTAAATTATTATAGTGTTGGCGTTCCATCCCAACTAAGCACCGTGCCAACTTTTTAACTTAGCTTTGATTTTGAGAGGAACCAGTCGAACCTTTGACTGATGGTGAGGCCTAGCCCTAACGAGGCTCCGAGGTCTTTGACAACTTGGCCTCTCCTGACCACCTGGATCTGTAAGTCAGATAGCCATGAGGGAGGCAGGTCATTTGTTGAGTGGATAGCGAAGGTCTTGGCCCAACTACACATTGAACAGAGGCCCTACAAAACTTCTGAATAATATTCATTAGATTGTCAACACTATCCTTTTCTTAAACAAAGAATGAGATCATATCATCAGCGAATAGTTGAGTGGTAAGATGATTTCCTGAGGGGAGAGCGACACCTTTGATCCATCCTGCTACAGTAGATTGTTTGATCCGATATATGAGGGGGATCGTGCAGATGGCAAACAATAGGGAGGGCTAGGGGGTAGCCTTGTCTCACGGACCTCTTCAGGTCATAAGCTCTGGCCACGCCACCATTAAGGCAAAGTATGGTAGAGGCTTTGCCAAAAAGGGATGATATCATGTGGCAAAAGCAGTTACCGAAGCGACCCTCTCGAGAACCTTGAGGATGAAATCCCATCTTACCCGATCACAAGATTTATCAAGGTTGAACTCGAAGAGAATAATCCTTAGTCTCAAATTCTAGGCATGATCCAAAGCCAACATGACATTCAGAATGTTATAAAAAATATATCTTCCTTTCATGAAGCCACACTGCTCAAAGTCAACAATATCTGTCTAGACCTCTCTAATCATGATTGCTAGAGCTTTGGGAATGACCTTGTATACATGTGCAACATGCCAAAACTCATTAATGATGTTACCTTCACGGTCTTGGACTTTGTCGATTTAATCGCGCCCCTATTGCGTTCTATATCATGGAAGAATTGCTTTGAAGGGCAGTCTCCGCCGACAGATAGCCAGTGCTGCCTACATTTAACACAGGCCCACTTTGCCTCTTCAAGCTCTCTTGGACCAAAACAGTGGTGCATGGTTAGAGAGCCCTGTATCCATCACGTTTTTGCCACTCAAAGGCCCACGTACTTCTTTCGAAGCATAGATTCTATCAAAGTCTTTCGGCCCTGAAGTCAGACCCCTTCTAACGATTGGACTAGGAGAAACCTGCGAGACCATCGGGGTCCAGCTCTTGACAGTCAATCAAGCCTTTGTTTAGAACACATCCTTCTCCTGAGCGGCCAACGGTTGAGATGGGTGAGTCCTATCTTGCTCGGCCTCCATGAAATTCTAGTCCCCTCCCACAATCCAATGCTTGCCATTGAGTGTTGTAGCATGATCGCGCCAGCGGAGTGTGGGGCGCATAGACGCTTGCCACTCGGACTTTGAATCCATCTTTTTCGAGTGACACAATGACTTAGGAATCTTATGATTCCCACCTCGTGCCAAGGTTGTGTTCGTTGGTTTATCTAGACACTCCCCGGTGAAGTGACCCAACCGCTTGCGTATAAAGCATTAGTCCGGGAATGGACCAAATTTGACTTGCAGTCCCAGGGATAATCCACCTGGGACGGCAATATCAATGTAGTCAAGAGTCGGTTGAGCCCTATCCCACTGGATCCATGCTCTCTTCTGACCCACCAGCGAACGTGCTGAATGTGAAATACGCAGCAACTTACCAAGTGAAATAGCAATCCTCTCAATGGACTCAGCCAGCCATTGTGGGAGATTTGGAAAATCAACCCATACCAGGCAATCATGATACAAAAACTCATCAATTGAGAAAGAGGCACTCCTGGGAATGACCAAAACAAAGGCACCTGCAAACAAGAAGGATCTACCAAGGGTGTCGTTCCGTAGAGCTTCGAACACAAAATAGACCAAGTAGAAAACTTTACCCACGAACCTTGTAGTATATGCTGAGGCGGGAATGTCACATTCGAAGACCAGGAACTGCTACAACTCTTCCAACATCGGCACCCTCCCGATGAAGAAAAATATGCACTGCCCCTCGCGAGACGTTCCACTCCGGCTTGATATCTTCAACCTCAAGCTCACAACTGGACGAATGTCTGAGGCCTACCTCGAACCACCCTTTCGAAGAGACTTCCGCGGCTATACGAGAAGTATATTACATATTCAACACACTATCTACACTTAAAGAAACCCAAAGATAAGAGAAATTAAAGTACCACCAAAACACATTGCCTAAAGGTTACATAAACTACATCTAATTTCAATAAAGAAGGGCCATAAAGGTTTGCCACCTTGTTCCATGAGGGTCCTTATCAAACTAAGAGCCTCTTATGAGGCTCCTCTCAAAACACAAGTCGTAAAAATGATGAATTCTAGAGGAATTATTTAGAAAAAGCTCTAAGGATGAATAAATCCTTGGGAGGCAAAAGATGATAATGAGCACATCTTTTCACAACATCCAGACTTTTAGCTTTCCTTTAAGGTCTCGGTGCCATCTCAGGAGCTTCATTTTAATATACTTTTTCTTAAGGTGAAAGGTTCCATGTAGATGATATTAGAGGCTCCCAATTCCTCTCTCTCTCTCTCTCTCTCCCCCCCCCCCCCCATACTCAGTGCTTCTATTGGAAACAGGTAGGAGGCCGATCGAATTTCATGCATTGATCAAAGTTATGCAATATTTGCTAGAGGTGTAGCAAATGCCACCAGATAGACTACCTTATAGAGCATGCATGGACTGCCAGCACAAAGCTTCAAAAGAATCACAAAAGTAAGATAATTTGTACAGGGTGGGCAATAGATATAAGGAAATGGTTCAGCCGATGGAAAGTAGATGTATACTTGACCATGCCGCCTGAAAAGGTCACCATGCAAGAATTTCAAATGTCCCTTCTGAGCACTTTGCAGACCCACTGGTTGACAAATGAAAAGAGGACAAAGCTGGAGTATTATCAAGACAACATAAACCCTTCATGTTGGTCTACATACATGTCCATGGAGGCCTCTGCTCAGCCCTACATTAGCACACCTATTCCCCTTCTCTATTGCAGAAATATAGCCAGGTTTCGCACCATATCTCATACGCTTGCTATAGAGAAGGTTGGATGCATCAGCCCAGACACGCCAGAGTTTGTACTCTCTGCGACTTGCAGTCGGTTGAGATGGAGGTACATGTAGCTTTACAGTGCCTTCGATATGCACATATCAGGGAGGACTACCAGCAGATACTAGAGGACTCCCCTCAGTTGACATCAGTTCTCTCCACTGCCTCTCCGACAGCGTTGGGATCTTTTGTCACCCGTCTTTTTACATGTCGTCAGGAACTCATAGATTCCTGACCCCTCTTTTTGAGGAGACTTTCTTTACATTGTATTGAGATGGTCCCATGGGTCATTTTTGGCCCCCCGTGGACGTTAATAAATTCTACTTCTACTTCTACCTCTCTCTCTCTCTCTCTCTCTGTATATATATATATATATATATGTATATATATATCATGTGGCTTTGCTCTTTGTCAAGAAGAATCTTATTAAACTAGAAACTTCCTAAGTGCTTCTTAAGGATGGTGTTCTAAAAAATTGTAGCAAGGAGAGATGAGAAAAGATTGAGAAATAAAGGACAACAAAGGAGACCAAGAGGCGAAGATGATGTGAAGGGTATTTACTTGATTGTGACTTTTTTTGGTGTTGTTTAAAATTCAGGCACACAACTCGACACAATCTTCTAGTATATCCACTCAATGTGAGTATAGCTCTTATAGAAGAAACTAGATAGTGTCTCTTATTAGTATTAGTTGCACTTGTGCTTCATTTAGGTAGGTTAGTTCCAACTCCAGTATTCTGAAAGTTTCTTGCTTGGAATTATGCTTACCCTCACTATCGGACAATGCCACAAACTTAGTGAATTGACCAACACAAACTTAGTGAATTGACCAAGTGTGCATTGGTTTAAAGCCGACTGGTTCATCCGAACTCCCGCAATGATGTTTAAGCACTTCATTTAAATGAGATTTACCCAAAGAGTATGTGGAGCTATGCATCGGTTCAGAAAGAGATTGGATAATACAGATTCCGGCAGCAGCGATGTGCAAGCAGTGCAGTGAGATGAGACGCACCCAGGGAGCAATGGAACATGGTGAGGCGGAACTAAGGGGGGGCGGGCGGAGCGAAGTAAGGAAGGCAAGGAGAGGAGAAGGGGGGGGAGGCATGATGGAGGGAGGGAGGGAGGATCATGGTGAGTACATATCCAAAACGAAGATCGGGGGGGGGCGGGGGGCGGATTAAGGGAAGATTAATTAGTACGAAATGTGTGGATTAGGCTAATTAATGAACTGGGGAGGGGGCTTTCATCATCTTCCTCTTCTTCTTCATCATCTTCTTCTTGAACAAAAGCTTTCTTCCTTTTTCAGCCGTTTTTCTGTCGATCTTCCTCGCCATCGCCAAACTCCATCTCCATCTCCATAGCCTTCAAGGTATGTTATCTCCTTCCTCGCCCTCCCTCTCACGTCCTTTGCTTCTCCCATTTCTCTCCATTCTTGCTCACGGTACAAAATAGCGAGATCTCCACTGCATTTCTGTAAGCTTCCCCGTTCCCTGCTTCGCAGTAGTGCCTTTTTGGTTCCCGTCGTTGCATTTCGCTCCGCCTTTGCAGAACACGGCTGCATACGGCTGTAAGATTTCTGCGGGCTTGACATCGTATATGTCGAACTTTGCAGGAGCCCTTGCTCGACGTCAACCACCATCGTCGCTCGCAGAAAGATCGAGCAGTGGCAGCTTGGCGTCAAGAATCGCAACCGCAACCTACTTTTCCATCTTGTTTGCCTGCATCGCTTCTGCTTGAGGTCGCTGCTGGACGACGAGCTCTACACTGCCAATCGCCATGGATATGCACCCGTCTGGCGTTCCTCGCCTCGTTGGCCCTGCAGGCTCGGAGTTTTCACACTCGGATTTCTCATCTCAGTTCCGATTTCTTCCCAATAACATAACCAACGAGATTACCCCGCCTCACCTCGATTCTCTCCCCATACGTTCGCATTTGCAGCCGCTCCAGTTGCATGCGTCCTCGTCCAGCCCTCGCTTGGCCGGTACGCAACCCCTTCGCCTGCGCGAGGAGCATTCCAAGGCTGGAAGCCCTCGGGCATCAAGTTCCCCTCAGCATTTACTTCCGTCCGACCCCAATCCTTTACATATTCTGCCTACTTCTCCCTCGGCTGCACAGAAGCGCCTTCCGCATGCCATTTCGCCTCGGGCTAAGCTCATGACGGAGGATATGGAAGATGGAGACTTTCTTCCGGTGATGGCCAATGAAGGCGAGCCACAGACTTCTGACGCTTAAGTGCACCTTCAGGAGGCTTTGGTGAGTTGCTTCATGTTCAGTGCTTCCTGTTACGCCTTCAGAAAGGGTTCATTATGTGATATGTCGTGGATAAAACGGTCAGTTATTTGATAGAGCTCCTTCTTGAGACCGATCATATGTTTGGCTGAGGTTTCTTATCTCCAGGGTAGTAATGTGTATGCTCAGGCTCTTTATTTTGTCAGATCGCCAGGGTAGTAATAACTTATGTTCAGGTCCTTTATTTTGTCATTGCTTCCGGTGAAACTGTCTATAGTATATTCTTCTTCTTTTTTTTCAGAGAATCTATAGTATATTCTTGAGAGGTAACTCCAATTTTAATTCCCTTTGTCCTCTGGCCAATTTGGAAGGTTCTATCACTGTTTCTATTCCGTTGGCTTCACGTCTTTTGGCATTACGTCTTGTACCCCTTTCTTATCCCGTTGGGGAAGACACTACACCAAAGTTTCGTTAGATTTTTTCTATGACCCTTGCTTGTACAACGTCAGCGTAAGATTGTCTGACGATCCCGGGGCTTTCAGTTAGCTAAAATCCTCGCATTAGATGTTTTGTCACCCAGGACTGGGTGGAACTTACGTCTTGAATTGTGCATTGTTTAACTAAACTGTGTGTCTGGTTACTTCGCAGGTGTAGCAGCTGTCATCCAAGACAATATGTTCTTTTGTAGAATATGCTCATCAGACTTTTAGTTTCAAGATGTAACTGCAAGGACAGCAAATATGATGTAAATATTGTATAGTGGTTGGTTTTGGAAGAGTTGGAAATTTAGACTGCTGGAGGCTCCGTTTTGTTGCTGTTGCTGTGACCAAGGGGCCTAGAAAGAAGAGAAGCAGAAGAGGAGAATCATAATTTTTGTCCTGCAGACGTTTTTCCTGCATCACTCTCCTGGCAGAGTGATGCTTTGGCATCAAGTAGAGCGGAGTTTTTTTTACTTTTTTCAAGTGGATATACTTCTGTAGTAAAGCAAGGCCACGTCTGGTTCTTGTAGTCATGTTACATAAAAAGGTTTATTTTGGCTTTTTGTGTTTTGCCTTTTAAAACCTGAGACCTCTGATAAGTAATATTCTAAGGTCTCAGGTATCATACTCTATGTATCTTGTTTTTAAAGAGGGCGTGTCTGGTTGGGTAAATGAAAGCAGAGAGCATGTTTTCTCTGGAAAAATCTAGTGTGGCAGTAAGAAGTAGAATTTAGTAGCAGACCTGCAAGTCTTTTACCCTCTCTGAGCTAAGGTCGTCAAAAAGAAAAAAAAAGTACTTTTGGTTGTGGTACTATGAGATTGAATCGACTGCATTTAATTATCTATGCTCCACACTGATGATTAATATTCCAAGGACTTCAGTGCTGTCTTTTATGCATCCCTTGCTTGTATGGATGTGAGCAAAAACAGAATCCTGTTTCAGTGAAGCAAAAACAGAATCCCAATTATGTCCCTGTTCAGGCGCTGCATCGTCTCTGCAACTGATTTTTCATAAGGTGCCCAACCTCTTCACCTGTGATTGACATGTACTTCGGGGAGCTGATGTTCTTGTTGAGTCCTATTGATGTTGTTAGGGCTGTGATAAGGTTATCTATGTTGTTTTCTGTTATGATGCTAAAATTTGGAAGTTATTGGACTTGTAATGTCTTATGGTATTCTTGGAAATAAATTACGATGTGATTGGACCTGCTATGTCTCTCATGGTACTTTTGTAGAAGTTGCAGCCATTGGTTTATTCCAATTTTCCTAGAAGTATGTTCTTGAGTCATATGTGAGACTATTAAACTGGATTAATTGTAATACCCTTCATGTGCACGTACCCACTGTGAGGGAAGAGAGAGAGAGAGAGAGAGTCTTTTAATACCCGTCATGTCCAGGTACTCACCGTGGAGGGAAGAGAGAGAGAGAGAGAGAGTGTGTGTGTTTTTTAATACCTGTCATTTGCACGAACTCACTGTGGAGGGAAGAGAGAGAATTAGTTCAGGGAACCCCCATATGGTATGATTCAAGTTTTTTTCATACAAAGGTTGTAAACATACATTGCAAGTCGTTTCTACATGCAGCTAGTCTTTTTGGAACTTTATCATGATGGTCTCCCCCCTGAGACATGTATGCCTTCCTTCTCTATGTACTTAAATCATTCTGTTCTCGTTGGTTTAAGTACTCAACCAGGTCTCTTCTTCAAGTAGTTTTTGAAGGAGTTTCTTCTAGGAGCAAGGTTATAAAAGAAATATCTGTAGCAGTCTTGGTAAAATGGAATTTTGGCCTGCATTGATAAAATGTCTTTTTATCATACTACAAGGTGCTGCCACTTGATATACTCACAATTAAAGTATGTCAAACATGGAAACTGGTGCGTGGGAAACACAAGCCTACCATGTTTGACTTAACAGTTGACTCAAAAAACACAGTAAATAGAACTGTATAGGTATTGCAGAAACAAAATAGTGAACCCATGGACAATTATACCCTGTAGGACTTCCAGAACATGTAGGAAACATTACTTCATTAGGACAGTGCTTCACTAGAAACTCTTGTTCATAGAAAGCAGCGGTAGGCTATTAATAGCTCGATAAAATATGCCCCAGAAGTGGGGGAAAAAGTGGCGTGAGAGGTTGGAGTAGATAGCTATTTATAGGGGCGGGAAGAGCCCCTTAAATGGTCAAGTGAACTTGTTCTAGGCTATCTTAATCAGGTTCCCGTAGACCCTATCTAGACAACCAAAAGTTAGCCAACTAGTCTACTAGTAGCAACCTGATCTTTAGCCCTATAGTAGTGTAGGGTAATGCCATCCTAACAACTTGGAAGTAGACCTAATGTCCTATGAAGGGGCTTGTAATTAGGTTCTCCTAATACATTTGTGACATTGACATAAGTACGAAAGATCAATAGCCAAGCAGTCTCATGGCATAATAATGCCATCCTAAAAACTCCTAGGTAGACCTAATGTCCTATGAAGGGGCTCGCAATTAGGTTCTCCTAATACATTTGTGACATTGACATAAGTACGAAAGATCAATAGCCAAGCAAATACCTCAGCTCGAGAGACAAAAGGGAAACCTTTTCAAATGATATGGGCGAGAGAAAAAGTGTCTTATTCCATTGGGTATAGGAACAAACACTAAAGTTAGAAAGGGTAAAGTATTTTTCTCACAAATAGGATTAAAATTCTAAACTTTGCATCGAATACTATGAATCATAGGATGCAAGCATTGACCATATCAAAGATAATGGAGATCCAACAAACATGTACCTAGAGGTGTAGAGGCAAATTAGTAATAAGGATTATCATGGTGTAGTCAATCTAAAATGCAACCACATTGATTGTGAGATGTGTATATATATAGTCACAAGAGTGTAAACTCAAGAGATAAAATGGAACTCTTTTAAAATGATAGCGGTTGCTAGCCTCCCATCACTATAATGCAATGGACTACCCAAATGTTCCAAGTAGTGATGTTGGGCACCCATCTCCCAAATACTATCCTTAGGTGAAGATGCAGGGCTTTGTTGAGAGGGAGGAGTTGTGTCCTAAACCTCAATCTAGAAGACCCATTGTCCCTAAATGCTTTAAGCTGGCATATCCACGTCAATCAAGAAGGCATGAATCCCCTCTATGAATTAGACTTTCATGCCCCAAGTGAAGTCTTGTTGCATCCTCTGTGTCCTAGCCACAATTTGGAGGACCCCCTCCCAAATCTTCTATGCTGCGGGGTAGCTCCACAACCAATGCGAAGTCGTCTTGAGGTCACTATCCACACATAAGTGGCACCTCACATCGACATGCATCTTCCCTAGCCACAATCGTATGGGCAATCCCCCATGGGCCACCATTCAAACAAGATATGTAATCGTTTGTGGCCAAAGGTTGGTCCTAATGGCGGCCAAATTTTGGAAATAAACTCTTGGGGCACTTGCTGCTCGCTCTATTGCCGCTCTCTTGAAAGAGTTCGCCTCAAGCTAAAGATGACAACCAATGTGTATCGTGTACAAAAAGAAGCACACCTCCATACACCTCTCTAAGGGCCCTACTCTTGAAGGCCAAAACCATTCACCTCAATTCCATTGTACCTCAGCCATCCGATAACCAAAGACCCCTGTCCCAAAGTGACTGGTGTTTGGTTGATGGTGTAGCCATTGCTTAGATAGCCCATACTTTGATTCATTGCCACTCAAGCAAATCTAGGGCCTCATCCAACTCTAGATCTCCCTATGTCTTTGGATGAAGAAGACCAAGCAATCCCACTTTGTAATGCATGGAGTAGGAGGATAGGGCTTGATGCGAATAATGACTTCTTTTAAGGGCACCCCTATCGTAGGAAATTCCCCATACTAGTGTGGGAGAGCTGTGACTCTATGTCAACCAACCCTCCAAGACTCAGGGATGGCGGAGGCTATGCATGCCTGCCCCCCCTCAGGTCAAAGAGGGCTCTTGCATGTGCCTCTATTTCATTGGGGAGATGACTCTGTGCTATGAAAGAACTAGCCGGCCACTATCCAATTGTGCCCAGTCCAACCAAAGTTCGTGTCCACTACGCCAACATGAAGGCCTCTTGATCACAAATCTCCAAATGGCATGGCGGTCAAACTCCTCACGACATTGAGTGTTGGCCAGGATGAGTCTCCTAGACAGAGGCTACCAAACCCTATAGACAACTGATCAATGTTGCCCTTCTCAATGGGGCCTCTAAGAACTTCATCAATGAGACTATTGCCACTAGCCCCCTCTGTTGAGAAGCCCTGTCTGAAGCAAGAGCTTCAGAGGCTCCAAACCTGGGGTAAGACCTTGCACCACCAACTTGTCCAAAAGGCTCTACTTTGCATGGTTGGACCTATGGTGCCAAATCCTCCCTTTGCGCGCAAGGCAAGAACCTTATTCAAAATGACGATGGCTGTAGTGTTCCTGGTGTCATCCGATCCTACCCACGAGAAGCTGCAAACCATACATCTAAGCTGTCCCATGCAACGCGTGTGAAACCACCAGCATGAGGCTATGTACTAGGCCATGGACAGAGCAGTACATTGCCTTGGTACTAGAGAGTGTGATGTAAACAAAACTCCTTGCATTCACAAAATCTTGGAAGACACTGACTTATGTTCTTTGGAGAGGTGAACCTTTTAGATGCAAACTTGTCCCTTTTCCTTCATTTGTATCCAAAGTAATTACAAATTTATGACCCCCTCAACTTGTGACTGATTTTTGAAGGTCGCCCTTCAAAAAAGGCCACTCCACCCTTCTGTAAGCCTTCTTGAAATCCAAGAGAGGAATGCAATAGGTCTCCCAAAAGGTGAAGATGTTGTCCAAGATGATTCACTCCTAATTGAAAAGATGTCTGAGTGTCATGGATAATGTTAGCAAGATGGGAGTACAACTATATAATGTTAGCAAGATGGGAGTACAACTATAGGCTCAAGATGTTAGCTTAGATCTTGCAAGTAGTGTCCAAAAAAATGATTAGGCACCATTGTCAAATATTTGATTGGTCTCTGCCTTTTGGGGTCAAACAAATTCAGCTATGGCTAAGCAATTGAGGGAGCAATCTAGAGTCAAATATCTCCTAGACAAGGGAGCATGAATGCGCTCCCAAAACTACCTAAAGGAGGACCATCCTCACCTAGGCAATTCTATGGTGGGGGGCCTCGAAGAGCTCCTCATCTATGAACAAGGCATCCATCTAATCTACTCATGCCCTAGGAGACCACTGGAGTTGGTGCCCAAACAAAAGTTTAGGCTGCAAGAACTTCCTCCTGTGATTGGAACAATCGATGATAGAAAAATGTAGTTAGCTCAAGAATCTCTTGAAGGGTCTCATCAAACCTGGCCAGTCTCATCACTTTCTATGAATCTCTGTGGCCTGGAGGGCAAGCCATGTACTCTTATACCTGTCTACAGGCCACTAAGAGGTCAAGTCCAACTCCCTAAATCTATCTATGGAAGCCAAGTCTCATTATTCTCAATGTTCTTTTCCTCTCCTCAAGGATGCTACACCTCTAAAGTGCTTGTCACTATAGCTACTCACATCAATTCTCTAAATTGTTGTTGCTACCCAACTAGCCTAGCGATCCTATGGGAGCAAGTCCAGTTGTCGTCAGATCTATTCTATGGCCTGTTGTAGCCCTTTCCTCTTGTAGCAATGCATCGAGGATCAACATCTTGTTTTGAGGGAGTCCACAACAAGGCTTCTCCATGTGAATACCGATGGGGAGTGATCAAACATCATTGTTTTAGCGAGAATACTGGTGGCTCCACCTCTATGCATCACCCAATCTCCCATGTAGAAAATGTTGAGTCTCTCTAGCAGGTCACGATGTCAATGCTGATCAAAGGAGTAGCAAAGGCTGTGCTTGGGACTCTAGAAAACTATGCCTCGTGCCATAGATCGTAGCCACTAACTACAAAGATAAATTGCCCCCACATGCTACACTCTGAAGAGAGACCCGTTGAGAAGGACACTCTACCCTGTTTGCCCTTCTCAAACTCTAGATTGTTAAAGTATGTTCAAACAAGCTACAATTCCACATTTGGGACGCTCTTGGTGAGCCACCTACATAAGGAGAGTCACCGTTATTGGCAATTAGGTGCGTAGATGTTTAGGATTCCAAAGGTCTAAACTTTTAGAGCAAATCTTTACCATGTAAGATTGTGGTTTGAGGATTCTTGCTAGGATAGGAACCTTGGAAGGATTTCTACATTGGATGTATACAACCCCGCTCTCCTTCCACAAGTGAATATTGATGGATAGTAGGAGGGGATATTTACGTTAGACCATCTTAGGGCTCCTTCCTCCCTTCTTATGATTGCTATCCTGCAAGCTTGGGCCAGCTTCATGGGTCCTCTTTAGAGAGTTCCCGCTTCCTCTCAAGAAGAGATTGATAGGCAGTTAATCATGTGGAATGACACTATACTTGATGATCATGGCAGACCACTTGGCACTTCTGACTATATGCAATGGTCTAATTGGGAGAGGGGCCCTACTTTCCTCTGTGAGTTCTTGGAAGGTACTTAAAAGCCTTCCATATGATTGTAAACTCTAGTTAGTAAGTCACCTCAGAGAAAGTGCAGAGAGAATCCAACAAATTGATGCAACCATTTCCTTGGATTGGGGTTTTCCAAGTGACAAGATTCAATCTCGAGATATTTGGCTGGGATCCTTTACGAGATCAGGGATCCCACTTCAGGTTGTAAGACTATGAGGATTAGAGAGGGATGGATTGGTCTTTGATGTTCATTCTAGGGAAGGTTGTCCAGATCCATGGATGATATACTCATGCATATTGCATTTCAGCTCGTTAGGTTATAGGTCATGTGGGGTAGTGTTTTTTGTCTTCATGATGGTACCTATACCCTAACCCAGATCACATCCCCTTGGGCTCATGGAGGATTTGGGTCTATGGAGGTGTCCCCACAAAGTATTTGCAGTGGGACCCTGAGGAGTGGGAATGGATTGATGCGAGAAGAGCCTCCCCTTATTTTAATACACAACTAGTAATGTCAGGAAATTTCAGCTCGTCATTGGATGTTGGAAGCTCACTAGAGCTCCATTAGGAGAAGTTTTAGATTCCTACCAATTTGCAAAAATCCTTTTGGAAGAGACCTTGGAAATCCCTCTATAATAGAAAATCCGCTCTTTTCTTTGGCTTTCTATTCATGGAGGGATTGCAGTCCACTATTTAACAATAGGTCCCACCGTGATTACCAAATGTTGACATTCTTTTTCCCTCATTTTGACCAATGGTCAAGTGCTTGGTTTGCGATAGTCCACTCTTTTACAATAGGTCTCGAGTGCTTGGTAGACTCATATGCTTGCTAAAATGTCCTCTCTTGCAATCCTAAGTCACTAGCCCACGTCATGCTACTAACGGTGTGTTAGACAATAAAGGAAAATTGAGCATCCTAGCTACGGAATGTGGAAAAAAACATATGGAGATATGTGGAAGGAGCATGCTATGGAATCGAGGGGGAGAGAGAGTAAGGGGAAAGATAGCCTTCTATTATCAAGAACAGGGCTCGAAGCACGTTTACAAACTGTTGTAGTTGCACGGTAACATCTGCATACAATAGTGATTGTGAATATGATAATAAGAGCACTCGCTATTTTTTCCCTCACAACTAGCTCTTGCCTTAGCTCTAGCCTCAAATGCGAGCCCATTCATCATCATTTTTATGCCTTATATAGGA
The DNA here is from genome assembly GCF_047967505.1 of Dipteris shenzhenensis. Taxonomy (NCBI): domain Eukaryota; kingdom Viridiplantae; phylum Streptophyta; class Polypodiopsida; order Gleicheniales; family Dipteridaceae; genus Dipteris; species Dipteris shenzhenensis. Next base: position 38,791,947 of record NC_141622.1, on the reverse strand, counting down.
AATCTCTTTCCTTATCCCTAGCCTTAACACCACCCCATTATTCATCATTATTATGCCTAATATAGGAAATTGTATGGTGCGCCATTGTTTCTTGGAAAGCTCTAGGCTTAATACCAGTCCATTCATCATCATCCTTATGCCTTGTATAGGAAACTGTGTTGGCACATCCATCAATTCTTGATCTTTGAGCTTTTAGTACTTCCCATTCATGTCGTGCTTGTACGCCTTATTTTTGCCTCTAACTTTGCCACCTTGGCCACATCCTTGGTACTTATGGTGGGGCTAGCTATGATTTAAAGTGGTGATATGAGGAGATAAGGCAAGTCCAAAAACGTGATCAAAAGCATGCTCTGACATAGTGGCTTGCACTTGAGCTATGGGTTTTTTGGCCATGCAAAGTAGTTACGTTCCAAAATCATATGTACTTGCACTTGGTTAGCTAAGTGGTGAAATGTCATTCTTTTATTTTGATGCCCATGGAAATTTATGGAGTGTAGTTTGAATGCATGATTACCCTAAATTATGAGCATAATAAAGAAGTATATTCTAGACAAGATGATGGTAGATAAGTAAATTCTAGACAAGATGATGGTAGATAAGCCCGCGAAAAGAAAGCCATTACAAGAAGCTTGTCTCAATTGGTTTGGGTGCAATGGGGATTATGCTATGTGACCCATAAAAGAGATGTACCTTGCCCTTAAGCTTGTTGAGTAGTCTATAGGGTCATGCAACCTGAAGCATTGTACATATTCAATTTTGGGACATTTGTATACATGAGAATTTGATACTCGACACCCAAGAATTTTAATCAGTCTTGATTCCTTATCTTTTGCAATGTTACAAAATAACATGCATCATATCATATGTTGTGTTGGTTACATTTGGACATCATATATTGTTGCATCATATCATGACACAACACCCCATGCACCATACTATATCATACTATGCATCATATTGCATCCTTCATGGTTCTACTTCATGGTATGTTTGCAAGCTAAGAGATTGATGCATGAAGTACGAGTTTAGAATTGAAAATATAATATGGTTTATGGATTCAAATTAAAGTCATTGATATGTTTGTATTCATGCTACTTTGCTCATTTATTATACCCGTACTCATGCGCTTACTTAGACACTCTACTTACATGTCGACTCAAGATTCAAATACCATCCAGCATGTCACCCCATGTCACAAGGAGAAAAGACAAAAAGACCTTTAATAGGGATGAGAGAAAAGTACAACGGTCTCATTACTCAATAGGATGCCAAAAAAGGAGGAGGCTTATGCTACGTGCATGCTTCAAGCACCTATAGAGGGCTACTACTACACCTACACAATGTATGCCAGACAACATCCAATGGACCTCAGAGTGTGTAGATCCAATAGGATAGGAAAACTTAAGGGTTATCTTCATATAGACATGTGAAGGCATCATTAAAGTGCAATGATGGTAGTCCATACTTAGCAGTTCATAACACTATCATGTAGGGGTAGTTTTCTCAAAATTACATTTGCATTAGAAGTTTCCTTCAATGTGATGGAAGACACGATAATATATTACCAAAATAACCAAAGAAAACAAAAGGACACCTGGTCTAAAAATTATAAACCACAAAGGCAAGGGGTTGGTGGGATAAGTGATGCGCTAACAGAGATTGCTGATATTAGTCACATTGGCCATGAAGTTCTTACTGGAATTGAGGATATAGATGCCGTTTGAGGGATAAGTGATGCACTGACAAGAATTGTTGATATTAGTGGCATTGGCCGTGAAATTCTTACTAGAAATGAGGATATAGATGCCGTTTGTGGGATACATGATCCACTAATAGGGATCAATGATAAGTATGATATTAATGTTACTGCCCATGAAGATCACACTAGACTGGGGGACATAAATGAAACAAAAATCCCTAGCACATTCACAGCCTGTGATATGAACAAGAAAATTTGAAAGGCCTCCCCATAAAATATACAATGAAACAAATTTATGAGGGTTTTTTGGAAAAGAGACGTGAATGGGTTTTTAATGGTCATCATTACTTTGATCATCAAAGTCATCATCATGATGCCCATCATCACATGGTTTGGAAGGCCAAGAAGGCCTTAGAGGTGTCACCTTGAATTGTTCTCCCCTATGCTTGGACCATTTTGATGGTTTTTCTAATAGGAGGAGCCACTTTACCTAGCTAGAATCAAGAATGGCATCATAGGTCCATGTTAGAGCATGCTCCTCGTATGCCTTGTCTCCTAAAGCAGTTAACATTGTATGGTTACGATAAATTTATGTGAGCTAAAATTGATCTTCGAGTCTATTTCACAAAGTACCATGGGGTGACTCTATTTTCTCTTAGCACCTAAGTTAGAGAATGGTTATGCTAAATTTATCATGGCAAGTAGCACCATCCATCAACCACCATTTCCATGCAATTGTAGTTTTAGCCACTAGCACTTAGAGAATAACAAACCTGAATAAATTCTTCTTGCATTGGTATTTAACTAGATCATTGTAGCACCTGGTGAACTTAGCATCTTGTGGACAATAACGTGTACCTTGTTATGGAATTCATTCGTGACTCTAGAAACCTCTTCAAGGTTCATGTCACACCACTCCAAATCAAGGAGGTACCAACCCTATGCATGGTGGAAGCGATGATGAACAGATTGAGAAGCAATCTCTATACAAATCTGTGTCACAAGGAGAAAAAACACTAAAAAAACAAAACGAGAATATATATCTTTTGCAATGGTACCCTGACCCTATTACTAACCCTAGGGGAAAACGTTCTAACTAGAGGAATAAATTGTCCCAAGGGTAGATTAACACTGCACTACTAATAATCTTACAAAACCCCCCTATAATGGTCATGTGAATATGTATAGAGAATGAATCAATTAACAAAAGAAAATAAGCATAAAGCCTTCCAAAAAGTTTCAACCTTTTCTGTGGGCAATGCCTTGGTGAAAATATCTAGTATGTTCTAGTGTGTAGGAAAATAGATCAAGCTGATCTCTCCTTTATTGAATCTCTCTCCAACATAATGCGCAGGTGTGAAACACAATGTTTCATCCTACCACAATGGCATATTGACTATCAGTCAAATTGGAGTGGGAGGCCCCATGAGAATCTACCATCACTTTGACTATTAGTCATAATCAAAGTGGGAAGCTAGAAAATCCCATGAGGATATACCATCAATCTCCTAATCCATACACTTTGTTTTCTTTTGAGAGCTAGCTTTGCTATGTGAGGCTATAGTTGTGAAGAGGTGACTTGTACTCTCAATGTAGTTGTGAAGGTTGCCTTGTACTCAGCCTCACATGAAGAGGTGACTGTAGTGGGTTATTGCTTGCTCAATGAGGATATGCATGAGTGGCCAAGAAAGAAACAATTCCAACTACCTAGTCCCATGCATGGAACAATTTGAAATGTCTGGTACCCTCAAGTAGGAAAGCTTAAGTTTAGGATTAATCATAGTTAAAATTGGCTTACAATTCTACATTCTAAATCTATGTAATAGCCCATGTATATATTAGACTATTATATGACTATGCCACTTTTTGACTACATAAATTGAATTCCCAAAGTAAGAATGCAATAGCTCCATACTTGACATCTCAATGGGGCGTCAAGTTCAATCTTGAAAGCTATAATTTTGCTCTTATTTGTGCCTGTGAGAGCTAGTCATCCACATAAAGGATGACTATCAACAAATCCCCTCTGTCTCTCTTGACATACAAGTTACTTTTGGTTGGACTATTTTCAAACCTTGGCTAGTCTTATTAAGTGTGTGGCTTCTCATACCAAGCGAATGGAGCTTGTCTGAGACCATACAATGATTTATGTAGCTTCCACCCTGTCAAAGAATTGCAAATCCAATGGGCTGGGTTACATAGACTTCCTCTTGAAAGTGCCCATTTAGAAAGGCTGCTTTTACGTAACTGATTTACTTTCTGGCCATAATTTATAGCCAATGAAACAAAACCTGATAATGGTCATCTCAAAGGTGGGAGCAAAGGTGTTATCATAATCTATTCTCTTATGCATACGATAGCCTGTGGGAATGAACCTTGCCTTGTGCTTATCGATGGCACTATTAGATTCCCCTTCTAAACCCACTTTGTCCTGATAGCCTTTTTGCCTATGGTCAACTCCACCAAATCCCATGTCTTGTTTTCATGAATTGAATCCAAATCAGCCTACATGGCTCTCATCTAATGCTCTTTCTTGAGCATCTACAAAGAGCTTAGGTTCATATGCATCATAAATTGTTCTCAGCCAAGCTATGTTAGCACATTGTACTCTTTCTAGACCTCTTGAACCAACTTGTGTTTACTAGGAAGAGGGGCTAATAGTTCATTATCCTATAAAAGGCTAGTATAAGCCCTCTGAGGGACTATTCTAGATTCTTGCAAAACGTGTGGTTGCTTTCAAGGCTTTGGTTTGGCATCTATTCAAAACATGTGCATCATACATAATGCCTACCTTCTTGAATCTATGAGGTAGCTTTCTGCTCTTTATCATACACATGGCCATCTTCATTAAAGATTAGCAACACCATTTTGTTGGGATGTGTATGGGATTGTACATTGCATGTGCCTGTGTGCGTGTGTGTGTGTCTGTATGATGCTTATCATGAGAATGACTTGGATGTATCTTCTCTAGAGGTGTTTTCCCACTGCTTTTGATTTTTTAAAATAGTATTTTCTCGAGACTATTCTTCTAGTTAAAACTTTTTTCTAATATAAATACAGTGGTTTCACCCCCAAAAAAAAAGTGTGTGTGTGTGTGTGTGTATTTGGTGATGCCTTGTTGAGGAGAGGAGTTGATCTCTGCCGTACAGCCCCCTTTGTCATCCTGCTTGCATTCGTACATCCCTTTGCTGATTCCATACAGCCTGTACAAAATATGTATAGGTCCGCACGCTTGGCGTCTACTGTTCGTACCTTTTCTCTGCAGATTGTGCATCCCAGGGTAATTCTTCCCCTTCAGAGTGTTCTCCCTCTAGCTTTGCTCCCCTCCCTTCTCCTTTTTTTGTCATCTGGTCCTTTTTCTTGTTTTTTTCGTCTCTTTGCTATTTTTTTTGTCTTTTGGGCCCTCTTTTTGGCTTTTACTTCTTCTCTTCTTTTCATATAGTTTCCCTGTCAGCCCGTACATATTTTTGTACTATCAGTCCATACCTTTTGCCGTGATGTCAATCCATACTGTCAGTACTTAATTACCTGTCATGTCAGTCCTTTTTAATCCATACTATCAACCTTTTGCTTTCCGTATAGTTTAGCCCTCTTTACTATCCATACTATCAGCCTTTCTTTCTAGTTGTCAGTCCTCGCTTCCGTACTGTTCAGCTTTCTTTATTTCCGTACTATTTTTTGCTTGTCCTTTCTACCTTCTCCTTTGCTCTACTTTTTTAGTCCCTGCTGTCCAGCTCCTTCTCAAGCCTCTTCCGTTCTTGGGCTCTTCACTTTTTTAGCTCCCAATGGCGGATTGTCCTTACGAGAAGACCTTTCAGAAAGACATATCACTTCTGAATAAAAAACAAAAGTAGGTTATGGGTTAGGATGACCCTCTCCATGCCTCTACAGAGGCTCAGTTAGTCTATGAGGTGATGCATGAGGGCTTTGAAGACACTCAAAAGAGTTGGAAAGATCCGGTTCCCACCACGGGCATCATGGTTGAGGTGGATGACATTTTTAATCCCGTGAAGGAATATGCCAAGCATGCCATCATTATTTTTTTTCCAGGACAGATGCCTGCTACTGCAGATGTTGGTAATTGGTTGACTAGAACCCTAGGTGGTTGCTATGTCAAAAAAGTTCATTATGTAGCAAGGGGCTTTTTTGAATTAATCATGGCAGATGAACAGCACAAACAGATTTTATTGGAGCACTCTCCTCTTTTCTATGGGCAGCAGATGGTTCATGTGTTGCCTTGGTCTCCTACAAGAGATTATCAAGCATTGATTCGACACAATGCCCTGTCTAGCACAAACAGATTTTATTGGAGCACTCTCCTCTTTTCTATGGGCAGTAGATGGTTCATGTGTTGCCTTGGTCTCCTACAAGAGATTACCAGGCATTGATTCGACACAAATGCCTTGTCTGGGTGGAAGTTGTGGATTTCCCTCAGTGTCTAGCCTCTCTTTTGCCAAAAATTGATGCCTCTCTTGGCAAAGTGGTTTGTCCACCATGGCCTAATGGCAATTCAAATAGATTTTGTATTTTGTGGGACATAGATAATCCAACCCCTGACTGTTATTTGGTTACAGTGAATAATGTTTCGATGGGCAGTGCCTTCTATAAATTGAAATGGGTTCTCTTTGTAGGTGCTTGCTTTGAATGCAAGAAGTTTGGGCATCGATGCCCTTCCAAAGATGCCAGTGCACGCTAATTTGTCTCCGCCTCCGAGCAAGACTTCTACTGTCCCCTCTTTAATGAAGGCTAAGGGGGTGAAACAGTTTTTTACTGTCCTGGACAAAGGGAAAGCACCGGTTGCTTCGAATGGTGATGTTTCTCCTTCTGTGCCTTTGGCCTCTCATCCTCAGGCAAAAGAAAAAACTTTGAATGATGCTTGGCAAACCCCAAGAAAAGTCTTCACACCTCAGAGACCTTTGCCCTCTCGGACTTGGAATGGTGCTTCATCTCAGGGCAATACACCAACTGAGAATTCTGGTATTGGTTTGACTTGGGCTGAGGTGACAGCCAATCGTACCCTCTTTCCAGAAGAGGAAGTTGCTGCATTATTGTCTTCTCCTCAGGGCAGAGGCCCAGATACGGAGGTGGAAATGCAGACATAGAAGGCATTTTTGCTATTGTACATACCTGTCCTATATTTGTAAATATGCTTGAACATCTCAAATGTGTCCCTTTGAATGTACAGGGTTTGTGTGATGCTTGAAAATGGAAACTGGTCTGACTATATATACGCCAATTGCAGCCTGATATAGTGGCTTTGCAAGAGCATAATCAGCATATGTATGCTGGAAAATCTGGACATTTTGTTGGTTATGGCATTTTTTATGCTGGAGAGCACTCTTTCTCTAGGGCAGCTTTTTTGGTTAAGCATGACCTTCACCCTATTGTGGTCTTCAATGATCACCAATGCCTCATTCAAGGCGACATCTTTGAATTTGCATCAGTATATGCTCCTCAATCTTTCGAGAACCGAGCTTTGGTTTGGGATGCCATGCATAAATATCCTTGGCAGCATTATGCTTTTATCTGTGGTGATTTCAATAATGCCCCACAACCAAGAGATAATACCTCAGGCCACACTCACATGTTGGCTTCTGAAAAATAGGCATGGTCTGAATTTTTGCTTTAGTTGTCTCTCGTTGATCTCTAGAAGGAATTGTAGCCCATGCTTTTAGGCTATATCTTTCAGCATAATTCTCAATCTTCATATCGGGCATGCTTGGACAGATGGTATCGGGTTGATCCGCAGCATTCTGATGCCTTCACTTGTCAACTTTGGATAGACCATGCTTTCATATACTCTGATCATGCTCCTCTTTGGCTAAGGCTCTCTTTGCATGACTTTCTAGATGACAGATTGGCTTGCAGATGCTTTTGCTGATAAATAATGGTTGCTTTGACCATGCTGATTTTAAAGCCATGGTTTCTAATGCCATTCAGCCTCTTTCTCATCAGATGCACATTGATCTGGATTATGCATGGCAGGGATTTTTTGCCAGTATGCAAGCTGTTATTCGGGATTATGGTAAATCTTACATGCAGTCCACACGGGAGACCATTAAGCATGCCAAATACACTTGCGAGAGTTTGACAGACATTAGTCATCTTCGGCCTTTGTCTTCATAAGAAAACTTGCTATTATGTCAGGCTAAATTTTGTCTCCAATCGAATGATCAAAGAAAGCTTGCTAAATGGGAGACACGATCTCAGCAAAAGGATTTTTTGGATAAAGGTTGCTCTTCCAAGCAATTCTTTAAAAGTTTGCATTACAAAAGACAAGCTGCCAATATTTGTCAGATCTGGATGCCTCAAGGTTCTTGGTCCTCATCTCGCTCAGAGCTTGCTGCTTTTTGTGTGCAGCACTTTTCACCTCATTTTGGGCATGTGGACATTCTTTCTCCTCAGGTTGTGTCTGCTCGCTAGCTTCTTTTGCAACATGTCCATCCCATCCTCTCTGATGCTCAAGCTTTGGAATTGGAAATTCCTTTCGCTGAAAGAGAATTGTCAGATGTTGTTAAATCCTGTGGCAAACGGAAATCTCCCGGATGGAATGGTCTCATTGTGGAATTTTTTCTTACTTTCTTGGATATCCTTAAGCACACTTTGCTGCAAATAGTTTATTCAGCCTGGGAAAATCAACAAATGCCCAAATGCCTATGTTATGGAAAAAAGGACTTGTCAAGCTCCTTTCAAAAAAGCACTTATGTGATTTGCTCATTGATTGAAGACCAATAACGCTTATGCCAGTTATTTACAAGATCATAGCCAAAATGGTTGTGGATCATATTAAATGTTATTTGCATGATGGGCTGTATCCTTCGCAATATGGCTTCGTTCCCTATAGGCATATCATAGATAATATTGCCAATGCTTATATTGGGATTGAATATGCCAAATACACACATCAAGATGTTCTGCTCTTACAGGTGGATATTGCAAAAGCTTTTGATACAGCTCAATGGGATTTCATCTCGCAAACAATGCGAGCTTTGGGGTTTGGATTAAAAATGAAATAGATTATTTACTGGCTTTACAGGGACAGCAATGCACCTTGCATCCTTTCTGGAGATCTCTCTGATGAGTGGACTCTTCGTTGTTTGGTCCGTCAGGGATGTCCCCTTAGTGCTTTATTGTATGCCATTGCTACCCATCCTATGCTACAATATATTGATCATCTTGTGGCTGCAGGCTCCCTTCATGGTTTGGAATTGGATGCAAATCGCAGCATGGTTGCTCAAGCTTATGCTGATGATTCTTTCTTTACCCTGAAGAATACGTAGAATGATCTTTCTACTTTGATGCAGGCTCTCTCTGTTTATGGTTTGGCAGCTGGTCTTCATGTAAATTTTCAAAAGTTCAAGTTGCTCCCATTGCATTTTAAAGACTGGCATAGTCTTTTGTGGCCCGGGGAAATCATTCCACCCACTCAGATTGTTCGTCACCTTGGTTACCCTTTGGGGTGGGGTCTCACTCATCGTCAACAAACTAATTGGGTGATGGTCAAGCTTTGCAAAAAGCTATAATATTGGAAATTGGCAACCTGCCTTTGCATGTTCAGCTTCGGATAGTATAGTCCATCCTTGTGGATATATTCAATTTTACTTGCCTTTGATAATGTTCATCAAGGCAAATCTTTCATGTCTGCCATTATGGAAATCTTTTGGCGTTCCAAACATGGCAGAAAAAGTATCAGACTGCTTTCAGTGCATCAACATTGTTCTCCTAAGGTGCATGGTGGTTTGAACATCATGAATATCCAGGTGCACATCCTTGCTCATAGGGGAAAAATGTTGCTACAATTTCTGCATGATGGTGATCAGCCTTGGGCTCTTATGATTAGATCTCTAGTTACACATTTCAATATTGCTACCTTTGGTCACTTTGCCTGGCTGCCCTTTGGTGTCTAGTTTGCTTATTGATTAGAAGCACGTCCTCTCTCATCTGGAATGGAATGGTTGACAATCTGTGCTGGGGAATTCTTTGCAAGCTAAAAGCATTCACTGGCCAATAGTTTTTCAGTCTCCACTGGCTTTACAGGAACCTTGTCATTCCTATTTTGTTTCCTTTAAGGGCATCACTTCTATTGCTGATGTTATTCAGGAAGATGGCTCTATGCTACCTTTCTCTCTAGCAGCTACACGGTATGGCTTGGGCTCTCATTATCGTGTTTTGTGGCAACAAATTGCTTATATACTTTCGCATTTTGTTCCGATTCCTCCTCTGGAACTTCAGGACAGGTTGAAGGATTGGACTTTGACTTCACCAGGGTCCTCTTCTCGCCCTTTGAGGCTATCTCAGATTACGGTGCCTGCATTGTATAAAATCCTTTTGCCTTAACCTTGGGTTTCAGAGAAAGGTAATTCTATTTTGTGAATGCATTGCACAGCCAAGTGGTGGAAAAAGATATTAAAGCAGCTTTGGGCTTACAAAACTCCTCTTCGACAACATGTTTTCTTCTAGCGAGTGCTTCTAGGCATTTTTCCATCTAAACAGATGTTGGCCTATAGACACATTGCTCCTACTCGTTGCCACAGATGCTCGAGATTGTGCCTCATTTATTCTGGTTTTGTTCATGTTCTCGTGAGTTCATTGATCTTCTTTGCCAATGCATGCGAGCCAGACTCTCGACTAGTCTTTTTGGAAAGTTTTTCAGGCTCTTTGGTTTTTATCCACCCAGACCAGAGTTTCATCTTTTCTTTGTTTGGGTTTGCTATTGGGTACTTTGGACTCTATGGACAGACATGAACTGTAAAGTATTTGGTGATCCCATATTTTCCTTGTTTGGTTTTTTTAAGCGTTCTCTGCAACAATCCCTCTTTGATTGCTTGCAGATGCATTGCATAGATCATGATGTATATTTGGCATATACTGAGATTTTTAGTTGATGCACTTTTGGTTGCCTCGTTTTGAGGTTGCTACTCTTGTAATATAATCAATCAAAAGTTTTCACTTAAAAAAAAAAGTGTGTGTGTGTGTGTGTGTTCAAGATTGAGAAGAAAATACATATGTATGATTACTAGCTACTATAAAATTGAGAAGAAAATGCATATGTATCATTATAAGCTACATTGAAATATGAGAAATCACCTTCCTAAAGTATTTGGTTAGTTAAAATAATACATGTATTTTTTTGTTTGTCATGGATTATCAATCACATTATTAGAAAAAGGTTAGAGAATCGAATTTTGTCCTTGTTATTTTTTCAATGTCATACTAGTATGGGATGGTATAGATGTTGACGACTATAAAAGTATCAATTCTATAACTTGTATAGATGAACATGGCTAATGAAGTGATATCATATGGGACTATGAATGAACAAAGAACTTCCGTACCGTTTTAATTTGGATATTAGAGTTTTTTGCTTGTCATAGATTAATACATGGAAATTTTTGCTTGTCATAGTTCTATATATGTTGTTTCATTATTGAGTCACAATTCTTAGACTTGTATGGATGAACATGGCTAATGAAGGGATATCGAATGGGAGTGCAAATAAAGAAAGATCTTCCATACTATTTTAATATAGGTATTACACCATGTGTTCTAGAGTTAGTGTTGATTGTTGAAAGTTGAAGATCTCGGCTTTTATTACTCTTGAGATGATGCATGCTCCAAATAAATTCTCTAGTCATTTCCTGAACTCATTAGTTCTTACATTCAAACATGCGATGGAGGTTAGTCGCAACATAAGCAAGAGGGATATTAGATGATTATTTTACATCTATATTTTCTTGGCAAGGATATCGATTTTGATTATATGAGACTTTACAAATAGGGATTTTTCCCTTTCACAAAAAAAACACTCATCACGCATGTGCCAAGGCGGTGGATGTGAGGCAGGGTGGATGGCGGTGGACGAAAACACACACACACACACACACACACATTCCTTAGGGAAGGTAAGAAACACACAAGAAACACACACGCACCTTACTTTGCACTCCTTCTTCGAGGGAAGGTCAAAAAAGAAGGGGGGGGGGGGAGGGCGGACGTGAAGGGGAGGACTCTCCAATAGGGTAAATGCGAAGCCTTGAAGTCCGTTAGAAATACTCATTTTTTGGTGTGTATAATGAATTGATCGTCTCTGTGAGCTGCAAGCTTCGTTCGAACCATCATCATCTTCTTCAATCTCTGCTTTTGCTTCCATGATCGCATCTTTCTTCCTTGCTCATCATTCTTCACATTCCCAGTTTAGCTCCCCCCCACACCATGAGCGATGAGGAGCGCACCTCTTATGCCAGTGACTACGACGATAGTGCCATCTCCGAGGTGGTCGAGTATTGCGCCGATGATGATGACGAGAATTCCCCCCTCCTAGATGCCACCGAATTCTCCCACAAGGTCCGTTTTTGTGTGCTCTTGCTCCTCAGTTTCGGTTTTTCCAGTACCCGTCTCAGCAAACAGTTGCCGACTCGATGCTCGTCGGAACATTGCCTTGTACTGATCATCCACTCGATGTCGACCAGGTCATTACGAAGGAGTCTTTGATGTCAGCACAGGTACGGATTTACTTACTAGTTTTGCGCTTTAGCGCATTTCCTTCTACCAGGCTCGAGCTCTCTAAAAACCTACGCCTCTGTGTGTGTGTGTGTGTCTCTCTCTCTCTCTCTCTCTCTCTTTCTGTCCGTCTGTTTCTCTCTGTATCTCTTTCTCTGTGCTCCAATTCACAACATTTGGGAGAGGTGCCTTAATAGCCGACATATACGGGCGTTATGTGGGTTAGTCCCAGGAATGCACGCTGAAGTTTTTGACTACGGAATCCAAAACTTCTTGACTTATGTGTACTTCACAAACATGTGTGTGTACAAGCCAGTAAATAGACAATGCTCCAAGAGAGATATAGCACCAAACAAATGGACACAATACAAAAAAGAGATCCAAAGTCCCACCAAACCGTGGTCTTCTGATCTTACCAAAAGTTGTGCTAGGATCTCCTCAATATCTCTATATCCCTAAGCCTGCGTGCTCCTCACTGAGCTTCCGTAGACTTAGTCTCTGTGCCGTGATCTCTCCACCTTTCTGCTGTGATGCCAGCCTAGGTGGGCAGCTTCCTGTGAGCTATGTCTGCAGGTCCTGTGCCACCTCCCTTGGACTTGTGGAAGCCCTTCTGGCTGGCCCTCTCCTGCTCTCTATGTGCTCTTGGACTACTGCTCCAGAAGATGTGAAGTGAGGCCCTAGTGGCCTCCTTTTATAGGGGCTGGGTGCCCCCCATTTTGGCCGACGAGGTAGGGGACTGTTGGTCGACCCAAATAGCCCTACCAGCCGACCCTGCTGGTCTCCAAACTGACCCGCCTAGCCACGTGGCATACAGCCAGTGGCCAGGCTATTCCACCTCTGGTCATGGCTTGATTCTGCCCCAATTCCTGCACCTCTGCTTCCTTGCTGTTTTGCTATCTGCCAGGCTCTGTTTGGCCCCTAAATCCATATCCATAGCTGTGTCTGCCTTGCTTCAGGTCTCCCAATAGACCCACATCTTGGATCTTCTGTCTTGTACTGTTCTTGCAGGGTTCCTTGCTGCTGCTGTCATTGGCCACGGGGACGCCATGCTTAGTCATGCTGTATTGTTGCTATAGTCATCTGCCTTCTTCTGGTCCACGTCGTCTCAACCAGGTACATGCTCTTTGTGCTGCCCACATGGCAGCCCCATGTGCATTCCTTTTGCCGTGTATTTTGTTGTGAGCATGTGCCCACATGGTAGTCAACGTTTTGCCCATGTGGCGGCCACATCATATGGTCCACTCCCCCTTATGGGGGCTTATAGATGGGGAGGTGACCAACCCCATTCCAACACTCTCTCACCGACACATCTTGGCCCGATACCCACCCATTGATGAAGATGCTCCAGTAGCTCCCATGTCATGGCCCTCTAGATCATTGCGGTGTTGATGTCATTTCATGGCTTTTCATCTAGTGGCTCTTGCTCCACCAGGTCCGTTTCCGCATAAGCACACCACCTTGGTACACAGGGTCATCCTTTGTAGCACCGGATGGCACCACCACCTTCAGTCACGTACCTGCCTTTGAACTAGAGCAATCCAAGTACTAACACCCTCCAATTGTCCCCTCATGATGAGTGACCAGCCTGAGGTCCTCTAGGCACCATGCTCTCTGGATCTGTTTCAACCCATTCACTATCTGGCAAGGTCTGCAACCAAATAATAATCTCCGTACACCTTTCCTATCCTGAGCCTTCCTCCTTCTCGCAAGGGACAATCCTTCATATGTCTAAGTAGAGTCCCCCCTGAGCTATGAATCAAGGTCTTCCTTCAAGCTCCACTTCCTGTGAACTTCCGATCGGGGTATGATACTATGTTAGAAATGACCTATACAGAGGGTATCCCATAGCAGAGACTGATAGAGAGTTCCAGGAATGCACGCCGAAGTGTTTAACTATGGAATCGAAAACTTCTTTACTTATGTGTACTTCACAAACATGCGTGTGTGCAAGCTAGTAAATAAACAATGCTCCAAGAGAGATATAGCACCAACAAGGTTTATTTCTGTCCTCAAATGGACACAATACCAAAGAGAGATCCAAAGTTGCACCAAACCGTGGTCCTCTGATCTTACTGAACGTTGTCCTAGCATCTCCTTGGTATCTCTATATCCCTGAGCCTGCGTGCTCCTCACTGAGCTTTTGTAGACTTAGTCTCCATGCCGTGATCTCTCCACCTTGCTGCTGTGGACGCCAGCCTAGGTGGGCAGCTTCCTGTGGGCTATTTCTGCAGGTCCTGTGCCACTCCCCTTGGATTTGTGGAAGCCCTTCTGGCTGGCCCTCTCCTGCTCCACTGTGCTCTTGGACTGCTGTTCCAGAAGATGTGAAGTGAGGCCCCAGTGGCCTCCTTTTATAGGGGCTGGATGCCCCCCATTTTGGCCGACCAGGTAGGGGACTATTGGCTGACCCAGTTAGCCCTACTAGCCAACCCTGCTGGTCTGCAAACTGACCAGGTAGGCAGTCTCCTTGCTGCCCTACCTACCCCGCCTGGCAATGTGGCATACAGCCAGTGTCCAGGCTATTCCTGCCTCTGGTCGGGGGTCAATTCTGCCCCAATTCCTGCGCCTCTGCTTCCCTGCTGTTCCGCCATCTGCTAGGCTCTGTTTGGCCCTTATATCCATCGCAATAGCTCGCACCTTGGATCTGCTGTCCCGTACTGTTCTTGCAGGGTTCCTTGCTGCTGACATCATCTACCATGTGGACGCCCTGCTCCAGCCTATGCAGTCATGCTGTACTGTTGCTGACATCATCTGGTCCACGTCATCTCAGCCTGGTACATGCTCTTTGTGCTGTCCACATGGCAGCCCCTGTTAGAGATAAGTGCACACTAAGTGTATTATTTCCCTAGTCTACATTTGTCTAAGTCTAGTCTAGTCTTTGTGTCTTGAGTGTGTGCCATGTGGCACCTCTACAATTATCCCATAAGCACTCTTGCTTTATGTCTTGTACTTTGGCCCATATATTCATGGGTCACATCATTGCAATCTATCTATCTAGCTTGTGTCTTGTCTACACTCTTCTCAAGGTACTTCTTGTCTTTCAATCTTGTTATTATTTCACTTCTAGTTTTCTAGTTTCTAGTTCTTGCTTCCATATTCCAACATGGTATCAGAGCTAGGTTGATCCCTCTTCTCTCCCCTCAGTCTGCTGTAGCCATAGCTGCCTCTTCTCAGATTTCTCCCCCGCTCAGCTGGTTGCCATCTTCATCTTCTGCTCGTCTTCTCCACGCTGCTGCCGTTCCTGCTGCTGCTCCAGATCTGCCCGCCATCTCTCTGCCAGATCTGCGCTGCCAGATCTGCTGCGCAGTTCCACTCTCTGTCAGATCTGCGCGTCAGATCTGCCAGATCTGCTGCGCAGTTCCGCTCTCTGTCAGATCTGCGCAGATCTGGTGCTGCTGTAGCTCCCGCTCCTGCTCTCGCTCCTGCACCTGCATCAACGAACGGACATATTCGAAGTACAAGTCAAGACTGTCCGTACAGTCCGTACGACTGTACGGAATCCGTACCTGCATAGGCTGCTGTTCGCGATCTGCGCCATCTTCACGGAGATCTGCGCCTCTGCCTCTGCCTGGGATTAAGGTACTGTGCATTGCCTCTTTCAGTTTGCTGAGCAGTTCCTTTTTTTGCTGGTTCCTCCTGCTTCGATGGGCTGTCACATGCTATGGCCTTGACAAAGTGGTGAGAGAATCGGCTTCTTGGATCTCTCCTTTCTTTTATTTTTGCATTATTGTAAGGGAATAGACACTGCCCTTGCATCTTAGCAAGAGGTAAGACCTTCCCACATGGCATCTTCCTCTCATTCTCTCATGTCTATCGACAAATTCAATGGGTCCAACTTTCATACTTGGCAAATCAAAATTAAGTGCCATCTTATGAAAGAAGGTCTTTGGGACGTTGTTCACCGTGCTGCTCCCGAAGAGTCCGACATTGAGCAAGTTGTCACTTATGTTCCCAATGCCAAAAACGACAAAGCCTATGCTATCATCTTGCTCGGTCTTGGAGATGATTACATTCATCACATCTCCGACATATAGTCTGCTTCTCAAGCATGGATCACTTTGGATACCCTTTTTGGACTCAGATCTAAAAACTCTAAGATTGCACTTATGATCTCATTCTTTGATCTACATATGCAGGAGGGAGCTACTATAGCCTCTCATGTCAATTATCTTCGCAGTCTTATGGTTCAGCTTGCATCAGTGAAGTCCCCCATCTCCGAAGATATTGCTATCGCTGTGCTTCTCAAAAGCTTACCTGACACCTATGCTACTCTTGTCACTACCTTCAAGTATCACAATAATCCTTCTCTTGAAGGTATCATCAATGCTCTCCAAGAGGAAGAAAGAACTCAACAACGAAAGGTAACTGACACTGCATTTTTAGCAAAGAAAGGAAGTTCTAAGGTAAGAAAGCCTTGCACCCATTGTGGCAAAACTAATCATATGGAGAAGGACTGTTTCAAGGCTCATCCATGCACCATTTGTGGCCGTGATAATCACCGGGAGAGGGACTGCTACTCCAAACCCTCTACATCAGCCCTTGCATCTACCTCAGCCCATGTTGCTGCAACATCTCCATCAGCTGATCCTGCTGTTCCTTCCTCATATGATGAGAAGTGGGCTTTCTGATTACTTCTATTTCTTGTCTACCACTTTGACCACCGATGATGTAGGTCAAAGGGTTCTAGTGTCTTGGTCTTTCTGTTTACAGTCAGTCTTCTGTCTATCTAGTCTTGTCTGTCTGTCTATTTGTCTATCAATCTGACTGTGTTTTGTTTTAGATCCATCTTGTCCCTACCCTTGTGGACCCATATGAGGATATCGCTTGAGGAGGAGTGTCTCAGGATCTTGTCTGTCATGTCTTCTATCTTCTCTCTCAGTCTATCAGTCTTTATGTCTGTCTTCTAGTCTTGTCTTTTGGTCTTACTCCTAGTGTCCACTTAAGGAGGTTGTTGGAGATAAGTGCACACTAAGTGTATTATTTCCCTAGTCTACATTTGTCTAAGTCTAGTCTAGTCTTTGTGTCTTGAGTGTGTGCCATGTGGCACCTCTACAATTATCCCATAAGCACTCTTGCTTTATGTCTTGTACTTTGGCCCATATATTCATGGGTCACATCATTGCAATCTATCTATCTAGCTTGTGTCTTGTCTACACTCTTCTCAAGGTACTTCTTGTCTTTCAATCTTGTTATTATTTCACTTCTAGTTTTCTAGTTTCTAGTTCTTGCTTCCATATTCCAACAGCCCCATGTGCTGCCCATGTGGCAGCCCCATGTTTGTCGTGAGCATGCTGCCTAGCATGGCAGTCAAAGTTCTGCCCATGTGGCAGCCACAGCATTGTATGGTCCCCCCCTTTGCTCTCCCATATGTGGGCTTACAGTTGGGAAGGTGACCAACCCCATTCCAACAATAACCCTCCCGCTTTCTCCTGCTTTTGTTTTCTTTGGGTAGAAAATATATTTTGTACATGAATCATGATTTATGTTCGTGCTGCACCTGGACGGGCTAAAGAAAAATGGATGGGCTGAAGGTCGATTTCAGTATACGGGCGGCAATTTGAGACATACGGGTGGCAAAAATGCAACTCGACACCAGATTTCCCAAAATTAGGACAAATGGGGATTTTTTGAACATTGTGGGTTTTTTGGGGGTCCCGAAACGCGACTTTCAGAATCGAAACATTTTGTACGCGTTTCGGGCCTACTATGCATAGTAGCTAGTTCCTACTATGCGTGATGGAGGTTATGGTTTTCAACCTTATGAGTGACTATCATGAGATTGAAACTGCACTTTAGAGGATGAGTTTGGGCATGTTCCTGGACTCATCTAGGTATATGCTTCTGCCGTATTAGTGGACATGCAAATTTCACCTGGTGAAGTTTTCATCCATGTTGCAGTTTGCTGCTTTTGCGATAATTCTTTCTATCTTAAGTGGTCGTTGCTCTATCAGCTAGATTTAGATGCTCGTTTGGGAGAGACTAAAATGAAATCATTTAGTCTTCACAAGCAGTTGTAGCTTGAATGAAGAGATTTTGGACTACCTTTCGATTAGCCTTCTCCTTTAGTGCTAGCCTTCGTCATGGCTGAGTCTGCCCTTCACCTCCGGAGTGCCGATAGAAACTTAATACGAAGACTTTGTATAAATGGCTGAGTTTGCCCTTCACCTCTGGAGTGCCGATAGAAACTCAGTACGAAGACTTTGTATAAATGGATGCTCAAGTATGTGTGGGGGTGTGGATTTGTATGTGTGAGCGCATATGTTTATACTATGGTCTACACCCACTATTGGGGGTTGATGATGTCAGTGGGGATATCCTTGTAGCTAGTCCCTGATATGTGATGGAATTTATGGTTTTCAATGTTATGAGTGATTATCATGAGATTTTAACTGCACTATGTTATGTTTTTAGAGGATGAGTTTGGGCATGTTCCTGGGCTCATCTAGGTATATGCTTTTGCCGTATTAGCGGACATGCAAATTTCACCTTGTGAAGTTTTCGTCCATGTTGCTTCCTGTTGGTTTTGCGATAATTCTTTCTATCTTAAGTGGGGCGTTGCCCTATCGCTAGATTTAGACATTTCTCTTAAGGATCACATAGCGGTGAAATGGCATTATTATTCTCAATGTCCTTCGGTAGAGCATTGGACAACATGTGATCAATGTCAAGATGGCCAAGTATTACCATTGCCTTGCTACAACATGGAGGCTCTAGTTTAATGCACGGGTTGTGTTTGTCTATGAGTGCTCACCTGTGATAGGATAGTGGCATAAATTCCTAAGAAATGCAGCATGATGTGAGGACTGTGACCCAAAAGAATGGGGGGAGGAAGGTCTTTGCCTCATTTTTCTGAATTCTGGCGGGAACCCAACACCTCTCTAGGCATGCTACCTAATATGCTGAAAAGTCTAGTGGTGCTCATGGAAAGACTTATTGGCATGTCCAATGAAAAGAGGCATACCAGCAAATTGGCAAGAATAGATAGCTCTATCCTAAAGGGTGCAGATTGTTGTAAACTAGAGGGCTGCCTCATATAATGGAGGTACAAAGACCGTGTCATCAATGCCGAGTTAATCCCCATACTAGCGGCATCCTTTCCAGAAATGGCATAGATACAAAAGGTCATGGAGGTGGGCACGAGGATGGAGACATCATAGGTATCTTGTGTAGCAAGCCCTTAGTCCCCAACATAGTCATTAGGCAAAGTTCGGAGCATGACCTCTACAACCAAATGTCTTTTTTAATTCATATTGAAAGGATACGGATATGGAGGAGGGGGAGGGGCACAAGTATGGAGACATCATTGAAGAGAGCCAAGCTACTAGTTCTAGAGACCTGCAGCATAGACATACCTGTACATGTGCACATACCGCTTCAACATTGTGCACATCGTGAAGATCTCTCTTCTAATGAACTTAGCATCCGAATTGATGCATCCAAGAGGTTGGTGGCAGCCAAATGTCCTCAATCTCATAATAATTTAGAGGGTACTAGGACAAGTGGAGCCACTATCTGCTGTAGATAAGATAATCTTTAGGGTTACTAGGTCCACAGGCTGAACAGCAGGCCACAAATATGCCCTAGAATCACATACATATCACATTTAGCAACTCAGCCAGGCAGTCCTATGCTCTATGATCTTCGGCATGTATAGAGAGATGTGCCAAGGGATACATCTAACTTGATCCATGGCGATGATGACACATGCTATCTCATTTGATAGCTTGCATTGTATTGACAGCACCAGCAGGTGTTGGTCATGCACCTTGCTCTCGATTATTTTTTCTTTTTGTATTGTAAGAAGTTTTTGTTCTCTGGGTCCTGGCATTTAATGCAGTGCGTTGTACTTTGTTGGTAGGTCATTTTGGTCTCATCGGCCCGTGAGGCCTTCTGAATATGCTAATCTCTCTCTCTCTCTCTCTGTGTGTGTGTGTGTTCTCCTCCCTTTCTTACTCCTTTCTTTTCGGTTCTTTCCCTTTCTTACGTTTGTTTTTCAGGCTGGCATTATCAGTCTTGTATATCTGCTCCAGTTTCCTCTTTTTTTTGGGGGGGGGGGGTGGAGGTGCTTATTTTTGGTGGTGGTTGTTGGGCTTCTGTATGCTTCTTTTTGGTTCACTGTGTTCACCCTGCCATTTGGGTGACTCTTTTGCTCATGAATGAATACTTTTCAAATGATCGTGTAAGGTTGATGCTATGTTAACCCTTTTAGAATCCCATTGCAGTTGGCTTGGCTGCATGTTATGCCTAAAGAGACACAGCCTGTGCTGATAGGTTGGATTTGAAGAGATGTGGCTTTGCATGTGCTTTATAAAAATTTCTGCAATTTCAGCTAACCTAATTTTGTAAACAGAGTGATGATCTCATGAAAGTGGCAGACATGCTGGGTATAAAGCAGCAACATGCACGGACTTTGCTTATTCATCATCGATGGGATTTTGAAAGACTTTGTGGAAATTTAGCTGAGAAAGGCAAGGACCATCTCTTTTTGGAAGCAGGCTTACCATCTGGTGTATCAGTGGGTCCTGGTACCAGGTTGGCAGGGAAACTGCCCGTCTTTTTAACTTGTGACACCTGCTTTGAGGAGGTGTCAGCAGACGTAGCGTCTACTATGGATTGTGGACACACCTTTTGCAATGACTGTGAGACCTCATACCAGCATATCTTTTTAAAGAGATTTGGCAGTCTTTTTATCAAACGACAATATTGATATACTGTAAAGGCTCATTGTGACATACATGCACACACATGCACATCAAACATGCACACACGTGAACTCACCCGCACATATAACAACCTAGACTTCCTTCCCAAGAAAAGGAAAAAGTTGCATGTCTGATGCTTATTTATGCTCATAGGTTGGACACAACACTTCCTTGTGAAGATCGAGGAAGGTCAGAGCAGGCGCATCAAGTGTATGGCTTATACTTGTAACACAATTTGTGATGAAGATGTTATTAGAAGGCTTGTCTCTGCAAGGAATCCAGCAGCAGCAGAAAAGTTTGAGCGGTGCTTGCTGGAGTCCTACATAGAAGACAACAGTAAGGTGAAATGGTGTCCGAGTGTTCCTCATTGTGGCAATGCAATTCGTGTGGAAGGAGACCCTTACTGTGAGATCGAGTGCATCTGTAGCCAGCAATTTTGTTTTAACTGTACAGAAGAAGCGCATTCCCCTTGCTCTTGTTTAATGTGGCAGTTATGGGATAAAAAGTGTAAGGATGAGTCAGAGACTGTGAATTGGCTGACCGTTCACACGAAGCCGTGCCCGAAATGTCATAAACCTGTAGAAAAGAATGGCGGTTGCAATTTGGTTGGATGCATTTGTGGTCAGGCCTTTTGGTGAGTTTGGTCTGTTTTAAAAGCTTGAGACATGCCGTTTTTGCTTCTTATCCCACATGCAATTGAGTCTCTTGTTTCTGTTCTTGGATACCTATCAGCTGGCTTTGTGGTGCTGCAACGGGTAGAGAGCACAATTGGACTAGTATTGAAGGCCACAGCTGTGGCCGTTATAAGGACAGAGAAAAAGAAGCTGCCAGAGCCGAACGGGATTTAAAACGCTACATTCATTATCACTCTAGATGGCAAGCTCACATGGACTCATTGAAGCTCGAAGCCAAACAGAAGGAGATTGTGCAGGAAAAGATTGCAAAACTAGAAGCAAGTGAGTCATTAGTGAAGGACTACAGCTGGCTTACAAATGGTTTACAGCGCCTATTCCGAGCTCGAAAAGCGCTCTCGTTCTCGTATGCTTTTGCTTTTTTTATGTTTGGGAATGACTTGTTCAAAGATGAGATTACACCAGAGGAAAATGAAATATATCAGAACCTCTTTGAGGATCAGCAGCAGCAACTGGAAGGGACAATTGAGCGGCTTTCAAAGGCTATCGAGACACCATTTGAATTCAATGTTGATGATAGCCAAGTTGCTGAAATAAGGTTGCAGGTCATCAACCTGAGTGCTCTTACAGATACTCTGTGCAGAAAAATGTAAGTTACCGGACAATCCGTCTAGTGTTTGAGTAGCAGAAAATGTTATTCTGGAAATCATCGGATTATATTGGTTCATGCAGGTATGAGTGCATTGAGAACGATTTGTTGGGGAAATTGCAATTAACAACGCATCATATTGCAAAATATAGCTCAAGGGGAGCTGAGAAAGCATCAGAAATCACGAGGGATCCGCAAAACGTAGCATTTGATCCAACTGGGATGGGTTAGTTGAGATATATTTATGTTGCTCTTTTCCTTTCTGATTTGTATATTGTACTGGGCTTCTTTGAAACTGTTTTGCCTAGATTTGCTCAGGGAAAAATCAAAATGGCAATACGATATATTTATGGCCGACTCGACAGTAAAAATAAAATCTCTAAAAGTTTTGCTCCCTTTTCTCTCATGATGGTTGAATCCAGTCAAACAAATTAATAATAGTTTACAGTGTGTAAACGGTATTATAATTATTCTAAAGGCAAGGCTTTGGGACATTTTTGCAGTCTGCTTAGGATGTCCTGTTCTCAATCACCATATTAATCCAATGAAATGCTTATATTGTCTTTGAGTGTCCTGTGTAAGTAAATAGTATCAAAAAAGTCTGGTTGTCTTCCTTGTTGGTCAGCTCACTATCAGGAAATGATGAAAATTTCTGACTATGTTTGCTAACTTCCAAGTACTCCTTGCTATCATGCAATCCCCTTGAAACCTTTTGCCAGCCTATTTATAGTTGACGATTGTCAGTGTTATTGTTGTTGCTGTTTTCTTTGATTTATGATTTGGTTTCTCTGTAGAAGTTGCAATAAACAAGTGAGATAAATGGGCTACAGAGCATGAGGTTCGATTGACAATTCTTGAAATTTATGCTCTGGAGAGATCTGCTTTCAGTGATGGACACCCTTTGGAGGCAGGCACGTAGCTTCTGTAGGGATGAATGGCATGGGCTGTGATTATTTCCGGGATGCCCTAGGAAGAGTGCAAGTCATCATGTATAGGAATGAAATTCAACCTTTTGAGCTTCAACTTAAAAGTTACAACATGGCAAATCTATGGAGAGTTGGAAAAGTTGCCCTGGGAGGATCTCCTTACGCTATTTGGAGGGGCACATTACTTCTGTAGAGATGAATGGTATGAGTTCTGAAATCATCCAATAAAGTTTGGCATTCATGGAATCGTATGCCCTAGGAAGATCACCCTTAAGTGCAGGACGGAGTGAAAGTTAATCTTTTGAGCTCCAACTGTAAGTTGCAGCATGGCACATTTATGGGGCGTTGGAAAACAAACTTATTCCTTTATAGAATCCTTGTGAACTTGTGCAAGTATAAGTGCAGCTGTGGTTCCTGAGTTTTTCCTTTTCTACTTTTAGCTCATTTTATGCCCCCCCCCCCTCTCTCTCTCTCTCTCTCTCTCTCTCTCTCTCTCTCTCTCTCATTCTGCTGATTGTACTTTGTCTCATAGGCTCATGAGGCCTCCCGAAGACGTTAATACAACTCTCTCTCTCTCTCTCTCTCTTCTTCTCCTTGTCTACTTGAACACCCTTTCTTTCAGTATTTTCTTCCTGTTCCGATCCCATCCTCACCCCATTCTGAGTACGTTCTTTTAAATCGTTTGAGAATGACACAAAAGAGTCAGCTATTTGCGAGGTGTTGATGGGGGAAAATCTCCTGGCTGCCTTGTAGCCTGCTTCTTCGGTCTCCGCTTATTGCCTATGGTGATCCGGGGGGGAAGTGCCAGCAACAACTTTGGTAGGCTATACAACTTGATAGCAGGCCAAGCCTTGCTCGATGATCATCTTAGAATCATTTGTACTTTGTTCCCAAATCGCACGCAAGCTATAAATAATACCAAGCGAAACGTTGATGAGAGTGGTGACAAGATTAACTAGATGGCCCTCTCATCAAAGTGCTACTCGTTCTACGCAATCACATTTGAAAGGTCTCCTAGACACTATCTCAGGGAAACAAGAGGCGGTGTCTAGAGGTGGAGGGGCCTCATGGATCTGTTGGTGTGTTAGTGTCTACCTACTCACCAAGTAGTCACGAGATACTATCTTTTTATATGGGCGGGCTGCCCCCTCGTTAGATACCATCCCAACCATAAAACGTGTGTTAGATGCACCTCACCCATGCAACGATCTTGTGTGATCATACCAAAGCCTATGCTCTAAAGAGCAGCTCCACAATTGTCCTTTGATCTTCTACCGTGCAACAATGACAATTTCCTCTAGCAAAGGTCCAACAAGGAGCTACAATTCTCCTTCAAACCTATGATTTTACCACACTTTACACAAAGATCGAGCTGGAAGACCTGAAGTTTAGAATAAAAAAGATAGTGGCTGAAGTTTTCAAGCTGAGATTTGACAAAGATAGATGCAAAGTGCTAAAAGTTGAGAAAACAGCCTTATGCTTTGACTTTTTGTGGCTAAAAAATAAAGATCATGACATAGGTTCTAAAAAGAAAAGATACACAAAGGTAGTAAGTGTGGAAGATGTTTACTCTTGGATAGATTTTCTTTTAGATAATCTTTACATCACAATAGGTGATTCTTTGTTTCAACAAATTATAGGAATCCCTATGGATACTAATTGTGCTGTCTTTTTAGCAAACTTTTATCCTTTCACTTATGAATTTGAGTTTATGCAACGTCTTATTTCTATCAATACTTGCTCTATCATTTTACATAAGCTTAGCCAAGTTAGGGATTTTATAGATGATTTATTTGTACCAGATGTTCCTAACTTTCAAGACTTTATGTACAAAGATGCTAGTGCTTTTGGAGAAGGAATCTATCCTCGTGACTCTTGTGAACTGAACTGCACTTCAAGAGGGAATTCTTGTGTTTTCTTAGATCTTAGACTTTCTCAATCTACCATAGGATTAGAGGTTGATATATACGATAAACATGAACAACCTGAATATAGTGGTTTACACATCATAAAAATGCCTCACATTGACTCAAACATTTCTGATTTGACAAAATATGGAGTCATTTCTTCCCAATTCCATAGATTTTCCCGCCTTTGTACAACAACTGAGTCTTTTATCGCTCATTGTAGTAATTTGATCACTTTACTATTACACAAGAGGTATAATCCAAGGAAAATATTGAAAAAAGTACGCACAATCTTAGATATGAAGTCCTTTATCTATGGTGTATCGGCCTTAGGTATGTTTAGAATGATTGAACATAAGCTGAAAACAAAAAGCGGGGAGCTGAATAGCCCGTTTTTCTTTTAGTTTCAAAAGAGAGTTTGTTTGAGTATGCTTGTGCTTTCTAAGTTAGAAATGTATTTTTGCCTCTTTGTAGGAAACGATACATAGTGTAAAGGGCCATTTAGTTTTTTATGTTTGAAATGAGAGAGAGAGAGAGAGAGAGAGAGAGAGATTCCAGTTTTTTGGAAGATTTTGTTTCTTGATTTGCTTGTTTCTTTTTGCTTAGTCACCTGCTTCCTTTCTTCTTTATTTCTAGTTTTCTTTCTCTTTTGTTTATTTGACGTATTTTAGTAAGCATTGGGTTCGCCCAAGAGACTCCGCGGGTCTTTAGAAACCCAGTATAGCTGCTTATGCTTAGGCACTGATGACGACTTAAGTGTTGCTTTGCTTGCTAAGTATGTCTTCCTTTTGTTTTTCATAAAAGTTTTTGTTTACCTCTTTTATTTTCTCTTTTATTTTTTGTGTAGATTTTTGATCTTTAGAACAACAAAAAATCTAAATTTTTATGATTGGACTTGTTCTAGTCTTACAAAGGTATATATATATATATATAGGGTTATGAAAAGGGAGTAAGTGTTACTTCCCATCAATCCTCTTAACCAAGACCTTGTCATTGTTCCCAAAAAGCTCTTTTCATAGTAGTTTGGAGGCTTTGGGTGACGAGGGCTGCCCCTTAAGAGAAATACAATGGGACCTAAGGGATTGATGTTAAGGAAGGTTTCCACAAGAACGGTGCAATTGCCCTTACCCACATTAGCAAACATCTATAGTTAGCCACCTCCCCCTAGACCCCCTCATGCAAGAAGCATTGGTTGGAGTAGCATGTGCTACATGAGATAGAGGATGAGTTCGGGAATGTTCCTGGATTCATCTAGATATATGCAGAAGTAACTCGGGAGCTGTCAAAAACTCTTTTTAAGTGATGAAATGATTCCTTGAAATAATCAGTCTAAAACTTGAGCTAATGTTAGTTTCAATCGTGAGCACCCTGTCCTGAACAAAGGTTGGGTTGTAACCTGCCAGAGAATATTATTGGTCTTGGAAAGCCTTCACTGGACAAGCGCATTTGTGCTTATAGGCTAAACTTGATGAGATAACTCGGGGGCTGTCAAAGACTCGTTTAAGTCTTTCCTAAAACTTCCAAGAGACAATCAGTCTAAAACGGAGCTAATGTTAGGTTCAATTATGAGCACCCTCTCCTGAACAAGGGGTGGGATGTAACCTGTCAGAGAACATCAATGATCCTTGAAGAATGGGCTGACTCTGGGAATTTAGTCCTTGTTTGTGTCCAAATATCGAGGCCTTTTTGTAGCTTTTAACGTGATAGAGGTTTATTTACTCGGGGAAAATGGCCCGAGGTGTAATTACGGACCTGTTGTGAAATCAAAGAGGAAAGGATAACAAGGGGAGTAGTGTGTATGTGTGTGTTGCTAGTCGTCTGCCTCAGTCCATGTGTGCATATGTGGGTGCACGTGTGTGTTGGGGGGTAGTGTGCTCTTGAACTTCAGAACCGGTTGTCATTTTACATGCTTTGAACATGTAGTCTTTTTCTTTAATTTTCTGGTGCAGGAATCAGGACCTCCACAGAAGAGGCAGCAGATAAAACACACATATTTTTGCCTGCAGATAAAGGTTTGCTTGAAGCTGGTAGCACAGAGGTGCTCGCAGGTTATCAGGAGTTTTCACGAAGTGGGGACTCTGCACAGCCAGCCATTAACTCAGCTTCAGGAAGGAAAAGACCATGGCGTGATATTGATTTGAATCTTCCTGTAGAAGATTGTGCAAGAGGTTCTACATCTGAAGGGGTGGATGACACTCATGATTCAATACCTAGCACAAGTTCTTCTTTTGTAGATGATACTGTTGTATCCATGAACGAGAGGGAAACAGCCTTGCAAACAGCTGATTCAATAAATTGGAAGAAAGCAGATTATAGCACTGACGCGACTTTAAATAAAAGGGAATGTAAGAACCAGCTTTCTGAAGGGAGAAGCAGATGTACCAGTCGAATGCAGTGATTATGTTTTATTCATCCCCATTCTCAAGCCTTAGATGTACAGGCATAAGATGGCAATTCGAGTCTCATGCCTATCTGAGAGCTGTTCTGAGGGATCTTTTATCTTCTTGCGCTGTGCAGAATTTAAATTATTTGTAATGCTTCATATATATTGGTGTTAAAAAGTCAAAAGCTTCTGTTTTGATCAGAATTTGTTCAAATGATGTATAAAGGTATCTGTTCTGGGCTGCTGCAGCCCTATACTACAAATTTTAAATCTAATAGGAAACGAATATGTGCACTTGATCTTAATGAATAAAAGAGGATTTATTCAAGCATGGAGCAGGAAACAGAAAACCAGGATTTAGGTTACGCTGAGCTCAGTTTTCATGTTTGCTGTGGAACACTTTATGTGCATACAGAAAAACTGGAACCAGCTTTGCAAAAAAACTGAGATTTGGGATGAAAGATTTATTGATGCCTCTAGATGGCAGCTTATGCTTGGGTATTGATGTGAATATAAGCGTATCTTTGCTTAGGTGATTTTTAGTCTTAGTTTTGTTTCATCTCTCTTCTAGAGCTGCTCCTTACCTTGGCTCTTCTGCCCTCTCCTTTGTTCTTTTTCTTGTTTTACAAAATATCTAATTTGTAAGATTGGATATTTTTTAATCTTATGAAGGTATATCTCAAAAGGGGATCGACTACGGGTAGAATTGCGATATGGCTTGGTGCAGCACGTACTAAAATGGTTAAGTGCTCGGTGTATAGCTCTGGATGTGTCTCACTCCCTCAGCAAGTGTGTGGCTACATGTGTTTTTGGAGGGTTGTATACCATAGAAGTTTTGAGAAGCTTGTGGATATGCTTAGGAAGGGGTAGAACTTATAGAAGGTGCTAGGAAGCAGATAGGGGTTCCTAGAACCAACGCCCTCTGTCCTCTGAGACCTTCCGGATCTCCTGGGATGCATCTAGATACTTCTATCAGTAACGATTCCAGTTTTTTATGTGTATCTTGGTTTTTGTGCAAAAAATTCAAAAAAAGTTGTAGGGCCACGCGGGCACCTCTAGATCTTTCTAGACGTTGCTGGTTTGGGTGCAAGAAAGCACCCTTAGGCATGCTTTTTTTCTTTTGAAATGCGGGAGAGAGGTGAATGGTCAGAATCATATGGCAAGGCAGACACATTGGGTGGCTGCGCAATTGTTGGCTAAACACCAAGAGCGCCCAGAGTTTGTCTTGCGAGGCCAAGAAAATCCATGATCCCAAGGCTAGAAACCAAGAGCAAGAAGTAGCTCATTATACGTTCTCCCTCTCCCACCTCTAGAGTATAGATAATGGGAGAGGCCTTAGCTTGAAACCCTTCATTATTTTTTCTCTTTTGCACATGTGGCTCAAGCCTTTTCCTAGCGCCTAGAACTACAACAAAGAGTTCTCTCCTCCTCATACTACTACTACTACCGAAGAAGGAATTTCTTGTCACTTTTTGGGCTTCAATTTATAAAGGAAAGAAATACTTTCATCATATTAGTCACTCCCTAGGAAGTAAGGCATTTGTACCTCAAGCGGTGCATTCAATAATTGTGGTGGATTTGTTACATGCAAAATTTGTCCAAATATCGTGAAGTACGGCTTGAATCTCAATCCATTTACTATTGTAGCATGCAATTGATTGGAGAAATATAGCTTTTGTTTAAATAGCTTCTTTTATGATGGAAGGTTCCTTCCATTTTTGTAAAAATGTAGAATTAAACCAATTGTCAAGCTAGCTCTCATATCGCAATGCCAACATACTTGTTTTTAGTCCTTTTCTGAGCAGTGTCAAACTTCTTGGTTTTTTGGAAGTTGCTATGAAATGATCCACCACGGTCTCTGTCCAGACAAAGCATTGGGGTTTCTATTTACTTTCTTCAAGCACTTCGCACTAGGCACATCAACTTCAATAGCAGTGAGAGCTCAATGGGATCTTTAAAAGGGGTAAATATGTGGAGGCTTACAATTGGTCTTGTATGCCCATAATGCTCCATCAATATGTTCAAGATGTTGATCCCATGTCCTCGGCTTAGATTCCATATGCTTGGCTCATTAATCTTCTCAACTAACCCATTGCATTGTGGATAGTAAGGGATAGAATACATGTGCTTGATGTGAAGATTGTCCAAAGCTTGTTGCAGGACTCCTCTACAACCTTGTTCATGGTCAGATATGAAATCAATAGAGTAAACAAACTTTGACATTGCAATATTAGTTACCCCACAGTATACATGCAATTATTGCCCATCCAGTCATGTAATCTATTGCAACCGAGATAACACCTTTACAAGTTTGGGAGCTTTAATTTGTTTTTGCGGGGGGAGGGCACAATGTTTGATTAAGGTAAGTTGAGGCAATGTTTCGATTAATGTAGGCTTATCAATGTCCCATGTTGATTAATCTGTCGAGAAGCTTCGATGGCCCCCAGCAATTCGAGAAGTTTCGTAGTCGCTTGTCGTCAACGGGTATATCAGGGGGAAGGGGGGGGGGGGCGAGGGAGAGTACGAGAGAGGGGAGGGCTGAGCAGAGAGGGGGAGGGGAGAGGAGAGGAAGGAAGGGGAGAGAAGATGAAGGAGGGGTAGAGAAGGGGGAAGGAAGGGGAGAGGAAGGTAGGGGAGAGGAGAGGGAGAGGGAGGACAGCGGAAAGGAGAGGGAGAGGGGAGCGGGTGAGAGTTGTGAGGAGGGTAGGTGAGGAGGGGAGAGGGAGAGCTATGAGGGAGGGAGTGGTTGAGAGATGCGAGATGGAGAAGGAGAGCTATGAGGGAAGGAGTCTCTGAGGGAGGGAGTAGGTATGATGGAGAGCTGTGATGGAGGCAGAGCCGTGAGGGAGGAGGTTGATTTGAGTGAAATGCTTAGGTTAATTAAGTGAGGAGTATGAGAATGATTAATTAATTAATTGAAATGAGAGGGAGAGAGAATAGGGAGAGCTTTGCAAATAGCAAAGTTTGCCAATATCATCAATTTGCAATAGGCCCATAGGTCACAATAGGCTATCTGGGGTCATAATCTCCTCTCTTGCTAATTGACATGCATGATAAGTTTTGAGCTAATACATCACATCCACTTGCAAACTTAGTCCCACCGGTAAAATTTCTTAATAGTCAAATCATAAGCAAAGCAGCCTCCACATACGTCATCATGGCAACGTTGTAGTATATGTGGGATATTCTTTGACTTCGATACTCTCCTTAAGACCAAGTCCTTTCCATGATGGTATAGTTAATTTTCAATCAAAGTTAATCGTCAACCAAGTCCTTTCCATGATGGTATAGTTAATCGTCAATCAAAGAACAGGCAAGGCATCTTTTCAAAAGTGTGTGTGTTTGCATATTGTTTAGACTTGTAAGTGATTCTCCAATTTGTAGTCACCAAA
Source organism: Dipteris shenzhenensis (assembly GCF_047967505.1). Taxonomy (NCBI): domain Eukaryota; kingdom Viridiplantae; phylum Streptophyta; class Polypodiopsida; order Gleicheniales; family Dipteridaceae; genus Dipteris; species Dipteris shenzhenensis. The sequence goes on along the minus strand of NC_141622.1, from coordinate 38,761,160 downwards.
GTATGTCCTTCAATGCCTCTTTTATGTAGAACAGTGGATCTTTTAAAACTGTAATACTCATCATGACTTCTACCTGCTCCTTTGCTAATTGATCAACTTCTTGATTTTTTTCCTCGAGCAATTTTGGAAACTTTACATCCTTAAATTGTTTGAGCAAGACCCTTACCCTCCTATGTCTCTCCTTAAGCTTATAATTCTTGCAAGCCCAAATACCCAAGTAAGGCATTTCCTTTGACAGGCGACACATCAATACCTACTTGTTTACACCTTATCAAACCTTCTTCAAGGACGACATATTCAATCTAATTGTTGATTTGCACACATGTCAACACACAACTCTCTTTTAATACAACCTGTCCGAGACAATCATGCAAGATTAATCCTCCCCCTGCTTTTTAAATTTGCCCCTATATGTTCCATCAAAGTGTGCTATGTAAGAGTACTCCAAAGGCTTTGCTAGCTGAATCTCCTTGGGAGGCTCCTTAATCTTTAACTACTTGCCATACACCCTATGAGTCAAGATGTTAGCAAGTGTGGCTTTGTTTCTATCTTCTACCTTATACTTGAACTCCTATAATTCCAGCACCCACTTTGTAATCTTATGGCATGCAGTCATATGTTGTATCGCCAAGGGAAAGAGCATTTCCACAGTATTGATGATAAAAGACTTGGGAAGTAAATAGGACCTAAACCTTCATACAACAAGCATCAAGGCTGAAATTCGTTGTTCCATTTTGGTGTAACCTTTCTCCCTATCCAACATGACTCTACTAGAAAAGGATATAGGTCTCAAAACCACGGTTTAAGCATCTTTCTATAATAGATTGGCACAAATGGCATCTCTTCCAATGCTGGGATTTACATAGAGAGGTGGATCCCATTCGGAGGTGGGCAAAGCACCTAATATGCATCGTACTCCTTGTTCGACATAAAGATAGTTTGATTGGCCAACACTTACAAAGGATGAAATAGTTGAGACAATAGACGGAAAGACTTGGATAAATACTAAACTTTTTGGGTGAAAGAGATAAGTTCCTCAATACTAGATGGGGCTAGTAGTTCCAATAAGGCCTCAATTTTGACATGATCGATTGAGATCCCTTGTGTTGACACCAAGCGACCCAACATGATCACTTCCTTCATGGCAATTTGATACTTATCAAAGTTTAATTTCCCTTCAAGGCTGTCAAGTCTTTGCAATCCTTCCTCTAGTAAAATTCATGTGCCTTGAAATGTTGAGTGTTTGTTAATCCAAAAGGCATCACCCATAAGGCAAAGCAACCCCAAGGTGTAATAAACGTAGTCTTTTGACCCTCCTCAGCAATTCAAATCTCAAATATATCCTGAGTATCCATTACAAACTATATAGCATTCATGACCACCCACCTCATTTAGAACATTGTCATAAAAGGGTAGGGAAAGTGGTCCCTTTTGTTGCTACATTAAGAGGCTTATAGTCCACACACACTCCCCACTTGTCGTTCTTCTTAGAGGTAACTACTGCAAGAGATACCCATTGAAAATTGTCTACAAGCCAAATGAATTCGACCTTTAGCAATTGGTAACTCTATTTAAACAATGGATCATGTTGATAGTTTTCTTGGCTTTTGGGCTATTGGTTTGACACTCCCCTTTAAATCTATGTGGTGTTCTATGGCATTGATCCCTCTAATCCAAGTATAATAGAGATGAACAAAAAGGATACCTGCTTAGCATGTTCATGTATTCTTGATTCTCCTTGGCCTCCAAGTCATCTTCTGAAGCATAGCCTCCAGTTTGCTTTGATCCACGTTTGGCTGCTCTTTTACATCCATGTTTGTTTTCTCATTCTCTTGTGTCAATTCAAGGAGTTTGAGTGTTACTCCCATCAATCCAATTGATGATTGAGTCCTCACTATCACAACTGGTTTCAAACTCCTCTTTCGAATGTAGATACTTCTCAGCCTCCTCCTCATCATTGCCTTCATACCTGATATTCTTATGCTTATGCTCTTTCATCTCACACACTATATCTTGTCTTCCATTTGGTTGCAACAAAATCTATCCTCGGTCCCATCGTTGAATGGATTTTACCAAGATCAACTAAGGACAACCCAAGATGAGAGGGCAACCATACCCCTTGGTTGTCATCACATATTAATCGAAATAAATCCAATGTAGGTAGCATGTCTTCCCTTGTTTCTACGGGTGCTATGTAGACACTATCGATGCAATATTTTGTCCTCCTTCTTTCTTTGATATTTTAATGCTTGTACACCTAGTTACCCCTCTTCTAGCTTGTGGGCACATGGCAAAGAGTTGAGGCCAATTTAAGTTGTGTTCTTGTCTCTACATGTCCTCCTTCAAGTTGTTGCATAGTACTCCATGACCAAGGGTGAAATTAGCTGGTCCAAGTCTTTTTATCCTTTTCTTCTTCTTGCTACTCTCTGCTTAATCCTCTTTGTACTTTTTCTTTTATGTAGCATTTGACAATTCTGAGGAAGATGATTGTTTCTGGGAGATCTAGTTTGCTTTTTTGGGATTCGGTTCACTTCCCTACATATCATTTGAGTTCTTGATAGAAATTCATCTCTTCTTTCTTGAATTCCCGTTCCATCAATTTTATTGTATGCACATCTAGATCTAGCAGGGTCTACTCTTCTCACGTCCCTGATTGATCACCTTGACTTGGTAAAGTGTAGGAGGCTTGCTGGTCTTGGTGCACGTAGAGATAGGGTTGTATGTAGCGAGGTCCTTAGCAGTGTTCGACATTCTTATGCTTCTATTAAGCATAGGAAATCCAGTGATGCCTTGGTAGCACGTTGTGCTATTGTGGCTACCATTAGTAGACCTCAGATGATAGGCCATGTGCATACCACTTCACATCTTCAGATTGCACCGCGCACATTGCGAGTAGGCATGATTAGGAGGCAGAGTCTAGAGGATAGTGAGACTGATGCTCTTTGGGCTTCAAGTGGTCGTGCACCTTGCAGCGATCAATTGTTGGATGATTCCACTAGGTCCTTCATACAGTAGTTTTAGGAGGATCATTGTAGAGCATCCCCAGTGTTCAAGAAGGCATTGCGGAAGAGGGTGTCACGTCGTGTGTACATTGAGCATGGTGCATGTTTTTTGGAGTGTACCCAGACTAAGTTGTACACTCAGTTTGTAGCGGAGTTCAGGATTGGGCAGAGGTCATTTGAGCGATGCAGGCCATAGTTTGTGCAATGCTCTCAGGAGCATGACACGTGTTGTTGTCGCTACCATGTGGATTTTGGATTGATGTATGACGTATTCCGTTCCCTTGATGGTCATAGGGGAGTGGTTCCTACTAGCCCTCGTGACTTCATTCATTCCATATTGTGTACACGAGATGGCGATGCTTTATTCCACTCCCTTGATTGTGTGGAAGGCAGGTGTACTTTGTGTGGTGACTTTGCTAGAGTGCCACGAGTTGCACTAGATACTTGTGACACGCAGATGGTTCGTTGGCAACAGTATGAGTATAGTACCCTAACATTAGATGGTGGTGCATAGTCGAGGAGGTTGCAGCTTTTGGGGAAGGAGACTCCACGTGTTGTTTTCATTGACAATTTTTGAGGGAAGCTGTACTCCTACATTCGCCACTCGCACACTGCGAAGTGGGAGGATCATTAGTTCCGTGCATGTTTGAGCACATTTCCTATGTGGAGAATTATACCTTTGCACCACAGCATGAGATCCAATTGGAGTATTATTTCTCTGAACAGGTGACATGTGATTGAGTTATTGGTTTTTTAATGGCCTCATTATATTGAATTAGTTCAATAGTCATTTTTTTTTCAATGCCATATTGCAGGTTGCTATATTTGTGCACATTAGCTATCGTCATGCACATGCTTATGTGGATGGCATTGATAGCACCATGGACTCACGCATCATTGTGCGAGAGTCACTTCTACATCAGCGAGATGATGATCGATCCCATGATGCCCATTTTGTGCAGCACTGCTTCACTTTGCATGACAGTTTCATGAGGGATCGTGGTGTCACATGGCAACGGCACTGGATCTGGTCAGACGGTTATGGTGGGGTCAGTTCAAATATGCCAGACAGTTTTATTGGTTCTGTAGATGGCACCATGAAACAGGCATTCCGATCACATGGAGCTACTTCGAGACATGGCACGGTAAGGGAGAGCATGATGGTGCAAGTGCTTGCATGAAGCATGCTTTGCGTCGATACCAATTGCGTCACAGTGCCGATCGCTTCAAGGATGCACATGATGTGGTGCGGTGGTGCAGCTAGCACTTATCCACAAGTGCTATCTCCTCGTTTCAGTCTTGTGACGATAGGGTGGTGAGCCGGTATTTTTGGTGCATGGACATTGGGAGTATTGATCTGTCTAGGCCTTTTGATTATCATTCAGTGTCTGGCACTCTTGATTTCCATTCCATCAGGAGCATAGGTGAGTCTCACCCCACAATCTTTTCTCGACGTTTGCATGTTTTTGCTCTGCATGCATTGATGATGATTGGGGAGGGTGCTCCATGATACCATGGGCCGATCCATGGGCATGGCGAGTGCTTTCTCCCTTCCAGCCTTGGGAGCAGTTCCTCTAGAGATTACGACCAGCTTACAGATATGTTGCATATTGGTGATATCTTCGCGGTCATTGCTTTGGAGGGTAATGAGGAGGGTGTGGATTATTACTTGTTGTGATGCTCTATGGTGAAGAGTGTGCTGAATGACGATACAGTGGATGGGCATGGGATGCACTTCGATGCTCATAGCATGATCGTAGGTGGCTACTATTTTTAGCAGATACAGAGGCATGGTCATTCGTTATATTGAGTTCCAGGAGTACATGTCGGTTTAGGAGGCATACATGTATTCTCATCTTGTTGTTGCGATCAAGATTACTTTGAGTCGCGTTCGTAGTTGCAAGGCGACATCCACTCCACGATGGCGCCTTGCAGTGGGGAGGATCACGAGAGCATACTTGTGTCTATTAGCATGAGAGCTGCGATCCTGAGGAGTATCATCTACTGGCATATGGGCCCAGACTACTTCTCAGACTGCAAGGACCTGGGGGGACTCCTCATTCTGGAACAAGTGCCAATTAAAGACTATGGCATCTCTAGAATCACCTACATGTTTGAGTGTATCTAGGATCACCTATGTGTCTGAGTGTATCTAGTATCACCTATGTGTCTGAGTGCATCTCATAGACATTGGAGCTGCACCTGGGACGCCAACTTAGTTTGTATTATGTTACTACCCTCATCCAAAATCTAGGGTAGTGGGGGACAAGTTCCATATATAATATGCATGGATTTCCTATAAAAGTTCTAAATACATAAGGGAAAAATATGACAACAAAGCATAAGGTTTATACTTCAAAAAATATGAAAGATTTTAAGATTTGTACATAATTTTCATAATATGTGAGACCCAAGGGGGGGTTCTTTTGGATGAGGGGGATTAAAACAAAAAATACACTCAAATCTAAAAACTCAACTCCTTTCAAAATCATGTAACTTTTTCATGTGTTACCCAAATTTCAAGGTGTAAAGATAGGTTTGAAGCTCTCTTAGTGTAGAACACAATCATGCCAATTTAACTAACTTTAACTCATGGCATATTGTTAAATTCATCTCATACTAGCAATTTTCATAGGTATTCTTACTAAAGGGAGTTGGCGCCCCAGGGAGCTACGTCCCTATTGAATAGGGGCTAGTGGTATGAGAAAACTACTTCATCCTATCTCCCTACTATATCCAGGCTACTCAAAATGAATCATATGAGAACTCAACCCAACGGATCTCACTAGACTGAAGGTGAGCTGCGCACTCTCATAATGGTCGACAAGCTTTACTACACCGTTGAATCACATCTTAATTGTCATGTAGAATTTAGGGCCAAAACCCAATTTCTTAAAGACCTTCAACAAAAGATCCCATCTAATGGCCTTATCTACATCCATGCCATAAATAGGTATGCTTCCTATTTTGGACTATACAGCCATATTGATATTAAATATATTTTTGAAGATGTTTCTTTTGTATACAAATCCCTTGTCCTCCTTACTAACCAAATGCGGTAAGAGCTTCTTACTATCAAAGTTTAAGTTATTATTATATAGGACATATTGAGAAATAAAATCAGCCTCTAATTTGAAACCACAATCCTGATATTAACTCCTTTGGTCACTAGACTAATAAGGATAGTACTATTCACCATCTTTGAAAGAGACCCCCAAGAACACGTTGCCTATACCATTACTATTTTCATTTTGTATGTGTTATAAACATGCCTGAGGAGGATGGATTACACTACCTTCTTTATGTGTTTCTATGAGTACATTCTCACCTCCCTTCGGTTGGCTTTTCAGGAGGATTTTTGAGTGGAGGATTTATCTTTTTGGTGTTGATGGGCAGGTATAGGTAGGACATTTGCTAGTGGAGATCAATTACTCTACTAGACACCGCTAACAAGATCTTAGCCAAGTTCTTGAGCTTGTAGTTGTGGCCTCACCTCGTAGATATTATCCAGGACACTTAGACAAGTTCTATTTAGGAATGTAATATCTAGGAGGTAGTTGATTGGGCTTGGAAGGAGTCTCAACCTATTATGATCTTCTATGTTTTTTGAAGGATTATGATAGTGTGGAGTGGTTTTTTCTAGAGGGCACCATACTCTTTTTAGGAAATCGATTCAGGGGGTTTTGGCCATGTATGCAAGGAGAGCCAGTCAGATGCTCATTGATTGTCACATGGGGGAGGCCCTTTTTCTCTTCTGCTCAATTTGTAGGGTTTCCCCCTTTGCTCTCTCTCACTCAATTTGTGAAGGTTTTCCCCTGGCTTGCTTCCTCTTCCTCTTCATGGATGAAGCTCTGGGTTACTTTCTGCAATCTTAGGTAGCAAGCCTCACCATGATGCAGCTCTCGATTCATTTATAGGAGGAGCTATAGGGCTCAAAGTTTGGAGAATTTCGTATGGGTCAGCTCAGGCACCTAGTGTGCAATTTCTTATAGGCAAGGTCAGATGATGGTACAAGGAACACTAGAGCTAGAGTCACTTGGCGAATGGTGATGCTGATCTAGGTGTAAGGAGGGCTTGGCATTTTTATCTCTAAGATGCAAAGCATAGCTCTTTTAGGCAAGCTATTATTACATAGTCTCACCCCATGCTCCAAGCCCTAGGAGATTTTACTTCAGCAAGGGAATCTTGGGAGCACTCCTCATACAAGAGATCAATGGTAGTAGTACCATAGGTGGATTTTCTAAACAGGTCCCCTCATAGGGAAGGGATCTCCCCTAATGAGGAGCCTTCATCAGGTTTGGTAGCGCTTGCTTGGAGGGCTCATTTGGGCCATTCTGAGGTGTTAGGAGGAGTTTGAGCAGCAACAACCATTTATCTATCATTCAAGGTTCTAGACTAGGAGGGAATCATGCTCGGGCAAAAAATGCACATGGGATGGGCACAGTGGGATAGTGGCCTAGCTAGTGTCTTTTGGAGGAGGCAACCAGCTTTGAGCGGAGGCAAAGGTACAATTTTGAGCACTTTCTCATCAGAGGGGACGTGCACTTGGATTGTCGAAGATCGACACTATGATCCCAGAGTTATAGTGGGAGGGACTGCATACTTCCTTAGGCCTCTCTCATTAGTACTAACAATTTTCTAGGACCGGAGCACCCCTCAAGACTCATTTTTGTAGTAGTCTCTTAGCTCCAATCAATGCAGACTATATAGAGTAGGGCCTAGAGGTGTTCTTCAGCTCAACTATAGGGGGCCCTAAGGCCAATGAGGCACTAGAATTTTTTGAGCATCAGAGGATCAAGGTAGTGGACCACTTGGGCAAGGAATGGACTATAGTTCCAATTCTAGTTTTGGTAGGGTAGGAGGGGGCACATTGGCACCTCTAGTTATGGGAAGGATGGCCTCTTTGGGAGATCTAGTGGGATCTAGGTGAGTGGTTCTAGCCTATGCGAGTAAGGCACTTGAGTAGGGTGGAGGATCTAACCTCTTCTCATACATGACGTGCGTAGGCCAACATCTTCAACTAGAGGTGGTAGCCCAGACCAAGAGAGCATCATTGGAGCTCCTAGGATGTGATCTCCCATTTTTTGCCATGTTTATGGACCAGTTGTAGGCCGTGAAATATTTCCTATTTCTTCTAAATAGTGGCACATGGAAGTTTGCTTATTGGCTCTAGCGGCTAGAGTAGATGCAGATAGACAATAGTTGGCCAGTGTTTCATAGATAGAGTTCTAGAGACAATCATACATTATCTCTTGTGCTACCTAGTAGCACAAAGGATCTAGATGGGTGACCTTCATATTGTTGCTAGCACATAGAGGGTGTAGTGAGACTTCGCTTGGGGGATGGCTTCCTGGTTGATAGAGGGGGGCATGTCTTCTCCATTGATCCAGCCTCTCCAACCTATAGGATCCAGGTCTAGTGGGTATTCAACATAGAGGCATAGGATCCAATGCCTCTTGACCAACTCATGTGATAAGGCCCTTAGTCCCCTCAAGTGGTCAATTCTCTAAACGCTAATACAAAGCCATAGAGAACTAAAAATATGTGGATCATGCTCAAGAATTCTCATGCCAGTTGGATACTCATCCCTCTAAGTTGGTTATAGGATAGTGTTTAAGAGAGTGTCCATCATCACACAATTTGGAACATTTGGTTTGCCCACCACTACAATTTGTGATGGGATGGCCATCAGGTCCCCCTAGCAACCACCCATGTCACCATCTAGCAAGATATCATTTACACCCTGGATGCCATCAAAGAGTGTAAGAATTCAAGATCTAGGCTAGCCATCGAAAGATAAAAGAATTTCTACAAATCTTGGCCTACTAGTATCCTTTATGTTTTTACTAAACGAGGTATTCACTATGATTTTTTTGCCAAAACATCAAAAGTATACATTTATATCCTATTATGCTACCAAACTACTGCTAATAGTGATGTCTCTACACTTTGCCAAAACATCAAAAGTACACATTTCATGTCCTACTATGCTACCAAACTACTACTAATTCTACATTTTGTGTACACTTTCTTCCTTGTCTTGGTGGTTTGCTTGTCCAAGATAAGCCTTGAATTTCTTTGTCTTTAATTCATTAATTGATGTTGAGGGCTATTCATGTTTGCGTGATGGACCACCGTGCTAATCCTATTCTTCATGTTCTTGACCTTCCTAGCCTCTACCAAGTCTATTCTTGCCATGGTAGTGAAAATAATTTACTACATTGAATATGGGACTAATTTTTCACCCAATGAGAGGCCAAATGATGTATATTAACAATTTGAAGTGTATGACAATTTTTTGAATTTCTTGAAACAATATGGACACTGTATGAACTAGATCAAAGGAGAATTATCAAGTTGTGGTCCATACTAAGTTAAAGAGCGATCACTGGAGACATTTTGATAATTTTGGATTCATTTAGGGGTTGGATATATCAATTTATTTCATAGTCCTATCTGTAAGAGAATCATGGCATAAGGGAAGAGGTTGGGAATGGATTGTTTAGTTTGACTCAATCTTATTGTCTAAAAGAAACTTATATGAGATATATATCTCCTAGTGGTATGGGGTAAGAGGATATGCCACATGTTGAATTTATTGATGTATGTATATTGATTAAAATGAAGCAAGTATCCAGGTGTAGGTAAGGTGGAAGCACAAAACTATGATTTAAGAAAACAAACAAGGAATTCGAGGTGAATTAGCAACATTCCCTAAGATAAGCATGGACTTTTATGTTTTTGTGAGAGAAGCCTTGTTCGACCACTAGATATTTGGGTTAGTTCTATAGCAAGTCCAAGCAAGGAGCTCCATTGTTTTTTACCAAGACCCAAGGGCATATCATCCTTTACGATGAATGTTAGTCTTGGAATAGAATGTTCCAGATTGATATGTAGTGTTAAGAGGAGGAAGATAGAAAAAGAAGACGCTTGAAAGTTCTTCTTGAAGGAAAAGGTGAGAAAGCTAGAACTCCATTTGATGCTTCAATAAAGAGAATAGTAGGTCGAAATGCAAGCAACTTGAAATAACAAAGTAGTGGCAACTTCTTTGTTGCCCATTCAACATCCTTCGGGATGAATGGGTTGAGGAAAGGACATGCTTGTTTGGGGAATATGTAGGAAAAGTGGCTTGAAAAATATAAATTAAAATGCTATAGTATGCTCAAATGGCCTCGAATGGGCATGAAGCTTTGCAAGAACATGTCCTTGGGCTACCCACATAGTCTTGCAAAGTTTGATTCCCATCCAACATTTTTTAAGAAAAATGAATTGAGTAAAGCATGCATATTTTGAAGGAGTATGTAGGAAAAGTGACCTAATAATTGATGTTGGACGGCTATGGTAAGGTTAAATGACCTTGGATGGGCTTGAAGTTTTTGCAAGAGCATCAGATGGGGTTCATGTGATGGTTTCATTGGTTAATAATCCCAAAACTTTGTATTTGGGACAATGTTTGTCCTAAAGATGCTTGCAAGGGTCTCTCGAGCTCCCTAGTGACATCCAATAACCATTATAATTTACAAGAGTGTGGCATGGACTACACACCCCTCAATGTTTTTTCCCTATTTGATATCATTCCAATGAGATCAAGCATCGTGAATAGACATGTTTTTTACATTTTGCACCTCTAGGATTGGATTATGTAGGAACTATTTATTTACGTCTTGCTATGCATGCAATCGACACCTGATGGGAACCAAACCTTGCAAGGGTGTGTAATGGGACCAACACACACTCTTGTAAGGTTTTGTGTCCCTCATACCTCAATGATGTGGTTTTGCATCCCCAACTTCCATTATTGAGGTAAGGTGCATGCTAAATATGATTCAAAGGGGCATTTGATCACCCAAGCAACGTTTGATGACCTCCAACCTAGCAACAGTGTGGTATGGGACACATCACATCCCTCGTAAGCTTTGGTCCTTATTTGACACCATCCGAGTGATCGAGCATTGCAAAAATGCATAATTTTAATTTTTTGCACCTCTAGAATTGGCTTACATAGGAAATGCTTATTTGATGGGGGCAACAAACAGGGTGTGTGTTGGGGTTCCGCGTCCTTGAACCGCATTAAAGATGCTTGGAGGGAGCATCCTAGTCCCAAGCAACATTCAAGACCACCAAAATTTGCAAGAGTGTAGGATAGCGCACACCACACCCCCTTGGCAAGGCTTGGTCCTTCTTTAATACCATTTGAATCATCAAGCATCATGAAAACACACATTTTTTAATTTCACATTGCTAGGACTGGCTTATGTAGGAAACATATGCTTATGTTGCTAGGACTACCTTGTGAAGAGAGTGGGAGAGAGGTAAGGAGTCTCACTTGTAGCTTTCTCACATACACGATGGGGGAATACACACAAAGGTGGAGGCTGAAAGCAGTTTTCCTCTTCTTAGTTGTGTAAGCCAAAAGAACTCTCTCTTAGTACAAAAGGAATAGATGAACCCTATATGTGGGTCTCCAACCAAACTCAGCTAACCTAGGTGGCATACTAACTGAGCCACTAACTAGAGTACATAAAGATAGCTATCATCCAGCTATTATTCATGGGCGGTGTACCAACCGCATATGCAGCTAACAAGTCGGTGACATAAATGCACAACGGTCACCCTGGCATATCATGAGTGGAGCTCGATATCTCAACACTCCCCCTCGAGCTCAATCCCAATTCTTGTACACCAAGCACGTCTCTGAACTTGCATAGCTTCTCTGCACCCAATGCCTTTGTGAATATGTTAGCTACCTGATCCTCTGTGCTGACATAAACTAGATCAATAAAACCTACTAGAACCTTCTCCCACACATAGTGATAATGCACCTAAATGTGCTTTGTTCTAGCATGGTAGACTGGGTTATTTGCCAAGTGTATACTGCTCATGTTGTCACAATAAATGACAACTGGCCCATCTGTAGACTGATGCATATCATAAAGCAGCTTATGCAACCAAGCTGCCTCACATGTAGCCATTGCTGCGCCCCTGTACTCAGCCTCTGTGCTCGACAAGGCAACTGTAGGCTGTTTCTTACTGCTCCAAGTGACTGTAGCACTCCCAAAAGAGAACACATATCCACTGGTAGATCGTCTATCAGAAATACTACCAGCCCAATCAGCATCAGTGTATCCATGCATCTGTATCTGAACCCCAGTCTCATAAAATAGTCCATACTGCAATGTGGACTTCACATACCTGAGTATGCATTTAGCCGCATCCAAATGCAGTTTCCTTGGAGCCTGCATAAACTGACTTACCAACCCAACAACATAGCTCAAATCTCGCCTGGTAATAGTCATATAAATCAAACTTCCTACTATGCGTCTGTACATAGTAGGGTCTTCCAGAAGCTCACCTGCATCTGTGCTCAGCTTCACATTCTGATCCAAAGGAACTGAAATAGGCTTACAGCCTATCATCCCATATTTGGACAGCCTGTCCAATCCATACTGCCTCTGCAAGAGCCATATCCCACTTGTGGATCTAATCACCTCAATGCCCAAGAAGTAACGCAACTCTCCCAAATCCTTCATCTCAAACTTTTGCTTCAATAGCATTTTCACATGAAGGATATCTTCATCAATATCACTTGTGATGATCAAATCATCAACATAAATGACAAGCAGCATAATACCTTTCTATGTTTTTCTCACATAAAGTGAGAATTTCTCACATAAAGTGAGAAATCTGCCGTGGAAATCTGAAAGCCAATAGTGACAAGATACTGTCCTATCTTGTCAGACCATGCTCTGGGTGCTTGCTTCAAGCCATACAAGGCTTTCTTCAACCTGCAAACAAACTCAGGATGAACAACATGCACATAACCTGGTGGCTGCTCCATATAGACCTCTTCTTGCAAATCACCATGCAAGAAGGCATTCTTTACATCCATCTGATGTAAAGACCATCCCTTTGATGCAGCCATAGCAATGACTACTCTTACGGTTGCCATCTTTGCAACTGGACTGAATCATAATCAATGCCATATGTCTGTGCATACCCCTTGACAACTAATCTTGCCTTGTATCTGCTCACAGAACCATCTGCATTGTGCTTCACCTTATAGACCTACTTGTAGCCAATTGCATTCTTGTCTTTAGGCAAAGGCACCAATTCCATGTAGCATTTGCTTCCAAGGCATCCATTTCTTCATCCATGGCTTTCTCCCATTTTTCTTTTCCCATGGCTTGCTCAAAAGAAGTGGGTTCTGGTTCATGTATCACTTTGACCATATAGGCATAGTGAATGGCTGTAAATCCATCATATTTCAACCTATCCACAGGATACTTAACTCTAGTAGACCTGCGAAAAATAGGCTCACTACCAAGTGCTCTCAAAACATCCCTTGTCTTCCTTACTCCAGGTGTAACAATAGAAGAAATACCCAACTCATCATCAAGGCTCTATTCTGAGCCACTGGATTCACCATCCACATAAGAGTGACTTGCATTCACATCAACCATGGGCTGATCTACTTTCTCTTTTCCCTTTCGTGATACTTGCATACCACTATCTGCATTGCTTTGAGGAGATTCTCCTAATCTCAATCTGCCTGTCCATGGCGAAGTATGTGAACCACGGCTAGAGGACACTACAGGTCCACTAATATTTTGTGATTGCTGTTGTGAATTCTGTGCAGCATTACCATTTTGTGCATTTACATCATCAATCACATTTACTGGTTTATACCAGCTACTCATCTCATAAAAAACAACATCTCTGCTCACTGTAAACTTACGAGTAGAGGGGTTATAGCATCTATACCCTTTCTGCTGCAGAGAATAAGCAATAAAGATGCACTTTTTAGCTTTTGGATCCAACTTGGATCTCAACTCATCTAGCACATGAACATAGGCAATGCAATCAAAAACTTTCAAATGAGAAATATCTGGTTTCCTACCAGTATACCTCTCCTCTGGCGTCATGCCATGTATTGCTGTAGTGGGAGTCCTGTTCATTATGTAGACTACTTTAGCAACTGCTTCAGCCCAATAATAATATGGCAGATCTTTTTCGTTGAGCAAGGCATGAGATACCTCTCCAATATGCCTGTTTTTCCTTTCTGCAAGTCCATTTTGCTGTGGGGTATGACTGCATGAATATTGCTGCTTTATGCCATGCTCCTGCAGGAACCTTGCAAACTCATTTGAGAGGTACTCTCCCCCTCCATCTGAGCTTAGGCATTTTATTTGTAGGCCTGTTTCTTTCTCAACCATAGCTTTAAAAGCTTTGAAATGCCCAAACACTTCACTTTTCTTTTTCATAAAATACACCCAAACTTTTTTGCTGTAGTCATCAATAGAAGTGACAAAATAATGACAGCCTCCAATAGATGCAGCTTTAGTAGTCCACACATCAGAGTGGATTAATTCGAATGGCCTCTTACTCTCTTGAACATGTCTAGGAAATGGTTTCCTTGCCTGTTTTCCAAATTGACAGGCTTCACATAGCTTATGCATTTCTGCAACCTTGAACTTAGGCAATCCTGCAACAATATTTTGAGCTTGCATTAATTTAAGTCACTGTACATTAATATGACCAATGCGTTTATGCCAGATATCAATATCTGCAACCACACCGGTCCCATGTGCAAACATTGCTGCACTCAATTCAAGCATGTCCGTATCCAACATAAACATCCTACCCTTCTTCTTCCCTTTTGCTATCAAGCGACCTTTATTTTTCATATCCTCAACAAAGCATCCATGAGGATTAAATTTGACCTGCAAGCCCTACTCAACCATTTTACCAACAGAAACCAGGTTCTTGGTGATATTCGGGACATGAAATACATCAGACAGGTATTTCTTTTTCCCATCCTGCATAGACAAAGGAATTTTACCAATCTGCACAATAGGATGTGCAGTATCATCACCAGTCTCCACAAATCGTGGTCTTTCCATTTTCCTTGCATCCTGCATCCATTTTGCATGACTTGTCATGTGGTTTGATGCACCTGAGTCAACATACCACACATCATTGCTTCTTCTGCACTTGTCACAGAATTGGTCATGTGTTGTACCATTAACAATGCTCATTTCTGTCATCACCCTATCTACTAGAGGATGCATAATTGCCTTGTTGCAATTTTCCATTCATGATGTCATTCTGCTTTTTGTAGCAGTCTTTAGCCATATGACCCATTTTACCACAGTAGTAGCATTCAATGTTGCTGTTTGCATTTTAGCCTCTCTGCCATCCACCACGACCTCTTTGGCTCCCCCTGCCTCTAAGGTTATCACATCCTCCTCCATAGGACTGGTTTTCTTGAATTTGCTGCATATTTTGATTTCTGCCATGGCCTCCAGATTGGCCTGCTCTACCTCTGCCTCTACCTCTTCCAGCATTTGAGTAGAAGACAGCTTCTTTTGAAGTTCCTCCTGAAGAAGATGCACCACCATTTCTCTGCTCTTCAGAGATTAGAAGAGCAATCAACTCCCCAAAATTAGAAAAGTTCTCACTGATGGCAATGGATGTCCGAAACTGTGCATAATCCTTTCCTAGACCATTCAAGTTCATAGAAACTAATCATCATCTTCCATTGGCGACCCAATGGAAGCAAGTGCATCTGCAATCTTCTTCACCTTCATGTGGTAGTCATTGATGCTCATATTTTCTCTCTACACATTATGCAACTCCTGCTTGAGCTACATTTTCCTGGCTTGCATATTTGTGCTATACATTTTTGTCAAGGTATCCCACGCCTCCCTCGGCGTGCTTGCATCTTGAATATGCACAATCATAGAATCTGAAATACTGATAGATAGCCAGTACATAACTTTTCTGGCTCTCTCATGCCATCCTTTAAATGCCAGCAACTCCTGTTGATTGGGAACATTAGGAATAACTGGTTCTTGTTCAACTCCAATAATGAACTCCCAATAGCCTTTTCCCTTAAGGAAATTTGTCATTCTAAACTTCCATGCTGGGAAGTTGTTCTTGTCAAGCTTTTCAGTGACAATCTGTGAAAGAGCATCAGCAGTGGCAACTTTTCACCGACCTGCAGAATAGCAGTCGCATAGCAAAAATAGGGCACCTTTCTGAGTGCTTGCAGAAAACTTCTGCCACCAAAACGGGCCTCAAAATGGCCCCGAAACATAGCATATACTACCCTCTCACCACACCGCGAAGGGCATCCCAATCTAAGACAGTGCACTCTTGCACTTTTCGGCTGTGCTACCTGCAGAGATTTGCTCCCAAACTCGAAAAAGGAAAGCAACACTGATCCTCTTACTAAGACACCGCGAACTTGGTTTGCTTTCTTGAGCTCCTTACCATGAACCGAGCTCTGATACCATGTGAAGAGAGTGGGAGAGAGGTAAGGAGTCTCACTTATAGCTTTCTCACATACACGATGGGGGAATACACACAAAGGTGGAGGCTGAAAACAGTTTTCCTCTTCTTAGTTGTGTAAGCGAAAAGAACTCTCTCTTAGTACAAAAGGAATAGATGAACCCTATATGTGGGTCTCAAACCAAACTCAGCTAACCTAGGTGGCATACTAAGTGAGCCACTAACTAGAGTACATAAAGATAGCTGTGTGGAGGCTGAAAATAGTTTTCCTCTTCTTAGTTGTGTAAGCCAAAAGAACTCTCTCTTAGTACAAAAGGAATAGATGAACCCTATATGTGGCTCTCAAACCAAACTCATCTAACCTAGGTGGCATACTAACTGAGCCACTAACTAGAGTACATAAAGATAGCTGTCATCCAGTTATTATTCATGGGTGGTGTACCAACCGCATCTGCAGCTAACAAGTTGGTGACATAAATGCACAACGGTCACCCTGGCATGATGAGTGGAGCTCGATATCTCAACATAGCTTATGTAGGAAACATATGTTTATGTCTTGGTATTGCTAGGACTGGCTTATGTAGAAAACATATGTTTATGTCTTGCTATTCACGTGAGATATGCTCGATGGGCAGCTAGACTTGCAAGTGCGTGGTCAAACCCACCACACACCCTTGCAACATTTGTTCTTTCTCAGACATCATTTGTGGGTTTCACATCCCAAAACCCCATATTTGGGGCAATGTGTGTCCTAGAGGTTCTTGGAGGGGGCATCCAAGCACCGAAGTAGACCACCAAATCTTGAAACAGTGTAGCAACTCACTATTTTTTCACATCATCATTATACAAAACATTAAAGCTACTAGCTTTCCATTAATTCTCAAAGTGACCTATGTGGCTATTTACACCCTCTTTGTGTTTGCTCGTGTGTTGCCATTGAACTTGGCTCCTTTCAATTTGGGAAATTTCATAGGTGTTTGTAAAGCCCTAACTAGAACTTGTTGCTTGGGTTTTATTTTGTTTTAGCTAATAGTATAGATGGTAATGGGTTGAATTGAAGTCCCCCCTTAGTTTTATTAACCACACCTAGAAATGCTAGAATACCCAACAAAGGCTAAAACACTTGTTCTTCTAGTGTTAACATAGTTTACCTCTCTTGATGAGAGGCATGATAGGTGGAAGACCCACTTTTGCACCAATGAGAATATGTGCCATGTGTATAGAGACACTTTGTGCAAAGATGAATGGATGACTTCCATATCAAAATGATCTCCCCTCTATTTTTTAGCTAGCGGCTATATATGCAATGTTTGATGGGATGTATGGTGGACTTTTCTTCACATAGACCTAATGTGATGAGGGAGAGAGAGGTCAAATTTATATTCTTCGAGTGTTCATAAGATACATAATCAAAGGCAATACAAGGTGCAAGTAATTAGCAAATAGCATAGAGATGTAAGAAAATAATACGTCTGTGCTCAACAGATAACAGGATCTCGTATGCAAGAGAGAAAAACAGATAGTATGGAGAATCAAAAATTTGATTACTGTAAAACTGATACAATAGATGGCGCTGCCTCCTAGCCCATGTGCTCCTATGAGAGAAGCTTCGATGGCATGCTGGAAATAGTAGAGGACGGAGGCTGGACGCTAAGGAATCAGGGTTGTAGCCAGTGATGAAATGGGCTTCACGGGCTTGCTCTTATATAGCCACTAGTCATAGTCGGTTAGACCCAATTAGGAGACTGACCCAGTCCCCCCAAACCGGCCGACTGGAGGTCGGTCTCGAAATAGGCCACCGACCACACGATAGAACCGTGGCACAGAATAGAGCAACTAACCTACGGTCTCCGTTCGGCCCACAGCCATCCGGGATCATCTGGGGCTCTAAACAGGCCCCGTAACCCAAAAGTGGGCTGCCTCAGGAAATGCTCTGTCTACACTCAGTGCAGTCAGTCATGGGATGTCTTCTCGCACTTGCATGTAGCCTAGTTGGCAGTGTGCCAACTCTATCTGAAGCCGTCCAGCCATTAGGCCACACATGCCCCCCATTTGGTGTCCAAACTAGGACCTACCGGATAACCGAGCTACTCAAATTCCTTCTCCTCATATGGGGGGCTTATAAGTAGAGTTAGCTGGTTCCCACGTAGTTACATGAGAGTGGAGCATTGATATCTAACACCCCCCCTCAATGTCCACCCGCAAGTGAACTTACTTTTTTGGCCCAATGCCAAGTCGATGAAGATGCCTCTCCAGCAAGTCTCTTCCAAGAGCCTTCATGAAGATGTCCACAGCATTCTTTGTAGTCGAATAGTACACCAAGTCGACCTCTCCATCCATGATGAGCTCACATACAAAGTGATATTGAATCTCAATGTGTTTTGTGCGAGCGTGAAACACAGGGTTCTTTGCAATCGCCATGCAACTCTGATTGTCACATGATAACTGCGTAGAGGCTTGTTCTACACTGCACCCATGTCCCCTAAAATCCTCCTCAACCACACTGCCTCACAAGAAGCAAAACATGCTGATTTGTACTCAGCCTCGGTAGAAGAAAGAGCAACTTTAGGTTGCTTCTTGCTGACCCATGACACAACTCCAGATCCAAGTGAGAAACAGTAACCTGTCACTGATCTCTTGCTGTCCACGTCTCCTGCCCAATCCGAGTCATAGAATTCGATCAAGATGTTGCCCTTGGTATAGGTGATGCCATAACCAAGTGTGCCTTTGATGTATTTTAGCACCCGCATCCTTGCCCTCCAATGGTTCTCCCGGGGCTTATTGGAAATCCTGCTTATTAGTACACCAATTGCAAAGCTGATGTCTGGCCACGTGTTGCACAAGTAAATCAAGCTGCCCACAAGCCTTCTGTACTTCGCTTCGTCCACTAGTGGTGATGAATCCTCATTTGAGAGCTTCACATCAACCTCCATAGGGGTGCCAACTGTCTTGCACTCAGCCATGCTAAATGCCTTCAGTATCTCGCCAGCATACTTCAGTTGTGAGATGATCTGTTTTGGCTCTTGCCAAACTTCAATCCCCAAACAGAAATGCATCAGCTATCATTTCAAACTCTCTTCCTAGCAAATGCTTTGTCTGTGAGATCTTCTCTTCATGGTTCCCTGTTATGACAAGGTCATCCAAATAAAGGACCATAATCATACACTTGCCTCCTTCTCTGAAGATATACAAATTTGCATCAAATGGGCTCCTCCTGAACCCGTTTTGTAGAAAGTAGGCATCAATCCGCTGGTACCATGCTCGTGGGGCCTGTTTCAGCCTATAAAGTGCCTTCTTCAGTTTACAGACTTTACCTTCTGAATCGGGGATCACAAAACCTGGTGGTTGTTCCACGTATACCTCCTCCTTGAGATCTCCATTTAGAAAGGCAGATTTTACATCCATCTGAAACACGGGCCAACTTCCCTGTGCTGCTAAAGCCAAAACATTGCGAATTGTGGTTAGTCGAGGTGTGGGAGCAAAAGTATCTTGATAATCAAAACCATGTACCTGTGTGAATCCTTTTGCCATGAGGAGCCTTGTACTTATCCAACGTGCCATCGGACTTGTACTTGGTCTTGTACACCCACTTGTTGCCGATGACCTTGCATTTTGGTGGTCGATCCACAAGGTCCCAAGTGTTGTTCTTCATTGTGGAGCCATACTCTGACTGCATAGCCTCCATCCACCTATCATCACCCTGTGCCTCTTCAAGACATGGGTTCTTCAGCATGGATCACGTTTGTCATTAAAGCATAGTTGACCAAGTGTTCCTGCGCCCTTCTTTGCTCCTCTAATCTCTTGGACCGGTGGTGTTCGGATGGTTCCTCCTCAATGGCTGGAGGTTCTCTACCGTCCAAAAGCTGTTTTACCTACTTTGGGAATGGCCGTTGTGGTTCCGCAGGCTCTTCTTCCTCTTCTTTATCTTGAATCCTCCCAAGCACCGTTGGGGGAGTTCGATCTACTATTGGTGGTTGTACTGGATGGATATCCTGGTCTGGGAAGGAAGCATCCTCCTCCAATTGATGCGGCTGTTTTGAGAAGACCACATCGCGACTTACTATTACCTTCTTGGTAATAGGGTTATAGAGACGGTAACCCTTCACCTCTTCACTCTGTAGCCCAAGAAAATACACTTCCGGCTCTTTGGTTCCTATTTGGTCCTATTAGCATCAGGGACATGCACAAAACAGTCACATCCAAAAACTCTGAAATGTGCAGCTGAAGGTTTCTTACCAGAAAAGGCTTGCAATGGAGTCATCCCATTCACAGCCTTTGTGTAGCTACAATTCAGAATGTAAAGTACCGTGTTACATGCTTCAGCCCAGGAAGTCTTTGGCAAATCTTTCCCTTTCATCATACTCCTGCCCATTTCGCGATGACGTGCATCTTGCACTCTACTACTCCATTTTGCTATGATGTATGTGGCGGGGGTTTCTGCCTCTTGATCCTGTGACTTTTGCAGTAACTTTCGACTTCACTTGATGTGAACTCACCACCTCTGTCTGATCTCAACTTCTTCACCTTCCTCCCTATTTCTTTCTCGACCATTACATGCCATTCTTGAACTTACTAAAAGCCTCATCTTTAGTCTTCACGAAGTATATCCATATCCTTCTACTGTAGTCGTCGATCAGCGTCATGAAGTAGTAGGAACCACCCAACGCTTCCATCTCCATCTTTCCGTAGAGGTCTGTGTGAATGAAGCCTTTGCCCTAATGGCCTTTTAGGAAAGGGCTGTCGATGTTGCTTGTCCATCATGCAAGCTTCACATACATCGGGCAGATCTATAATTTCTGGTAGGTCTGCAATCATTCCAGTTTTATGCATCTCCTTTAAAGAACTAAGGTTTAGATGACCAAACCTCTCATGCCACAGCTTAGTGTTGCTCACATCGGCTCGAGCACTGAAAGCTGAGAGTTCGTAGATGTTGTTGCGTTGTGTACCTTTACCAATGACTTCCCATGAAGATCCAAAATCTGTGCACCATTATTATCAAATTGAACTTTGAGGTCCCGATCCGTGATCGTAGAAACGGACAACAAGTTCCTCTTGATATCTGGCACATAAAGAACATCGGACAACTGTTTTACAACTCCATCTGACTTGAGAGCAATCGTACCTTTTCCTTTTGCTGGACATTTTGCATCATTGCTGACTGCTACCAGGATGTCATTCCCTACCGGGTGTAGAGAGGTATACCAATCCTTCCGACTGGTCATGTGACGCGATGCACCACTGTCAATAATCCAAGGTTCTTCCGCAGGTACATGAACTGCCTCCGTGCAAATCTCCTCAATTGCTACGAACAGCTCTACTGGTACTGCCTGCACGCTGTTGCTAGAGGTAGTCAATAAAGAGAGCGACAAAAGACAAGTGAGGTAAGAAAAGTGAGCAGTGAAAACCAAGAGAGTATACTTTACATAGTTAAAGTCATGATTCTAACATGCAATTCAAGTAACACATTTAACATGGTCCATCTAAGAAATACATGGTCCATTAACAAATTAAACACTAAATGTTTTGACTGGAAGGACATTAAGATAAGTAGTGATGTTGTATGTGAAGTCATGCAAAAAGGAAAAAATAATAAAATAAAGCAAGCATTTGCCTTCTTGCAAATGGGAAAATAATAGTCTCATCATCACCAGCCCCATGTGGCTATATTGTACCCCAAGTGTTTCTTTATGACTTTGTTCCATGGAGGGATCCCAACATTCCCCTCCATCTTAAAACTATTTAGGAAGACAAACAATCCACCCAAAAAATTTGCAAGAACGATCTTATTGGATCTCTATGAAACAAAGGTTTAAAGTTGAAATAGGCTATATCCATTTCATTCCACCAGGCATCATTTTTACATTCATAGTGGCCATATTAGTGGCCATATAGTATTTACAACAACAGCCATTTACAACAATAGCATTATAGAACATTATTTGGATGTTGACTTCTGTCCTTTAAGCATGGTGATGGAACTCCATGAAACAAATTAAAGATAAGAAAAAACCTAGAAAGATTGATCACGAACTATGCTATCCACGTGATCTCGAAGCCTGTAGGTGGTTCGAGGATTCAGAACCCAATGCAAGAATCAAGCGCACCTCATGATACCAATTGATACCACTCTAATTGAATTGATCTAACAGTTTACATTCATCACATTAAATCCAAGGTCCCACATTCTCTAAATGATCCTATCCAATTAGCGTGCTTAGTATATTATAGATATGACAATTGACTTAGGATCTGACAACTAGAAACAAAAAAAGCCAACAAACATGATCATACAAGCACTATAATATCTTATGGAACATGATAATCCATCACCAATAGTCTTTCTTAGTTTCCTTTCAATGATTGAAGACCAAGTTGAAGCAATAAATTGACTTATAATTCAACAACAAACTGAAGCTCAGGTCGAACTTGTTGAGCATTCATCATCAACAAAGACACAACGAACTTGTTTCATCCCTTTGATCCTTTGAACAGTCTTATCTCTTTTCACCATTTCCCTTGCCATTGCTTCTGCATAGCATGGTAGTTCACTACACACACAATATACAGTGTAAATATATATAAGAATGTAAAAATAGCACTAAAGTTTATATGACTATTTGACTATTGAACATTATTGAAATATTTTTGCGACATATCACATTTAAGAATGCAAGCAATGAACTCTACACCCAAGCACACCATGCTCCATTCCTACCTTCAAAACAACATGTATGACAAGACGTACTCATCCTAAAGCATTGCATTTGACTTTCCAAAAGAAATTACTTATCATTTGCACTTCATAGTTTGACCAATATCACATAAGATCACATGGAGTGAGTCTTTAATTAAGTGTGGCATAAGAGAATAGTTAGATGAGTGCTAGAATTTATGTGTCTTCCTCCAATCAAAAGTATTAAAAACACCAATCACCATAGTTTGTCATTACCCCTGACCATGTTAATCACACAACTCTAAAATGTCACTAAATATCACCAAAACAAGCACAAAAGAAGTCAAGCTAAAAGTAGCTCACTATGAGTCATAAGGGTTTTTGAGAGGCTCAATAGCATTCTCATCACCCTCAATGTCTTGATCAAGAAGTTCCAATCGAGCTCTCTTTGCATTGGCGGTCTGCACAAGTGGCTCCACAACACTACTCACAATGAAAACATCATTATCAAAAGAGAAGCATGCACGCCGATTTGCCAAGCATGCTCTCATGAGAGGTGCCACACCACATCCCATCTCCATGCACAAACCACTAGGAGGACACAAAAGGATCAACAAACACTCAATGAAACTAGCAGATTTCTCTAATGCTCCTCGAGCTGTCTTTTGTATGTCAGGGAGATAATGAGTCCAGTGGTCACTCATTTGGCAAACATTCAGCTTGTCAAAAAGAGGTTTACTCTCCACATGGAATGTTGGTGGTTTATGGCCCACACGCCTCACAAACACAAGCATGAAGGATCGCATCTGCAAGATGAAGGAACATATGTCATTGACATTTTATCTCTCACACCATACAATGATAAGAAGAAACTTCATGAACCCAACTCACCAACATATCTTCTCCTTCATGTACATTTATGTGACCATATGGAAACTTTTCTAGCGACGGTCCACCTCCAATCCTTGTGCATGAACATATCGTTCCATCCATGTAATACATGGTCCTTCATATACAGATCATACAAAATATCCATATTGTCAAAGAGCATCCATGCTCGAAGTCTTAAATGGAAGTAAAGCAAAAGAAGGAAGTAAATGGATGTAAATAGAAGCTTACCTACCAATGGACAGATGAGTACCAACCACCCATCATCATCCAACGTCGCTGCAGCTACAGCTATGCCATACTTCAAGTGATCCTCTGTGATTTTGTTCCATGAGGGGAGGCCAACATCTCCACAAATATCAAAACCAGTTGGAAAGTCAAGCATTATAAAGTTTGCAGCCCACTTCACCTTCTTGCCAAATCTCCTATAGTCTGTTTCTTTTTGAGCCACTGCTAAGAAAAATTCATGAGCTTGCGTGTAAACACCATTCTTCTTCCCATCAACAAAGTCCAAGCCCATGGCAATATAATCTCCAATGGAACAATTGCAAAGCAATGTGTCTCCTCGACACACAGTGGGATCCATAGGTGATGGACAATGAAACTCAGTCTCCATGTAGGCCTCAGAAATCAATTGCATCCATGCAGTGGTACGATGATTTCCCTCCCATACATAAAACATCTTCTTACACATAAACTGCCACTCTTTTTTACTTGCAAGCTCCTTTTCAAATTCACCTTCAAGTTCCCTCCACAATGGTGTCCATGTTTCTCTGACTTCATTTGTGACTTTTGTTTCCTCCCCATTTGAAGTGCAAAGAGAAACAATGAAAGCCCCTTTTTCAAGTAAGTAACCTTCATATTGAAAAGCACTTTTAAGTGTTGCCACATTAGACCTCAAACCACGTACACGAGCATATAGAATCATCCTACACAATGGTATTCGTGGACACTTATCAGAGCCAAGGAGTCTGCATCTGCCAATGACATCACCTCCTCTTGCCATCTCCACCTTCATTTTTGCAAGATCGACATCTATCTCTTCATCCTCTTGTGGAAGTGACCACTCAATTTCTTCATCCATACCTTGAATTGTAACACTATCCACTTCAAGAACCTCTCTTTCGTTCCCTACATTGTCATGGACAGATCCCTCACTCGGGGGGCACTCTCTTTTCCTTCTTTGTGCCCTTGCAGTAGTGGCAAGAGGAGGCTTTTTGTTTTCACAAAGATTCAAAACCCTCTTCTTGACCATGATTCCAAGTTTGAAATCCACCAATAACAAAAAGCAATCCATGATGAAAAAACAATCAATCCGTTATTTTTCGAGCATTTGCTATATCAAGGCAGGCCAAAATTCACCTTTTTGCTCAAGCCCCAAGAAATGGCTCCAAGAGTAAGCACGAGCACAACACTAATATGTCCTCCTAAATCTGCACGAGGAACAACCTTTTGCACAACGTATTAATACGCTGAGCTAAAATCTGCAAATTGCCTTGTTTAATGACATCTGAAATCTTGCCTTCCTCAAGTGCAAATATGGAATTTTCATAGACAAATCGTTTCCTAAAACACATCATTCTTGCCAACAAATCACCTCAATGGAGAATTGATAAAAGGCAAACTATAAAATCTTTGTAGCATGAGAAAATGGTAGAACATTTGGAAAAAAGCAAGATTAAAAGGTTTTCAACCACGTATTAATACGCGTGCTCTACCAATGAAAAAAATGCGTTTAGAGCTTGCTTGAAAGGCCTTCATTCCAAACTTGTTACAATGGTACTTGATTTTATCTCCACGGCTCTAGTTGAGTTGGAGACGAAGATTTGATCAAAAAGCTTTGTGATCTGTGAGGAAGTGGCAATTCAAAGAGTGATTTAATTAAAGAGGAAGCGATAATTCAAACTAAGAGGAAGTGATAATTCAAGCATAAACTACTTCCTCACATGCAAGGAAGTCATATCAGCTTGCTTTGATATGAGAGTTTGGCACCGTGTATTAATACGCGGTGCTCAAGCCATGAAAAGGCGAAGATATATGTCGGTTCCATGGATAAAGAGCTTGTAGAGAAGGCACTTTGGCACTTTGGCACTTTGTAGAGAAGAGCTTATATAATACACTTTGGCACCGCGTATTAATACGCGGTGCTCAAGCCATGAAAGGGAGCTGCCTTTTGTCAGAAGAAGAAGAGATCGGCATCCTCTTCTTCATCATCTTATAAAATCAAGAAGAGGCAACTATGGCGCTCATGAAAGATCAAAACATTTGGCAGAGTACTCAGAGGTGCTGAGGGGGCACCCGCGAGTTGCTTGCCTAGAAATGGGGACTTGGAAAATGCTAAGAAGGGCAGTAAGGAGCCGACAGTCAGTAAAGAAGACAAGCATCACCGCCATCAACAGCATTTCAGAAATGAAGGATTTCGCACGAGCTCAAAGGCGCCTAAGAACTCCACTGCCTCCCCTACATACTAAACATAACGACACAATGGACGCACTCACGAAGGTGCTTTTCTTTTCCTAGACACTCAGGTATGCAACATGCAAGACAAAAATACTAAAACAGCCCAGAATTCCATCGACAACGCAATCGAACACCCTTGAAATCACTCCATACACAAACAAACGACTTAGACATCACAAGGCTCTGGAAGGCCATTTTCTATGCCCGTGAACATTGGCATGTAATAATGGAAAGTTGCATGTCGAAGAGTCTTCGGGATATACCCGCAAAGCAAGACCGTGATAGAAGCGTTTGGAAACCATCTAAGAGTCTTTCAGATACATCTACAGTAGAAGCAGGACCGCGACAGAAGCATTTGGAAGCCAGGAGAAAAGACATTGAGAAGCTCAAGAGAGAGGCTGGGAGATGAGGGAAGCCGTCAAGTAGACATGTTACAGAGATGGGGAAATTTCAATCGTAGTTGAGATTGGAGCAAAAGAGATTGAAACGGCAGTAAGTTGAGGTTGCAGCGAGGCCGTTTCAATCTGGACCGACCTCGACCAGTTGCATTTTCAACGGAAGTTGGGAGTGAAACGGCGGTGAGGAAGAGAAAGATTTGCTGGAGACCTTTAGAATTTTTGACAGACATGACTACGGATTCATTTAGTGCAAAGCCCACAGTGAGTCCTTTCGCAAGCGTTGAGCACTGCAATGGCGCCATGGCGCTGGCTACCTCTTCGATGTGAATTCTATTTCTCGTTTGCCCTTGTCTCGAATAGCCAAGCTTCATTTTGATTTCGTCACGTAGGAAATTAAGTTCTCGATCTATATGATTCTAGCACAGGCCTATGAACCGCCGAGCCCTCATTTTCTAGGAGCTGATCAATGAATTGACAAGTTTCAACAACGCTAACAGACAAGTAAGAAACGGATGGAAGAATCGGAAAGGAATGCAAACAGAGAAGCGTACCAGGTTTTTATGGTCCGATCGCCCAGAAGCTTAAAAAATTTCACGTTCCCCTTTCACGTTCTCATCATTATTCTTCAAAACATTTGCAATCTTGACATCGTGAAAGGGGTACGTCAAGATTGCAAAGCCATTGGAAGTTGGAAGTTGGGAGCAGCTCGTGAAGCAACTTATGGAGCTTTTGAGAGCTTTTGAGAGCTTTCGGTAGAGCCTTACATAGCATGCGAGCTTTTGGTAGAGCTTTCAGTAGAGCTCGTGAAGCGTTCTGGAGCTTTTGAGAGCCGCTAAGGAGCTTTTGGTAGAGCCTTACGTTGCATGCGAGCTTTCGGCAGAGCCTTACATTGCATGCGAGCTTTCGGTAGAGCTTACGGTAGAGCTTTCGGTAGAGCCTTACATTGCCGTTTAAGTCCGTTTCGATGGCTTGAGAGCAAGCTGTAGAGTTTTGATGGCGAAGGTGCTGTTTAAGTCCAGTCGATGGCTTGAGAGCAAGCTTGAAGCAAAAGGAGGAGGGAGAAGAGTGAAGATGCTTGTGAGCAAGCTTGAAGCAAAGCCTGAAGTGAAGATGGAACTGACAGTTTCATTGAACGTCAGTTTTTAGTATTGAATGTCAGTTTTCATTGAGTTAGGAGCATTAGATTTTAATGAAAACTGACAAATGGAGCGTCAGTTTTCATGCGAACTGTTAGATGGCAGCCGCTTTAGATTATCGGTAGCACTCGGTTAGTTCTTCTAGTTAGGCAGAACACTCGGTTAGGTAGAACACTCGGTTAGGCATAATTATTAGCATGAAGTTAGAAGTTAGCTTGATGGAAAGCTAGATCATTATCATGATAGTTAGAAGGAGGTTAGAAGTTAGCGTGAAGTTAGAAGTTGGCATGATAATAGAAGTTAACATGAAGTTAATAGAGCTTCAATATCGACATCATCAGTTGGTGGCTCATTGCATGAGTTGTAGGAGAGGTGGGTCTCGTCACCTTCTACTGCAATTCTCAAAGCTCTCCATTTCTTGACACCTTCTCCAAGGCCTCCCCTTCTCGTCACCTTGTACTGGCTTTGCACTTATGTTCTTCTATCTAAGACAATAGAATGGCACCTCAAACTATTCTACTGAAATATTTGCAATCTCAAACACTTGCTATTAGATATGATACTGAGTTTTGTGAGGTTGCATTAACAGACATTAAGGACCATTTTGCCATTGGAGATCAAGAGATTCAAGTACATCAACAAATTGGAATTGAAGATGTTGCTATTTGTCAACCTTTGGTGGATTTGGAAGGGGGAGAGAAAGGGTTCAGATTGGATGGCCGAACCCATCAACATTTCATGGTGGTCGTAAGAAAAATAGTGTCAAATGCATCATCTACTTCTGTTGAAGAGGTGAGTGTACTTACGATTTTGCAAAGGCTTCCATTGTCTAGCTCTTTGCATTCGCCTTTTCAAGTGCGCAATTGATGCATGTCGTGTAAGAACTTCCAGCGAGATATGATGGATATGTTTTGTTTGAGCTACCACCAATAAGTTCAGGCTCTCCTATAAAAGGAATGGATCAGAGGTGTGATGGGCATATTTGGATAGAGTATACGACAAGCACACAAGAGTTTTTTAGAGGTGTTGTAAGATTTAGCAGATGTGGAGGTTATTTGAGGTGTTATAATGTGGATTGTGCTTACAATGAGCGCACTGGTTTAGTAAATGAAACATAGTGGAAAGGCAAGCTAAAGAAGACACCCTCTGTAGGGCCACTCAACAACGAGATAGGAACATTAGTTTGCAAGCATTGTGGTGAGTCACCAGAGTGTGTAGAACCATGTGCTACAATCATGTACTATTGTCTCCCACATGACCGTGAAAGAGTTACCAGATGCGCAATTCATATGGGTATGCACAACCACCCTGTGGAACAAGGGATCTCAAGGCAGAAAAGACAACAGGTAGAGGACATGGTTTTGATGCGTGCTAAGGTGTCTCCAAATGCATCCTGTAAGAACATTGAGATGACAGTTATAAGAGACATATTGATGGATATGTTGCTTGTTGATGAAGACACTAAGCATGAAGAATTAACTGAGACAAGGCTAAATGAAATGCTGGAAACAATAACCCCTTTGTGCCATCGGAGGCGCAAAGATCTATTGAGTGTGCAAGAAAGAATTCTTCCATTGGTGATGGAGGCTTGGATGCAATCCTTGCCTTGAAGAAGAGATGTACTTATCCTTTCCTGCAAAGTATATTGTTTCCTGGCCAACTACAAGATAAGAGTCAACCTCATATTTTTAAAATGTCCTCTATAGGCCCTGCCTCTAGAGTAGATCTTGTTAATAGAATGAGGCCTGGGGGAAATCTTGGTCAAATGTGGGTGCATTTTGATCACATACAACGTGTTAAAGGGTGGGCCACTATGGCTGCTCATGTATATGACCCCTATATATGTGAGCTATTGAACATTGCTACATGTGAGTTTAAAGTACAGAACACAGATGCACAGGTGCAATTTTGGCACATGTTAAATGAGCAAATGTTGCAAAATGAATTTGAGAAACCAGACTTTCGAGGGTTTATGGCAGATAGTGCTGGTTCAAATTGGTTGGTTGTAAGGACTGTGTACAATGGAGGGCCGAAAAATAGAATGGAGGGAAAAGAGAGAACTTGTATTTTCCATTGGGAAATGAGTATGGTTGATCACACAAGACATTGCATTACCTCCCAGTTTCAAGAGGAACACAAATCATTATGCCTAAGTTGGAGAAACACAACCACAGATGCCGCAGCAGATGAATGGAAAAATAGGATTAGAAAGTTTTGGTCTCCTAGCCATGTGAAGGAAGGTGAATTGACTGTCCTCCAAGTCTGGATGGCCTTTTGGGACATTTGTGTTAGTCAATGGGGAGGCATGTTCTTAACGCAACATGAAAATGTTGGCTTTGTACCTACAGTAAATCTATCTAAGAACAAGCACTCTAGCATTAGAGCAGGTCATGGGTTGCAAAAATATGTGTCTCTATACGAAGCTTCGGTTTCAGATCTTGCAATGAGTGCTTTACAAAGTGCCCATTATCATGCATACATGTTAGGAAAGCACTCTGGGACTGGACTAGATTTGGAGGTGTTGCGAAGACGAGTTTCTGAGGGTAATTCAAGTAGAGCACAACAAAATAAGCTTGTGGATTTGACAGAGGTTGTGCTAGAAGAGGCTGGATTGAACTCTCCAGAGTTGAAGAGACCCATGACTAAACCCTTGACAACAAGAAGAAAGATGGGTTCAGGATTACCTACTGAGGAGTATGAACTAGACAGTCATCGTTCCGAGTACATCACAGTGACAAAAAATAGAGTGCTTGGTAAAAGAGGAAAGCCAAATATAGCAAGCCATTTAGGTCAACCAATTTGTAAAGAGATAGATGTGCATGTTGCCAATTGGGCAATACGGAGAACTAATCCACACAGTGTTGTCACATGCTTTGGGTACATGAAAGATATGCGAAGGAGGTGTGGGGTGTTGATTAATGCACAGGGTAGAGGGGCTGATCATGGAGTTCCTACACCATGCTTCAAAGGTAGAAGACAACATCCAAATGGAATCACAGAGCAATTTATCTGGTTTTGCAATACAACGGTGACCCATACTTGGAATGTGGATCGATCTATTCAAGGTGTGCCAGGGGATTCACCTGGTGTGTGGAAGGTTGCTGAGGGAACCTCTCTAAGTATTGAAGAGATAGCTGAATTGATAAAAGCAGGCTTTGTCCTTGAGGATGTTGGGCAAGGTGATCCAGTGCAACAAGGCAACACAGAAGCCATGCACGTCCATGTCATCGTGATGGAAAGATTGTGAGATGGAAATCTAAATTGATTCAGGAATTCAAAGAAAGGATTGCGAAGGCAATGATAGAAAGTGGCGAGGTTTTGAAAGAGGATATCATTGTTCCAAATGTGTCACATGTGTTTCACGTGCGGACTCTAGGCTCAATAGCTAAGAAGGTTAGTTATGCTGTGACAATTGCGGAGTTTCCACGTTGCACTTGTTTGGACTTCGCACAACGTGATGCAAAAAAGAATGCATACATGCCTTGCAAACACATATACTTCATATTCATTTTAGTGCTCGGTCTCGTTGTAGAAGTTCATCAATTCATGCATCAGGCTGCACTTACAAAGGTGGAGTTGTTTCATGCCTTAGCTGGTGGTATAAACCTTTTGCACGCATGGAGTAGGTGCACAAGAAGGTGGCAAAATCCTAACATGTGCAGAGTGTATGGAGAATGGTGGCAATGTATGGGAGATGAAAAGAGATCCCTGTCTCAATTTTGGTAATGTTTTGCACATACAATAACAAGGATTTGTGGGTTTGGTATATCAATACCTTTAGTCTTTACAAATGTTTGAAAGTAAGTAGAGCCAAACAAGTGTGGAGTAGATGAAAGAGACATCTCTATATTTCTTTAGTATCTATTGCATAAACATGTCATGGACACTTTTTGTAAGTGCAAGGTCGATGGGCTGTGATTTTCATATACATGGAAATAATGAAGATCTTTTGGTTTGGACTAGCTTCAGTACCTTTGGTATTTCACTCTACTGTGCATGAACTTTTTTTCCATTAAAATACTGGATGCATTATGAAATATGCTCCACTACATAAAGCAAGTACATGAAAGTGGACTGATGGGATTTGATTGTTTGAGAACTAATTTGGCATCACTGCCTGCCTAGCTTAATTCTTTGCATGGCTTCCTTGCTGTTACTAAATGCTTTCTCTAATGGCTTACCCCATTTCCATAAATTTAAGGTGCCATGATTAAGGAGACTGTGAAACTCTTCTATCCTCAGATTATTCATGAAAAATGTGTGTGGCTTTGAAGTACAATACAGTGTCATGCAAAAGCCAAAATAAAAGTTTATTTCTATGCTCATATGATGTTAGGATAGATGGATAAAAGGTTGGGAAAATAATCCAAAAATTGAAGCTTCTTATGCTCCTTTTATTTGTTGTAAATAAGAAATAGATACATATATAGATAGATTTTGATCATCCATGTGAGAGGTAATACATAT
This sequence comes from Dipteris shenzhenensis, assembly GCF_047967505.1. Lineage (NCBI taxonomy): Eukaryota > Viridiplantae > Streptophyta > Polypodiopsida > Gleicheniales > Dipteridaceae > Dipteris > Dipteris shenzhenensis. The sequence goes on along the minus strand of NC_141622.1, from coordinate 38,728,846 downwards.
ATAGACAGATTTCGTTCATCCATGTGAGAGGTAATGGATCTTTAGAGGTGCCTATAATGAGAAATAGGATTGGTTACAATATTCTTTCCCCAATACAATAAATGAATGATTTGGATGGTTTGCTCACTTTTTTATGCTAGGTGTAATAGCTCTGCTCGGTTTTTCTTGCTCGCTTTTTGGTAACCCTCCTGTTGCTGGACTCTTTCTTTACTCCGTTCTTCTCATCTACAATCTTCTTCCGACACTCATTCTGCTTGTGCCCTACCTTGTTGTAATAGAAGCACTTGACCTTCTTCTTTCTCTTTTTATCATCAGAAGAAGATGGGTTACCAGAGTCCTTACCCTTACCTTTCTTTGATCCAGCCGAATCTTCTCCAGTTCTCATCTTTTGATGCATCTCCTCCTCCAGAAGCATAGGGCTTAAATCCTCAAAGTTGAGGGGTGAATTTCTATTCTGTGTATTCAACACCGTAACAAGACCGTCGTACTTTGGTGGGAGAATCCGTATGCACCTTCGTGCTAGATTCTTGTTGGTGATGGTGATGCCAATCGCAGTCATCTGATCGCGCAGATTCTTCACCCTGGTAATGAACTTCTCTGCCATTTCAGATGTAGATAATTTCTCGTTCGTGAGTTGAGTCTCCAGATTTTGAATCCGCGTCTGATTCGTGGTCTCGTACTGATTTTTCAAGACCATCCATGCCTCCTCCGCTGTGGTGACATGTTGAATTAACGCCATGATAGAATCACTTACACTGTAGACAATAGAATACAGCGCATCTGTATTTCTTCTTGTCCACGCGAGAATCTCATCCGTAGTTGGTACTATCTGTTGTCGTGCATTGGCTGGATTCAGTCTCGCAACCGGCTTCATGTCCACCCCAGTAGTAGTATACCAAAGCTCGTATGCGCTTAGGATGGTCTTCATCTTAAACTTCCAAAGTGGATAGTTAGTGTCGTCCAACTTTTCGCTTTCGCCGAATGGTGGGATTCGCGTCTTGGGGGCTAGGCCATCTCTCACAATCTGCTCGCAAACAGAAACACACTACCAAATCTTCTTGCTAGAGCCCAAGCTTTGATACCATGTAAGAAAACAATACAACGTCTATGCTCAACAGATAATAGGATCTCGTATGCAAGAGAGAAAAGCAGATAGTATCGAGAATCAAAAATTTGATTAATGTAAAACTGATACAATAGATGGTGCTACCTCCCACCAGCCGTGCGCTCCTGTGAGAGAAGCTTTGATGGTGTGCTAGAAACAGTAGAGGACGGAGGCTGGATGCTAAGGAATCAGGGTTGCTGTAGCCAGTGATGAAATGGGCTTCACGGGCTTGCTCTTATATAGCTACCAGTCGTAGTCGATTAGACCCAATTGGGAGACCGACCCAGTCTACCCAAACCGACCAACTGGAGGTCGGTTTGGGCCACTGACCACACGATAGAACCATGGCATAGAATAGAGCAACTAACCTACGGCTCCGTTCGGCCCACAACCATTCGAGATCATCTGGGGCTCCAAAACGGGCCCCGCAACCTGAGAGTGGGCTGCCTCAGGAAATGCTCCGTCTACCCTCAGTGCGGTCAGTCATGGGATGTCTTCCCGCACTTGCATGTAGCCTAGTTGGCAGTGTGCCAACTCTATCTGAAGCCGTCCAGCCATCAGGACACACATGGCCCCCATGTGGTGTCCAAACCAGGACCTATCGGATAACCGAGCTACTCAAATGCCTTCTCCTCATATGGGGGGCTTACAAGTAGAGTTAGCTGGTTCTCGCATAGTTACACGAGAGTGGAGCATTGATATCTAACAAGAGAATGAGCTATAAGAGCAAATGTATGCACAAGCAACAAGTTAAACAAGGTTAATGAGGATAGACATGTCATAAATGCATTGATAAGTATATTTTCTATGAACTAGGGTGATGGCAAGGCATTATCAGTTAGGGTCAATACCTTGGAAGCCAGTCTTTGAATTTAAGTTAGATTGATTAGCTAGGGAGGCAGATAATAGGTAATGATAGTTGTCTAGTGGTGCAAGACTAGATGCAAGGATAGGGAAAGAATATAACTCTCAATTGGCAAACAGAAATTCCATTTCATGTAGATGATCTTGAACTGGATGCTTCATTAGGTGATTTGTGTCGGGTATGTACATGACATCATGTGGTCGTTGCTTCCACTTGGTTTGTCTTATCAAGCCCTTCCCAACAATTGCCTATGCAATTGTGAGTTTTCTAAAGTACTTTATAGTCTTGGGATTGGCATAAATATCCTAGTGACAATTGACATAAATATCCTAGTGACAATTCAAAAGTTCAAACATGTAGAGGTAATGTTCCTCTCAATGAAAACATTGATGAGTTTCTTGGATCGATGGGGGTGGAAATGTCGGGGGAGGTTCTTTTGTAATGATCATCCCATTGCTTGTCCAAGTGTAGTTTTATGTACTTAGACTATTAATGAATGTGTCATTCTATTAATGAATGTGTGCCTTCTTCATTTCTATTGATGAATGTCTCATATCTATTAACGAACATGTATCTTCTTCATTTCTATTAATGAATATGCGCTTGATGCATAGAGGTCTCACACACACACACACACACACACACACACACTTCCTATTCATTTTTTCCTTAACAATTACTTTACATTTTTCCTTTCCCCTCCCCCCCCCCCCATCCCCCAACCCCACCTCCCTTCTTTTTCCTTTTACTAAATTCCTCTCCCCCCCCTTACAGTTACACTCTTAGTTCCTTCTCTCTCATTTACACTCCCTAATCTCCCTAATTCCCCCTAAATTTCCCCTAATTTCCTTTACAATTACTTTACTTGTTTCCTCAACCCCAACCCCCCCCCCTTCCCTTCTTTTTCCTTCTCCTTTTCTAAATTGCTCTCCCCCCTTACATTTGCACTCTCATTCCTTTCTCTCTCTCATTTACACTCCCTAAACCCCTTTTTTACCCCTAATATTTCCCTTATTTTCCTAACCCCCTAATTTTTCCCTATTCTCCTTTTTCCCTACTTTCTCTATCTTTTCTATTTCTCTAATTGTCCTATTTTCCTATTTTTTCTATTTTCCTATTGTTAATTTTCTCATAGTTCCATTTCTCCTATTTTCCTATTTCCCCCTTTTTTTCTATTTTCCTAGTCTTCCTAATTTCTTATTTTTTAATTTCCTCATTTCTCCTATTTTTCTAGTTTTCCTATTTCTCCTTTTCTCCTAATTTACCTCTCATTTACCTACTTTCCTAATATTCCCTATTTCTCCCCTTATTCCTATAATTATCTAAAATTTCCCTTATTTTCTATTTTACCTAACCCTACCTAAGTCTCCTTCCTATTTACCTTTTTCAGCCCCTAACTTTCTAAAGTCCCTAAATAGTCCTACCTAATAGTCCCCACCCATTCGCGCACTTCTTAAACTAATAATCTAACGCCCCTCCTTGTCTTGCGTGGCCCTTGATGAACCGCCTTCCCAAACTAACTAAATAACCCCCTATCTACCTTGACTCTCCCGCTCCCAACTGACTCGACCTCCTCTCCTTTATAAAGACTTGTTATTCTAGCTTCTCTCCCCCACACTACGCTGCCTTCATTACTTTAACCATCACCTCATACTCCTTAGCCCCCCGCTGCTAGCCTATGCTCTTTGCTGTTATCTGCCCCCGCCGTCAAGTACCCAAGCTGCCAAGGCAACCTTCTGCTGCAAGCTTCTGACACTACCTCTTGCTACACCCAGCCACTACACTCCCCAAGGCCCCGCTCCACTGTGCGGTCTCGTTTCCCACCCCCTGCCCATCTGATTTTCCTATGCATGCTTCCTCTGTCAACTGGCTCACCTCAACAACGCTGCTGCCACCGTCGCGATGACCTGCCCCCCACTGTACCTGTCTGACTACAGCATGTGTGCGACGCTCTCTCTCCCCTTGTGGACCTTAGTCACCTCACCCTTCTTCTATGGACTCACAGGTAGGCAGACTCCCCTCTTCAATGAAAGTGATGCTGCCAACGACTTTTCAAAGCTCTACTGCTCACTTTATCTCTTTTGAAAAGACTGTTCATCCTTTAATGATGTCACTTCCTTTTTTGTGGATATGTATTGCAAAGTATTTCTATTAAAACATTTCTCTTTTTTCACTCCAAATTTGTCTACTTTTCACTATGAAAGGGGTCTTGTTAATGTCTACTACACACACAGAGGTTCCCCTGCAACTTTGGACGGTTGCACATAGTTACTTTAAGTCATCAAGGCCGCTTTTTGGCTTTTTGACTCCTTTATCTAAATTGTTTTTTCTCTTCTCCCCTCCTTTATAGAAACATTCCTGGGATGTCTCACTCCAGGCAAAGACTCTCAATAACCCACTGCCTGCACCCTCTCCCACTTCTCAAGCAATACTCTCATGCTTTTAAGTGTTTGAGTTCTTTTCGTTTATCAGGACTCATGCTTTGGCAAAAAACTCCCCTCTACTCATCAAAACCATCTCCTTCAATGATTGGGTTAAACTTCTAAAATTCTCCCGCTCTGAAACTAATGGCGCTCTAGCAAGAATTCAAAGAGTTGCTGATAATCTTTCTGCAATTGATCTCGGTGATACCAAAGGTCTTAATGAGTATCACTCCATCATCCCCGGCCTCGCCAATGACATACTCATCCTCAATGGTGCTTTCCCGCTCCACATCCCCACCGGCCTTGCTCCTCCCAATAGCACCTTTCATTCCTTCATCAACCTTGACCTCCTCTCCCCTGAGGACAAAGCTTCTTTTGAGACCCTCTCCCAGTCTCACTCCCAGCCTCACTCCCAGCCTCCTCAACCCCTTGAAGGAAAAGAGCTAAAGAATTTTGCCTCATATGTTCCATTACTCCCCTCCAGACACATCAAAATGAAGGCCCCTTTGCTTGACCATAAAATATGGTGCCTCGACAATCTTAGCTTCCTTGCCCCTTTCACCATCCAGTCTCTTGCCTTCCTTTGCAACCTCTCTTCCAAAGAGGTCAAACAATGAAAAAATGATGCCTACCATGGTCGTTAGCATTTGAATTCTAATTACTTCCTCAACATCCCCTTCTTTCTTAAAATTGTTGATCACTCCAACTGTGGTCTCACTAAGGAGATATTTTTCTGCTCCAAAGGCTCCAACCGACAGGACTCTGGCTTCTCAAACAAAGATGACAATTACTATGTCAAAAACTGTTGGAATGTGTTTCGTCCTTACATTAAATGTACCTGCCTTATCAAGAAGACCAATCTCTCCTATAAATCCTCCATTTTGTGGCTTGACCATGTTTTATGGCACATGCTTAATCACTTAGACATCTTCTTTCCTCTTGGCTCCGTTCCAAGCTAAGCTCTTCGCCTTTCTCAATTGGACTTCTTAGTTACCAAAAGAAGTCATTGTTTCCCTTATCACCTTTTATCATTTCCGAGTCATACTTATTGAAACTACCAAATCCCTTGCACCCTCCATTGACCTTACCTTCCCCTCCTCCTTCCAAAACCTTCCCAATCCTTCTCTTGCTCTCAGCATTCTCTCCCTTCCCTCATCTTCAAAAACCAACCTGTCACTCAAATGCATACACAGTTCCCCTCCCAAATATACACCCAAACTTTAGAAGACATCCCCTCTTGCTCTTGAGATTAATCTTTCGCAAGCCTCCCTAGTTAAAAACTCCTCACCGACCTTCTCCACTGCTTTAGTTCCCAAAGTTAAAGCTCTTGATGATGATGATCTACACTACTCCATCGATTGGGATAAACACTGATCTACTTCGGCTCTTCGATTTTGCAGATTGCCCTTTCTAGTTCACCCGAGGTATGCACTACTACTCTTCTCAACAATGGTTTACTACATTTATAGTTGTCTCCTGTTTAAAAGAATATGAAATATTTTCATGTTTTGTATGCTAACAAAATTCTAACTAAAATCCCTCCCAAGTCCCTTCATAAAAATACTCTACTTTAACATTTCAATTCCCTTTTAGACACTATTCAAACCTTTGACACTTTTGCTTTTAGTTGGAAATATACACCGCCCCTTAGATCCCTTCTCTACAAGCCTAAACTTACTTTCTTATAGCAGAAAACTTCACCTCGTCTTGTCTTTGCACTTCTCTCAAAAGGTTTAAACCGTTTCTCAAATCCTTTGATAACAAACCTCATATTTGTACTTTTGACCCTAGCTTCTTTCATCATCCCTTTCTCCGCTTCCACATTCGTTATGGCCTCAATCACATTCCTATCACACCCTTAGATCCACATCTCGCTCATCAAGCACTCATCCAAACCTTCCACGACTTCTGTTTCTCCCTAAACTTGGACCCTACTCCCCTTTTAGAAAGCCTCTCTCTTCTTTTTTGGAAAGACTTTCGTGCCTTCTTTCCCCTCCTTAAAATCCAAAAGTCTCCTCTTGAAGATAAAACTCTTCTTGAGACGAAGTTAACTAGCTTCTTGGCCATGTTTTCATCACTGGTCTAGATAAGGCCTCCCAAACCCCCATCATTCTTTGCAAATTTTTAGTACACACCCTTACACTTGAAAGATTAAATTCCCCTGAATTCCTACCCTCATCCAACCCCCCTTCCACTACTCTTTCATCCCTTGCTACTACTCTTGATTCCCTCAATCTTCCTTTTACTTTGAACTCTTTACCCTATCTCATGTGCACCTACAAACACACAAACATAGCTTTTGTAGGCTTACCAATGCCCATAACTGGATCTTCTCCTCACTTACTAATCTCTAAGCATTAGGGCTCAAAGAGCTAAAAAACATCATCTCACGAGAGGGAGAAAAATGACATTCTACTTATAAAAACTTTATCAATGTGCCCACAAACATGCTTTGGGGCATTGATTCTAACTTACAATCCTTGTTAGTTTACCCCTTGAGATTCACTCCTTATATTATGCTGACATAGCAAACTGCTAACGAAACCATTCCCCACTTTGGCCCTTTTAGCCTTCTGGAATCCCTCACCTATTTTTGCGAACTTGCTTCAAAAGTAGGCTACAAAGGCTTCTATCTCAACTTGGGAAGTTTCCACCTCACAAAAAGGGTTAATGTAATCTTTGATACATTTCTAAGTTACAACCACCTTCTTCTTGATTCATGTGTTATCCAAGCGAGCTCTCTTTGTTGGACCCAGTCTAAAGGCATCCCCATGGGCTTCTCTTGTTCACCTCTTTGGTGTCACCTGTATTTCACTTCTTTCGAGTTCTGTTCATAAAGAAGTTAGCACGTCTTGGCCTTTCCCACTTTCTATCTATCTTTCTCCTTACCTTTAGGTATGTCAATGCCATCCTTTTCATCAATAATCCCCTTATCACTCTTTTCCTTGACCCCTCCAAACCTCTCAATGAGGATGACCCCCTCACCATCTACCCTCTTCACGTCATCTCCCTTAAATGCAGCTTAACCTCCTCCTTTATCAACACCAACCAAAATCTCATAGGACTCTCCTGCACTTTTTTAAATACTCACATTTCTCTGTACCCCCCTTTTCTTGGAGATTTTTTTTCCACATTTGTTTGGAAGAGAAAACTCCTCAATTTTCCCACCATCTCCCTTATTTACTGCCATAGCAACCGACCGTTTTCATCATCTTACAAAGTCTACCTAACCTTTATTCTCCCTATCCTTTACTCATGTTCTAATGAATTTGATGCCTTCTTTCATTTATCTTTACTTATTGACATTTGCAAGGACAACCGCTTCCTTCCCCACAGAATTAGTAAAGTTATTCACAACTTCATTGCCTCAAACTCCTTTCCACATATTAAACTTAATTTACACACACTTCTTTCCCTTTTTGAGTAGACAATAGGTCATCACACTCGATGATAACCTACTGTCTCACCTTGTGTGATGTACTCTACTGGGGCAAAGGCGGGTACACACACACACATGCACACACACACACACACACACACACACACACACACACACACACACACTTCCTATTCAAATTTTCCTTAATAGTTACTTTACATTTTTCCTTTCCCCTTCCCCCCCCCCCAACCCCACCTCCCTTCTTTTTCCTTTTACTCACTCCATCTGGACGTAGAGGGAAAACTTGAACTCGCTCCCATGTCTTTGCAGTTGCAATGTTCTCACAATCATTATGATCCCCTATGATGCACACACTATAGAAACAAGAAATTTTTCTCGTTTTAATCAGTTGGTTGTTTGAAAAGCCCCATATGCTGTGCAGGCCATGAACTCCTTTAATTTTCTCGCAATCGCGCCGGCTTCTCCTTTACACTTAATCCATTTTCACTTCATGGAACACTCTACGTACTACAGTATTCTTAAGGCTTTGTTTACTATATGTTGAATGCACGCCTGTGGTATTTTTGTATAGCAAATTTGATATTTTAATGTAAAGAACCTTCTTCTAAAGTTGATCTGGGGATAAGTTTGATAACTCCCCCGTTTATGTGAGCAGGTAGTGAGGAGGAGCCAAAGCTTTCATTCCACAAACCTGGAGCAACCTAGAGCCTACATTTTTCGCGAAAGCCTTATAGAATTCCACAGGCAGACCGTCTTCACCTAGCGTCTTACCCTCAGCCATTACATCTACTACCTATTTGAGTTCATCTAAAGTGAGGATTTTTTCGAGGTAAATACTTTCAAAATTCCTCACAGTCTTTCTTCTAGCATCTCTGCAAAGTTGCCTGGCTTGCTTAATAGACTCATTTGGTGGAATAACATTAGATAGCAATTTCTAAATGTGTTGGAGGATGAAGTGAATGTTCTCTGTTGAATCTATTGCTATTAGGTTGACACCCTTTTTCAATAAGGGCACTTCTTCTTGAGCTCTATTTCTCCTGATCAGCTTGAAAATTTCCTTAGTTGGTCTGTCTATATTTCTTGCCCACCATTCTCTTAAATAAGCTTCTGAATCATTGAGATTTAATTGCTCTTGAAGTCTTAGAACTCTTCTGGTTGAGAGTAGCTCATTTTGTGCCACCCTTTCACACATTCAAGCATCTATATCGATACATCTGACCCCACACCTAAAAGGAACAAAAGGAAAAGAAGCTATTTCCTGTTTTTCATCACTGGACGGTTGGTTTAGCATAGACTAGCATAGATTAGTTTTCCATAGATAAGACATATCCAAAGCATCCAATCACAAAGCCATGCCCAAAAATTCTCAATTAGTTCTTACTGGGAGTCAGTCCCTACACTCACATGCAGTTTCACATCATCACATGTCTTCGAACCCAATCTTCCACAGGTTTGTGAGTAGTCTTCAAACTTCAAAGATCAAAGGCAATGGCAAGTGTTGGTGATATTGTACACCATTTTAGATCAAGCAATGCACTTCTACGTGCACTAAATTCACGAAAGGCACTGGATCATCACCAAGGTAATATTAATCAAAACATGTGTGTGGATAAGATGGTAGCATCGGATGGTCAAATGGAGTTCAAATGATTGCCTGAGAACTTACAACTACAGCTTGACAATTATGGATCAGAGAATCAAAATTGCTACTTGTTTGTATTTTTATCGCTTTTTTTGGTGGCACGAGGGACCTTCAAGATGATACAACTGGGATTTCTTATGGTGGTGAGTCGTACACATAAGGACATTGATGCCATGTTTAGCAAAGTTTTTGAGAAGCTCAGGACACTACCTACTGCTACACCCGACCATTGCACTCCCCAAGGCCATGCTCCACTGTGCAGTCTCATTTCCCACCCCCTGTTCGTCTGATTTTCCTACACATGCCATTCCTCTGTCAATTGCCTCACCTCAACAACACTGCTACCACCGCCATGATGCTCGCCCCCGACTGTACCTTCTGACTACAATGTCCATGTGATGCTCTCTTCCCTTGTGGACCTCAGTCACCTCACCCTTCTTCTATGGACTCAGAGGTCCCCTCTTTTCCCTCTCTCGCCTCCTCCTTTATTTCTCCTTTCCTTTATTCCTACCCCTCCTCTTGATAGCCCATCTTACACGTCACCTCAGGAGCATTTAAACCCCTCTTTTTCCTTTATCTCTTTTAAACCTCGTCGCAATCCCCCCATGGGTCTTCGTAATTTCCTATATATTTAAGTATCCCCTCCCCTCTCAACCTCTTTTCCCCTCCCCTCCCCTCTCTATCTACACTTAAGTACTCCCTCCCCCCCCTCTCTATCTATATCTACATTTACTGATATAGTTACCTAGATATATATATATCCCTATGCTTTTATACCCTAGACATCTCCCGACCCTTACCACACTCATCCCATTTAGTTACAATTACTCTTAAGTCTACCGTATTTTAAAAAAAAATTTACTTATACTTTCTTAAGTAGTTCCTATTGGTTTATTAATTAATACTTACATTCGAGTTTAATTTTTCTAAACCCCACCCTTTTTACTCCTAATTGTTGGCTTTTAACATAATAATGAAAGCATTTAATAGAGGGGATTATTTGGTTAAAACTACATTTAAGAAAGCTACATTAAGGAAATGAAATTCCCCCCTTAAACTTTACCTTCCTTTCATTCTAACCTAAGCTATGCCACCTCCCTTACATGTTAGCCGGTTTTTTTAGTGCCACCGCCCACGTTGCCACATCATTCACCTCCCTTATCTTTCTTATACTCACAACTCATGCTTGTATTGCTCATTCTTTTGAGCCTCCGGTGCCTTTCTTCCTCATCGTGGTGGTGAAAGATATTCTCCTCCTCGCTTTCCTCAAAATTTTCCTCTTCCAAGCTGCACAATGGCAATTGCTACTTCCCAGGTTAGCCTTGATCTACTCCTTACATGATACCAACTTATTTTATTTTCTTGTGTAATGTCATTCCAGTTCTCGGCTGTGTCTCTTCAATAAGACATAGTCTTATGTTTTTGCTTGTATGCGGGTTTGATTTACGAGCTTCCTCAAACTGCCCTTCCTTGCATGTTGTGTTAACAACATTTTGGCCTTACGTACTCTTGTCTATGATACTTCTGGTTCTTTCTTGCTTACTGTTCTTGTAAATTATTGCACCTCCTATCCCTGCAATCTTGTTAGATATGGTCGTTTTGAGACCAGCTAGTGAGTGTGGTTTAGTACCTTTCTCGCTTCATTTTTTGCTTGTTGGGATTCACCATAGCTTTTTTGGTCCGTCACCATTTCAAACAACTTATCTCCAGCTTTATTATGCAATGAGTGGACCTTTGCCACTGTCATAACTCCAACTGAGCTATACAGTTTCTCTTCACTTTGCAAACTTGGTCGTTGTAGTGAAGCTTTCAGTTTTGTTCACTTTGCTTGTCCTACAATACGCAATCCGCTCTGATACCTTGGTCTACACAACTTGCCACCCGCCTCCCCTTTACGCATGCTCTTACGAGCTTGCTTCGATAGTTTATAGACAATAGGAGTTATGTTAATAGTCTTACTAATGCTTCCACTTTCCAATGACACGTCGCTCATGGAGAGTCAACCAAAAGAAAAAATTTGCTAAAAAATTACTAGCTTTTCTTTAACTAGGTTCTACTGGATTTACTCTTTGTTTTTGTTGCTTATTTCATTTGAGAAATTATAATATTGGCAATGTAATTAAACGTTTTGAAGTTCTCTCCATACTCTTTTCATGCATTGTACATGCTTAATTGTACTTTATTTAGTAAGTTCTCCTTAATTTTCTTTCTTGTAATAAATTGTCCCCCTTATTCTTGGAGTTAGTACTCATTTAGTGTTTTTTTTCCCTTTTTAATTTTGATTTATCCAAATTAATTGTACTTCCTGTCTCTTTTAATGTGTCCTTTATTACATATTTTCTTTTTGATAGTCTTTTAAGTATAATATTGATTTACTTATTTAAGTTATTTACTCGCTTTCTAACTTTTTAATTGTCTACTTACTTTCTTGTTTTCCTTTTTATAAGTCTCCAAGCTTATTTATTGGTCTATTGTAACCCGTTATTTTAATTTTCCTCCCTTTCCCTTGTGCTAATAAACTTTTCTTTAGTCAAAGATAATTGGTTAATCATGTATTTCCTCATTTGTTTTATGTCTCCTCTAGCATACTTTTTTTAATTTTTTTGGCTTTTAATCATGTAATAATTTGCAACACACACACAATTGTGCACATACTTATAATAGCACATAATCATGCTATAATGATCCCTTTTAAGTATTTGTTTGTTAAAAATTAAAACTTTTATAAGAAATGCATTAACTAATGCTCTTTTAATTACTAATTGCATTTATAGCACATGGGAGTTTTTTTATAGATATATAATTTTGATAGTAATAACGATTGATTGTCATTGGTTTTTGTTTTTAAAATGTTGTTTTATGGGTGTGGAATACCCCCCATTTCTAAAATAGTTTCTCATTTATGGGAGCGAAAAGCCTCCCTAATATTATTTTACATTGACACAAAGTACCCCCCAATAATTATGCTTCATTTTCATTACTGCACTTAGTTACAAAGGGAAAATGTTTAACAGTTTCCTTTCTTCACATGGGTGTGGATGATCCCCCATAATTGAATTCATTTACTTTTTTAACCCCCCAATTTACACACACTCTTACTCTTGAAGGAACTGAAAGGAAGTCATGATGAGATAACAATGAAGGAAAAAATGTATCTTATTCACATGAGAGGAAGTTCCAATATATAGGCCAATGATACATCATTGTATGTGAGCTCAAGAGAGAGCATCCCAGATCCACAAATCACTCCACTGATCTCTCCATGAATCCCTCAATCATCACTAGAACCTTCCACACTCACACCTACTGACTGACACATCATCAATCACACCTACTATAGGCACACTCACCACACAGGTTGTCACACACATGGACACACAAGCACACACACACAAACATAGGTATACCTTCATCAATTTGTTCTAACACCCCCCCACAAATTGATTACCTTGACCCCTAGCAGTAGTATATGGGAAACTTCGTGGCTTGCCCATCTCTGGTGGCAACACACATGATCCCAACCTAGATTCACTCTAAGTTGCATTGGCAGTAGACTCATTTGGACACCCTAGCTCCAACATGATCTCACTCCAATTTTAGTCCCTGGTTTACAATCTCTCTTGGAGGTTTCTTGACAAAATGACTAGCAACCCTTACAAAACCCAATACAATCTTTTTAGGGGGACATCCCAAGGCAAAGAACCCTTATTGACCACACACACAGAAATTCTAAATCGAAGATGTGGGGGAAAACCCCCCTTTGATGGCATATCTTGTCCTTTTCCTTCTTCTCTTCCAAGCTACCATAGTGTGAAGTTCATTGTCATTGGAGAGGTTCTTGGTGTAGCCAATCTGATCCTTGTCCTTTAATGCATCTTCAACAATCATCTTGGTCTTCAGATATTTCCCTTGATTTGTGAGTAATGAAACCAATAATGGATTACCTCCAGCAGTCATAGGGAAGGTCTTACTTTTGTAGGCAGTGTCTATTCCCTTTACAAGTGACACAAATGCCATGATTATGTCATCCATATATATGACATTCATTTCAAGCAACAATGGAAGATGATCAAAGAAACATTCATCAAAGATAGTCATGGGGACAAACTTGATTCTAGTTAGCCAATCTACAAGTGCCCCTCTCTCAAACTTATCAAGTTTTGAGTAGAAGTATCTTGAAAATAATGATTTGTCATGCATCAACAATTGCTTCAGGCAACATAAATACTTAGTACACTTCAAGATCTATCACTTCAAGCAATTGAAATACATATAGAAGAAAATATTTGAAATGACAGACTTTTGGAAAAGTCAAGCTTTGACCAAGATTTCTGAGTTACCCCCGAAATGAGCAAATAGAAATTGGAGGATCCAATTTGACTTGTCCTGAGCAGCAACAAAGGGGCATTTATAGTGCAATGAAAGCTCTTACTGAAGAGAGTTTCCAGTATGAAGCATGAGCGAAATGGTGCACGATTTTGTTCAGGAAACGCTCATGAAAAACGACTGTCTTTTTGCAGAATTCTCCTTGGTCAGTGGACCAAATGGTCTTAGACTTGTACCCAAGACGTCTTATACCATTAACCAACTGTGGCTCGAAGGAATTAGAGAAGTGTATTCACTATCTCTGGAATTGCACGATTGATCGGTCGACGGACTGAAATAGTGGCGTCATGGCGCATGTAGCTCACTTCTATCTAAATGCTTGCTACTGTAGGTTTGCCCTTACTAGAGGAGTCTACTACTGAGAGCATTCAAAAAATTGTCGCATGTGGTAGGAGAACCAAGCTTTGCAAGTTTTGGAGAGAAAGGAGGTGAAATAAGGAAGAAGATGGAAAAGATGAAGGAGGTGATGACATGTGGCACAAAATGGAGGCTAGGAGCTCAAGGAGGACGTGGTTCTAATACCAAATGAAGGAAGTGAAAGGAAGTCATGATGAGATCAACAATGAAGGAAAAAGTGTATCTTATTCATGAGAGGAAGTTCCAATATATAGGCCAGTGGTACATTGTATGTGAGCTCAAGAGAGAGCATCCTAGATCCAAAAATCACTCCATTGATCTCTCCATGAATCTCTCAATCATCCACTAGAACCTTCTACACTCACACCTACTAACTGACACATCATCAATCACACCTACTACAGGCATAGTCACCACATTGGTGGTCACACACATGGACACACAAGCACACACACACAAACATAGGTATACCTTTGTCAATTTGTTCTAACAACTCTATCTTTTGGTCTCTTAGTCTTGATTATGAATTAACCCCCTCTTTTTTATCTTGTTTACCCTTGTGATGGACAACCCCCTGATTTGGTTGATAACTGAATTTGATAGGAAATTCCAGTGAAGAACTCTAACAAATTCCATAGGATCGCTAGGATGTTCACAATCACAGACCCTGCCAAAATGGCCTATATTTCTCAAAAGATGGAGGATGCACGAAGGGAAATGCAAACTTTTGGACAAAAAAATTGAACTACATTTTTATATCGAAAAGCAAAATGCGAGAAACAATAGATAAATTATGACATCCTTTTTTGTGTTTTTGGTATACATTATGAATCTTTTTGTTGTTCTAAAGTTTCTTTGGTATAAGCGATAACAAGCTGGGGAACACAGGCATTACATGTCTTCCAACATGATGCCAAATTTGTTCTAACAAATGGTTTTCTGTGGATGGTGGCAGGTAAGTGAACCCTAACCAAGGTACCTGGAACTTCAAAAAGACGCACTTTATGTTACTCCTGTATTAGTTTCTCAAAGGCATTTGGATTTATTAATAAAAATACTTTTTGATTTTTCTATTGTGTCTATAATGCTCCATGTCTCACTTTATAAGTCTTGATTATCAATGTCTTATTTTATCCTATGGATGGATTTAATTGTATGACTCAGTCGATGATGGGACTTTTTAAATTTAAACACACATTGATTTTCCAACTAGCCTTTGATCGAGCTAGTGTCATACAATTATTTCACATTCAATGGATAATGTTGTTAGTCAAAGGTATAAGTTTTTCCTTTAATAGTATTGGGATCTAATATGACTAATAGTTTCTTGTTATTTAATCATGTTTGCAGAACCACTGGATACCATCTTTGGTTAAGTTGGGATATGCAACAACTTCTTCTTCTGTCATCCCTATCCCACCCTTTGGCACTCAGTGCATCCTCTCATGTTTTAAAGGACCAAACTTCCACAAGAAGCTTCTTGACTTCGAGATACAAGCTTCCTTGAAAAAAACTCCGTCAGCTTTCACTGTTGCCTCTCTGAATGATTGGATCTCCCTCCTAGTTCAGTCAAAGAAAGATAAACTTGACTTCTTAGAAGCCTTCAATAAACTTCTTGTGTCATTACCCCTCATTGACAATCAAGATGCGCTGGATCTTAACTTCTATTTCTCTACCCTACCCTTGATAGTGAATAATCTTTTTTCCCTTAATGGTCTCCCTCCTATCCCCCGTGATGTAAAAACTCTATAGAAATTATCAACCCTCCCTTAGACTTTGACCTCCTTGATCATATTGAAAAAGAAGCCCTTTCTGCCTTAAGCTCCCAACCTTATGCAACTTCTTTGTCCCCTCAAAAGTTTTTGTCTCAAGCTTTCTGTGGAGCTATTCCTCTCCTCCCTTGAGCTTGATTCCATTAGGTTAGAACACAAACTTTGGGATTTTGAGGTTATTAACCATAGGGCCCCGTTTTCAATTACCTCTTTAGCACTCTTTTGTAGTTTTGCTCCCGAAGTGGCGAACCATTGCAATACCCTTGTTGTACAAGCTAAGCATCTCTTAGCCAATGACTTTTTCTTTGATCTTTCCCAAATTAAGCTCTCAGATGTTGACTCATCTAAGTGCTCGAGTACTGCCCTAATTGCCAGAACTAAAGGACCCTTTAATCAAGACAAAGTTCGTGACCCCAAGGAATTTCTCAAAAATTGCTGGAATACTTATTGTCCCTTTCTCAAGTGCCAGTGTAAAAGATCTGACCCTTATTCCTCCTGCTCATCCTCCATTATTTGGTTAGATCACTTGTTGTGGTTTGCTTTCCAAAATCTCTCTAACTTCTTCCCCTTCTCCTTGGGACCAGCCTTGGTGTATGCTTTCATTGGTTGGGTGGCCTTGTTCCCTTCAAAAATTAGAACCGCTCTTATTGTGTACTTTTGGTTCCATGACTTCATGCTAGAAGCAATGCGTAATTTGCCACTTTACTCCCCCAACACGCCCCTGCTTCTATGACTCCAAAACACACCATTGGCCAATACTATTGAAGCTATTCTCTTGCAGTCAAAGAGAACAAAGATCCAAAAAGACAATTTATTACTCCAAATTCCATGAAGAGTTCCACCAAGAAAACTTGAGTGTTCCGAGGTGCAGAAGACTTTGGCAAGACTTCAAAGACTTTAGATTTCAATACAGATGGTGATCAAGATTCATTACCAAAAAAGCCAATGCTTTGTTAGTACTTAATAAACATAATAAAAAAGCGAAAAGGTTTATTCATATTTTGTTTGTCAATGAACTTTTTGATTTCATTATACCAAGAATTTTTTTATTGGAATTATTTGATAAATTTGAGATTAAGAAAACCTTTTCCATGTTTAATATCAACTTTGGTTGGAAATATCCCAAAAATATTGCTGCAACTTTCTACAAACCCTTGGATACGTTTTGTAAATTTTCAACAAATTCCTTATCGTGCATTTGTGCTACTTCTAAAAGATTTAAAACTTTCTTACAAACTTGGATAACTTTGGGGCTCATGTTTTATCAACAGACCCACTGGTTTTTAGACACCCGGTTCTTCAAGACTTTTTGAAAAAGGGTCTTAACCATATTCCCTCTCTCCCACTGAATCCTTATCCAATTATCAAGGAATTATGTTTGGCATGGTCCAAACTTAGTAATTGGATGTGCTTCAATGCCACTTTAGACCACGAGAATTTCATCAAGGGAATTGCCCTTAGAGACTTCAAATCACTTTTTCCTAACCATAGATTTAATAAAAAACCTTGGTTCTTTGACCAAAATATTATGGATGAAGTCGAGTTTCTTACTCAACACCTCTATATTTTTGGGTTAGACAAATCCGTGCAAACCCCGACCTTTATGTGCAAAAAGTTAATAAGACTTGCTGCTTTATAAAGACATAAGTCCCCTGAGTTCTCCTTGACCCAAGAAACAGAAAAAGAAATCTCAGATATGGTAGCAATTTATTCTTTATCTTATGAAATTACTCTCCCTACCAAAGTTACTTTTCCCTATCTTATGGTGGGGACTTTTAAGGTACATAAAAATGCTTTTAGGTGGCTAACCAATGCCCATAATTGCATGTTCTCCAATATTACCGACCTTATCACTAAGCTACTTAGAGCACTTGATTGTGGTATACGTGAGTATTCGAAAAGACTTCACGCGTACCAATGCCTATTGGGTTATCCAAAATCAGTACAACTTGCTGATTAATTTACCTAAACATATCTTCTCTGTTTTTACCTTTGACATCAAATCCTGTTATGAATCAATTCCTCACTAAGGAGATAAGAGCCTTATTGAGTCACTTCAAAATTTTATCAAACTCTTACAAACCTCTGGTTATCTTGGTTTTAAAAAGTCTAAGAAATGTTTTGTGCTTACTAAGAAAAATAAAGAATGTACTATTAATTTGAAAGATTTTATTAATCTTAACATCTTTATTTTAGAAAATTGTTATACAAAACTTGGGGAACTATCTTTCTACAAACTAAAGGCATCCCCATGGGTTATTCTTGCTCACCTCTATGGTGCAACTTATACCTAGCATGGTTTGAGCTGCAATTTATCATTAAATTATCCAAACTTAGAGAAGTGGAAATGCTCAAAGCATTTTATTTATCTGCTCGTTTCATAAATGATCTAATTTTTATTAATAATGACTTTGTGGTAAATTGTCTTTCCCATAACAGATCCATTAACTAACTGACCCACTGAGTATTTACCCATTGGAGATCATCACTATCAAACCCACTTATGACACTTATCATACCACTTTTCTTAACACTTCAATTACACTTTTAAGGCCTTTTATGTTAGATATCAATGCTCCACTCTCGTGTAACTATGCGGGAACTAGCTAACTCTACTTGTAAGCCCCCCATATGAGGAGAAGGAATTTGAGTAGCTCGGTTATCCACTAGGTCCTAGTTTGGACACCAGAGATGAGGGCCATGTGTGGCCTAATAGCCGAATGGCTTCAGATAGAGTTGGCACACCGCCAACTAGGCTACATGCAAGTGCGAGAAGGCATCCCTTGACTGACCACATTGAGGGTAGATGGAGCATTTCCTAGGGCAGCCCACTCTCGAGTTGCAGGGCCCCCGTTTGGAGCCTCAGATGATCCCGAATGGCTCTAGGCCGAAGGGGAACCGTAGGTAAGTTGCTCTATTTTGCACACTAGTTCTATCGTATGGTCGGTGGCCTACCGACCCTCAGTCGACCGTTTTGGGCGGACTGGGTCGGTCACCCAATTGAGCCTAATCGACTATGATTGGTGGCTCTATAAGAGCAAGCCCGTGAAGCCCATTTCATCACTGGCTATAGCAACCCTGATTCCTTAGCATCTAGCCTCCGTCTTCTATTGTTTCCAGCATGCCATCGAAGCACAGGAGCACACGGTTGGGAGGCAGCGCCATCTATTGTATCAGCTCTACAGTAATCAAATTTTTTATTCTCCATACTATCTTGTTTTCTCTCTTGCATACGAGATCCTTTTTTCTATTGAGCACAGACGTTGTATTATTTTCTTACATGGTATCAGAGCTTGGACTCTAGCAAGAAGATTTGGTAGTGTGTTTTCCGTTTGCAAGCAGATTGTGAGAGATGGCCCAGCCCGCAAGACTGTGAATCCCACCGTTTGGCGAAAGCAAAAAGTTGGATGGCTCTAACTATCCACTCTGGAAGTTCAAGATGAAGACCATCCTAAGCGCATATGAGCTTTGGGACACTGCTACTGGGGTGGATGTGAGGCTGGTTGCGAGACCAGATCCAGCCAATGCAAGACAAAAGATAGTACCAACTGTGGATGAGATTCTCGCGTGGACAAGAGGAAATGTAGATGCGCTGTGTTCTATTGTCTGCAGTGTTAGTGATTCCTTCATGGCGTTAATTCAACATGTCACCATAGCAGAGGAGGCATGGACGGTCTTGAAAAATCAATACGAGACCATGAATCAGATGCGGATTCAGAATCTGGAGACTCAACTTGCAAATGAGAAGTTGTCTGAGTCTGAAGCGGCAGAGAAGTTCATCACCAGGGTGAAGAATCTACGCGATCAAATGACTACGATTGGCATCAACATCACCAGCGAGAATCTAGCACAAACGTGCATACGGATTCTCCCACCAAAGTACTGTTGGAACATGAAGCCAAAGTGAGTGTTTTCTAGTGTTCTAGAGTAGTACTAGACTACTTTATATCCTAGAGTGCCATGTGTCACTATGGGACTTATCCCATATACATGTGACTCCTAGAGTGTGTGTGCCTATTCTATAAAGGCATTGTACTTTCTAGTTTTGTGACATCAATCAACATCAAGCTCTCTTGGCCTACATGTGAGTACTCTTGGTTATCATTGCTTTGCACTTGTATTGTCATTTCATTTCCATTTCATTCCGTTCATGTGCCTTCATGTGGTATCAGAGCCACTGCTCTTTTGCTCCTAGAGATTGAGGAGAGGGAGGCCAAAAAGAGAAGCCATGCCCTCTCTCTCTTTCTCTAAGTGCAAGAGAGTATGCTCTCCTCCATCTTGAAGACAAGGCCATCTCCAGCTATTGCCCCGATTTTTTGCTCTAGATTCTACTCCTGTTTAGGCTGCCACGCTCTTGTTCCTACTGCAGATATGCCCGCATTATTTGATGCTGCCCATGAACCTCTTCTTTGACATTCCTACTGTAGATCTGCCCGTGCTATTTGCTGCTGTTTGAGACCTCCTGAGGCTGCCCGTTTTTCTGCTCCAAAGGCCGCTTTAGTTCTGCCCATTGCCACTGCGAACAGCCCGCCACTCTGCCCAGCATTTTTTTTTGTTTGAGACAATGGAAGAGCTGCCGCACGTTGCTGTCCTGCATTGATGCTGATCTGTTCGTAATGCTAAAGTAGTTGCCCACAAATTTTTGAAGTTGGTGCCTCTCCTACGTAGCTTTTGCATCAGGCCTGGCCAAGTTCCAGGATGTTGGTGCACTCCCTAGACTGTTTTGCTGGGTCAAGTAGCCATGCTTCTCTTTTGAGCCTCTGAGCTATTTGGGATGTACAGATTAGTAGATTCATCATGTCATGTCCTGTTCTTGGCTCCATTCTAGTAATCTCTGACCTTGCCTTCATGGGGGGGTGTTGGAACATGAAGCCAAAGTGAGTGTTTTCTAGTGTTCTAGAGTAGTACTAGACTACTTTATATCCTAGAGTGCCATGTGTCACTATGGGACTTATCCCATATACATGTGACTCCTAGAGTGTGTGTGCCTATTCTATAAAGGCATTGTACTTTCTAGTTTTGTGACATCAATCAACATCAAGCTCTCTTGGCCTACATGTGAGTACTCTTGGTTATCATTGCTTTGCACTTGTATTGTCATTTCATTTCCATTTCATTCCGTTCCTGTGCCTTCAAGTACGACGGTCTTGTTACGGCACTGAATATGCAGAACAGAAATCTGTCCCTCAACTTTGAGGATTTCAACACGATGCTTCTGGAGAAGGAGATGCATCAAAAGATGAGGACTGGAGAAGATTCGACTTTCTGGTTTGGATCAAAGAAAGGTAAGGGTAAGGACTCTGGTAACCCATCTTCTTCTGATGATAGAAAGAGAAAGAAGAAGATCAAGTGCTTCTATTGCAACAAGGCAGGGCACAAGCAGAATGAGTGCCGAAAGAAGATTGCAGATGAGAAGAACGGAGTAAAGAAAGAGTCCAGCAACAGCGCGCAAGCAGTACCAGTAGAGCTGTTCGTCGCAATTGAGGAGATTTGCACGGAGGCAGTTCATGTACCTGCGGATGAACCGTGGATCATTGATAGTGGTGCATCGCGCCACATGACCAGTCGGAAGGATTGGTATACCTCTCTATAGCCGGTAGGGAATGACATCCTGGTAGCAGTTGGCAATGATGCAAAATGTCCAGCAAAAGGAAAAGGTACGATTGGTCTCAAGTCAGATGGAGTTGTAAAATAGTTGTCTGATGTTCTTTATGTGCCAGATATCAAGAGGAACTTGTCCGTTTCCGCGATCACGGATCGAGACCTCAAAGTTCAATTCGATAAGAATGGTGCATAGATTCTGGATCTTCAAGGGAAGGTCATTGGTAAAGGTACACGGCGCAACAACATTTACAAACTCTCAGCTTTCAGTGCTCGAGCAGATGTGAAGAACACTAAGCTGTGGCATGAGAGGTTTGGTCATCTAAACCTTAGTTCTTTGAAGGAGATGCATAAAAGTGGAATGATTGCAGACCTACCAGAAATTTCAGATATGCTCGATGTATGTGAAGCTTGCATGATGGGCAAGCAGCATCGGCATCCCTTTCCTAAAGAGGCCAGCAAGGCAAAGGCTCCTCTAGAGCTCGTTCACACGGACCTCTGCGGAAAGATGGAGACAGAAGCTTTGGGTGGTTCCTACTACTTCATGATGCTGATCAATGACTACAGTAGAAGGATATAGATATACTTCCTGAAGACTAAAGACAAGGCTTTTAGTAGGTTCAAGGAATGGCATGTAATGGTCGAGAAAGAAACGGGAAGGAAGGTGAAGAAGTTGAGATTAGATAGAGGTGGAGAGTTCACATCAACTCAATTCGAAAGTTACTGCAAAAGTCACGGAATCAAGACGTAGAAACCCCCGCCACATACATCATAGCAAAATGGAGTAGCAGAACACAAGATGCGCGTCATCTGCGAAATTGGCTGGAGTATGATGAAAAGGAAAGATTTGCCAAAGTCTTTCTAGGCTGAAGCATGTAATACTACAGTTTACATCTTGAATCGTAGCTACACGAAGGCTGTGAACTCAGAGTTTTTGGATGTGATTGTTTTGTGCATGTCCCTGATGCTACCAGGACCAAATGAGAACTGAAGAGCTGGAAGTGTATTTTCTTGGGCTACAGTGAAGAGGCGAAGGGTTACCGTCTCTATAACCCTGTTACCAAGAAGGTAATTGTAAGTCGCAATGTGGTCTTCTCAGAACAGCCACATCAATTGGAGGAGGATGCTTCCTTCCCAGACAACCAAGACTAGGATATCCATCCAGTACCGCCACCAGTAGTAGACCGAACTCCCCCAATGGTGCTTGGGAGGATTCAAGACAAAGAAGATAAAGAAGAGCCTGTAGAACCACAATGGCAACATCCATTCTCGAAGTGGGTAAAGTAGCTTTTGGATGGCAGAGAACCTCTAGCCATTGAGGAGGAACCATCCGAACACTGCCGGTCCAAGAGATTAGAGGAGCAAAGAAGGGTGCAGGAACACTTGGTCAACTATGCTTTGATGACAGAAGTGATCTGTGCTGATGAACCCAAGTGTCTTGAAGAGGCATAGGGCGATGATAGGTGGATGGAGGCTATGCAGTCAGAGTATGGCTCCATAATGAAGAAAAACACTTGGGACCTTGTGGACCGACCACCAAAACACAAGGTAATCGGAACGAAGTGGGTGTACAAGACCAAGTACAAGTCCGAAGGCACGTTGGATAAGTACAAGGCTCGGCTTGTGGCAAAAGGATTTGCACTAGCACATGGTTTTGATTATCAAGATACTTTTGCTCCCACAGCTCGACTAACCACAATTCGTAGTGTTTTGGCTTTAGCTGCCCATGGAAGTTGGCCCGTGTTTCAGATGGATGTGAAATCCGCCTTTCTGAATGGAGATCTCAAGGAGGAGGTATACGTGCAACAACCACCAGGTTTTGAGATCCCCAATTCAGAAGGTAAAGTCTGCAAACTGAAGAAGGCACTTTACCAGCTGAAATAGGCCCCACAAGCGTGGTACCAGTGAATTGATGCCTACTTTCTGCAAAACGGGTTCAGGAGGAGCCCATCTGATGCAAATTTGTATATCTTCAGAGAAGGAGGTACGTGTATGATCATGGTCCTTTATGTGGATGACCTTGTCATAACAGGGAACCATGAAGAGAAGATCTCACAGATAAAGCATTTGCTAGGAAGAGAGTTTGAAATGACAGACCTCGGACTGATGCATTTCTGTTTGGGGATTGAAGTTTGGCAGGAGCCGAAACAGCAGATCTTCATTTCATAGCTGAAGTATGCTGGAGAGATACTGAAGGCATTTGGCATGGCTGAGTGCAAGACAGTTGGTATCCCTATGGAGGTTGATGCGAAGCTCTCAAACGAGGATTCATCACCACTGGTGGACGAAGCGAAGTACAGAAGGCTTGTGGGTAGCTTGATTTACATGTGCAACACACGGCCGAACATAAGTTTTGCGACTGGTATACTAAGCAGGTTTTCCAATAAGCCCCGGGAGAACCATTGGAGGGCAGGGATGCGGGTGCTTAAATACATCAACTTGATTATGGCATCACCTATACCAAGGGCAACATCTTGACCAAATTCTATGACTCGGATTGGGTAGGAGACGTGGACAGTAGGAGATCAGTGACAGGGTACTGTTTCTCACTTGGATTTGGAGTTGTGTCATGGGTCAGCAAGAAGCAACCCACAGTTGCTCTTTCTTCTACCGAGGCCGAGTACAAATCGACATGCTTTTCTTCTTGCAAGGCACTGTGGTTGAGGAGGATTTTGGGGGACATGGGTGCAGTGCAAAACAAGCCTACGCAGTTATCATGTGACAATCAGAGTTGCATGGCGATTGCAAAGAACCTGGTGTTCCACGCTCGCACAAAACACATCGAGATTCAATATCACTTTGTACGCGAGCTCATCATAGATGGAGAGGTCGACTTGGTGTACTATCCGACTACAGAGAATGCTGTGGACATCTTCACGAAGGCTCTTGGAAGAGACTTGCTGGAGAGGCATCTTCATCGACTTGGCATTGGGCCGAAAATGTAAGTTCACTTGCGGGTGGACATTGAGGGGGGGTGTTAGATATCAATGCTCCACTCTCGTGTAACTACGCGAGAACCAGCTAACTCTACTTGTAAGCCCCCCATATGAGGAGAAGGCATTTGAGTAGCTCGGTTATCCGGTAGGTCCTGGTTTGGACACCAGATGAGGGCCATGTGTGGCCTGATGACTGGACAGCTTCAGATAAAGTTCTAGGCTTATGTTTTTAATTTGTACAATTATTTTACTAATAATAGTAGTACCTACAGTATAATAAATTTAAATCAACAACAAGCATTCAAATATTTCTTTTTCCCCCCTTGTAATATAAATGAACCAATTTTTTTTCAAAAAAAACTTTTGATCCCCCCCTTTTTTTAATCCATTTTCTTTTGTCCCTGAATCCATTTACTGATATAGTTATCTAGATATATATATATCCCTATCCTTTTATACCCTAGACATCTCCCGACCCTTGCCACACTCATCCCATTTAGTTACAATTACTCTTAAGTCTACCGTATTTTTTAAAAAAAATTACTTAGACTTTCTTAAGTAGTTCCTACTAGTTTATTAATAATTAATACTTACATTTGAGTTTATTTTTTCTAAACCCCACCCTTTTTACTCCTAATTGTTGGCTTATAACATAATAATGAAAGCATTTAATAGAGGGGATTATTTGGTTAAAACTACATTTAAGAAAGCTACATTAAGGAAATGAAATTCCCCCCTTAAACCTTACCTTCCTTTCATTCTAACCTAACTTATGCCACCTCCCTTACATGTTAGCCCTTTTTTTTGGTGCCAACGCCCACACCGCCACATCATTCACCTTCCTTCTCCTTCTTATACTCACAACTCATGCTTGTATTGCTCATTCTTTCCAGCCTCCAGTGCCTTTCTTCCTCATCGTGGGTGAAAGATATTCTCCTCCTTGCTTTCCTCTAAATTTCCTCTTCCAAGCTGCACAATGGCAACTGCTACTTCCCAGGTTAGCCTTGATATACTCCTTACATAATACCACCTTATTTTCTTTTCTTGCGCGATGTCATCCCGGTTCGACTGTGTCTCTTCAGTAAGACATAGTCTTACGTTTTTGCCTGTATGATGCGAATTTGATTTATGAGATTCCTCAAACTGCCCTTCCTTGCATGGTGTGTTAACGACATTTTGGCCTTGCATACTCTTGTTTGTGATACTTCTGGTTCTTTTTGGCTTACTCTTCTCATAATTACTGCACCTTCAGTCCTTGCCATCTTGTTAGATATGGTCGTTTCAGACCAACTAGTGAGTGTGGTTTAGTACCTTTCTCACTTCATTTTTTGCTTATTGAGATTCACCACAGCTTTTTTGGTCCACCGTCAGCTCTTAAAACTGCTTATGTCCAGCTTTATTACACAACGGGTGGACCTTTGCCACTGTCGTAGCTTCAACCGGGCTATATGGTTTCTCTTCACTTTGCAAACTTGGATGTTGTAGTGAAGCTTTCAGTTTTGTTCACTTTGCTTGTCGTACAATACGCAGTCCGCTCTGGTACCTTGGCCTACACAACTTGCTACTCGCGTCCCCTTTACGTATGCTATTATGAGCTCACTTCCATACTTTGTAGACAATAGGAGTAATATTAATAGTCTTACTAATGCTTCCACTTGCCAATGACACGTTGCTCGTGGAGATTCAACCCAAAAAAAAAAACTTTTGCTTAAAGTTTACTAGCTTTTCTTTAACTAGGTTCTACTGGATTTACTCTTTGTTTTTCTTGCTTATTTCATTTGAGAAATTACAATATTGACAATGTAATTAAATGTTTTGAAGTTCTCTCTGTACTCTTTTTATGCATTGTACATGCTTAATTGCACTTTATTTAGTAATTTCTCCTTAATTTGCTTTCTTGTAATAAATTGCCCCCCTTATTCTTGAAGTTAGTACTCATTTAGTGTTATTTTTCCCTTTTTAATTTTGATTTAGCCAAATTAATTGTACTTCCTATCTCTTTTAATGTGTCCTTTATTATGTATTTTCTTTTTTATAGTCTTTAAGTAAAATATTTATTTACTTATTTAAGTTATTTACTCGCTTTCTAACTTCTCAATTGTCTACTTACTTTCTTTTTTCCTTTTTATAAGTCTCCAAGCTTATTTATTGGTCTATTTTAACCCTTTTATTTATTTTTCCTCCCTTTCCCCTGTGCTAATAAACTTTTCTTTAGTCAAAGATAATTGGTTAATCATGTCTTTCCTCATTTGTTTTATGTCTTCTCTAGAATACTTTTTTTTATTTTTTTGAGCTTTTAATCATGTAATAATTTGCAGCACACACACAATTGTGCACATACTTATAATAGCCCATAATCATGATATAATGATCCCTTTTAAGTATTTGTTTGTTAAAAATTAAAACTTTTATAAGAAAAGCGTTAACTAAGGCTCTTTTATTTGCTAATTGCATTTATAGCACATGGGAGTGGAATACCCCCCTGTATAAAAAATTATACATATATAATTTTGATAGAGTAATAATGATTGATTGTCATTGGTTTAAAAAAATTTTGTTGTTTTATGGGTGTGTAATACCCCCCATTTCTAAAACAGTTTCTCATTTATGGGAGCGGAATACCCCCCTAAGATTTTTTTACATTGACACAAAGTACCTGCCAATAATTATGCTTCATTTTCATTAACTGCACTGAGTTACAAAGGGAAAATGTTGAACGGTTTCCTTTCTTCACATGGGTGTGGATGAACCCCCATAATTAAATTCATTTACTTTTTTAACCCCCTAGATTACACACTCTTACTCTATCTTTTGGTCTCTTAGTCTTGATTATGAATTAACCCCCTCTTTTTTATCTTCTTTACCCTTGTCTAGAATGCTCCATGTCTCACTTTATAAGTCTTGATTATCAATGTCTTATTTTATCCTATGGATCGATTTAATTGTATGACTCAGTCAATGATGGGACTTTTTAAATTTTAACACACACACACAAGCGCGCGTGTGCACACACACACACACACATAGAGCTATGAAAAAGGAAATCCATATATTCATGGAAATACTTACAATGACGACTTCAAATACAAGTGAGATACAAAAGGCAAATGTCATGACAACATATAGCAATACTCATGGAGCTATAGATGGGTCTTTTGAGCCCACCGGTGGTGATGATTGGAAATAGGTGACAGTGTGAGGCTTCATTGATGTAGAAGGGTTGAAAAGAGAGAGAGAGAGAGAGAGAGAGAGAGAGAGAGAGATTATAGGAAGATGAATTAATGATTTAATTAATTAGTTCAATAAACGAAGCAAATGTTATGTAAAACAATACATCATTGAAGATCTTTAATTGTAATAGCATCATTGTAGTGCAAAAAAGCTATCATCGTAGTACAAATTACATTGACTATAATAGAAATAGAAATGTGTCAAAACCACCATCATATTATAGAGTACCTAATTTATATTGATAGTTCATGATTCTTGGGAGAACTCCAAATTCATAACATATGCTCCTTGTGATCATCATTAATCTTGGTTATAGGGGGTGGCAAGTAGGCTAGATTTGGATGTCATCATCAACGATCTCCTCTCACTACTTTTAGGCATGCCATCACAAAAACCTCCACTCACAGCTTTTAGGCATGCTATCATATATGTATCCCAACATTTTGGCCCATATATCTCCTCTTGCTCATATTCTGTTTTTGCACTGACTCCTCAAACTACCACTTAAGATCTAGTTGGAATCCTGTGCTCTGTTTCTTTTGCTAGAATTTTCTCACATTGGATTGCAATATCATTTGTTTAGGTGTACTTAAAAGTGAACCTCTTTGATCATGCCAAGTGGAGCTTGTTCACAATCCCACCATACCATGTAAAGCTTTTCTCAATGTAGGCACCTTAGCATTAAGATCTCTTAGTCCAAACATGATCGGTTGATTCACAACAATTGCATCTTCCTCTCCCAAAATGTCATGCTTTTAATCATAGCCTTCACCTCCCTTGCTTTCTTTCTCCTATCCTCTTTCTAAGCCAAATCATCTTATGGGTGTACTGTTTATGTGATAGCATCTAGATTCTGTAGGACTAACTCAATAGTACCAAAATGAATACAAACTATTGCGATAACAGTTCTTTTTATCACTTTATTAAAATTTTGTCTATACATACCACAAATTCTTTGATGCATCATTATGAAAATGAATATTGATATTATGTCATCCACAATTTTCTTGTACCAAGTTGTAGTTGACTTTTTTAATACCAATGTTCCAAGTTAGGGTCTAGTCCATGTACATTGCAATCATCACCAAAGTAAAGGTGCTTATGCTTTGATTTCAAGATAAAACAAGTGCATTTGGAATTTTTTGTGTTGTCCATGGTCACTTGTACAACATTTTTGGATTCCACCTTGTCAAATCTTTCCATAAATAAGTCTACTATGAATGTATCCACCAGATTTGATCTCACCACTTGTATTGTAAGACTTTATAAGGCTACTTATTTGGAAGAGAAAACCATCCATCAATGAGAGGGAAGTCAACAACAGTCGTCCATCCATATCAAATAGTTACCTAGTCACTTAAAGCCAAATCATCCAACATCATATTACATATTTTGGATATTATTATCCCTTTAGGATTCTACAATCATTGGTTGTGTATTTTGACTAGATGAAGAGACCCAATAGGAGTTTTAGATCAAGATACTTAATAGTTTCCTCAATCATTCTCCCATGTGATACCGGCTCTAGGATATTGACCTTGATATTGATTATCTTAAAGAAGGATCTATCAAAAGTTAACTGGTTGGATGATTAGTGAGTATTTGACACATATTAGAGGTGCCTTCAAATGGCATGATGAGTAGATAGAAAGTGCAAAGAGACTACAGAGCACAAAAGACAAGGGCTAGGAAGGAGGAGGGGGAGCCGTGTGGCAGGAGGGATAAGGAGGAGAATTCTGGCTCAATGCTAAAGGAGGATGCATGTCCAAGAGGGAGGAGGAGGAGGAGGAGGGATGCAAGAGGGAGTAGGCATGTGGAAGAGGAGGAGGAAGCATGTACAAAAGGAGGAGGCATGTGGAGGAGAAGGAGGAGGAAGAGGGGAGGAGGCAAGGAGTGAGGGAGGAGGGAGAGAGGAGGGAGGGGGGGAAGGGAGATTCAAAATTTCAAATTTCAAATTTTGAAGTGGTGGACTGCTCCTAGTTGTAAGATGTTCAAGAGGTGGGCTCAATTGTGGGCTTATTAGACCTAGGTAGGGGGTTTAAGACTCCTTTGGACACTACCATGGGGATTTCATTAGGCCTAATCTATTTATTATGAGTCCTTTTCTGCACTAATCCATTTTCTAATTGATTCCATACAAGATCCCATTCCTCTCCTAATGAAAGGGGAGTTGCGAGACAAGTAGCAACCCTAGAAAAACCTCCAATAGAAGACTTGAAGTAGAAAAAATCTATTAGAAAAGATTAGCAAAGGTCCTAGACTGATGGTGTAACTTCCAAGTGAAAAACTATAACAAGGGGAAAAATCCCCCCCAGCAAGGGAGAAAAGACCCAACACAATGGCAGAACAAGGTAGGGAAACAACTAAACCACTGAGTGCTCTCAATGAAGTGGAACAGAAGAGGGAGAGAGAGAAACAGAGAGCCACACAAGTTTTTGGTGGGTGCAGAACACCCTAATCTTCTTTTTCATTCATTTATATATCTGTTTTGAGTATTGTACATAATCGGGGTAAAGGCACAGTGACCTTTAACCCCCACAACCTCCCACTTAAAGGACAATGTGCATTTAAGGGAGAACAACCAGTGAGCATACTACCCAATGCCCATCAATACACGACAATACTCAAACTACTGACTAGGTAGACTCTTCGTCAGCATATCTGCAAGGTTATCATTTGTATGAACCTTGACAAGCTCTATGCACTTGTCCTCAAGTACCTCCCTGATGAAATGGTACTTGACCTCAATGTGTTTGGTCTTTGCATGAAAGACCAGATTCCAAGCTAGCTGGATAGCACTCATGGAATCACTATGCAATGTCGGTACACTTGTATGAATCCCCAAATCTCCCACTAGTTGATCAAGCCATATAGCCTCCTTGCAACCCTCTGTGGCTACAACATACTCAGCCTCTGTGGTAGACAAAGCAATGCACTTCTGTGCATGAGACATCCATGACACTGCACCACCTGCAAAGGTGAACACATAACCAGAAGTGGATCTCCTACTATCCACATGCCATGAATAGTTTGAATTTGTGTACCCAAGTACACGCATGTCTCCTCTACCAAAGCAGATGCACATCTCCTTGGTACCCTTCATGTATCTCATGATGCACTTAACTGCCTCCCAATGCCTCTTTCCTGGATTAGCCATATACTGGCTAACAACTCCCACTGTAAATGCAATGTCTGGTCTAGTAGCTATCATAGCATACATAAGACTCCCAGCTGCTAATGCATAAGGAACCTTGGCCATCATGGCCCTCTCCTCATTTGATTTGGGACTATCTGTATGACTCAGTTTCACATATGGAGGCAATGGAGTACTCACTACCTTCCCCCCCTCCATATTGAAACGTTGCAATATTTTTGTAACATACTCCTTCTGTGAAAGCCAAAGGAGTTTCCTACTCTGATCACGCTTGATGCACATACCAAGAATATGACCTGCAAGTCCCAAATCCTTCATACCAAAGGCCTCATGCAACTTGGCCTTTAATGCATCTAGCTCATAATTATTCTTGCTAGCCAATAGCATATCATCCACATATAGTTCCAGGAGTACCATGCTATTATCCTTAGCCCTTTTAGTGTAGAGGCAGTGATCAATTTACTCCTTCTAAAACCCTGGGATCGAATGAAAGCATCAAACTTCTGATACCATTGTCTAGGCACTTGCTTAAGACCATAGAGACTCTTCTTCAGCTTGCAAACTAAATGCTCTTTGCCCTTTTCTTCAAAGCCTTCCGGCTGCACCATGTAAATTTTCTCATGCAGATCCCCATGCAAGAAAGCTGTCTTGACATTCATATGCATAAGCTCCATATCCTTTGCTGCCACTAATCCAAGCATGCATCTAAATGTGGTCATCTTCACAACCGGAGAGAATATCTCATTAAAGTCCACACCCTTCTCTTGCTTGAACCCTTTAGCGGCCAAACGGGCCTTGTACCTAGGCACATCATCACCTGTGACCTTCATCTTGTAGACCCATTTACATGGCAATGCTTTCTTTCCATGTGGCAAAGAAACCAAGTCCCAAGTCTTATTCTTCATAAGTGAACTCATCTCTTATTGCATAGCATACTCCCACTTGCATTTATCCTCGTGCATCATAGCCTCTCTGTAGCAAGAAGGCTACCCGCAATCAGTAAGCATTACATAGTCTACCCCTGGAACAAACCTATCAGGCGGTCTAGACACTCTAGATGATCTTCTCAAGGGCATTTCAGCTTGCTGTCCCACCTGCATATCAGCCACATTTGGCTCATCATTTCCACCAATAGATGATCCATCATCTACCCTTGATTGTATACCTGTGGGAGTACTTGGTGGTACCATTTCTTGCACATTTGGTGCATGGACAGCTTGCTATCTATCAACATATGCAGGTGGATTCATGTCCTGGAAAGTGATTCTCCTCATTTCCACATCCCTCATGTGTGCCTTATGCATCTTCTTCTCATTGAAGGCTACATCATGGCTACGTATGATCTTCTTTGTTTCTGGATCCCAGAGACGATAGCCCATCTCTCCACTTTCACCATAACCCAAAAAGATGCATTTCCTAGACTTCGGATCTAGCTTCTTTCGAAGCTCTTTCGGCACATGTGCATATGCCTCGCACCCAAATATATGCAAATGAGAGTAAGAGGGCTTCTTGCCACTCCATGCCTCTTCAGAAATACCACCATCCAAACTCTTACTAGGTGATCTATTGATCAAATGCACTACAGTGTTCATTGCCTCAGCCCAAAAACCACCAGAAAGACTTGCATTGGAAAGCATGCATTGCAACCTTTCTTGAATGGTACGGTTCATCTTTTCTACAACTGGATTTTGCTCTGGAGTACGAGGGGATGTGAGCTCCCTCTTAATCCCACGTGTATCACAGAAATGCTGAAAGTCATGAGAGAGATACTCTCCACCATTGTCAGTCCGTAGGCATTTAAGTGTTCTACCTGATTGATTCTCAACGAAGGCCAGCCATTTTTGAAATACTTGGAACACATCACTCTTTCAAGCTATAGCATAAGCCCACACTTTCCTAGTTGCATCATCAATGAATGTCACATAGTATTCAGCCCCGCCTAATGACCGTGTAGGCATGGGACCGCATACGTTTGAATGCACCAAATCAAGCTTTTCAAACTCTTTCTTTCCCCTTCTTTTATGGGCTGATTTAGTCTGCTTCCCATAGAGATAGTGCTCACAAAATTCAAAATAAGAGAAACTCAAATGCAGTACATAACCCAAATGGCATAAGAGTTTCATCCCATTTTGGCTCATATGGCCCAACTAGTAATGCCATAAAAAAGTTCTTGGCTGCTCAGTTATTGCAACAACATGATCAAACACCCCTGATACATGTAAGGGATACAAAGTCCCACACTTGGCACCCTTGGCCAAAAGCATAGAGCCCTTCTAAAATTTCCAACTCCCAGAACCAAAGATGGTCTGAAAACCAGCATCATCTAGCTAACCCGTTGAAATGAGACTCTTGGTCAGCTTAGGCACATGTCTCACATTTTTCAAAATAAATGCAGACCTATTTGCAAAAGAAAACTTTATGTCACCTACTCCCACTATGTCACATGCATAGTCATTTCCAAGATGCACACAACCTATCTTTCCACTGTCATATGTGGAGAACCATTCCCTATGGGGAGTAACATGAAATGAAGCTCCAGAATCCAAAATCCAATCCTAGGAATATGCATCATCTGAAGTGGTAAGCAACTCTGCATATAAACTAGACATGAAGAGAATGTCATTGTCACTATCATGTGTGACTGCATTGATCTCCTCGATCTTCACTTTTCCTTTGTCCTCCCTTGGACTCTCTTCCTTCTGATTTGCACCCCAATTTGCATTCTTTTTCTTATCCTTTTGCTCTCTTTTAAGCTTGTAGCAATCCTTTTTCATGTGGCCCTTCTTGCCACAATAGTGACACTCAATGTTCCGTGCTTTGGACTTGCTACGGGACTTTCCTCTTTCTTGAAACTTCCCCTTGGACTGTGATCTGCCCCTTTGCACGTTTAAGGCTGCATCCTGCTTGTTGCCTTCCATTGACTTCCATCTAATCTGCTTGGCCAACAAGCTACCAACCACATCATCAAAGTTCAATACTCCACTAGGTGTAGAGTTACTGATAGCAGTACGAAAAGTATCCCATGAGGATGGTAATGAGCATAAGAGAAATATTGCCCTCATTTCTGCATCAAAATTCATCTTTTGAACTTGAAGCTGACTGAAAATGATATTAACTTCATTCAAGTGCAAAGCTATGGATACTCCCTCCATGTGCTCAAACAATCTCTTCATGAGATAGACTTTGTTTGAGGTAGTCTCTTTCTCATATGTAGCACACAGCTTTTTCCATAAAGCTTCTGTAGTCTTTTCAATGACTACTGTGAAATAAACTGTCTCCCCAAGATGAAGTCTAATGGTAGACTTTGCCAATGCATCCAACTCATTCCATTCATATGTGGACATAGCTGCAGGCTTAGCTGCAATCCCTTGCAAGGGTTTTATCTGCTTCTTTTGAATAAGCACATCCCTTATCTGTTCTTTCCACAAAGAAAAGTTTGTCCCATCAAACTTTTTAATGCTGAAAAACTACTTTTCAGAAATGGAAGAGGATGCCATGATGCAAATAAAGCAAAATCCCAAATGCTAGTGCCCACAAGAGAGAATCACACCAAATACCAGGTGCACCCAAATGTGTATGCCACAATAGAGTGAAATATCACCAAAACTCAAAGATCAAAGCATCAAAAGAGACAGCTGACTCATGTGCATGTACTATGCATCCATATGACCAAATCTGGACCAAAAGAAAATGCTAACTACAATGGCAATCCAAAATGCCAATAAGTTCCAAATGGCTCAAGCATAAACACCGTCCATGGGCATATGCATCAACAATATCTCATCCAAGAGAGCATAACACTATCAGTGCATCACCTGCAATGTGTCAAAGCTATCCCTCAGCATAAAATAGCATCCATGTGCAAAGCGTCCATAAAAAATAGCATCCCACAAGGCAATCTGGGCCTATCAACGCATCCAATAAGGATCGCAATGCATCCAAATGGCCTATAAATCATCCACTACAACCCAATGCACACCACAAATGAGCGCACATGGCTCAAACTGCAACCAGAGTGATCGCATAAGGTATGCTCAAGAAATCATGGTCCCACGGCAATGACCGCTACTAAAAATAGAACCTGATATGCCTCAAAACATGGGCACCATTGCATAATCGGACTCAGCAAGACAATCTACAAATATCTCTCTTCTGCTGGAACTCCAAAATCCCAACCGATGAGCGAGAAATGGGAATCAACACTTATCCACTGCCATGTGGCATAAATCTAAGGTTTCAAAACCTTAGAATGAAAAATGCATAATAGAGAGACGAAATCAAATACACAGAGATCTATAACTCTGAAAATACTCCACCGAATCGCACAAGAACTGACACATGGGGGTTTTTAGGCATCCAAAACGCAATGGGACAGACGGTTTTGGAAACCGTGGTTCCAATCATTGGGTCCAACACACGGATTAAAAAACGTTTTTGGAAACTGAACTGTTTGTAAACTCCACCGGAGTGCGAATGATGAGCAACATAGAAGTTTTAGGACCTCCAGAGTCCACCAGAACTGACAAATTTGCAAATGGTTGCTCCAAACTTGAGTTCCAACACGTGGGCACAAAAACGTTGAAGTTGACACAGTGAGTAAGAAATCCAATGATATGATCCCAAATTCAAGAATGAAGGTGTTTCCAAGCTCCTAAAGTGAAATGGACACCAAAAGCAGGCAATGGTTGCCTCTACAAGTCAATATGGAGTCTCTGTCGTCGAATGGAACAGGGAAAAGCTTAAAAAATGACTTTTTCTTTGAAAACACTTAACAGGCTCTCAAAACCACTTTGCAAAACCAAAGTGACTTTTCCAAAGGTTCCTTCAAGGTCTTTGCGCACTTGGATGCAAGTAAAGTCACCCATAAAGCTTCCCACAGAGCTTCTCCTTCCTCCCATAGAGCTGCTGAGCTTCCAGCATTCACGCACGCTCAGCCAGATCACCCAGGCTCTGATACCAGTTGAGAGTGCTCTCAACGAAAGTGGAACGGAAGAGGAAGAGAGAGAAACAGAGAGCCACACAAGTTTTTGGTGGGTGTACAACACCCTAATCTTCTTTTTCATTCATTTATATATGTGTTTGAGTATTGTACATAACCGAGGTAAAGGCACAGTGACCTTTAACCCCCACAACCACCACCAAGAATGGTAGACCAAATAGTAAGAGGTGACATGTGGCCAATAACCAAAGTGGCACCAACCATGAAAAATCCACATGCAAGGCTAGAGGGAAGCAAAGATGGGGGGGGGGGAGGGCATAAGGGAGTGGCACAGTTGGAGGTGGCTGAGTAGGGAGGGATGAAGACAGCAAAGTGGGGGGAGGAGGCAGCTATGTTGGCCCTCGGGTTAAGCCAATATGCAAACTTACCAACAAAGATGCAAGAGATGGTGGCACCCATGAGATTGGCATTCATGCGGGGCTCCTCTTTTGTTAACTTTTGAATGATGAGAGCATCAGCAACAATAGGAAGTAGTTACCCCGCATCTGAAGCAAGGGCAGCCAGGAACTAAGGGCGGAGACCAATGGCGAGTAATAGTTTTGTGAACCTTGCAAGTGCATCAGTTTTAGAAGCAATAGTTGTTGAAGAAGCATTGTAACAGGGAGAAGAGAGTGACATTGTCTAGTTCACGCTCTCTCTCACCTGGCTTGCTAGGGTAGGAGTTTGGTATTGAGTCCATAGTTCAAGCCAAGGAAGCTTAATTACAAAAGAATTTTTAATAAAAGCATGGCTTTTACTTAAATTGCCTATTGTGCTTTCTTCCGTGTTAATAACTTTCATCATATCGTTTGCCCTTAGCAGTAACCCCAAACTTCAAGTTTTTTTGTATTTGACATAGCCAACCATGCATGCACACAATTTCCTAAGGATTGCAAGAGTGAGCATCTTCATTTGAGCACTGCACAGTTGGGTTAATAGCTCATGAGCCACATGCATTGTTGTAAGTTAACCGTTGGGGAGTGAGCAAACCAATCCTACTAGGGAGGGTTCAATTGAATCTAAGAGTTGATGCGTTGTTAGTTTGGGCAATTGAGTGGATTGAGTATAGCAACCTAGAATTGAGTGCATAGTCCACTAAGAGATGTTCATGCTAGCCAGCAATGAGCTGAAGCAATTGTTGGGTGTTGTGAGCTACTACAAGAATTTTTTGGTGTCGTGAGCTACTACAAGAAATTTCTTCGAGTAATGACAAAAGAGTGGCACAATATGGTGCTATGTTTGAAGACCAAAGTTTGGACTATAGAAAGTATTCACACCACTAATCGGCTAGTTCATGATTAGCCAATGTATGATACATGCTCAGAAAGAAGACAAAGTACACGACAAGGCACGAAGAGTTCTTGAGTCAAAGAAATTGGCCACATTCAACCATGAGAGCAGTGCAGTTTGAGAGCCAGAATTGAGTACCAAAGGAGTCAAAAAAAGGCATCAAGTGTCCAATAGGAGTGCAGAGCATGAGGAGAGAGACTTGGGCTCGCTACCCCCAGAGGTGGAATTTGACTATTATGCAGTGCCAGAAGGACAACCATTGGTAATTGGATGAGGCATTTCAGAATACTTGTAGGCAAGGGTCCATCATGGCAAATGGAGTTTCAACACTTGTCTATAGAGAGCTTGGACCTAGAACAGTTAGCCATTTCTTACGTTGATCCTCATCATGAACATGAGGATTATGATAATGAAAGAAGAGAGAGACTTCTTCAACACTCGGTTGTTCCATTGGAAGAACATCATCAAGGGAGGTGTGATCAAAGACCTACAATAGTAGATGATCAAAGAATTAACAAAAATGAGAAAAGTTATGCTTTTGATGAAGATAGATGCCACTGAGTAATTGAAGGGGTGAATATAGAGCAACTAAGGCAATTTTCCCAAGTTCCTCTTCCTATGGATAGAAGGTCTTTACAATCACATGAAGGTGGGTATGACAGATGTAGGTCTAGAGACCCCCTGTTCTTTTGGGTGGGCATCATGTATACCTGGTCTATGGAGCTGACCAAATGGAAGACTCAAGAAAGCAAACAAAGAAATCTAAGGCTCTATCAAATACTAAGGTTAAATTCCAGAACACGTATGCCCATCTTCAAAGTTTTCTATGGGTATGTCATATAAATGGTGCCACAACATATGAAGAATACATGGGCTATTTTTCATGCTCATTGATAAAACATGCACAGAGATGGTTCAACCAATTTCCAATTGGGTATTTCCCTTATTCGTATGCTATGTCTAAAGCATTCCTACATCAATTTAGATAGAAGATTCATGAGGAAGATGTTCACACCAAGCTGAGTGAATTAAACAAAACAAACGGAAATCTATCCAAGACTTTGTGCTACGGATGTGAGCCCTTATCAATCAGTTGACAACTGTGCTAAATGACAAGTCTATGAGAGCTTGGATGATTATTGGATGCACTCAGGTGGACCTGCACAAGTCAGAGATAGTAAATCCAACTAAGACATATGAGGAGTTACTTGATGAAGTTGTTGCTCTAGAAAAGAGTGAACGCCTTCAAGGCAAGACAAAAAAGAAATATGCAGATAGTGACATTGAGAAAACACTAGCGAAGAATGATAAACTCAAGTCAAGCTCAAGTCCAAGCTAGAAAAGGCATTGAAGGAATTGGTCATTCAAGGGAAGCTAGGCAGTAATGAGAAATGGTGCATTAAGTGTTCTAGGAATGGACACTTAGACGAAGATTGCAAAACCAAGTATTGCAGCACTTGCACTAATTTTGGGCATGATGACTCAGATTCGTGGTTTGATGAAAAAAATTGACAAGTATCTTCCAATCAGGTGACAACTGATATTCGGCCTACTAGTGGCAAACCACTACATCTCGAGCAAAACAAGGACAAAGGTAAAAACAGTAAAAAGAAGAATAGAGACCCTTCCAAGATTCGATGTTTTTGCTATGGTGAAAATCATCTTCGTTCTGATTGTCCAATTCAGGTTAAACATTTGAAGTTCCTTAAAACTAATAGGGAATGAAAAGAAGTGGATCCAGAGTGCTAGCAGTTGTAGTCGAGTTACCATACATAGTAGAAGCCAAAGTGGTTAATAGGACAAAGGATCTAGTTGTACCCTCTACACACACTAGTGTATTTTAAGCATTCCCTTCTTGCGAACACCTTGGCACACAAATAGAAAAAGAAGAATTTAGAATATGCAAAAGCAAAAGAAAACACGGAACTTGAAATGGAAAACATATAGCGGGGAGGTGGCACGCTTCCTTCCCCAAATAGTTATAATCCCAGGGAACAAGCCCTTCCCCATGCACTGAGGTTGTAATTGCCGAGAATATTAGCGCCGAGATTGAGTATCATGAATATGTAAGAGAATGATATATTACCTAAATGTCAATGAGTGTATCTGTATTCCAACTCGAGTATCGACCAAATTCTTGTCATGATTTCTTCCGTCATTTGCCGTGGAAATCCTGTCTCTACCTCCGAAGTGGTTTCTCGATGTGAGCGATGTTGGAGAGAGAGGGGGTAGAGCCAACATCAGCTAAACAATCCAAAGATTTGAAGTTTGTGAAATATATAAATTTAGAGACCTTCAAAAGCACTCATGCCTTCCATCAAGACCTTTTAATCCAAAAGCATGCTTTTCATTAAGTGTTGTAGGCCTTCATATCAAAATTAAATCCAAGGCTTATATTAGCACACGTGGCTCAAGGAGAGGCCAAGAAACCCAAAATTCCCCATAGACTATCTACTTAACAAGTATCGATGAAGGTGATCCCATTTCAGCCAACACATCCCTAATGATTCTCATTGGTGTAAGGAAGTTGAATGGCACAACATCTCTATTTAGTGACTCATTCATCTTCTCCATATTCTTGGCTGTCTTCTCCCTGATAGCCTCGAGCAAAGGATGCCTATCACCAAAGGCAAAGAGATCATCCTTTATTTCGACATAGATTTGTTGCAAGACAGCCCATGCATCACCGACCAGCCCAATAGCTGGCTTCCAAAATTTGATTTCCTTGTTCGATATGTCCACCAAAATGAATTTGACATCCCTGGCCCGTCTAGGAGGTTCTCCAAAATGTAGCAACCAGTTAAGCCTGGCCCCTACGACAAGAGCAACATCACACTACCCTATAGCAAGTGACCTAGAAGCTGCGACACAAAGTTTGTGCGAATCAAAAACAAGACCTTTTCCCATCAGAGTGGCCAAAAATGGTATCCATGTAAGACTTACAGTTGTAGAAGTGGACCTTTAGCACGGGCATATGCAACCCCTTTACCAAAGATAATCAAGGGTCTTTTTGCTCCTCTGAGCAACGCCACAACTTTCTCAACATCCGCAGTTGGAGCTTCCAGCTCTCCGTGCATTCCAAGCCGTTCCCATGGAGGCATATACTCCTGCACGACTTCCAATAGCTTCTCTGCCTCGCTAGCAGAGATGGTTTCATGAAGCACATCAGCAGGAAGATCAATGTAAGCTGCACTAGGACGACCACTGCCTCAAAAACAATCCGCGACAAATCAGAGACCTTCTCAGCTTTAGCTGGTGCGAATTTCACAAAGGGCTTAACAACCTGGATCTGGTCCAACTCCTGAAAGTCCCCCTTACCCACATATGCTTGCACATAGGAGCCAAAGTTCCTGATCATGGGCCAGGTGTTGATCATGGCATTGCTGAGGCCGGCGAGTACACATCTAGGTCCAGAGACAGTGAGGAGGACCCCAAGCTTTCTAGTGAGGTAACCTACAACACCAGTGACATAGCTAGCACCTACTCATTATGGAAGGCGATGAAGCGGATGCCAGCTTTGATAGCACAATTGGCGAGGGAAGTGACGGGGATGCCAACAACACCGAAGATGTGCGAGATACCAGCTTTGACGAGGGCAAGGGAGGCGAGGGTGTTACCGTCGAGGGAGGAAGGCGTTCCATTGTCTACCATGGTGAAGAGCTTCTAAGCTATGGTGATGGAGCTCTGCAGCTGTTGAAAGGAAGAAGTTGCAAATATAACTTAAAAAAACCACTCGCATGAAAATCTTATAATATGTTGAAAAGCTTTAATGTATTGAAAAAAAATGATTCAAAAGCTTTAATTTAATTTGGCGATTAAGATCAATCCATATCAATGGTCTACACATAGGACACTTGGCTCAACTAGAGCTCAGAAAACCCAAACTTCTCCCTAGGTTGCCTACCGTAAAAATAAAAGAAAAAAGTTAAGTATAACTAATAAGCAACTAGGGAAACAAGAAAACAATACCAAGGATAATTTAAGGAGATAAAATTTAAAAAAAGAAGAGCAGTGAAGGAAACTAAAGGAGGTGAGTTTTTTTTTAAATTAATAAAGTTTGCTAGTGACAAAAATAATGAAATTAGAGGGAAAAAATAATATTTAAGAAGAAAGACCGTAGGAATAAAAAAGGGGGAAAAAGGTAAAATTTAAAAGAAGGAACAGTTTGGAAAAAGGGGATTTAATAGTAGGGAGGTAAAATTATTAAAATTGAATAGTTATAAGAAGGAAAAAATAATAAGGGACAAGGAAAAATAATTAAAAAGGGGAATTAAAGGGGGTATTCTAAGGATGGCAGGAAAATTTAGAAAATTAAATTGAAGAGGGGAAAAGCAAAAAATAAAGGAAAATCTAAATTAGGAGATATAAGTACGGCATGAGAGGGGTAATTTTCGGGCCATTGGGGGAGGGGGGGGGTTGTAAGTTGGGAAGACAAGGGAGCCAGGATTTAAAGAAAGGGGAGGAAGAGGTAGAATTGTGTGTGTGTGTGTGTGTGTGTGTGTTCGTCCTATCAAACATCTATCCTATTATACTACTGGACCAGTTTTCAATGTCAAAGTAAACCAATTGCAAACATCTACTATTGCCCTTTTCAAACACCTAGTGAGAGTAGTCCGTTAATAAACCAACCTCTCAATATTGCATAAGTGAGAATAATCCATATCATACCATTCCTCTTAATAAGCTGTCAAAGTGGGAGTCAATTATTATACTCAAATTTATATCTGTACATTACAGAAAGTACAATGATACTGATGACTAGTCTCCAATAGAGACTTCAATCTTATTTAGTAGTACTTGGAGAAAATCTGTTGTACAAAGTTGCCAACACCGTGTCTTCATGCCTTAGATTTTCTAATGCAAACCTGATTGAGAGGTATGCCGACTCACCTGGCACCATCACAACCAGGGATGTTTTTATCGAAGGTATAGTAATATAGTATTATAATATATTGGCAAAAATTTTCATAAATTATTTTTTAAAGTTTCAAATCATTGGCGAATTTCAACTTTTATTATAATTTTGCTTTCAAATATTCTAGAGCATTTAAAAAACTTTCATTGTTCCCAAATATGTTAGAAACTAATAATATCAAACGCTACCTCTCTTTCCTATTATTTCACAATCTAAAAAGACATGAAATAGCCAACATTTAAAACTAATAATACCAAAAGCTACCTCTTTTTTCTATTTCACAATCTAAAAAGACATGAAATAGCTAG
The DNA here is from genome assembly GCF_047967505.1 of Dipteris shenzhenensis. Taxonomy (NCBI): domain Eukaryota; kingdom Viridiplantae; phylum Streptophyta; class Polypodiopsida; order Gleicheniales; family Dipteridaceae; genus Dipteris; species Dipteris shenzhenensis. The sequence continues at coordinate 38,686,483 of NC_141622.1, read as the reverse complement.
CACTTACAGATTACACAAAGCATGAAATTCATCAAGGGTAGATTGTAAAGAAAGTTATCAAAGTCGAGTTCAAATAGTCCAACAAGCTAATTATAGCCTTTCCTTTTACAACTTGACTTCCACAGTGCTTACCTCTCTTTTCTATTTCACAATCTAAAAAGACATTAAAACTAAGAATTCCAAAAGCTACCTCTTTTTTCTATTTCACAATCCAAAAAGACATGAAATATCTAGCATTTATAAAGCATACAAAGCATAAAATTCGTGAAAGGTAATGAATAAACTTCAAATACATTGTAAAGAAAGTTCTCAAAGTCGAGTTCAAATAGTCCAAAAAGCTAATTATAGCCTTTCCTTTTACAACTTGACTTCCATAGTGCTAATGCTCTATCATATGGAAAGCTACTAACATCATAAGAACAAGAGTACAATCTCAAGCTAAGGTCTAAGTTCTCGTCCGGCTTACTGCTGCAAAGCTTATTCTTTAAGTAACCTAGAGTACTGAAACACCTTTCATCCTCAACTGAGCCAAGAATAAACCTTTGACATAAATTTGCAAGCTTGAAGTACTCAAAAATGTTATCTTGTAGGAATGTGCTGCAGGAGAGCTCACTCCAAAGCCGAACCACAGAACCTTGCATTTGAACATTTCCCATTGAATTGCTTTGCTGGTGCATGACTTCCCCAAAAAGAGAAGACTGTGAATAAAGCTTTTCAAAGTCCAACAAACCATTGTACTTTATATCATCCATGGTAATGTCATTTCCAATGTGTATTTTGAGAGCATCTAGATGAATTTTTAAAACTGCTTTGATACTTTCACAAGATCCATTGACCCAAAAATGTGGGAATATGATTGTAAATGCTTCCATTAAGTGGGGCTTTCCATTTTTCGAACGACGAGCGGACAAAAGGTGGGAGGGGTCAAAATATATAGGCTCAAGTCATTTTTGGGGAGCACAAAATTCTAAATTATTTCAAGGAATATATAAGTAAATATGAAATGTTGATTAGCAGAGATAGAATATAAATACCTTTATATAATATACATATATAATGTCCAAGTGGCGACTTATTTTATGACTTTCAAATATCCTTTATTTTCCTTTTACCATTGGTTGGATCATGAAAATTTGAGCAAATATCCTCTTTACAGCTCCTCAGGATGAGCTAAGAAAAATATATAACGTCTTTTTAATAGACCTTTTGAGTGTATTCTGCTAGAGTAATTTGGTTTGAAGAGCTTGCCCCAACACTATTCCGCCGGTGGAATACCCTTGGAGGCCTACAAAGAATGGTTCATAACTTTTGCTCCTTAGCTCAGATTGAGGAGCTGTAAAAAGGAAAAATATTCAAAATTTCATGATCTATGAAATGGTAGGCTTAAAATCATAATTTATAGAGGTATAGAAGAGATAAATTGGAAATTTCAAGATGTATATGAGAGTTACAACTTTTTCCTAATTCATATTATGGTAGGAAGGAGTTCAGTAGGGACCAAATTTCCTTAAAAGTACTTAGGTTTGGAGAATTGGGAATATTTTGAAAATACCTCCCTTGCCTTCCCATATTTGATAATGTATTAGAGATTAATTTATGATCGATTATTTTGGAGTTAATTATGAGATTTTCAATATCCTTTTCCTACTCATCCAAGGAATATGGTATACATTGTTACATGAGAGCTTCTCAATACTTCAACTATGGGATTGCTAAAGCTAAGGGGAACTCTTTTAAATCGATTGAATTACCATAATCCTCAAAAGAGAGTATGGTAAGGAGGGATTTATAGGAGTTTCTAATGTTCTCACTATTTGTTAATATATAGATGATGTTCTCTAAAATGAGGGTTATAATGATAAATAAGTAAGTATATGGTTCCATAAATGACAAATTAAGAAAGAATTGTATATTCCTTTGAGAAATATAGTAGCATGGTTGGTGTCAAACATTATCGCTCGGACTTTTTTGCTTGTAGGTTTTTGCTCGAAAAATGTGCACATCCCCATTAAGTCATTTCGTGGGAACTTGCTTTTAATCTCATCTACCACTGCACTTGCAACTTCACTAAGAGCATTTTTCACTGCTTGTACTTTCTTTAAAAAAGCCTCTTTCTTTGCGCATTGCAGTCTTTTGTGCCTTTTGTTTTCTCTTGTCAACCTGAAAACCTGATTATTGGCATGAAGGTAAACATATCCTTCCTCATCACATGTTGAAAGAGAGGAATCCCCATCCAAGTCTATTAAACTTTTCCAATCTTTGAACAATTCTTTGTCTTGAAAACTGGAGCTTGTCTTTTTATCATATGCTGTTGTTATACTCAAATTAGTGAGTTTTATTGCTTTGACATATTCATTGATATAAATATCCTTAGATTGAGACATTTTAGTCAACTTGTTCATTTTGTCTAAAAGAGAAATAATTCCACACAATCCCAATATCAAATCTATGTTCTATGATACAAAATATCTACCTTTTCAACATCTTCTGCCTCCATATGCATAAAATAGACCAAAGTTCTATATTCATCCCATAGTCTCTTCACTGGTTGAACTAAAGAAACCCATCTAGTATTCACGTTCTTCAAAATCTTTCTCCCTTTTGTACCCACTACTTCTGCAATAACTCGAAATTGATTATATCTTTTTGGACCCTTGCAAAAGTAAGAATAGCATTTTTTTACCAAAGTCTCGATTCTTTGTACCAAGGGAAATGTGGATACAACTTTGTAAGCTAGATTTGTACAATGTGCCATACAATGTATCCCAACACAATAAGGAGCATATTTTGTTTCTAATTGTATAGAAACACCATTCCAACAACCTTGCAAGACCTGGGCACCATCACATGCAAAACAAGCAAGTTTCTTGACCATATCAGACTCCGTCAATCCCCCATAATCTTTTAAAGCTTGAATCAAAACTTGCACTAAGTTATTAGCATTGGATGCTAAATCAAGCTTGTGTACATGTAAAAAATATGGTTTTCTCTTGTTGTTTTCTACCACATACAAATGCATCCCCAACCATGATGTAGTATCTATTGCTGTGTACTCATCCAATGATATAGAAAAGTAGTTTGCTAGTTTTAAAGTCTCCTTTAAATCATCAATTACAGCCTGATTCATGTGGTTAGCCATATTTGTTGCACTATTCCCAATGCATGCTTGACAAATGAGGAAAGTCCAAAAATTGAAGATATGATTGGTAACTTGAGAAGTCTATCAATGAATGGCCTTGCTTCAATATTTGCATAATAGTTACAAATTGCACTATTTTTTTCCCTATCAACCTGATCGTCAATACATCCCCAACCTGATCCTTCACATTTATTTCTACTCGATTGTTGTGCAAGCAAACATTTATTGTATTCCATTTCATTTTTCAAGTGACGATTATTCTCCTTGTCCCACTCTTTGATCGCTTTTTTTTCATTGTTTGTACCTCTATGGTCTTGTAAACCTTCCCTCAATGCTTCTCAATAGTATCAATCTTCAATTGCAACCTTGCCTCCTTTTTCCTTGCCCATGTGCATATTTTACAAATGGTCCACTTTCGTGTATCCCCAATGTCCACTTGTTCTACCTCAAACCAAGGATATTTGGCTACCCAATCTTCTTGAAAATTCTTGCGAATATCCCAAGCTCTCTTTCTCTCCTGCTTACTTAAGGAGTTGCAATTTTTTGGATGTATTTTCGATGGCTTCCTCTGTTGGTGTTTGCATGGATGACATTGTTTCTGACATTTTTCCACTATCCAATCCACTTAAATCCAACGCCGCATCACTTGTCAAAGGTGTGCCAACTGATGCATTTTCTCTGACAATTGCATTCAATGGTGTGCCAGCTGATGCATTTTCTATAACAATTGAATTGCCTTGATTATAGTTATGTAAGCTTGATTGGCCTACTTCCAAGACCTGAAAACGCAAATCCCTGCTAAAACTGTCATCATTAATCAACGATCTTAAACATTGATTTTTAGCATGATGTTTTGTGCCTAAAGCATGTTCTGGAGTCCCATAAATTTCCTCATGATTCAAGGAAGAAGGATTTTATAGTACATTCTCTGGTGTATTTGTTGTTGTGATTGAGTTTGCATTAGTGCCTATTGAGATGCAAGGTAATAAAAAAGATGTCATTTTGGTATTTTTCCCAAAAACTTGAACTTTCTTCTTTCTTTTTCTTTGATGATATCATGATTTATAGCAAGAGTCGAGAGGAACATAAGAAACACTTGGATCTTGTTTTCTCTCTCTTACATGAGAACCAACTGTATGCTAACTCGGAGAAAAGTTCTTTTTTCCAACCTGAAATTGAATATCTTGGACACATTGTTTCAGCTGAAGGCATTCGAGTAGATCCCAAGAAGGTAGAAGTGATAGTAAACTGGCCATAGCCTAAAGATATCCATGAGTTACGATCTTTTCTAGGTCTGTGTAGTTTCTATCGCAGATTTTTTAGAAATGTTGCACACAAGGCACATCCATTGACCGAACTACTGTGTAAGACTCGTGCTTTCTCTTGGGGTGAGCAGTACACTTTAGCTTTTCAACGACTTAAGGGTACAATGATGCACACATCAGTTTTGACCATGCCGGACTTTACGAGACCCTTCTTTGTCATGGTTACTGATGCTAGTGGACAAGGTTTTGGGGCTGTGCTCATGCAAGACAACCATCCAATTGCATTCGAGTCACATAAATAAAAACCAGCAGAGCTAAACTATTCCACGTATGATAAAGAATTAGCCACTGTGGTGCATGCCCTTAAACTCTGGAAACACTATCTTATGACTGATCACCAGAGTCTTAGACATCTCCTTACTCAGCCGGTGATCTCGGACCGGCACATTAAATGGGCTGCCTTTATTGACAGCTTTAAACTGATGATCCAATATCAACCAGGCAAAGACAATGTAGTTGCCGATGCACTGAGCCATCGACCTAGCATAAATAATATCTCAGTCATCGAGGGAGACCCTTTCGAGCCTATGAAGGTGGACTATCCTACTGAGTGAGACTTTTCAAAAACCTGGCATAAAATTAAGCAAGCTAATGGGACCCCTATGGCCTCGTATTCCATTCATAATGACTATCTATTCTACAAAAAGCGCTTGTGTGTCACTGCACCATTTTGACAATTGGTACTAGAAGAGGTACATCAGCCACCCTACATGGGACATAGAGGTGTCGCTGCTATGTATCAGACTGTAATTCAAGATTTTTTATGGCCTAAGCTTAAAGTTGATGTTGCAACTTTTGTTGCATAATGTCTTATTTGTCAAAAAGTCAAGAGCTACAAGGGCAAATATCAAGGTTTACTTATGCCTTTACCAATTCCTGATGGCCCATGGGAGCAGATTTCTATGGACTTTATTACTAGATTTCCTACGACTAGCTCAGGTTTTGATATGATTTGGACTATCATTGATAGATTTAGCAAGCAGGCTTACTTTATTCCTTGTAAGAAGACCTTGACCGCAATTCAGACTACTCATTTGTTCATCAAGCACATCTTTATACACCATGGCCTTCCAAAAGTAATCGTCTCAGATCGGGATAGTAAATTTTGTAGTAACTTCTGGACCGCACTCTTTGACAATCTTGGTACGAAGTTAGATTTTATTCATGTGTAGCATCAAGTGCACCATGAGATGGTATGTGTCACATGTGTACACCATTCATCTGTGATTTATTGATTTCGCGTTGCTATAATACTGAAAGGTTGATTGATTGTGGTGATTAATTCCAAGGTTATCTTATGCTTGAAATATTTCATTCCTATTGATCGTGTGAATCCAGGGGAAGAGTAATTGATCGAGCGATGGCATCTGGCAAGCATGATCCGCCATATTTTGGGTGCATAGGCGCAACTCCAGTGATGCGGGGATGAATAAGGCTTATGCCTAATTTTTGATATTACAAAAGCTTATGTACATATTTGAATTTTGGAATATTAATGGCTTGGCTAAGTGTATAAACTAAAGTTAGAAAAAGCTTTATTTTTAGAAAAAACCAGCTATTCTAGAAGGTGGATGGGCTTTTTGTAAAAGGGTGCATGGAGGAAAGCACAGAGGCTTTTGTTTGATTTTTGCTTGAAAGCTTTTTGAGAAATATACATAAATACATAGGAGGTGGAAGGAGAGCACCACTCCTATGGGGGGAGATTGTACCCAGCACGCTTGTTCTGTCTCTTCCATTTGTGAGTTTTGAGAGTTTGTGCATATTTTCAAAGAGTGTTGCTGTGTTTTTCAAGGATTTGCAGGTCCCACAAGTGTTTCCCGTCGCATAGTCCCCAATCAATAATGCTAATCCACGGACAGTGACCTTTGGTAAAAATCTAGCATGAAATTAAAAGGGTGTAGATCACAATGTATCATTCCTGCTTGGTGTACATTTGCTAACACATCAACCATTGCATGTATGATGTCTGAGGTAGCTTCCACAAATGCCTTTAATCTAGTAAGGACTGCATCACTTAGCACTGGATCCGGTTCTCTCCTAGTGACTCCATTTCCTTTCGAGCACAATACTTGCTTTCTGAATGTCCCTTTCTCAAAGGGTAGCTGCATCATCATATCTCCAATACTCCCTCCATTGAAGTATGGAGAAATGTTGATCCAAGGTAAGCTTCTCGTAAATCTTATGCACCTAAGAATCCCTAGATGTGATATTTGCATCCCATATTCCTTATCGAATGACTTAAGGGTGTGAGATATGTCCCCTTTGTAGCACTTTGTTGCATAAGTGATACTTCTAGGAAAGAAAGAGATGCCATTGAAAGTGACTTTGAAGCACACCCCAAATGATCTAGCACCAAGATTCTCACCCTCCTCTATAGCCTGATGGGGGACACCTAACACAATTGAACAATCGGCATTTCTAGATGAATGTACTTTGTGAGAAGCATTCCATGATTGCCCTCCATGGCTAACCATGCCTCAAAAGTCGGATCATCTACGTGTTTTAATTGTTCATATCACACACGCTTTGAAATGGTGAAATGTGAATCTATGTCTTTTGCCCTCTTGCTTCTAGCCTTTTCCTCTTTCCACTTCAAATCCCAAAAATCTAATTTTTCCATGTCAATATTACAAGTTCATCTCGGAGGTCTTCTGCACATTTGTTCATATTACATATGGCACTATTGATCAGGTGACGCACTCCATCTTCATTCATTTCATTAGAGATAGGCATCTCTCCCATTGTGTTTGCTATGACCTCATTGTAATAACACTCTATGTAAACTGCATCTGTTATTTATGTATTACTCGTCTTGCTTATCCCTGTACAAAGATGTCGTCTAATACCATTTTTTCTGTTTCTCTGCTTCCATATTGCCAAGTAGTTCTGGCAAAGACATGCATGAGTAAATCAATTATAGAGAAAAATACAAATTATATTAATATTCTAACACAATCAACAAACACAAGGTTAATTGTTATAAAGAGCACAATGAATTCCATAATGAGATGATTCCTTAATCTATACTCTTATGCAAAAGAAAATGGAGGATTTGTCATTGAACATGTCAATTATACATTTTAATGGGTACTTATATTGAATAGAGGTTAAAATTACAAAACCCAAAATTATAGACCCGTAAAATATATGTTTTTTTGCCTCATTGAGCTACCAAACTAGTGTAAATTATGTCTCATGAAACTATCAAACTAGTGTAAATTATGTCTCATCGATGATTTATTACATCATTGCACCAAAAGATGGCTGAAAATATTTTCCTTCTATTACAATTAACTACTTCGCAAGGCTTAGAGCAAGGTCCATCTCTTCAATAGGCTGCATAGCCAACTCTTTATCACAACCAAGCATCTTGAGTTGCCACATTGCCTCATTAGGTGTAAGCCTCTCTGATGGATTTTCTACCATCATCTTATGACGAACATGTGCCAAAATGGCATGCAAAAGTGCACTATCAGGCATGCGAACACCTAGAGTGAAATAATTTCCAGCATCAAAGAAAAACCTCACCATTTCGGTGATAACCCAACCAAGGGCAAATACATCTGATTGTGGACTGTATCTCCCTTGTTTTACAAAAACTTGTAACTCTGGTGCAAGCCAGTGTTTTCAAGCATGGTCTTGCTCGCGATGGCGAATCCGTTGTGCCCAATCTTCATCACTCTCATCTCGCAACCGCTTCATCTTTTTGAAGGCCCACAATAAATCCCATTTTTCCATTTGTGATGCACTGACATCATTAACAAATCCTGGCCTTGTAGCACATGTTTGCTTGAACCGTGCATGAACATCACCAATTTGGGATTCAACCCAAAGCAATGCATCAAAATCCTAGCTCACAATGCTAGCAAGCTCATGGGTCTAAGCACATTGTTCTAGCATCCCCTTTGTGTCTTTACTCAGCCTATTACTACTCTCTATTATGGTCTCCATCTATCTCTCGACCAAGCTATTTATTTTCTCTAGCATTTGCTCTCAAAGTGCTTGGTTGACTTGCTTGCATTGTTTCAATGTTAATGAACGCTTATGCTTAGACCCAATAGAACCTTCCATCTTGAAGAAAAAACTATGTAGAAGTTTGAAATCAAATATAACTTCTGCATATTATACAAAATCCATGTGTTAATAGCATGTAGTGCATGATACAATGTGTAGTACATGATACAATGTGTTAATAAAACTTATGGAATACAACGTATAGTACATGATATAAAATGTGTAAAGAAAAAAATGGACAACTTCATTTCAACATAATGCATATGAGGGGGGGTTGTGACTATGCGAATGCATAGAGTGGAATTTTAATCAAATAGGCATGCTTCTTATGTAGGAATAAAAAAGGTCGTTACCTCTTTCTTCAAAAGAGTCCAAGAACCTGACCTTAGAAGTGGTCCCATCTAGTCCCATCGCCTTGTGGACATAGGGGCCAGGAACCAATCCCTTGGCCAAGCACTGGGTGGGGCTTAAGAGGAAGGATAGAGATCTATCTTCATTACTACCATGTGGCACATTTGAACCTCATGTGAATTATTAACTTTATTTTTAGCTTTATTTCAACATAATGCACTGGGTGGGGGTTGTGACTATGTGAATAGAGTCGACTTTAAATCAAACAGGCATGCTTCTTATGTAGGAATGAAAAGGGCCATGTCTAGGAACCTGACCTTAGAAGTGGTCCCATCTAGTCCCATTGCCTTGTGGGCATAGGGGCCAGGAACCAATCCCTTGGCCAATGGGTGGGGCTTAAGAGAAGGGATAGAGATCTATCAAGAACCAAATTGATGGGAAAATTCCTGACCTTAGAAGTGATCTCATCTAATTCTCGTGATGCATATAACATGTACCCAATCATGTGTTTTTGTAGCCAATCCAAGCAACTCATACAAATAATCACCACTCATACGGATAATCATTCTACATAAGCATTTTAAAGTAAATTAACATATGCAACCATTTCATATCCAAGCTACAATGACACTAAAAGTCGAATAAACAACTAAGTGTCAAGACCTAGATAAATACAATGAACAATTTAAAGTACAACACCTAAAGTCAAACAAACGACCAAGTGTTGAAGATTAGACTATTATATCTTATGATAAGATACAACGACATCAAAAGCCAAATAAATGACCACATGTCGAAGGCTAAACAGTTATGCTATGATGAAAGGTACAATGACACTGAAAGCCAAATGAACAACTAAGTGTCGAAGACTACTTATTTTGCAAAATATGTACCTAAGAAAACAACACCACAAGCCAAATAAACGACCAAGTGATGAATCCTATTACTCTTCTAAGATTGGTGAACAACACGTGCAATCGAATGGTACAATCAAGTGTTGAGCTAGTTTAAAAACAAGAGGAAGGAGTCCTTATAGCGACATCAAAAGTCGAGTATTATGACCAAGTGTCGAAATGCATACTTACTTATCTAACACCTATAGCCGAGCAGTGCCACCTAGTGTAGAGAGGTAAGCACCATACAAATGCATGGCCCAAAAGACAGCTCAAATATTACATGACAAATCAAGCGATCGACGAATTGTGCCGACAGGCCAAATACGACACTACGTCAATCCTAAATAGTCACACGTATAAACACACACACACATGTATAACTAACAAAAGAAATTAAAAGTAAATATATGAGTTAAGCTTCTTAACAATATATGAGCTAAGCCTCATGACAATAAAGAAGTCACATAAAGTCCTTAAGCCACTAAAAGACAAGAATTACTGCTTCCTATAGTATCTCTTCCTTGTACCTCCTAATCAATAATGCAACGGCTCCCATGCCTCTCGCATGATGATGTGGCATTACATGATTTGGCAACCTTGGCTTCATTGCCATTGGGGGATGATGTGGGAGCCTCGGACTGTGCAGTCAAAGTGGCGCAGTCACTAGAGTAAATGTTGCACTATGTACTGCAGTATGTGGACATGTTGATGTGGCATGTCGTTAGATCAAGATGGGCATTGGGAAGAGGGGATCGCAGAGGCACGGTGAGGTTTGGCTGCTAGCGGAAGAGTGCAATGGTCACATGTGGTGAGAGGCGTGGCGTAGGTCAGAGCCATAGCAAAGTAGACTGCCAGTGAGCAGGTCAGATGTGGCACAGGTTAGTGGCTGCTGGCAGAGCAGAGTAGACTGCCAGTGAGCACTAAGGGTCCCAAAACAGTGCTCCCCTCTTGACACGCGCGACAAATTGCCACATGGCATGAATAGCCATGTGGGCAACGATTGGCAGCAATGGCAGAGCTTAGTTGGTGTGCGCCACGCACGATCCGATGCCACGTGTAATGCGACACCCCCGAGATGACGGCACGAGGAGAGAGAGCGTGCAAGAGGAGAGAGGAGAGGCAAGACAAAGAACGTGAGACTCCAAGAGGAGAGAGAAGAGACAGAAAGAAGAGAGAAAAGTGAGAGAGAAGGGAGGAGAGAGGAGAGAGAAGAGAGAAGAAGAGGAGAGAGGGCACGATAGGAGAGAGGAGAGAGAAGAGAGAAGAGACAAAAAGAGAGAGAGCGCGTTAGGAGAGAGGAGAGAGAAGAGGTAGAAAGAGGAGAGAGTGAGAGAGGGCCCAAGAGGAGAGAGAGAGAAAGAGAGGGGGGGAAGAAGGGAGGGAGGGAGAGAGAGAGAGAGGGAGGGAGAGAGGGCGAGAGAGAGAGAGAGAGAGAGCGAGAGAGAGAGAGAGAGATAAAAGTGCGCAACAAGGCATTATATATTTATTATATTATAATAATAATTAGATAATATATAATATACACTATATTATACATTTTATATAATATAATATATATGATACTATATATATATACACATATTTATGTATGTATTTATGTATATTAAGAGAGTGAAAGAGGAGAGAGAAACTGAGAGAGGAGAGAGGGCCCAAGAGGAGAGACAGAGAGAGGGGTAGGGGGAGGGGAAGGGGGGAAGGGAGGGAAAAAGGGAGAGAGAGAGAGAGAGAGAGAGAGAGAGAGAGAGAGAGAGAGAGAGAAGAAAGAGAGGGAGTAATGGTCATGAAGGGAGAGAGACTAGAGTGAGGGTGGGCAGATCATGAAGTAGTGAGCGAAATTGAGAGAGAGGTTGAGAGCAAAGGGTGGCGAGACATCTAGGAAGAGAGGATAGAAAGTAGAGAGGGAAGGACAAAAGCAAAAGAGGTGAGAGGTGGTGATGAGGTTTAAGGTCATAAGGGATACATATCAAGGCTACACTTGCCTCAGCCCCCAACGATGAGATAAATTCGACTATTAGTATTAGTTGAGGGGGAGAGGGGGTGGGGGTAGTGTAAGGTTTAGTTAATAAAATGTTTGAGAAAATAGTTCATTATAGTTTAGCATAGGGGGAACCAAAGGTTATGTATAGTGGTAAGAAAACTTTACCCATCTATAGCTTCGGTGTTGCTTGGCTAGCTTGCGTATTTACCCATCGGAGACACGCTGCGGATTGTGCAGACTGTAGACATGCAAGATCTTGATGATGTGGCCATCGAGGATTGTGCAACAGTGCAAATTGTGCCACTGCGCAGACTAAACGATGTGGTAGCGACGGGCATGTCACGTGGCATCTCTACATGATGACACAAGAGACATGCCACGTGTCACACAAAACAAGGCCACGTCAGAGAGAGAGAGAGAGAGAGAGAGAGAGAGAGAGAGAGAGAGAGAGAGAGAGGAAGGAGAGACAGCAAAGAGAGAGAGAGAGAGAGAGAGAGAGAGAGAGAGAGAGAGAGAGAGGAAAGAGGGAGAGAACAAAGAGAGAGAGGAGGGAGAGAGACAGAGAGAGACAGAGACACAGAGACACACACACACAGAGAGAGAGAGAGAGGGGGGGAGGGAGGGAGGGAGGGGGGGGAGAGAGGAGAAGGAGAGAGAGAGAGAGAGAGAGAGAGAGAAGGGGCAGAAGAGAGAGGAGGAGAGAGAGAGAGGGAGAGAGAGATACAAATATATAAGACAATACTACACACACACACACACACACACACAGATGCTTAGGTGGTTTAGATGCTAGCATAGAATATCCTATGGAAGACTCTGCTTATGGGGTATAGATACACGAAGGATTTATGATGTGGTTCCTTAGCGAGTTGCTGGGATCGCTAGACTACATAACATATATATGTCCTTCTTAGAATATCAGAGAGTGTGGACTTGGAGATTTTTTTTCTGAGGGGCAAATGAGGATTTTACATTTAGCAAATTGCACATTTTCCACACTTCTGTGCTTGACAGCAAGTATTCTAACTAATGAGTTAGATATTGTTAACATATAATTACAAAAGTCTTATTTTTTCCCGGTCCAAAAGAGAAAGTATATTAACATAAAGAGAGAGATTACAAGGTAAAGTAAAGGAAGATTTCTATCCTCTATACGAGGATGAAAACCCTCTAAACCTTAAAAGCCTTTTGGTTCAATAATTGTAATTCTTAGAATAATATTTTTTATTAGGAAGATTTATGTAACCACTTCATGGGGGGATCATCTAGATATTGTATCTTGGCATATATGGCTCTATTGTCTGGATTTTTTGTTAAAGTATGTTGCTTGCAATTAAATGTCTTTTGTTACACACACACACACATGTATATGTACATATATAATCTCTCTCTCTCTCTCTCTCTCTCTCAACCCTAAACCCCCTCTCCCGCCCCCCATCTCTTAGTGGTACAAAGATGGAAAGCCCATCTACCTAAAATTGAAAATTCACAGTCTATACATTCCACCTTGAGACCCAGCGGAGCGGGTCTCTAACCCGTCGTAGACGGGTCATGCTATTCGTGATAATTATTATTGTGAAAATAACAATTCACACATGTTAAATCGCAATTCACCCATGTCGGGATGCTTGTGGTGGGAATGATGCTCCGGTGTTCATCTATTACACACATCATCTGATAGTGACACAACTTCTACCCATTTGATTAGATGAACATGAGATGGGACCCTCAAACTTTTGCTTTTTTGGGGTTATCAACACCCTGCCTAGGTGAACAGAAGCAAATAAGATGTACATGAATTTCAACCAATTATTTTGTGCCAATGACGAGCTAAGGCAAGGCTTGCTTGACCTTCCCCTAGGCTAGACTTGTGTCAATCCTGCCGTAGTGAAAGAAAGAAAAGACTTTACGTGCGGAGTCTATGGCCACATGGTTTGTCTTTTGCTGTGGTTGATTGAGCGAGAGAGAGGGAGAGAGAGAGACAGAGAGACAGTGCGCAAGAAAGACAAAGAGAGAAAGACAGAGCGCTTCATCATTTGCTTAAATGTAGAGGATCCGAACCTCGACAATCCATTTGATTGGACTTTCATAAGCTTGACGGTGTAACATTGTGAACGTGGTTACGACATTGCAGCAATGTGGGAGAAGCCGTATTCATTACAAGCAAAATTAGAAAGCTGCCATTAGCAATTCATCCTTCCTCACTCTTGATGCTGCAATATGCTCGACGGGAGCCGAAAGTGAAAAGATTTCGGGGTCCTATGATGGGGGATTTATGCTTCTTGTACAAAGACACTTCGAATGGTTGAGAGCTTGGGCTTGAATCACGCTGTTTAATATAGAGGTCGAAAGGCCTGCTACAGCCTGTTAACGACACTGTACAACCACGGTTGGCGTTGGAGCAGCAGCAGCAGCAGCTTGTAGGTAGAGTGCCTGGCGACGAAGCTGTACACTGAAAAAGTGCAGAGATTGAAGAGATGGAGAGCCTCAGCTGGCTTGACATCGCTGCAAAGGAAGGTTAGCGGGGCAAGATGAGGCTCATGATCCGTCAGCTGCAGCAGGAATGCCTTTGAAGAGCAGAAACGCGAGCTTCTCCACGCAGAAGTAGATGAAATGGCCGTGCGTGTGCGTAACAAACGATCCGAAGCTTGTGCCGACCACGCACTGCCAGCCCGCCCCGTAACATTTGTCGAATTCCTGCACACCACAGGCCAAATTTTCCATTCAGCAATCTCGTGGTTCGTGAATCAATCGTTGGTGTCTCTCTACAGGCAGCATGAGTGCTGAATTGCACAGCGCAGAACCAGGATTCCAATTGTCTAGTCGGCGATGGATTGCGAAGCGTTGGAATAACAATTGCATCAAATGATCCACGCAGGGAGCATAACAGCATTCAATCTCTGCGCGAGTGATAGCACAGTCAAAACAGCACGCACCAGGATGGAAAGTTAGCGAAGCTCATTCCTTATAGAGAAGTCTCGACTCTCTACCACGAAGAACGGATAAGATTTTCCACCGTTATGGAAGCTGCGTTGAGGAAGCCAGACAGATCTAGCGCTAGGATACAAAATCATTAGCTTCATCGAAGCACTAGGAGGTCGACAGACGACTCTCGAATGCATCCAAACGCTCGATGATGATGCCCAAGGGCCAATACCGCTTCAAGAGTTGCTGCTCGGATCAGCAGAGCAAAGCTCTTGAAAGAGAGGCTAACGGAGAGTCGCAAACCTCAAGCTGTGAACGATGAGATTCAAGACGAATGAATGCATCGATGAATTTTACCTGTTTCATGAAGCGTGCAATCTCCTGACAATCGCCGACATCATGGAGATCTAGAGCCTGAGAAGCGGAGCGCATGGCGTGTTGCTGCATGTGGACGGGCATGTCGGTTTCGCCCACGACTGCCTTCCCTTCCAACATGTTGTTGCTGTGCTACAGCAATGCAAAAGTTAAGCTCGGAGGGTGTAGACGGAAGCCAAAGCTCGGAGGGGTAGTACAGGAAGCTCTGATTCAGGGAAGCTTGAGCGAAGCTCCGCAGCAATCCTTGCGCAAAGAGATAATACAAGTCCTTCTCCCTTACAAATCTCTCTCTCTTCCACTCTCGATACAAGTCATACAAATCTCTCTATCTCGCCTCTTTAACGCTCGATACAAGTCTATCTTACTTACAAATCTCTCGCGCGCGCGCTCTCTCTCTCTCTGTAATCTGCGAGCGCGGTGCGATCTGTTGCCTCTCTTTCTCTCGTATATGTTGGAGAAGGAGGAGGTGTAGTGGAGGTAAGAGGGTATGAGTGAGGACAAGGTAGCGGTCAAGAGAAGCAGGGAGAGAAAAGGTGGCAATGGGGACCAAGCAGGAGGTCGAAGAGGACGAAGCGATTGGGTGGAATGACAATGAGTTTGTGGTGGAGACGTCGGGAAAAAGCACAGTGAAGCAGGCAGCCTGTGATTGGAACACCAATCCTTGTCCCTGCAGACGCCCAGCTTTCCCTTCCAATAATATTATGGACTCCAATCTTTATTAACTAGTCAAGCTACTTCAGTTTAACACCATATAACAGAGCAGATGAACCACATGATCCTTGCCGCACTATCCATTAATCCATTGTTTACAGGACTGTCGCATTTTCTCAGAGATTGTTTCTTTCCAACCATCACCTGTGGGACTCTCCACTGTGAAGTCTGATGCTCTTTTTTATGAGTCAGTGAGGGTACAAATTTTCTATCTTCTCAGACAGAAGATGTGGTTGAGGTAACTCCTACAATTCGAGGTTCAGATTGGAGTTTGGAAAGCCTGCAGTTGCATTAACGTTCTATCATCTTGCATAGGTATTCTTCCGAAAACATCCTACTCGCAATTGATAATATGTATATTTCATCCATCTGTGGGACACCCAACTACGAAGTCTGATGCTCTTTTTTATGATAGAAAATTTCTATCCTCTCACACAAAAGATGAGGTTGAGGTACCTCCTACAATCCAAAAGTCTACACAATTGCATAACGGCCTATCGAGTGAAAATGTATTCTCTCGAATGGATGATACTCAGATTCATTCTTCCCTCTGTGTATTTTGGGTTACATATTGCACACTCGAATGGTGGTAGCTCTCAAGAATTAAAATGGGTTTGAAATTATTCTCTTGGACATGCAAAATCCTAGATGGAATGTGGCATTGAATCGAGCTAAAGGGGTAAATCCCAAAGAAAGATGGGATGAAGCAACTTTTATTTGGTTTAAAACCAGGAAAGATTGGAGGAAGCTTTCAAGATGGTTTGGTAGGGGAATGAATTGGTAAGAGAGCAACATCTCAAAGATGCTGCATATTTCTATTATGAAGGGGATACGGCATTCATCAATTAATGAAGCTAACGAATAGAGCCCATTTTGGAAGACACGCACTGTTTGAGATCTAGATTTGGACTTGGGGAACTCACCTACGTGTACCATTTGGTTCCACAAGTTTTTCACAAGCTTGCTCAATTCAAACCAAACACGGGCCTTGGAATAGGTTCACAGGGGGCAGCAACCAAACCCTCAGATTGTGGTCGTTCTTTGCCTTCAAACAGGGCGAACAATTTCTTTGCTCTCGAAGGTTTATTGGACATTCCATCACGCCACAAATTTTAATTGGGTAGCCAAGCTTTGGGCAAGGGAGAAAAGGTGGGCGGTACTAGATGAGGATGGTGCTGGATGCTATCCCCACCCTCGCTTTTGCAGGGTGCTATGAGATAAACACTTGCTATTAGTGTTGTTGTCTCCGTACGAAACTTGACAATCAATTTACAAGTGACACTTGTGCACAATTGATGGTGTGATGACAAGGTTTCTATGGTGGAGATGACTAGCCATGGCATTGGCATTGCCACGCGCCAATCATGAGACTAATAGATCATTGCCCCAAACCCTGATTGAGGGTCTAGGGGTACTTGACAAACCATCTTCATGAAGCAGGTGTAGTAGATGAAGAGGCCGCATGGTATTTCCAAGGAGGCATCCCCATTCAATGACATCCCCACATCAAAAGCTAGTCTAGGGAGGTAGGGGCAGTTAGCACTGACAATGTCTATGTGGGGAGTCTCTTTGCTCCCTTTTTTCCTCATACGACCCTATAAATTATTCCACCTCCACCATAGCCGATGCTCTACTCAATGGATCAACTCACAATGTGATTAATGAACTAGCCATAGTTAGGAGGCCCCTCCCCCCTTTTCCAACACTCCCTTGGAATTTTGTTTCTTTTGCCCCGTTTAAAGCCCTACAGTCCTATCCTATTTTTGTGTCGTATTCGCTTTACTTTAGCAAATGTGAGGAAATAGAATGAGAATGTGGTCCCATCCATAATGAAATTTATTTCTATCCTATTTTCAAGGCGGATGTGGTAGAAGCTCGGTAGAAGTCAGAAAATCTAGGGATATGTTAGGTGGGAGAGGATACATGGCATCATTTCATGTGTTTAGTAGAGGGGGACATGCATACATGTCATCATTCCATATTTTTTTATCCCTAAAAAAGGGGATCCCGTTCTCTTTCAAGGTTCCTGAGGCCATTATCGAAGATGGGAGAAAATGTGGCTATTTCATCCTAAAACCGTCCTAAACAAATTACATAGGGAAGTAATGATAAAAAATATATTGTTATCCTAAAACTGTCCTAGACAAATTAGGTAGGGAAGTAATGATAAAAAATACATTGCTATCCTAAACCCATCCTACCTCTCCTAGGCCCCCCCCCCAACCCCCAAAAAAATGTTTGGGTTTCAGTAAGGTAATCCTTATGGTCTCGAGTTCTATTAATGCTCTTCACATTATTTTTGGTCAATTGCTTTTTGTGTTTGCAATGCATGCCTTTCCTTTTCTCCACATTATTTTTGGTTTGTTGCTTGTCTTTGCCATGCATACCTTTCCTTTTCTCTCTCCGCACTTTATGTTCAACTCTTCAATATAGCCTACCTTTCTTGCCTTTTGTATTTTATAAGCGTTAAAAAGGAAAAAGGGAAGTGTTGACACCTGTGTCTCCTTATCAATACTACCATCAATCCACAGTCCTAAACTATCCTTTTGGTCAACAAAAATCAATTTAACCAAGAGCACCAAGAGCAAATGACCAAAAGAACCTCAATGTCTACATGAGGGAGTAATTATGTGCTTTTAGTTTGTAGTAGCTTTCAAGGATGTTGCAATAATTCCAATTTTTAGTATATGTGTGTGTGAGAGAGAGAAGGGGGGCTAAGGAGAGAGAGAGAGAGAGAGAGACAAAGAGAGAGAAGTCGACTCATCCATCCCTTTCCACTTTTGTTTTCTAGAAAACTCAAACACTTTGCCTCTTAGACTTCCTATACTGCCATGCTTTGGTACTGTAGCATAGAGAGAGCAATCACTCATCTTATTCACCCACATTTGGTCATTATCCTTTACATTTGAGAGTTTATAGCAACCTTATAGTCTTCCCACAGTCTTTTACCCCAAAAACTCTAGAACACTTAAAGGTTGGTGCCCCCTTGAAAGCATATTATTATGGCTTTCTATTTAATTTTATTGCTTTTGCAAGAATAATTGGTCCACCAAAAGACACTTAATATTTACCCCAACCTAACGATGCTGAAGTATTTGTCTAGTAAGCATTGTCTAGACATACTTGTCCCAAACTAACGATGATGAAGTTTTTGTTCAACAAATATTATATATATTTGCTTGGCCTACTTCTACTTGGATTTGTCAACTACTTGCTTTTGTTGGCTCTCCACCCACTTTGGCCTCAAGCTAATGGTCAAGCGGTGGCCAAAAAGAACCTCAATGTCTACGTGGGGGAATAAATATGTGCATTCAGCCTATGTAGCTTTCAAGGATGTCGAGATAATTCCATTTTTAGTATATGGGTGTGTGAGAGAGATAAGGGGGGCTACGGAGAATAAAAGAGAGAGAGAGAGAGAGAGAGAGAGAGAGAGAGAGAGAAGGATCATCCATTCCTTTTCCACTTTTTTTATCATAGAAAACTCAAGCACTTTGCCTCTTAGGCTTCCTATACTCCCACGTTTGGGTAATGTAGCCCAGAGAGAGCAATCGCTCATCTTATTCACCCATTCCTTTTTCACTTTTGTTTTTTAGAAAACTCAAACACTTTACCTCTTAGGCTTCCTATACTCCCACATTTTGGTAATGTAACCCAGAGAGTGCACTCACTCATCTTATTCACCCACATTTGGTCAATACCCTTTACATTTGAGAGGGTATGGCAACCCTATAGTCTTCCTATAGTCTTTTACCCCAAAAACTCTAGAATAGTTAAAGGTTGATGACCCCTTGGAAGCATATTATGAAAAGGACTTACACTTTCTATTTGATTTTGTTGCTTTTTCAAGAATAACTGGTCCACTTAAAGACACTTAATATTTACCCCAACCTAATGATGTTGAAGTATTTGTCTAGTAAGCATCTTCTACACATACTTGTCCCAAACTAATGATGATGAAGTTTTTGTTCGACAAATATTATATATATTTTCTTGGCACACTTCTATTTACATATGATTTGTGTATATAGAAGATTTTATTTCAAGTGTTGAAGTTTGATTTATGGTAAGACATTTGAGGTTTTGTATCATTTGTTAATGTTATTTGTGTGTTTATATTAGGTGGAAAATGCCTAACCTAGAGTGGGTGCTGGGAGTCATTCAAATCCAATCTCTTCACAAGCTCCACAATTTCGTGTGGGTTTACTAGCTTAATGAAAAATTCGTGTCAGGGTGATAATAGCTCATTAGGATATTGTCAAACGTGACAAGATCATGGAGATAATGTTCTTCATATCCATTATCAATGAAGGAGATGTAGGGATTGGGCTTGGAATTATTATCACTAAGACAACATGAGGGCCTTCTTTTATCATTCCTCCTAGCCACAGACTCCAATTGATCTCTGTGTCTTCATGAAAGCTCTCTCTCTCTCTCTCTCTCTCTCTCTCTCTCTCTCTCTCTCTCTCTCTCTCTTTGTGTGTGTGTGTGTGTGCATGCGTCTGCATGCACGCGCGCGCGCATGTGTGTGTGTTTAAGATGAGTGTAAGGTGAGTTAATTACCCAAAAAATGCGTGTGTAAGGTGAGGCCCTTTCCAAAATTCTCCCTTGGACCCAATGCCTCCATTTAGGGCTTCCTTGGGTTCCATGTGCCTTTGCATTCACACTTCTATCACCCTTTACCTTTATTTTGAGCCTTCCATAGGCAGCTCATATTAATACCTAGGCATACATATTGACTCGAGACCATAACCCTTTAGAGCCTTCCATAGGCACCTCATATTAATCCCTAGGCATACATATTGACTCGAGACCATAGCCCTTTTATAAATTATGACATAACAACATCAGATGGTCATATCCATTAACACCCCACATTGTAGCCACTATGAAGCCCTCTTGGTTTCCCACCTCACCATACCAAACTATAGGATACCATGATTATGGTTGACATACCATTCCCTTCACACTTAAGAACGGTTTATGTTCTCAAAAACAAAATTGGAAAACCTCCTTTATTGAGATTGCAAACTCTTTCCCATGTTGAACTCTCTTGTTTTTCTTGTCTATCTAACATTTTTTTAGTTTATATGGTAAAGCTCTAGGTTCAATGATCTAGGATTTCATTTCCATTGACATTATCAATCAATCTCTTAATCTTCTTTTGAGCCTACTTACACAAAAAACTAGGTGTACTCTACATCCTTATGCTAAGGCTAATCTGCAAGAAATCTCTCTAATTCTCTACAATACCTAGATATAACTTTCAACATTTTCCCATATTTAGGGTTTCTAAACATTCGATCACCTAAGACTCTTCAAACCCTAACTTTCTAGTAGTGTGGGCTTGCACAACTTCTTGTTTTATCTTGAGACTTTTTAATGCTATCCTTGGATAGCTTAGGCATTTGATTCATATCTTTGAAAAAGTCTTTGGTTGCTTGAATCTTCTCTTTTTTTATTCTTGCTCAGATGGGGATCTAGTTTGAAATCCATACATCATCATGAATTAAATAAAATGTGTTACTGAATGTTTGACACTATTATATGCAAATTCTAATATGGGAAAATATTATTCCCAATTAGTTTTCATTTTACTGACACATGCTCGAAGAAATATATCTTCAATGACTATCCTGATACTTTTAGCTTGACCATCACTCCGTGGATGATGCATAATGCTCATATTCAAAGGAGTTCCTAACCTCATAAAAGTAGCCCTAAAAAATGATTGTTGATTTTGTTGCGTTGGTCACTAAGAATACTGGTTGATTACCCATACAACCTATGAATATGATCCACATATTGCTAATTCAAGAGTTTTAACCTCTTCATACTAGCATACCTGATGATAATCCTTAGAGTCAATTCTTATAAATGATCGTTGCCTTTTGCCTAGATTGCTCATCATGTGAACCATGACCATGTCATTGGTAACCCTCTTGAATGGCATATGTTTTCCTATAACTATTGTTCAAAATGAGTTTTCAATAGATTATAAGGAGAATAAGACCTTGTACTTTAAAGAAAAGGTAGGGAACCTAAGGGATGTGGGAGAATTGAGATATTTCATGAGCATTAGCCATACAAGCTTGAAGGGGAGCTAATTGGATGTCCTATTTGCATTTTTTATTTGAGGATATTTAATGTTATCTGAGAAAAATGCCGAAGGGACTTGAGAGAGGGCATTTATTGATGACAAGAGATGTAAGCAAGCAACAATAAAAAATGAAATTTCCATCACTTGACCATTAGCTTGAGGCCAAAGTGATGAAATGTCCATAGAAAAAAGCCTATGTAAACAAACACAAAAGTGGCACAAATTTAGATATGGGCATGACCGAAATTCCCTATCCAAAATAATAGAATTAAGGCTTGAGGTTCAACAAATTACTACTTTCAAGACCTTGACTATGTTTGAGAAGCTTGTCATCCTTAGTATACTCCAATCGTCTCTATGAAACTTGCATATAAATAAATTTATTACCATAAAATATTTTAAAATCTATTTTGAAACATTTTCTAAGGAAATATATGCTCAAAATTCATCCAAATATCTATTAAATTCCAAAGAGATTATAATGCTAGCACAAAACTGACTTCAAAAGTGAGGTTGCACTAAACATTGTATCATATGAACTTTGAATCTACTTATTCTTGTTAGACTTTACTATTACAACTCAAGAGGAGCCTAAGCTTTGAGGTTCAACAAATAAATAGATACCCAGACCTTGAGTATGCTTGAGAAGTTTGTCTTCCTTAGTATACCCCACTATTCTTCTCAAAACTTGCATACAAACAAATTTATTAGTACAAAACATTTTGATATCTATTTTGAATTAATTGTCATAGAGCGAGCAAGAGAAAGTGAGGGAAATTTTTCATCCAAAGCTCCATCAAAATGCAAGGAGATTATAATGCATGCACAAAAGCAACATAAAAAGCAATGTTTCACTGAAAATTACATCATAAGACTTCAAGTCTACTTATTCTCATTACACTTACTAGTTGTAAATTCAAGAGAAGCCTAATATTTGAGGTTTAACAAATGTAGGAGAAACTTGTCTTTCTTAGTATACTACAGTCTTCTCCTTGAAACTTGCCTACAAATATATTCACTAATACAAAGCATTTTTAAATCTATTTTGAGTAAATTCTCAAAGAAAATAACAGAAAATAAGGAAACTCGTTATCTGCTCTGTATCAACTTTAAAAGAGATCACGATATTTATACAAAATAAATACATATCTAGTCTACCTTATGTTTGAGAACCTTGTCTTTCTCAATATACTGCCTACAAACATATTTACTATTACAAAGGATTTCAAAATCTATTTTGAATAAATAATCATAGAAAATAACAAAAAGCAAGGAAACTCTCTATCTTCTCTCTATCCAATAGAAAAGAGATTACAATGTTTAGATGAAATAGACCTTGCTCATGCTAACTCTCTGTCAAGTGTACTTTTCTACGTGCACAAATTTATGTCGCCCATGAACTCAAGCATGTAATTGTCTTTCCTTTGAGAATGGAGTAGCTCCCCCTTTTTCTTGGAGACCACATTAGGGTTGAGGTGGCACTTTCAACCTCATTCTTGAAACTTTTCTCATATTCTCTAAGGAGCTTTTATCGGCCCATTATTTTGTTCTATTCTCATGATGTATTTCTCCCTTGAGCTTGTTCTTGTTTTTAATTCATGTTAAAGTGTTAGGCTTTGAGTGGTTGCAATTGAATTTAATTCATTTTAAATATTTAGAGCGGTTGTAATCTAACCAAGATGGGTTGTAATGAAGATGGTAGGTGTCAAATCTACATTTCTAGTGGATCAAACCTCAAATCTTCATAGTCCATTCTGTAGAGCACAAAAAAGAGAGAAATTATCCTTTTTGTTGCCTCTTGGATAAAAATTTATGGAACTACCCTTGATCTAAAGGTATGGCTCTAGATGCCATATGTCAAGAGATGAAAGACTATGTGAGTGGTGCATTGACTACATGGGAGGCTGACTAGTCTACTAGAAAATCCAAATGTGGTGCACGTTTTTGCATGCATGAGTGAGGGTGTAGCATGCAATATGATGGCATAGTGCACAAGGGTGTGGAGTGAAAGGCAATACCATGATGCAATGTCATTAGTGTGTAGGACAAAATCGTTGGTGGCACGGCATGGAACTATGGACATGACCACACACAGATGGTGGTAGTAGGACGAAGATTTCAACGGGACAAAAGATCATGTGAGGTGAGTGATGTGGCATGTAAGAGAAAAATAGCATGGTAGAGGAAATATTGACACAAAAATGGGCAACAATAGTGGTGCAACAATTTATAGCACACATGGGAAGGTGCAATTGGCTGAAATTAGTGATGTGGTTATGGCAATAGCATGCACATTTTGGAGAGAGGTGGTTGCAATCAACGGATGGTGGTTACAATTAATGGATGGTGGCATTGATGCACATGGTGGCTATGGATGGTAGCAATGGTGCACATGGCTGCTGCTTCAAGTGCACCACAAAAAGATATGCACAGTAGCCTTTACAATGAATGTGGCTTAGTTGGCAAAGATCAAGGCAGGACAGTGATCAAAGTGAATGTTGTAGACATCTTTACCAAACCCCTTCGAAAAGATCTTTTTGAGAAACATTGATAAGATCTTGGTTTGAGTCAAAGAAAGTTCATTCCCATTAAAGGCATGTGATCAAATATAATGTCCATTCCTTCTTCCATTCATCATAATGTTATCTTAAGGGAAGGCCTACTTCATGATGTTGATCTTGTGGAAGGTGTTAAGGATTCATCTTAACATCATTTTTTTAATGTATATCACTTACAGAAGATTTATATAAATGCACACAGTTTGGAAAACGTAACCCTAATTCTATACAAAAGCTTTCAAATGTTCAAATAGTGTATCACTATTCGGATTTGATTGTGATAGTTGAGCATCCATTTCTTAAGTATATTTGCAATTAAGAGTTGAAGGGTTAGAGGGTCATGTGACCTAAGTTAGGAGGCAATTTTGACTTTGCCATTTGTTAGTGAAAAAACTTTAGACTAGGATGGTTAGTGCATGCAATCCAATTATAGATCCTATCATGAAGGTGTAACATTAAACTTTGGCAAATATACATTGATTTCTTAGATAGAGCTAAGCAAGGTCACACAAGGGTGCTCCAATGGTTTATCATGCCAAGGGTGGGAATTCCAAAGGAGACAATAGAAAAGGCTTGAGGAAAGTTAATTACTAAAGTGGATCCTAATTTACTAGCATGGCTACAACTATATGTTCCAATATCAAGAAAATATGGTTAGACTGAATGAAACTTGGATTTAACATGAACATCTGTCTTGTTAAGTTAGAAAAGACAAGATACTAATGCAAAATCCTTTTATTCAATTATGTGTTTTATCTACCAATAATTTATGTTACAAAGGGGAGAAATATCTCCATGGTTATTATCACATGGTCATTCCAACGCATATCTATGTATCTATGGAGAGCATGAAACAATTTGGGTTATGGCTAGTGGACTTAACAATTGATAAACTTTATATACCTTCTAGTCATGTTTTGAGAAACTTTATAATTGAACTAAAATGTAAAAAAGTAAGGGTAGACTATAATAGAGATCAAGGATGTATATCTTTACCACCATGGCTACAACTATCTATACCTTCCAATATCAATAAAATATTGTTAGACTGAATGAAACTTGGATTTGACATGAACATCTGTCTTGTTAAGTGAGAAAAGACAAGTTACTAATGCAAAATTACTTTATTCAATTATGTGTTTTATCCACCAATTTATGTTGCAAAGGGGAGAAATATCTCCATGGTTATTATCACATGGTCATTCCAACGTGTATCTATGGAGAGCATGAAACAATTTGGGTTATGGCTAGTGGACTTAACAATTGATAAACTTTATATACCTCCTAGTCATGTTTTGAGATAGTTTACAATTAAACTAAAATGCAAAAAAGGAAGGGTAGACTATAATATATATCAAGGATGCATTTCTTTGTTTGGCCACTAGAGAAACTCAATAGCAAAAGATTTATATGCACTTGTAATAAGCAATGAGCATACAAGTGTAAGGCATAGCTTGGTTATTCTTATTTAAAAGCCTCTATCTCTCTCTATCTCTCTCTCTCTCTCTCTCTCTCTCTCTCTCTCTCTCTCACACACACACACACACACACACACACACATTTTTTTTTTGGGTGGAATCTTTGAGTCATTATATTACAAAAAAAGCTATCCCAGAAAGGGAGAGCTATAATACATCAAGAGAAAATCTCACTGTAGGACAAATATACACCATGATCAAAGACACGAGATTGCAAGCAATCAAAAAGCGATTGCTACAAAGAGTGTCTGAAGAAAGAGAAATTGGAAAAAATAGGATCACCAAAGACCCTATGATTGCGATCCTTCTAGAGAGTCTAGAGTGTCCAATACCGAAACCAAACAAAAAAGAAATCAAACTCTTGTGTGGGTGGATGTACACCAAAAACCCAGAAGAACTTGCCAAAAGCAATTTGAGGAAACCGAGCTCTCAACATCTACCCAAGGAAGTCCAAGAAAGCACAAGAGGAAGGACAATGCCAAAAAAGATGAGGCACAGTCTCTCTCGGAGCCAAACATCTGTGACAAATAGAGGAAGCAATATGTCGTCATGCCAAGAGCTATCCATGAGGAAGAACGCCCAACAAAACTCTCCACAAGAAAACCTACTGACAGAGAGGAATCTTAGAATGCCAAATCTGTCTCAAACGTTTCCACCACATTTCATAGGACGATTCAAATGCCAAAGTTGATTTGCCTTTTGTGAGATAAATGGTGGAGGAAGTAGAACTTTATAAAGAGAAGAGACAGTAATATGTGAAAACTGCAAAGGACGACATGACAAGCCCACAGAGGAAAGTGTCTAGTCTTGAAGACGATCCTGTAGATGCAATGGAGGAACCAGCTGAAAAGGTTGGACCATCAAGGTAATCTTATGCCAAAGTGGACGATAATGCATTCCAAGGCCAAATTTGGCAGCGGCTAAAGGAAAAGTAAGGGGAAATCTAGCATCATCAACATCCTGAACCAAACGGATCCCCTTGAGACTTAAAAAATACGAACATCGAGGCTCCTGCAAAGCCAAAGGGCGAACACTTTTAACCAATGTATACTTTTAGCTCTGAAAGAGTTGCCCTGCAAGGAATCCAAGTGGGAAAGGATATGTTTCCAATCCATTAACAAATGGGAAACCAAAGGACAGCCAAGGATTTTGCCTGTCTCACACACACACAGATTGTATGAATGCTTGCATAGTTAAAGAAACAAATCCAAATAATCTAGTGTGAACAAGGTTGTATAGGTGGGAAGTATTCTTGGGAGATTTTTTAACAGGTAGATGTAGACCTTATGTGACTAAAAACTTTTGAGATTTAGGAAGTACTCTAATGTAATAGGTCAATTATAGTGTTGGAGGCCCTAACCTATGTCCCACATAAGATTCTCAAAGTTAATGGCATGCCATAGGATCAATTGGAGACATAACTTGAACCCAAGCGACTTATTTTAGGGTGAATTATGATGACTATGGAACCCTACAAGGACTAGATAGGAGCTATTTGTGGGTGTCCAACTTACTTCTACCCATTGAGGACGTTGTAGTGCATTTAGAGGATGTAAATGCCTAAAGAGAAAAATGATTTTACATTCGTAAGTAACCATTGTATTCCAATAAGTAGCCGTAGGATTTAGGTAGTTGGTGAGGCTATTAGCTTATGATGGACGAACGTAGGGCTAATTTTAACATGAATAAAGTCTCAGGTGTAAACAAGTTTGAAGGTATAACCAATATCAGCCTAAAGCTATCTATTAAGAAAATCAATGCTTCATGGGCATGCACTAATCCATGCGACCTTGGCCATAGGCATGACAATCTAACAAGCTAAAGGCATCCATGGTTGAGGTGCATGTGTGTGTTGGACTAGGGGTCAAGCAATAGGCCTTGTTCATGACCTCTTATGTGCCCATGATTGAGCTTGAACAGTTCCTCAGTTTGATGGCCAGTTCCAACCGGTTCTTAATAGTTTGTGATCTCAATTTCTTAAATGATTGTTTTGTCATCGATGTCACGAGTCGTTTGACCACTTGCACACATCCACCACCTCATATCTTAGTTGCACATGCCCCACATGCAAAGACAACTACCCACACACAAACCCCAGATTTCGTCCATATAATAAATTCCATCCACAAAAGTAACTAGTCTCATGCATACACAAGTGCACACATGCATCCCCACACATTTGCACTAGCTATATTTCTAATTTCAAACTAGGTGGATACCATGCTTGTTCCACTGAAGTCCAAACATTATCGACAAGTTTCTTAGAAATAGGACTCCATTCATAATCAATATCCCCAAATTCTACTTGTTATCTTCTGATTGATGGCTATAGGGGCGTATGTTTTTGCTTCGATGGGTTTCCTTCTTTCGTCAAGGGGTCTTATTCACTAGGATAAACCTTTCAAATGTCGACAACCATTAGTAAAGAGGCATGAAAAAGAGGGGGAAATGCTTACGTGTCAAGCCCCTACTAGAAGTTGAGATAGTTTAACATGCGGCATCGGTTCTCCACACCAATCTGATTTTTTCTTTCTTTTTTTGAAAATTTAATATTGCTCAACCATGGTTATCCATGGGATGACTTAAAATCAATAGGCGCAAACCCTTGCACTAGTAAGAAGATTTTCTTATGTTGTATTGAAATTGAAAGTGCCAACAACATCCTCATACGGGGTGACTAAGATAGAATCATGATCTGTCCCTAGGCTTGAGCTCAGAACTGGCACATACACACCCACACGTTTTAGCCACTTGGTCTAAACGCTGATGGCACTAGTGAAAAGTTACAGGTGCAAAGCAATAACACATTTACCCTATTTCCCATATATCATTGTATGGGGGCACATACTAGTGTTTGAATTGTATCTTTCACTGGGATCACTTTTCATTTAACAAAATGCATTGATGAACACGAAAAGTCTTTGGAAAAAGAGATAAACCACAAAAGAAAGAAGCTCGTTATCAACAACATTGTCTTTGTACATTATCTGTAATTGATGTTGGTAGGATTTCTCTAGCTGCTAACTTTGGTATATATGACAAGTTTTGTTCTACTTTAACGATTTCGAATGGTGGGAAGAATGCTGCCTCCTAATTAGTTTTGATAGATGATCATCACTATAAAACCCCTGGCTTGCGATCAGATACAGGAACGGGGTCACTGTTATAGTACAGTCAAAGATGGGGCTGCTACCCAGAAGTGACAAGCAGCTTTGGTTTGAATTCAACAAATACTCGCAAAATTAGTGAAGTAAACTCCTCATCTGCAAGAGTAGTATTGCCGATACAGTGTGAGCGCGGCCTACTAATCCTGCATATCTAGTGAAGCCACTCTGTGACAAGATGATACGGCCCATGTGCCAAAATATGGTTTTTGTCCACTTCATTCACATTTTGCAGGATGATGGAGCTTGAAGTAGGGCCTTCAATCAAGAGTTTAACGCATGAATGGGTCGTTGTATGATGCCTGAAAGAAGCCAGACGATCGCAGTAAGAAAGTGCATTCGATCAACAATTGTCTACAGAGAATAGGACAAAAGGCTCTCACCTCTCAGTGTCTTCTCTTTCATCTGTCCTTGTCTCACAATTGCAAGATAGCAACCCCCAATTTTTTTGCCGTGAATATAGAGCTGCTTGGCGATAACGATGACAACATCTTACAGCAGTACAAAACATCTTCCGTACTATCCCCATCCAATGCTTCTGCAACCATGAAGGCCGTAAGATTTTACAATAAGTATTAAAAGTTGGATGCATCAGTATTCCAACACGATTCGTAATAACAGATCTTCAACATGCATACATGTAAGAGGGATGAAAGCATCTAGATGTGTGCATGAGAGCATACACATATCACATTACACCGACAAATCCAATATCACAGCAAGGTCTGCAAGAACACAAGTACCCAAGGATCTGCATGACTTTCTCTAACAGCCAGCCAGGCTAGTGGGCTCATACATACAAGGAGTCCCACAGTACCACAAAAAAGGTCTTTGATAGGGCAGACATATTAGGTAGGCATGTCTTAAGGCATCTAGTATATGACAAAAGCAGTAGCTACCTGCAACCTGTAATCAATGATGGCAATTTGTATTTATGCTGTCCCATAGTCTTTGGGTCTCAAGTAATATTAGTAGTAACGCATAATATAATATCATATTATAACATCTCTTCTCTCTCACAACCCCCCCCCCAAATAGACACACAGAGGCAGGTGCAGAGATGCATGTTTGGATCCATACTTTTCAATACGAATCTTGTTGGAGCACGACCAAAATATATGTGGCACTGAAATTGACTACGTAAACCCCATCTGTGCATTGCTAAATGCTCAGTGTGAAAGCCCACATGTCGGAATATACTTGTCGGAGTGAACCTCAGAAAATTACTTGATCTCCATCATACTTGCAAACCTAGATGGCCTTGCCCTGGTGAAAGACTCATCACCATGCCTAATCCATTCAGAAAGGCGCCAGGGCTTTTGCCACTTCCATTTGAACTGGAGTATCCACCGTTGATGGCTTCGCTTCCATCGTAAGAGTTTTCCTATTTGTGCACTAGTTTGCTTTGCACCAACGCTTGTCCCCCTAGAACTAACCTGCATCTTTGCGAACACACAAAGTTAGACATTTCCAAGGGTCCCCTTTCAAACTTGCAAATAACGAGATTACAACGTATTAGCATAATTCAAACTTTATCTTCTTGCCCAAAGATGCTAGCTACCTTATCAATGTCAAAATTTCTTTTCCAATCCTGACGTCAAGAAACGTCAAGAAAACATGAAAAACACGGCAGAAATTTGCTCTCTCTCTCTCTCTCTCTGCTTCTCTGTCCTCCCCCCCCCAAAAAAAAAGAAAAAGAAAAACCAAATAGAATAAAAAGCACTATCTGTAATCTTGAAGGCAACAAATAGAGTGGCAAGGGGGCATGCACAAGGAGCAAACGGCCAAGTGAGCATAAGCAGGGCAAAATATTAGCAAGCTGGTATAAGTGCGCTAGCGCCAGACAAGCATGAACAAAATCCTGCTACACTTATACTTGTCTGGCAAGCATTAACAAACTGCTGCTATACCTAAAGCAACAGCAACCCCGTGTTACCCATGCCAGCATTTTTTAAAGGAAGAGGGGAATAATGTGTGCCAGGGTTTGCTATTCCAGAGAGTCTTCCTGCCCTTTGGAAAGCTTCTCTTCAATATTTGAACCCCAACAAACACACCAGGACCCTATTTTGTGACCCCCCCCTAGCATTGGAGTCATACTGATTGATGAAGAAGGTAGGCATGATATCATCATTGCTTGGGCGCTTCCCTTTAAGCAAGGCAAGAAGTGGTGTCCACAATCCCGGTGTTTGGAACTCCTCTCGACTGTTACCCAATGGTAGAGATAGTTGCTAAGCTGAAGTGCAGTAGTGAGGCCTTTGGAGATATTTCCGGCAGTGAAGTCCTGGCAGCCACAATCTGCTCTGAAAGCCCCTCATCCAAGTACATGGAGACTGATATCTTGACTCTAGCAGGATGCCATCCATACCATGATGAGGACAAGGGGGAGATGTAGTGGCATTGAAATGAGAGTGCAAACTCCTCTGTCCAAAGCCCAATCATCAATGTAAAAGTGGTCGATCTTGGCATGTCGAGCCTCCCCTCCTGTCGAAGCTCTGCTCTAACCATATTGAGATCCCGCACCCCCTACTATCCAAGGGTCATCCTGTGGTAGTCAGGTGCAAAACTTCCCTCCAAAAGGCAACTCGATCCCTTCTCAAATCGGGTGTGTAGATATTGAGCACCCGATTTGAGAGCCCCCCAAAGTAAAATGATCCAGTGAGCCTGGGTGGGAGCCAAGACCCCATGTTCAATAATAATGGGAAGAACAGCTCATCAAATTGAAATGCAAACTCCACCTGATGATCCAAAAGCAGTGGACCAAAAACTATGCCTTGGCAGGAAAATGCAAACTCCACCTGATGATCCAAGAGCACTGGACCAAAAACTATGCCTTGGCAGGAGCTTGTCTGCCCTGGCACCTTGTCTGTCAATGAGCTTGTGCTCTTGGAGAAGAAAGATGTCGATTAACCCATTAGTGACCGAAGAGTGAAGTTGTTCCTGACGACTTGCTTCCTGCAGTGGATAGGAATCGTGCATAGACCCTGAACATTCCAACTGGCAATCCTCATTGAAGAGCGAGGGATAGGTCCTAAACGACCTGGTATTAGAAGAGGTGGCTCCCAAACTGAGCATAGAAGGAAGGACCACGTCTGGCATAAACTAAGACAAGAGGCAGGAGCTCCACTAGAAAAAAGGGTCTGACATGACGGGCCTACCACTCCCAGACTGACGATTGTCCAAGTGGCTAAATCAAAGTCAGTGGTGTCTGTGCAATGACAATGTGTCAGCTAGAGGAATCTGAGATATCATCATCACTCAAATCTACTAGGATCCTAGCTTGTCTTTGAGATCATCGACGGTGTCTGAAACGGCCTCTTACTCACATCTGTGTGCGGTTCCTCCTGGGGTTGCTGTAGTGGAACATTGGTATTTATGGTCTCAAGCCACCCTGGGGTGGCTTGTGCGGTTCCGCCTGGGGTTGCCGTAGTGGAACATTGGTATTTATGGTCTCAAGCCACCCTCCAAACCTGAGTCTAACGCTAGGGGGGTCAAGAGGAAAGCACATGGAGGAGAGCCTGCTGAGGGAAAAAAGGTAGTTAGGGGGGGGAAAAGGGAGGGGGGCCAGGGGAGGGGCGGGGGGGCGAGGCGGGGCGCATCTCTTGGTATGTCTCATCCTTTTGATACAATTCCATGTCAGATGTTGAAACTGTTCCTATAACCAGCAACCCCCATCCTCTGTCTAAAAGGGTGTCTCAATCAGGCGCTTGGAGAAAGATGTGATCATCTCACATGTCCAAGCTCTGAGCTGATACTCGAATTCAGAGCTTGATACTAGAATTCTTGGTATGCCATCTCCCTCTCCTGAAGTAACTGCTGCTGCTACTGATGAAGGGGCAGTTGGTAGCTGGGGAATCTCAAGGACCTGCCCAAATGCCTCCCCAATAGTGTGGAGGAGCTTGAAGTATACTCTGGAAATCGGATGGTAAGAAATGGAATACTTCTGGTCCTCAAGAACTGGATCAAAGTTAAGGCAATAAGGACTCATGAATGACTGACTTCCTCTCCCAATGGGAAGGGGGCTGAGATGAAGAACTGAAATGGAAGCCTCTAGTAATCTGGTGTCCCTGAGATATGACACCTTATTTTGGAGGGAGTACTACAACATACCAATCACGAATTTGGCCTCTCAAGGGATAAGAAACAAAAAAATTGCCGATAAGCATGTGTCCATGCCTTAGTTAAGTCCTCTTGAAGAATACTGAGCTTGTCTTCCTTGAATGAGATGACTTTCCCGACCCATGGGAGTGGAAGTGGTGCTGCCATTACACCGATCTTGAGTGGAGAGTTCAACACGTTTGTCACCTTCTGACTCCTATAGGTGAACGAGGAAGGGTCAAGCAATGAAAATGTGAGAATTTATGAGTGATTGTGTGAGAAAGAAGAATCAAGCATGAGTATGGAGAGGAATTGTGCGTAGGTGTGAGAGAGGAGAGAGGGGGTGGACTATGTAGGAGAGTGAGAGTGAGTGAGAGAAGTGTGTATGTGTGTGCGTGTGTGAAGGAGTGTGAGTGACAGAGAGAAGGAAAACTAGGGAAGGGCAGGAGAAGCAAGGGAGGAAGAGCAGAAGGTCAAAACGCAAGACATGACAGGCAAAAGCAGATAGACAGAAGCTGTACGGCATCGGTACACTAGTACAGGTGTATGTACAGCAATACAGACTGCGAGTGGAAGCAATGGGATGGGAGGGGAGAGGAGGCAGCGTGAGGTGTGAGGGTAGCAGTCAGGGGCAGGGAGGGCTGGGAGAGGAGGCAGGATGAGGGAGAGGCACGTTCAGGAGGTCAGGGAGCTCAGGTGTGTCGGGGAGCTAGTATGTCAAAACAAGACAATGTGAATGCTACAAAGAAAAGCATAAATATTTGAGTGCGAGAGGCCATCGAAGGCCCCTCTCCTGAGGAGACAGCCTCCAACTTCTTTTCGTGCACTTTGGATCACCGACTACCAAGTTGAGCTACATGGACCATGCTTTATCCTGGAGTGTATATTTCAAGAACACATTGGACAAGCCTCGCACCCGCCCTGAGATCTCCGATACCCCTGAGGTTGGGAAGCTCAGGGGTGTCAGGAAGCTGGTGTTCCAAAACAAGCAAATGTGAATGCTAGAAAGCAAAGCAGAAATATTCATGTGTGAGGCCACCAAAGGTAGCTTTCCTGAGGAGACAGCCCCCAACTTCATTTCTTGCACTTTGGGGATCATTGACCACCAAGTTGAGCTACGTGGCCCATGTTTTATCCTCAAAAGTGTGGATTTCAGGAACACATTTGACACTGTGCCTCGTGTCTTCCTGATCAAGGAACTATAGAAGTTATAGATACCAAGAGAGACTTCCATTTATCCATGAAGGATTGATAGATGAGGACAACACGGGTCAAACAAGGGTGCCCTTTATCACTGCCTTCTTTGGCCTCTACATGGATGATGTCCATGTTCATGGATACACTCAGAGAAAGGATGACCAAGACAATAGTATCACTTTTCCTTTATACAGCCAACGTGGCCCGTATGTCATCCTCTGCAGATGGCCTCAGCCAGCATATGCATATTCTATAGGACTTTTGTGATCAGCAAGTTCTGATGATCATCTTGTGTAAGGCCAAAATTATGTTCTTCGACACTTTGAGACTCACCATGCAAATGAACGCTTTCGTTTACTGCACAGAATTAGTTCAATAGTCTCATGATTTTTGGACCTGTCTTCTATGAAGACAACAGTTCTGATTAGACTTACGAATAGAGAGTCAACGCTTCCCAGCATACTTCCAAGACTTAAATATGAAAATTCCCACTTTTCATTTACAGGTCATGATGCCCTCCCACATCATTCATAGCAAGCCATTGGTGCCACACTAGATTTTGCAAGTTTGGACCATCACCTCTGCAGTTACATTCATCCTTCCAGACGATCAAATACATACAGAAGGATTGGGGACACGGATAATTGACAAGCTAGCTGCAGTGGCATTCTTTTTTTTCCTCCTCCACTCGCATGAAGGGAAGCAAGGGGTATTGATATGCCCATTCACGAGGTTAGGTCTACAGATGGACAAATTTACCCCAGATGCCTTGGCCATGCATCTATCAAGAAATGTCCCACCGATGGTATCTCTGCTATGCTTTCTATGAAGCATAAGTTCTACAGGGACTATTTTCTTCAAACTGTAGATGATGGCTCCATTCAAAGCTGTGGTCACTTGTCGCATGCATCGAGGAGATCGACCTAGGTCACCTAAGAATTTCATTGCACAAACTAAGGATCAAAATATGGCCGGGGTTTATCCCTCCCGATCAAAGAATTTGCTTGATATGCGACTCCCAAGAGGTGGAGACCAAAGACCACTAGATATTCTTCAAGTTTTGCTTCTACTACGATAAAAGCTCAAATCCAACATCTTTTCTTCTCCCCCCTCCCTCTTCTTTACTTGAGAAGGTTTTAGTGACCTGTCTCATCTCGTGGAGTACTGGATTCTTTCCGTCTACTCTGTTAGCTGGAAGCAATGCACGTAAGCAGTAGCATCGGGGAGTTTTCAAGTGTGCAAGTTAAATATTCCAAAACAAAAATCGAATTGTTGGGCCAAACTTAAAAACAACCAGAAAGCAATCTCACATGTGTAGGCAAGCCGACCTTGCACTTCAACAAAACGATCCTAGGTGCTTCCTCCAAACTTATATTCATGAAACTATTATCTTTGTTTCATCAGAGTTGATTTTATTCTAGCGTATTCAAGATGTTACACTTTCCCCAAGTTGCGCATCTGAGTAATACATATATCTGGTATATAAATCATGATGGGAGGTGAAACTCAACCCAACCATGAAAAATCAATAATTTACATCAGGCAGGAGAGCCAAAAACAGTAGGCCCTGATCCTGAAATAGCAAGAAAGAAACAATGCATATGAGAATAATTCCACCTTACACTGCAGCTGGCCACTACGCAACTATGCTGTAAGCAGCAGTTTTCTGCCTCAAGATCTGTGCCTGACTGCACAATGTGCCTGTTTCGCTGCCCTAGGCATCCCTGGATGCTCCTGCCTGGTAGAAGGCTTCCTATACTATTCCACGGCAATTGAAAGTTTCACCCTGGCATACAGAGAATTTATCATGTGCTGCAGAAGAGGGCACAAGCTGGAAGCTGTCCGCTGCCCTGTAAAAAGCTGGTCATACTGGTTGCAGCTGCTTCTCCAGAACGTAAACAAAGGGGAAAAGCCCTATCAGAATTGATGTACTACTAGCTAGAAGCTGTCCTCTGCCCTGTAAAAAGCTGTTCACACTGTTCCAGCCGCTTCTGCAGCTAAGCAGCAGAACTGAAATAAAGGGAGAAAGCCCTATCAGAGTTTATGTATGTCCTACCCTAACTCCACACTAAGCCATAATGTCCTGACTGCTTCCTTATTTGGATTCTTCATTCAATGCACGATTACAGTAATGTGTACAGAAAGCAAGTCTCCACCTCGGGTTCTGCATCTTTCAAGCTCCAACTCCTTGTGATCTCTGACCGACATGCATCTTCCCAGTTCGCAATCATTAGAAGGATATGGGCTTGACAGAGTGTGCAATCTATCACATTAAGGAACTCACTCCTCACTGATGTCTCCTGAAGTGGAAGACCTTTTACAAATACCCTTTTAAACAAAACAAGTGTTTATTTCCTATTTAAAATAGAACTACAGCTCCGTCTCTTCGATAATCAGTTGCTTTCTCAAAACTATTGTCTTGGGCTGACATCTCCATAGCGTCTTAAGAGATGCCTAATATTATCATTGCAAATCCATTACATTGTAACGAAGAAGACCTAACATAGACTCCACCCTCTGGAAAACCTCCATGCTCTCAAAAGTAATTCTGCATTTCTAAGTAATCTTTGGAAGAAATAGTTGGAAAAGAAGCACATCTTTAGGAATGCATCCATGGAAGACTTGATCATTATAGCTAGAATTTAGTAAAACCAATCACAGATTTCTTAAGTTGCTTCTTATCAGAAAAAGCTTCAATCAGAATAACTAGAAGTGCTCCGACAGTGCTGGGTATAATGCAAGGTTTGTATGGGCATGCCTTTCTAAGAGCATATTGATATCCCCGATTTGGATTGGGGAACAGATCAGAACAGCTGTCATCAGAGCCTGTTTCTTGAAAACCAAGGTCTCGGAAGCGTGAAAGACTCATTGAAATCTCCTCAACACCACATGCCCTTGCAACTTCTGAACCCACCTGTAAAACATATACAACTACTGTCAAAATGCATCTTAGGGGCATCTCAAAAAAAAGAGTTGCTTACTACTTCTTACCTTAGTAGAGGTTGCAATGGCTTTTGCAATAGCCTGGTCTTTTAGGTGTTGCTGTCTATCAATTTCTTTTCTGTGAGCCTCACTTTGCTTCAAGATCTCAGTTAGCTCATCAGCTTTTTCTCTCAAGTC
The DNA here is from genome assembly GCF_047967505.1 of Dipteris shenzhenensis. Taxonomy (NCBI): domain Eukaryota; kingdom Viridiplantae; phylum Streptophyta; class Polypodiopsida; order Gleicheniales; family Dipteridaceae; genus Dipteris; species Dipteris shenzhenensis. The sequence continues at coordinate 38,649,060 of NC_141622.1, read as the reverse complement.
TCTGTTTTCCAATTCTTTATTCCAAAGTCGGCACCTGGAAGACAAGCTAGCTAATCAACTGTGCAACCACTTATTTATATATATATATACACCTTTGTAAAACTAGAATATATCCAATCATACAATATACCGTTGTAAAACTAGAATATGTCCAATCATACAAATTTAGAATTTTTGTTGTTCTGAAGTTTTTTTTTGTTCTAAAGTCCAAAAATTCTACTAATTGAGAAATTTTTGCTGTTGGGGCTTCTGCACCCCCGAGATAAATCCATGTAGTTGAACAGCTGATCACCACTTGGACAAAAATTCAAAGAATTTGCATGTCCGCTAAGGCGATAGAAAAATATACATTTGTAAGACTAGAATATATCCAATCATACAAATTTAGATTTTTTGTTGTTCTAAAGTCCAAAAATCTACTGATTGAGAAATTTTCAAATTTGAAAGGGTACTAAGTGGGTGGAATCTTTCATGAGAATCCAACTACAGAATTCTCAAACTTTTTTTCTTCACTGCACATTATATCCACCAACTACAATTCGTCCAAAGGCAGATGCACCTATGTACCAATATAAAGAGAATGATGATTAGATCCAGCTTCAACCTGGCATCTACTGCTGTATCAAAAATATATTGTAGCAAATTCTTTGCATCCCCCATAGTCCGCAACTGCTGCCAACGAACCCGACCACTGAAAAGCCGTTCACGTTCTTCTGCCTCTGAGAGCTCTGAAGCCATTGCAACTAGTGTACTGGAAGAAGTATCCACCATACTTTCCAGCAATTCAATACTTGCTTGCCTGGCATTAGAGGTGCTGTACGAACTGGAAATAAATGAAGAGCTACAGCCAAAAGCAAGATCCCATCAGCACAAAAGCTAACATTTGCACCCTTAAAGAATTTCAAACTACCCTTGTTGATGACAGGAAAAGCCTGTTCAAAGAGGTCTATACATAAACAACAAGGACAGATTCACCTGATTGACATCTCGTGAGAATTTTGCATGTACGATTCCAGGATATTTTTCTGCATTCCATCCTCTTGCCTTAACCTATCAAGCTCTTTGGCCAAGAAAGCCCTCCTACACAGATACTCAAAACAAAACAGAAAAGTCTTACTACTGTTTGTGAGCAGTAAATCTCATGCTTGTAAACAAGGCGATTCCAGACCTTAATGTCCCCCCCCCCCCCCACACACCTTTTTTTTTTTGGTAATATCCAGTGCAGTATATTTATATGCTCATAAATTTACATGATGGGAGGTCTCCGAAATGGAGAGTATCCCAAAGATCAGAAACATAAAAAGAAAACCTCTATGCAAGAAGCATCCATATCACCCTCATGGCAGGCCCAAGTATGCCCCCCCCCACACACACACACACACACTTGGGTCCCCCCCCCACACACACACACTTGGGTCCCCCCTGCCGACCCAAGTATGCCCCCCCCCCCAACACACACACACACACTTGGGTCGCCCCCCCCCCCCAACACACACACACACACACACAAGTGTTTATGCATACAAAAGATTGCCTTGCTTCCTTTGCCCTAGTCTCTCTCATGACACATCATGTCACATGTTTATGATGTATTTGAAGGGCCTTCACAATTCTCTTCCCTTTTAACAGCTACTTGACACTTCTTCAAGTGTTTGGTTCGAGCAAGAGCAAGTTTATCACATGTCAACTCAAAAAAATGGCATAAAAATACTTGAACAATGATAACAAGGATGGGTGTGGACAGCCATGCTCCCCAGTACTCTCATATGAGTTGCTGTCTGAATGCTTGAGCCTTCATTATTTTGTACCTTTTTTGGGGTTTTTCTTTTTTTTAAATGAAGAAACCATATCATACACTTAATAAATTCCCAATTGTCATCCCACATTTCATAAACTGACAAATGAGAACCTTTGACCTTGTCCATGAGTGATCCGGATGAACTCCTGATGGAGGAGTAAACAATCATGCACAAACTTCAACCTAAAGCTAAACGTTGTAGGTACTTAATATATATTAAGTTTCAGTTAGCTTACATATGCTTGATAACTGAAGGATGATGTAGTTATGGCATTGCTTTTGACCACACGACTTTTGCATGCAAACATTTAAGCGAGGCCAAGACTTGATCGTAGTGATAGATCAATTGATTGATTTTCTTTATTGTGTATCGAGAACACAAACACGGCTTACGGGGTCAAAACTTACCGACTTCCACAGCTGCTCAAATGAATACCCATTAGATTACACAATAGATACTCACAACTCAGCTTGTCTCTCATAATTGCTACGAACTTCATGGATGTGCACTGCAACTTCTAAGTCATGGTCAACGCATTGTTGTAACGACTTTTGACTCATCTGGAAGAACATGATGATTGAAAAATTAGAGACTCTTACAAAGACCCTACTACAAAGAAAAGCAAGAATCTGCGTTCATAAGTTCTTGATCAATTGGCACGTACAAAGGAAAGAAAAGAAATCTCGATTCTGATGGAAGAGAATTATCTTTATCAATCCACATCTTCAAAAACAGGTTATAAATAGCAACTGGACTTGGATATTGCTTCCATAAAAGCATGCAGCACCTTTTCTTATTATGGGACAGAAAATTTTAATAAAAAAGAATAGAAAATTGGTGTATGTACATGCTTAGGTGAGCCATTTGTTGCCGCTGCCCCTGCAAGTCAAAAGAATACACTTATATAAGATTCTCTAAGATTCTCACTTCTAGCCACTGAAAGACATGAAAAATATATAGCTAAATAGCCTCTGTGTTATTCAAATCAAATCACGAGCATTGAATCAGCGTAACGTGTAGTCTACTAAATGAATCGAGACCTACAGTTGTGTTCCATTTTCCAAGCGAAAAGCAATAACAAAGTGGCTTCCAAGAAATCCCTCATTTCCTTGTTCCAAAATTGTTGCTTTGAAATGAAAAATTGGACATATTTCCTATATCTCCCGTTGTCACCGCTCGTTCAAATGATACTGTTGGGAACAAGTGTGGAACTAGGTTTAAGTCCTCTTTTGGTTACCAGGCATGGTGCTTTCACGACTAGAAGATTTGCGAGCCTCGAGAAGTTCTTTCAAGCGGCGAGTGGCCATTGCAGCCTCCTCAGTCTTACGCTGCAAAACCTGGTAATAGGCAGATCATTTAGAACCCACTACGTTCTGAAAGAAAAGAAACGATGGACCTTTACTCTAACACAGCCAATTACAGATAAATTCCACTACCATCTTTTGACGCTGGTTCAGAGCCTGGAGCTTGTGCATCTCAAATTCATTCTTACGGCCCTCTTTCCGAAGCTGTCGACATTATTCCAAGGCAGTTATTTTCAAAAAGTATCTCAGGAAGTTCAAAGAAATTAAACGGTTGTTTTGTCCCCATCCAAAATAATTTAAACCAGGTACCTGCAGAAGTTCCTTTTCACGGGAAGCTTTCCAAAACCGGAAATGTTCGGATTCCTGCTTGATTTGGTGCTGCAACTGCACCTTTAATTCAAAGGACACAAGAAATTTGGCAATTTGAAAACATAGATATTTCCTATGCTGATTACAAGGTGAGTCCAAATTTTAATAGTACTAAGATAGATTTACATTCTAGAATTGCTCGACTTCGTTTGCTGAAGGGAGCACTACTTTCAAGGTTGGAAGACTAGTGTTTCTTCAGATTATAAGCTGTACAAGTTGTAAGTAGTTCCTTAGCTTATGTACCTTATGTGTTTTAATACGCTGGATTTCTTCATGTAAATGCTTTGCCGCCTCTTCGCTACGAAGCTTTTGCTTGAGAAGCTGAGCCTGATTGGCTTGCTTTTGTTTTAGTTCTACAAGCTGTCACCCACACATGCAATAGCTTAGATTTAGATACGTTCATTTTGCATGGGACAAAAGAACAATTATAGCTCCACTATTATAAAGGGCATAACAACTTGTACATGAACATAACATCTGGAGATACTGGCATCTGTTATAGAAAGTAGATCAATAAACCAAAAGATAAATATTTTATTATTTACAGGAGACATTTTTTACCAACCATAAATCCAACATGGTTCAAATCGATAGTACCAGATCCACATTTCATGTATCAGCTTTTCATTGACTAGCTAGTACAATTGTTACCTGGGACTCTAGAGCCTTCAGCTTCTGAATATATGCATCTTGCATTTTTTGAGTCTGCTCATCAGAGACACATGCAAGATTTTCGATTTCCACCAGCAACGTATCTCTTTCCATCTGATACAGAACTCAAAAGATTTCACTTAACGATTGGGCATAGACCTATGCCACAGTCAAAAGTAACAGTAAAGTTCTCCTAATTGAGGAGAATTCAACCAGATTACCTGCAAAATTTTCTTTTCTTCCTCCAGTTCCATTAGCTTCTTATCAAACTGTTGCTTCATAACGACATCATCAGATTTTACAAATGTCTTCATCTCAGCCTGTCAATTGAAAGTATGCAAATCAGGTTCAGTACGAACCATTCTTCCCTCTAATAGATGGAAAGCCTCAAACTATCACAGATTCACCTAAGCATAATGTGTACAAAATTAAAAGAAGCAAAAGAACACCTCCTTCTCTTTGAGTCTCTTATTCAATTCTTGAAGCTCTTTGTCCATAGAAACTTGTAAGCGATTATGCTCCAATTCTTTTGCAGCTGCTTCATCCTCTGCATCCCCAGACTCGTATCCAATCAAACAACTATAAAGCCAACAAATACGATCACTATACACATTAAAACCGCACTGCCAACCTTCTTCTTGTGTATTAGAACTCATCTGTCCCAGATCTGCATGGTGACCTTCATGTGGTTCTAGATTGTCCCCATTGAAAATAACTGATCCGTTTGTGCAGGCAACAAAGGGTTGAGACAAAGAGCCTGGGAAATCTTTTAAGCGATTATGCTCCAATTCTTTTGCAGCTGCTTCATCCTCTGCATCCCCAGACTCGTATCCAATCAAACAACTATAAAGCCAACAAATACGATCACTATACACATTAAAGCCACACTGCCAACCTTCTTCTTGTGTATTAGAACTCATCTGTCCCAGATCTGCATGGTGACCTTCATGTGGTTCTAGATTGTCCCCATTGAATATAACTGATCCGTTTGTGCAGGCAACAAAGGGTTGAGACAGAGAGCCTGGGAAATCCACTGAATTGGCACGTCCAAGCTGCTGTATGTTCGATTCTAGTTCCTGAATTTTTGTTGTACATGCTTGCAATAGTCCTAAACTCTGGAGAAACCCAAAAAATACTATTATCACTTTGCTTCAACTATAAGTAGGCGGAAGATAGTGAACTTTGCATGTCTTAGTAAAAAATTTGCAATGAAGTCATATATTTTTACCAGGTCCAAGTCAAATGTCCATGCATCAGAAACATTCGCATTTGTAAACAACAAACCTGCAATCCTTCATCGTCCTCAAGCTCATCCCAAGTCTTTCCATTACGTAGTAGCTCAATTTTATGACGCAGTTTGTCCCTTTCAACCTATGCACGAATAACATCTAAAAGTTAGAGCAATTTACTTGTGGATACACCATGTCTATGTAAGAAGTGATAACCATCCTGACAAAAAGTCAGATCTAAACTTCAACCAGAAATCAAACCGAGAAACAAAACCCACCAGAGCATCCATCACATGTTGAGCACATAATTGTAATCCCTTGTGCGCTTCTTGTAATTGCTGTCGGAGTTCTGAATTATTTGCTTCAAGCCACGTAATCTTCTGTTTCAGCATCTGTGCAGTCCATTGCATTTCCACGGGTTTACTTAAAAGATCACCCTTTGGTTACTTGAATCAACAAAATGAGATATATTTCTGCATGAACCTACTACTAGATTCAAGGTGGATATTGATATATGGTTTTGATAGAGGTACATAACCTCTTCCCCTGTCTAGCAATACCCTTGTTTTCAAATTTTCTACATGTCAGCTCTGGGATATAGGCCTCAAATCCATTGTAGTATAGGGATAGACAAAGCAGCTCTCAAGGCAAAGCCTCACGGGCTCCACCTGCACTTCATCCCCTTTTTCTTTTGTGTTTCTTGTTCCTCTTACTCACAGGATCCCTGACTAAAACATGCATAAGATTATCCCCACATGTTTTTGTTAATGACATTATTGGAAAGAAAAGTGGTATTTTCTATTATGAATTCAGCATTCAACCCAACAGACGTATTGAGGATTGCATGGCTAAACTAAGTGGACAATACAAGCTTTGATGGAACATAAAACCTAGTACATACGATAGGTGCATGGTTATAAAACTCAAAACATAAATACATCACTAGAAAGCAGCCACATCAAGCCCCCTTAGATTAAACATGATGCGAGGTCAGGTCATAGACTTCGACGAGGTTCAGATGAGGATGACTTGGTTTTTGATGTTCACTCTGGAGGCAGGTTATTCTCGTCTACAGATGAGAATATCCTTGTGGGCGGCGTTGTTTTTTAGCCTGTCAGCATTTTGGTCATTTGGAGCAGTGTTTCTTGACTTCAGGTTGGTATGTAGAACCTAACCCAGATCATATTCCCTTGGGTTCATGGAGGATTTATAGAGGTGTCCCATAAAGTATTTGCAGTGGGACCCCAGGGAGTGGGAATGGATTGATATAAGAAGAGCCTCCCATTCTTTCACTACATGGTTAGTAATGCAAAGAGATTTCAGAGCTGGAAGCCCACCAAAGCTCCTGATTGGGAGGATTTATAGATTTCTGCAAGACTGCAGAAATCCCTTTGGAGAAGACACTAAAAATTCCTTAGGAATAGAAAAATCACTCTTTTCTTTTGGATTTCTATGCATGGAGGGATTGTAGTGTATTTGTGGAGGTCCAATGGGGCAGCCCCTACTTGTCCTAGTTGCCTTTCTGTTGAGGAGTGTATTCAACATTGTTTATGGGATTGTAGACAAGCAAGGTTTATCTGGGAGGGGATTGCTGGTCTTTTGAGCACTTTTGTTCCCTTCCCCTTCTTCATCACCTGGGACCTGATGACTTGACTCTATCTTTCAGGGCCTCAAATCTTTTATGAGAGGCATGAATCTTCCTTACTCTTTTGGTTCGCCGCTTTAGTTCAGTCATGTTCTCTGGATGATGTTTCCCAGTTTCCTTACAAACCTGCACATGCCTCAAAGAATACTTTTTGGGAGATTCTAGTGATGCACAGAGGGTCAAGATGGCTCCTAGGTCCAACCTTCACACACATTGGCTACTATTTGGATAGATATTATACACTCTTTGATGACCATTTGGGGGAGCATGCAGGGATCTTCCTAGGCAACACCTACCAAGAGGACTATTTTTCTCAGGGAGTGGAGTGGCTCTCCTTTTTGCAGCCTCAGTCTTGGTGCTTTACTAGCTCTTCTTGATGAGCACGTTGTTCGTCCACTTAGGATATTTTGTTTCTCATGCTAGGCATGATGATTTCTGCCATAAGTATTTACTCTTGGGGTGATTTTCATACTTAATAGAAGTCTTTTCATTGAAAAACAAAGAAGGTATAAATAGGAGGAGGTTTAGATCTAGATAAGAAATAGAGTTAGTAATTGGATGAAAGAAAAGGGGGGATGACACACTTTTTAATTTTTGACCAGAGCATGCATGATGGAGATCCAGCCCATCCCAGCCCTACTCAGAGGGGACCATCCAAACCGAGGCGTCACTCTTGATATGGTCCATCAGATATAGAGATCACAAAGACCACACCCCCTGCCACACCGAGAGACCCAACAAACACATATACGACAGATCTTTGCAGCCCATAGGAGAGCCACCATGGCACTTGGCTATGTTTTTTAACTGGTTTTGATATTTGAGATTGAGTTTTTGAGTTTTCACAGCATAGCACTCAGCGAGGGCCTTAGCGAGCCCTTTGCTGAAGCCCACAGTGGCTTGTATGAGTTACCCCTCGATTGTAATTTTGTCTTATAGGCTTGCGAGGCCTTCTGAAGACAGTAATACATCTTTCTTTCTTTCTTTCTTATTGGTGCAAATCAGCTAACGTTCAAACTGATGACACTCAACATAGTACATCTTTCTTACTGAGGCAAATCAGCTGACATTCAAACTGATGACACTCAATAGTACATTTACTACAATCATCAAAAAAGAATCTCCCAATCTGAGACTCGTGAACCCAGAAGGAAGGCAGCACTGGAGCTGCATGCCCCAAGAACTTCTTGGATATGCAAATTTTTACCTATGTATCATCAATCAATGACTGACATCTCCTAAAAATATAAACCATTTCCACCATACTAGTACATTGATACCCTAATACAAAAACTTTCTTTTGGTCTTTCCTCCTTGTAACAGTATTGCTGCTTGAAAGGATGAAATCGCTGAAGAAATCATAGGCACTAGTATGTTGTTGCTTTCAAAATCGCTTATCATGTGGTTGTTTTCCTAAAAATGTGAATAATGTGTACATCTACATTTTGCCAATAAAAATTACACAAGTTGGGCCAACTCAAAGAAGCTGAGATTGCAAACTAATTGATGAATGGTTAAGAGCCAACCATGTGAGACACAATAAATCTCATGAATGCCCCAAAATTTACTTTTAGAAAGAACATGATTGATGAAAATGTGTATGGATAAAAAATTTAAGGATCAGTATCATTCACCAAGAATGCATAGCCTTTCCACTCCATCAAAAATGCTAACTATGTCTCCATACTTAGTTCAATGTCACGATACTATGAGAGAAAAATGAATGGGCAGACAAAATGTTTCTGTACAGATGATATGGGCATTTTGGTGTTTATTGTTTCCATTTTGAAGTCACCCACCAACTTCCTATCGTCTGTGTGTGGTCACACACAGATAGATGGATAGATATATTGCAAGCTCACCCCTTAGAAACTCTTGCAGTCTGCTCACTCGTTTCCACATACGGTTCCTTTCATTTGGGTCAGGCTTTTCATAAAGTTAATGGTATTAAGATAGTAATTATGGTTTCTCCTAGGAAAGCTTTGGACCATCAATCTTTCATCAAGCCATCACAGCAGTGGTTGGAACAAAGATAGTGGTTATTCCAGAGTTCACCCATGTCCAACTCTTTTGGCTCCAAATCAAGTAGAGATCATCACCCTGCTGGGCACATGTGGCCGTGCATGTGCATGGGTGGGCATGTGGGTGTGGGGATGTGAGCACCCGCATGCATGCGAGAGACAGAGAGAGAGAGAGAGACACAGAGAGAGAGAGAGAGAGAGAGAGAGAGAGAGAGAGAGAGAGATTAACATGGCAATTCACAAAGAAAATATTCATGACATCACAATGTCACCACAAGGAACCTTACAGCATCTCCCTTGAGAGAAAATATACAGATTGCTGCACAGAATAGAAGAAGAAGAAGAAAACTTACAAGAGTGTCTTCCATTGTGCCACTTCCAGAACGAATGCATAGAAGCTCAGCTTGTAACATCTCCAGTTGTTGCCGCATGCGCTGAACTTCAGCTGTCGTAGGATCCCGATTCACCTGTAGACAAGAGTTTGGATTTGATTTGGCAAATCCCAGTATTTCCATTTAGCAGCCACATAACCACACACTACATAAAGTGAACTTTATTTGCACAGTAAAGAAAACCTTGCAACGTTCAATGCCATTTCTAATACAACTCAAGCTTGCTCCAAAGCTTACTATTGGCTTGTTCTGAATGTTTCGAGCTCTATTGGCATACTTCAAAGTATTTAGTGTCTCCTCCGCATTTGAATCTGCTGGACTGATACAAGCTGACGCAAGACCCATAATTTAGAACACTAAATACATAGTTTTGATATAAAACACATTCAAACTAAGTGCTTTCTGTTTATTGTGTATGAAATACAGAAAACAAGTTTTAATGTATAAGATAACTACACATAATGCAGTATAAAATATGGCGCCTATTGGGAAACAGCACCCATATAGATGAATTGGTCCTAGGCTCTCAACATGAGAGAGAGAGAGAGAGAGAGAGAGGAGGGGGGGGGGGGGGGGCGGGGGGGGGCGGGGGGGTAGAGGGAGGGTTGTGCAAAAGGATACTGCCGAAAGGGCCTATGAGAAAATACATCCTGAGATCATTACCCCTGTAGGGGAACTAGTGGTGCCCCAAGATCTAATTGAGTGCACATTGTCTCTGCTGATCATTAAGCAACCTGATTCGGTACATCAGTTATAGACTGAGTGTCTTTGGATTAGCTTTCAACTTTTTCATAATCGCTTTTTTTGCTCTATAAGCTACCCAGTTACCTTGTTTCCTGGCCTCTCTAACTTTTGTAGTCCACTGGATCTTTGTTTTACTGGTGTTATAGTGAGCTCCTCTGTTATCCGGGTCTTTGTACCTTTGGAGTCATGAGAGTGCTTAAGAATGTCGATCTTATCCTCCTTGATTTTGAATGCAATTCTTACATGGGATTTCACCTATTCCACCATTGAAAGAGTTTCTTTTTGTCGAAAACTGAACCGGCCTTTCTTTTGGATGCATTTACATACATAATCACCCCCTTCCTCCCAAACTGCACTTGAAACCACCAGTCCACCAATACTAACTTTTAGTGCATTGTCCTTTCAGGACTTTTACTCTTGCCAAGAGAGGTGACGCTAGGGAACTTGCCTGGGGGAATGTTTTGCCAAACCAATGGCCATCTCGCTAAAGCTTGTCCCTGTTTTCCATCTACCCTCCCATAAGGGGGGAAGCTAGACCCTGCCAGCCCTCTTGGGGCATCCTCAACCCTTTCCCGTTCACCCTCCTTCTTAAAGAGGGGGGACAATGCTTGCCAGTTTCTGGGTCATCCCCCTTCGCCTAGGTTGCCCCATCCCTGTCATGATCTCCACAGGCAGGTTGTGAACTTGGGTGGAAGGAAAGAAGAGGTTATGTATGCAGCAAAGAATGCTCACAGGCAGGTACAGAACTAGGAATTGGCTCACCACAAAGGCTACTTTGGCACTAGTCAAGAGCAGTGTACAAAGTAGCCCTAGGAGAGTTCGACCTCCCCCGATAGACCCATCCCTCTTCCATCACCTTGGTTAAACGACCTCCCTCCCCCAAGGTTCAGCCCACCCGCCCTTGTCTAGCTACTTCTCCCTATGAACCAAACCCTATGCATCCCTCCTCACAGCCCCCATCTGCAGCCCCCTCCTAACTCTCTCCTAGACCCTCGTACTTCTATTCACCCTTCCCCTCAGCACACACCCTTGGGGATGCCTTTGTCTCAAACCCTGCTCGTTAGTCGATCTTGCAACATCTTTGTTGGCTTTTCCTTGGTATGGTATAAAGCTCATACGGGTGGGTATGCAAAGGTAAGAGCATGGAACGACTGCCACATCATATGGGACCATGGCATGGCTCGTGAAAGATCGTGAAGAGCCACCTTTCATTCAGGAATCTCATCTCTCCAAGCGGTCAGCAGGTGGTGATTCTTGGCTGGTACCATGAGAGTTGCTGGCATCTTTTGGATGTCCATGGGCTGTCACTTGAGTTGGCAGGGCAGCAGCTCTTAAATAGTGATTGGAGACATCTCTACATCTATAAAGGTTGCAGTAGCAGGTCGTTGCTCTAGTCGTCTTGCGGTGAGCTTTGTAGTGAGACTTTTACTGTTATTTTATGTATCTTGTAAGCTGCAACAAGCTCTGTAGGGATGAGCAAAAGTTCACAGTCCATATTCGATTCTTTTGATCAAGTCATACGAGTGATTTTGTGTCGCCTTTTCTCAGATTTCCTTATATCAGCATTATTTCATGCGCTATTTAAAGCTGTGTTATTTTTGGGTTGCGAGGAGAAATATTTGTCATATCCTCTGTTTTTCCAATAGTGGTATCAGAGCACTTTGCTTTCCTGTGAACTTGTGGAGAATTTTCGATGAGGGTCTATTGAGAGGAAGAGGATTGCTGGACCGGGTAAATTCAGATTCCTTGGATTTTCATGATGTTGTTTCCATGCTAATGAGGTAAGAACATCGGATCGAATCAGTTTGGCCCGGAGGCAACACAGCACACACAGTAAGAGACAAAAACACAATGAAGAACAATGTCAATAATAAGAGCTTGGTCTGTGAGTATTGTAGGAGAGAAGGCCATCTAGAGAAATTCTGCTACAAGCGAGCTTACGATTTGAAGAGCAAGAGTCAAGCACAAATGCGTGCATTGTGGAGGAAGCTCAAGGAGAAAATTTTGCTTGACTAGTGCAGACAGAGACACTAGTAATCAATATCTAGGGTGACTATGCTTTTTAGTTCAAATTCAAAGTTTGTGACATTTTCTTGAACCCTTTTTGGGTGGTGACATTACCTTTTTGAGTCCGTTTTTAATTGATCCAGCGTGGATGCCACTAAAGTCTTTAGTCTTGTTGTCTTTTCTCCCCCTGCTTAATTTAAGGGGGGAATGTTGGCTCGTAGGGGGGTATGCAAAGGTTTGAAAGAGCATGGGGAGACTGCCACATAGGTGGCCATGCAACCAATGGCGTGGCTTGTCAAGTATTGTGAAGAGTTGCCTTTCATCAAGATCCTCTTCTTCTCTCCAAACGGTTAGCAGGCGGTGATCCTTGGCTGGATCCATGAGGGTTGCTGGCATCTTTTGGAGGTTCTATGGACTGTCACTTGAGTTGGCAGGGCAGCAGCTCTTGAATGGTGACTGGAGACATTTCTATGTCTATAAAGGTTGCAGTAGCAGGTCGTGGCTCTAGTTGTCTTGTGGTGAGCTTTGTTGTGAGTCTGTAACTGCAATTTTATGTGTCTTGTAAGCTGCAACAAGCCCTGTAGGTATGAGCAGCAGTCCAGTCCATATTTGACTGATTTTGTGTTGCCTTCTCTCAAATTTTCTTATCTCAAATCATTATTTCATGTGAGGTTTGAAGCTATGTTATTTTCGGCTTGTGAGAAGAAATGTGTGTCATATCTTCTGTTTTTCCAGTAATCTCCCCCTTTCTAGAACATGGGCCCCAAGCCCTACCCAAAACCTACCAATCCCAACAAGATTTTGGAGACCCTGGAATTATTTGCAGATTCCAAAAAGCATAATATCCTACCTCTCACCTTGGAGGCCATAGGGATGCTCCTCTAACCTTGGAAGGGTGGCACTATTGGGGCAGTAGGGAGCACAGCCATGCTTTCTAGGGCTTCAACTTTGCTACCTCTAGGACAGAACAACGGACTCTTGAATTTCCAATGAAACATCAATCGATGAATATGTTGGGACAAATGGTTGGATAAGTAGGGACAGTCCCTTTGGATGAAGTACAAGCATAGGACCACCTCCTTGCTTTGTTTTCTATAGGTAAAGCGCGGAGTTGGATGCGTCATCTTGATTGTAGTGTGAGTAAATGTAGTTGAGCATTTGACTCAAATTGGCATGGGGCTAATCCCTCACAAGTTGGATGTAACTCCTTCAATCTTGATGGATGGGGCCTATGAGTTGGGCCTGAGAGTCATTGATGCCCCTCACTCGGTGTCACAATGGCTTGGATTATTCTCACGCGGAGCCTCCCACAAAGTCTACTCGTTTTGCGCAGGCCTTACATTGCCATAAGGCCTTGTTCACCATCCCTCCATCATTCCCATGAGAACACTGTGAGATGGAATTTGGGTTTCATGATCATGCATGGCAGCAACCGTAGCGGTTGATTCTCCACCAAGGTTTACAAAGAGAGCCCTAGTTGGGGGCATGGTGTAGTTTAGAAAGGTTGCACTGCTTGATTGTTGGTGATTGGGCTAGCCAAAGAGTAGCCTGCCATCTTGGCAGGCATGATGGCATCAGTCTACTCTTCCATAGTCCTACAATTGGAGCAGCCTCAACAAAAATTGCACCAAAGAACAGTGAGGATACGGGATGATCTCTATCAAGAGGAAGATGTGGGAGATGCCATCACAAAATGTAAACTTTGGAGGACACCCTCCTCACAATGTTGGACTAGGTGGACAGTGGAGGCCATTCAAAGGAGATGTACAATATTTCCTGAGTAGGCAATTACTCATCAGTAGTCTCCTCGAGAGAAACCAAGTACTTCAACGAGACATTGCCTCTATTTGAGAGACCTAGGGAGCAACAGCTAGACTCACCATGTGTCAGCAAACTAATATGAGGGCACTAGGCTAGAGCTAGAGGCTATGGAGGCCATGCATGTGGAATACTTGTACCGTTTTCCAGGGATGCAACAAGGTGACACAATGACAAGTAAGTTCTTCCAAACCTGGTGTGACATGAAGTTGGGGGTAATAAACTTCACGCACCTCTTCACTTCCTGCTGCTTTCGAACTGACAGCCAAAGATATTTATCATTGAGAATGGGACATTAGAAAACAAACTTTTATGCCAAGATACCACACCATACTTTCCTCCCTCAGATGAGAATGAAGATGGTAACATCCCAAGTGATGTTGTAATCAAGCATAGGGAGAAGGAAAGGATCAGCAGAGGCCATAATCTCAGCGAGCCGTTTCTGCGCCAAAGAGAAGAGCGATACGTTGTTGAAAGAAGATCTTACGGCTCAACATGACATGAACTGATATATATCGAGGAGTTTGAAGGGGCTGATTAGGTCGAATGGGTAGATTCCGAGGAAACATTGCACCTCCTTCATAGACACCTTTACACTTAGCTCAAAACACTCTACGAACTGTCATTAGACACAGAGGCCTATAACTTTCAGTAGAGACATGATATCAGAGATTCAAGCACACAAAGAGATGCGCCTTGAGATGGGCTTCGCGCTGATATAAATTTCATTGAAAACAGACAGACGGTTGAAGAGATATGGACAGTTTACTGGAAGGGGGGTAAAACTGTCATGAAAACAGACTGTCAAACACAGAGACTCATAACATTTTGCAGCAGTATCTGATTCAAGATCTAAGTACATTGATACATGCGCCTTAAAGAGAGCTTCGCGCTGATATATGTTTCGTAAGAAACAGAGCAACGGCCAAAAAGTTATGGACAGTTTACTAGACGGGGGTAAAAACTGTCATGAAAATAGACTGTCAGACACAGAGACTCATAACTTTTTGCAGTAGTATCTGATTCAAGATCTGATCACATATAAACATGCGCCTTGAAGAGGGCTTTGCGCTGATATAAATTTCATTACAATCGGACTACCGAGCAGAAAGTTATGAGCAAAACACTAACAGGGGGTCAAACTGTCATGAAAACTACCCTCCACCCAGGCTAATTTCGCCTGAGCAGGATGCTCCCTCAAAACTCCACCTTTATCAACGATCCACCCCTCATAGATTTCGCCTAGAAGAGGGGAAGAAGTTTGCATGGTTGCTCCGGAAACAGATGGACCATGTGTGCACAGTGAGCAGCCGAATAGAAAGAACTTTTAAGGCTTTGAAAGAAAGAAAAGGGAAGAGACACTCAAGAGAGAGAGAACCTGAAGTGACCTTCATTACAAATAGAGTGAGAATCCACTCCAACACTACAAACACAAGGGAGAAGAAGAGGTTTCATACATACAAGAGGGAGCGGAAGCTCCAAGACTACTCATAGAGAGAGAATAAACTAGAGAGAGATGGACTCAAGAGTCTACATGAGAGAATATCTACAAGAGGGAGAGAAGGCTCATGGAAGAGGCTTGGGGAGACTAGAGCTACAGCAACATGAGACCTAATGGTGGAAGAGATTGATGAACAAGGGAGAGGAGGGCTCCTTTTATAGAGATTTTGTTACCCTCCTTCACCCATTTACAATTGCTGCCTGTAGATTCCTTTCCCCATCAATCACATAAGCACATATGTCACCATCCATGTCCTTTTTGGCTACTCTTGCCATGTGTCCCATCAAAAGATGCTCAAGACTCTTAAAATATTGAGAAAGTCAAGAGTCTCCTCACATGGAGCCCATAGGGACCCTCTCTTTTCCACATGTCCACATCCTCCTTATTCCACATAGGAGTTCTAGAAGGATTCCTCTTGACTTCACACTCCTCCACATGCTTTCCACACACTTGGCATGTGGCCTCTCTTATATTATTGGAACACATGGACATGAGCCCACCTCTTTATATGACTCACTCTTCCTATTTTCTAAAAAACTCCACAATATCCCATACACAAATAACTCTCACCCCATACCAAGGTATTTATAATTCATACCTATGGTATTTATAATGAGCCATTCCACTCATCCTCTCCATCCCATACAATATCATAGAAAATAGAAATAAGTGAGAGCCGCTAGGCTATCACTTGATACTCAAACCCTTATCAAACATAGAGAAAAACAATATCAATGCCAAGTTAAAAATATCAATTTTTGGCGTCACATCTTTTGCGCCAAGTTAAAAATATCCACATAGAGGCTATGGAGGCCATGCATATGGAATACTTGTACCGTTTCTCAGGGATGCAACAAGGTGACACAATGACAAGTAAGTTCTTCCAAACCTGGTGTGACATGAAGTTAGGGGTAATAAACTTCACGCACCTCTTCACTTCCTGCTGCTTTCGAACTGACAGCCAAAGATATTTATCATTGAGAATGGGACATTAGAAAACAAACTTTTATGCCAAGATACCACACCATACTTTCCTCTCTCAGATGAGAATGAAGATGGTAACATCCCAAGTGATGTTGTAATCAAGCATAGGGAGAAGGAAAGGATCAGAGGAGGTCATAATCTCAGCGAGCCGGTCTGCGTCAAAGAGAAGAGCGATACGTTGTTGAAAGAAGATCTTACGGCTCAACATGACATGAACTGATATATATCGAGGAGTTTGAAGGGGCTGATTAGGTCGGATGGGTAGATTCCGAGGAAACATTGCACCTCCTTCATAGACACCTTTACACTTAGCTCAAAACACTCTACGAACTATCATTAGACACAGAGGCCTATAACTTTCAGTAGAGACATGATATCAGAGATTCAAGCACACAAAGAGATGCGCCTTGAGATGGGCTTCACGCCGATATAAGTTTCATTGAAAATAGACAGACGGTTGAAGAGATATGGACAGTTTACTGGAAGGGGGGTAAAACTGTCATGAAAACAGACTGTCAAACACAGAGACTCATAACATTTTGCAGCAGTATCTGATTCAAGATCTAAGTACGTAGATACATGCGCCTTAAAGAGAGCTTCGCGCTGATATATGTTTCGTAAGAAAGAGAGCAGCGGCCAAAAAGTTATGGACAGTTTACTAGACGGGGGTAAAAACTGTCATGAAAACAGACTGTCAGACACAGAGACTCATAACTTTTTGCAGTAGTATCTGATTCAAGATCTGATCACATATAAACATGCGCCTTGAAGAGGGCTTCGCGCTGATATAAATTTCATTACAATCGGACTACCGAGCAGAAAGTTATGAGCAAAACACTAACAGGGGGTCAAACTGTCATGAAAACTACCCTCCACCCAGGCTAATTTCGCCTGAGCAGGATGCTCCCTCAAAACTCCACCTTCATCAACGATCCACCCCTCATAGATTTCGCCTAGAAGAGGGGAAGAAGTTTGCATGGTGGCTCCGGAAACAGATGGACCATGTGTGCACAGTGAGCAGCCGAATAGAAAGAACTTTTAAGGCTTTGAAAGAAAGAAAAGGGAAGAGACATTCAAGAGAGAGAGAACCTGAAGTGACCTTCATTACAAATAGAGTGAGAATCCACTCCAACACTACAAACACAAGGGAGAAGAAGAGGTTTCATACATACAAGAGGGAGCGGAAGCCTGCCTAAATCATCAAGGATGCAACTCAAGCATTCATAGAAGAAGGCAAGCCCAAACTATACTATCACTTTGGAGAATGTGGAGATGATTGTCTCCTCTACAAAAGGTTGTTTTCAAGCCATGGAGCATATGCCCTAGGCAGAGGCTTCTTGAAAGAGGTTTTCCCTCAGTAGTCACCCAACCCATGATGAGCAAGCTGGAGGCTCCTTTTACATATCATGATATGCTTGAAGCCTAGAAGGCCCTTCCACTACATGCTCGAGAGAGGATGGACTTTCGCAATTCTTCTTTCGGTAATATTGAGACTTGATGGGCATACTACTCTCCTAACCATTTTAGGAGACTTTTGATTCAGGATAGATGCCTTCTTCCCTTTTCCATAGTTGGATATGCTTGATCCCTTGGGGGATGGCAAAGCTGTGAGTCGATCAAGCTCTTCAACACAGCCTACAAGTTCAGCATGCGCCCACGTCCCCTCTCCCCCGACATCATCCAAGACACACATAGTCTTTGTTTAGAAGCAAAACATTATGGATAACATTTTCACCTTCTGGAAGGACTCTGGAAGGACACTGGGTAGGCTCGGTACGTGTTTCAGCCCCTTGTAATCCTTCTCTTGGATTTCAAGAAGGAATATGATAGGTGGATTGGGCCTTTCTCAAAGGAACCATGAAAAGACTAGTATACTCCAGACAATGGATCAGTGCACCCTTGGGGCTATATGCAGGCTGCTCCAATTAGCTACTCATTGCACATAAAAGGTGCATGGGTCAACTTAGATATGCAATACTCCTTTCTTTGGCAAGCTTAAATGGCACACAAGACACCGAGCTTGGCAATCAATGACCTTGTCCCATTCTGAGGGAGGATTGGTGATCACGACCAAAACATATAGAGTAGAGCCTTTGGGCAAGGCAAGCTTATCATGTGAGGCCTCAATCCAAGTTTGAAGTCATGGAAGCTCCTTCTAGAGGGGGACCTACTTGAAATACCCTGAAGATGGAGGGCTCCCAATGATGCGAGTTTGATGAGGGTGTGAGGCATCCCTGCAATGTCTAGAGGAGATCAAGTGTTACTAAAATTTTGCACCTCAAGGTCTAAGATTCAAAGGGTTTCGTGTTAAGATCCAAGAAGCACATTGCTTGGCCACAGTGCGCCCCACCCGGTCCATGGGGATCTAACATAGCAGCCAGAGGAGCCCCTCATAGCTCTAGTGCATATGGGGGAGGGGACAACAGATTTTGAGGATATAGAGGGTGCCCATTCCAGAGGCCCAGAGAGAGAGAGAGTTTGTGATGGGAGAATGAGGACATCCTAGAGGCTCCCTAGTCAGGATTATTCTCTAGGATTAGAGTCCCTCTTTGCATCAACTACATTGCCTATCATGAAAGACAGTGCAAGGATGGGATATTGCAGGATATGCCCTCACTAGTCTTTTCTAATACATGACTTGATAGGACTTACCACAGCTAGAGAGACCCCTTGCTGCTCTCAAGGACCCCTCAAACGATTAGGCACTTGCTCTGCTATAATGGCAGAAGATAAGAGTGGGTGGGAGACTGGGTAAGCACCGATTCATTTATCCAAATTCTTTGAGAGATGAGTATGAGTATGTCCAATGTAGGCTTTGGTTGTGGGAAGGCCAACCCTTGAGAGAGAAATAGCAGGAGCCACAGAAGTGGTTCTGGCTCGACCAAGCAAAGCAATCTGTCAGGATTGTGTTCATTTTGCATATCACCCACATTGACCAACCCAACTAACCAATTCCCTTTGGAACCCCCAACATAAGAGATACTGCAAGGTTCTCAGTAGGTTTTGGCGGCTTTGGGCCAGCCTCAGGCTACGAAAGATTTCAGTCCATTTAGCTAGTGATGCATGTTCCCATTAGCCTTTGGCTGGAGCAGATGACTAGTCTCCCATTGCTTGTGAAGTTGTCCTTCAACGCAAGGGATCTGCAGTGCTGGCTGAGGATCATTTCACGAAGGCGTCACATCAGCCATGTGTTCACCTGGGGGATGTGTTACAACCCAAAAAAGTGCACACAACAGATAAAATGGAGGTAAGATCGAAATAAACAAAATCAAATAAAGGCAAGAAAAACATAATAAAAGAAGAGAGCAAGAAACAAGCAAAAACAGATATAGAAAAGGAATAGAAACAATAACAAATAATTATCAACAGTCTGCAGACATGTGGTCCACAAGAGAGGATAGAACCACCAGGAAGTGTGCAGTTGAGAACACTAGCTGGCAGTGATGGGTGAGAGGGCAGAGGGATGGCAGATAGCGGGGGTTGGAGAGGAGCCAAGTGGCCAGAGCATTGCAGATCCAATCCATGATTTTACAACCTACAAAGTCTGTATTATTTGAGGACTTGACAAACCTTTTACTCAGCGGGAGCTGACCACTGACTGGAAAAAGAGTGAGATACTGAGATTTGTAAGACTTTGTGGCAGAACACTGAATTAAAACAGAGGATCTGCAGGACAGGTACTCCGCACAATGCTTACTTGAACAATTTTCTGGATGGACTATGGTGTCCTTTCAACTGCTATTGATAAAAAAGGAACCCCTCAGGGAATACAAGGTTTTTATGTGGATCGTGTGATTTATATAAATTTCATACTTTGTGCCATTATATTCAAACCAAAATGGAATAGGTACCATCACTTGACATTTTCCAATTTATATCTTTGTAACCGCAAAAGGGAAGTCTGTAATAAGAATAAAAACCATTTGAAATTTGATAAAGCACATTGGCAATCGAGGCTCACCGATCATGACCGTTCTGCTATTGCCTCCAAGGGAGTCCTGAGAGCAGGGAAAGCAGGTGTGATGAAAAGGAGAGTTCCATTTCAGAATATCTGAAAAGAGTTATCTATGAAATTTGATGAACCAATAATACCTGCAAGAGTCTAGTTAGTTTACTATCACGATAAGGAACATGACCACCATCTTTGCGCTTCTTCTCATCTCCAAGGGCACTTATAACATTGCCAAGTGCCAACAAGCCTTTGTTAATATGCACACCTGAAGATTTAGTTTTAAAAAAGTGAGTTAGAGCATGCTAATCAAGCAAAAGAATCTATATGTGAATTTCATAAACTCCTTAAAATACCTTCTTTGAAGCGAAGCCCATCAGCTCCAGTACGTTTAACTCTCTCGGATCCAGCCAGGTCTACTAAATGCAGCTTTGCACATAAAGAGTCTTCACTACCATTATCAAGGAATAAACAATTGCCGTTGAGAAGAAGATCTGATTTTTTCCGTTGTTGCAAAGTGATTGTCAGGATAGCATGTGATCGACTACAGATACAAAATAATGATATTATTGTAAGCATACACTGCCACAAACTCATACACCTTGTGTTACACATAGACCTCTCAAACATGTGTGGAATCTTCACTTCACAAGAGTCCACATGAAAATGCTTCAGATCTCCACAATACATAGTGTAGACTACACACTATGTCATATTAATAAAGATATATGCACATTAACATTTATACATTTAAACAAAAAATATAATTGCGTTTATGTATTCAAACAACTAAAATAATTACATTGAAACCTATCACACTTTTGACAGCATGCTTGGCAGCATATATGATAACAGTCTATGGAAAATATGAGTCATACCTGGAGTGTGAATTCATATTAGTGCTTGCAGTTGCACGAGAAAGAGAGCCCTGCTCTAACAGTGCTGCCATTTCATGAAGGCTATTCACGCTAACATCTGTCACACCTGTAAGAGTTATTTCTCCATGTGTAGTTTCACGTATCTGTATAGGGTGCCTTGTGGGAGTTAAGGGCCTCGTACCAAAACCCACGTACATTTCTGGTCGAGTAGCAGTTAAGGGATTTGAATCTAATAGGTCATGTACTTCTTCCTTCACAATCTGCAAAGAAAGTAATCATAAATGAGCCACATGCATGATAATCATATATAGTACGGAAACGAGTCTTTACTAGCATCATCCTCTCAATGACTGAACAAGAAGAAAAAATGGAAGGGTACAAAGATAAACTGAATTAAGATAATACATGAAATATAGCAAACATAAAATTAGACATTTTCATCACCGTAAAAAAGGACATGTATGCTCCCTGATCACCTTAATTAGGTAAAAAGCTAATCAACCGACATAAGAAACACTTAACTTTTTGATGATGTAACTAGTCTACTTAATTCTTATGTGCATAGCATAGAGAAAAGCACATCCTTCAGGCTTGGCATCTCAGAAAGAATACACTATTCTGAGCTCCCCTCACAAAACAAAGAGAAAGACATTTCCATTATTCAGGACGAATGGATGACAAATACCACTCAAAATATTACAGGTTTGCCTGGCTCTTTTGACAGGGCCTCAGGTATTTTTTGAGGGCCAGGTCTCTTCTTGAGCTTTCATGGTTTTGTGGAGTTTTATTGGCTTGACACTACTACTGCCTCTAAGTACTGACCTCCACCGTCATCAGTGGACATGCATTGGGAGATTGCTGCTATCATTGTTTCCTAGCACACTTGAAGGTCCAGATGTGCAGAGCTCTGCCTTGGACAACACCCTGCTCTTACCATGGCTAGCGTCGAACAGATATTGTACACACCTTAGTTGCCATTTGGTCTAGGATGCAGGCTTCTTTAAGATTTCTTCAGCCAGGAGAACACTTTTTCTTGGACAGTGGAGAGGCATTCCTTCCTTCTCCGAGCCTCTTGTTGGCTTGGTGTGGCACTTTCAGCCATAGTCTCGATTCCTTTTAGGATTTGCATATCCTTAGATATTTTCAGTGGCACTTACTACTTTACTCATGCTTTGCATGGCGTATCTATGCCTTGAGTTCCTTGCTCTTGGCCATTTCTTTCATACTTCATAGAAGTCTTTTTCAGGAAAAGGGAAAAAACTTACTACAGAGAGGACTCTAGCTTGCAATAACCAATATGATCAAATAGAAGACCAGATGGAACCTCTACTACACATTGGAGAAAACCCCAACTGCTCCACAATTATCCAAAGGAAGAATGGAAAATTTTCAATGCAACAATGAGAAAGGAGAGCTCTATCTTTAGTTGTAGACACTCAACCCAAAAAAGATCACAATCCCTGGTCAGATTGTACAGATAGGATGCTAGCAAATGCATGTTGGGACAAATCAAGGCAGACCCACGATAGCAAACATTATACGAGTGTTTGACTTTGTAAGAAAGTGCTACTAGGGTGATTGATCTAACTCTCCCTTGTCACATAGTTGCCGTCGGTGACCTCAAAAGCGCCCTTTTCCAATAATACCAAAGAGCAATATTATTAGCGGACAAGCCTGGTAGAGAGTGCATGATGAGTCTAGTGGATTGATCCAATGAAGACATGGCTGGTCCATCTAGTTCGCTAAGAGTGACCTTGGAGCATAAATATCTTTGCGCACCACACCATATTCCAAAGCCAATGTCCTCAAACAACAACTAACTGATCTCGAATTGCATGCTTAAGAATAGGTGGTGTATCACAAGGAGGAGGACCATTTGGAATGGAGGAAACGTTATCTTGTAACATGATTGTCTCATGAAGACATAAATTCAAAAAAGGTGGAACACTAGCTATTGGGAAATAAATTCAAAAAAGGTGGAACACTAGGAGAGAAAAATGAATGCAGTGATAAGTTTTCTGTCCATTCTTAGCAGAGATTTATATGGAAAAAGTGTGTTTTTTTTTCCCTAGAGGAAAGTACCATCTATTACAATGTAAAAGTAATACTGCCCTGCAGCATACTTCATGAGGTCCCAACTCTACGGTAGCTGCGAAGTAGGTGCCGACAACCAGTGCAGAGAACTACAGAACCAACAGATTCTCTATCCATCACATGTAGGCGATGCCTATAGGCCAAGCCTTACAGAAATGCTTCCACCTCTCAATGGTCTTTTTGGAACCATCTATACCTTGCTCTCAAACAGCATGCAAGATGTAGATAAGCTGGACAAGGGTGGCAATTGGAAAAACCCGTGCCACCATCCCCACGTTGCAATGCACAAACTAGATGTTCTAGGCAGTGATGCTGAACACTGTCTCCCAAATGCATCCCTCCAGCAATAAATAGAGGAAAGCACCAAATATAGGATCTCTTGGCTCATGCTCCCCATCCACACCAAATAGACTGGGAAGATTATATCTATGGAAAAGGTGTGCCGCACCTCTGTAAGCTAGGCTGTCATATTCCACATGAATATCCATTGACCCACTGCATCCTCGCGACAATCTTGAGGGAGCACTACTGAATCCTCATGTTTTTAGTCTCATAGACCCTTTGGTAGTTTGCAGACTTTATGCATTGCAATAGACCCTTTGGTCTTTTGGAGGTCTTGAAGCAATAGGATCTGACCTAAAGATGATTGTGCACTGCTCGCTCCATCCACTTATCTCATTGTATCTGGTTTTTTAATATCATAGATGATGGATGCCGGTAGGATACCTCACATGGCATTGGAAGCTACACAAACCACTGGATGGTACCAAGATGGGATGAGATGGACGGAATTATGGGGTATAACAGCTGCTGATATACCAGAGGATGCATGTGAGATCAGGGGGATAGTGATAAAGGAGATGCTACAAAAATTATGGCAAAACCCAGGGGCAAAAATGCAGTTTTACAGATAGGAAATTAATACAATGTACACCCACGTCTTATGAGTACATGCTGCTCATTTTCCACCTCCTTTGTGGGGCAGATTTTGCATATTCTTTCTTCTCTTGATACCCTAGGTCTTGCCCACCTTCCCTTCTCCACTATAATAGATGCCTTATAAACGTTGATATGTCATCTTCCCCAAGGTATTTTTGCATCGATCTCAAGGAGAAGATACCACAAGTAGAATGGGATCCAGATGCAGCTCCACCGACACCACAGCTGGTCTTTAAAGTGCAGGAAATGGTCACTACTCAGGTGAAACCGATCAAGCAAGAGATGGCTACTGATGCAAACAACAAAGTAAACAAAACTGATCTTTATAAGGAAGTGAAGAGAAGGAATCTAGAGAAACAAACAAATTGATCTTATGCGTGGGACAGTTACCATCTGGCTGCCTTATTACGCAGCAATTCACAGAAGATAAAATCAACTATCTCAAGGAGAAGATACCACAAGTGGAATGGGATCCAGATGATATCTGGAATATCCAGCAAAAGGGCACAGATACAAATCTCTATCAGTGACAAGGCAGCAAGGATCAAGATTCTTCAACAAATACATAAGCTGAAGGGCACGAGGATATGGATATCCGAGGAGCTCACTCTCCGACTCAGCTCAAACAAAGAGCTACTGAACTTATCAAAGTGAAAGAAGACAAGAAGGACAAGCATTGATTAGAGAGTTCAAATCTAAGCCCAAAGACTCTTAGCCTTCACCTGATGTACTAAGGACACAATATGATAGCATTAGAATATATGATTTATAATAACTTTGAGTTGCTTTATGCACTCTCTAGGAGTTGCCTTGTGCACTCCCCCTCTCCTTAGAGATGTAATCGCTTTCTTTTTTATGTGTAGCTTAGTCTCATAGGCCTGTGAGGCCTTCTGCAAATGCTATAACTCTCTCTCGTTTCTCAGGTAGTCGGTGAGGGAGAGATCCAGAGCCAGCGACACAACATACCTGACCAAGTTAGGATGCACAGATCACACTTAGAGACATCCCTTCCATGTCCAGACTGGGGGCGCGACCTATAGGAGTTACCACAAACACAGAGCCACAGCTAGGAGACTATGCCGGACCACCCCCATAGATAGCCGCCAGCGACTCTATGGAAGGATAGAAATCATAGAGTCTTTGGAGATTCCACTTTTTCCAAGTTTCACTATTTCTCGATGTCGCTCAGGCAATCTTTTTATGTGTGTCCCAGTGCTGGTCAGACAGATTCCTCTATCTACTTGTCTTATATTGAAATCTTATGATGTTTGCAATGGCATGTTCCCTCTTCGGAACTGCTTCTTGTAATATAAACAAATATTGATGCCACCCAAAAATATATGTGTGTGTGTGCGCATGCGCGCGCTTCCCATTCTGGGGAAGCCATTGTGTAATATAAAGCATAACAAATTCCACCCAAAAAAGAGTGTGTGCGTGTGTGTGTGTGTAGGAAGCCCTTGCTCCAGCCCTCCCATGAGCTCCTTAGCCTCCTCAGACAAGCCCGTCTGCCTCAGCTACCTATTGCTCCAAATCAGCAATCCAAAACAGCTGTTTGGCGTCATTTCCCTACCGTACAAGCCTACCATAGCTCCATACAATTCCGTATAGGTGTACGGACCTGTACGAACATTTTCGCCCTGTTCAAACTGCTGCTGCCAGCTCGTTTCTTGCTCCTAGGTTGCTATTGTACCGGGTTTGCTTACGGGCTGCTTCTAAACCCTGGTTCTAAGGGTTCTCTCTTCCTCCTTTCTCTCCTTTTTGGTTCCTGGGTCTTGTGTACTCTTTCCATCGCCAGAACTTCTCTTTTTTCTCTGATTTCTAGTTCATCTTGGATCTTTTTCTGGTTTTTTCTCTTTTCCTTCTCCAGAACTTGTCTTTTCTTCTCTCTAAATCCCTAAATATCTCTTTCCTCTTCTTCTCCTTGCAAATACACTATTTCCTTCTTCTTTGTGGGCTGTTTTTTCGGGACTGTTTTTTCTCTTTTATCACTTTACAAGTACTCTCTTTTGGGTTCCATCTTCTTCAGAAAACATGGCTGAATACTCTTATGAAACAACTTATCAAAAGGATCAATCGGCTCAATGCAAAAAGCAAAAGCAGGCTGAGGGTCAGCATGACCCCGTGCATGATTCTGTTGAAGCACAACTGGTGTATGATGTCATGCACGAGAGGGAAAGACTCTGTTCCATCAGTTGGTCTCATGGTTGAAGTGAATGAAATTGTGGATCCAGTTAGAGAATATGCCAAAAATGCAGTCATTTTATTTTTCCCAGGTCGGATGCCACCTGCTGCAGAGGTAGGCAACTAGTTGACCTCAACACTGGCTGGCTCGTTTATTCGTAAGATACACTATGCAGCCAGAGGCTTTTTTGAGGTCATTATGGTAGATGAGGTTACTCATTGCCTTCCCCCCCTCCATATTGAAACGCTGCAATACTTTTGTAACATACTCTTTTTGTGAAAGCCAAAGGAGAATGCTTTTGGAACATTCGCCACTCTTTTTTAGGCAGCAAATGGTGCACGTTTTACCATGGTCCCCCACAAGGGATTATTAGGCTCTGATTCGACATCGATGTCCGGTCTGGGTTGAAGTTGTAGACTTCCCGTAATGCATGGCTTCACTCTTGCCTAAAATTGCAGCAACTTTAGGCAAAGTGGTTTGCCCACCGCAGCCTAACAGCAACTCTAATCAATTTTGCATTCTCTGGGATACTGATAATCCCACATCAGAGTCTTATTCAGTCACGGTGAACAATGTTGACATGGGAAGTGCATTTTATAAATTGAAATGGGGATTGTTTGTAGAGGCTTGTTTTGAATGTAAAGAATTTGGGCACATGGCTTCGCAGTGTCCAATGAGTCAACATAAAATGCCTCCTGCTACTTTGCTTGCGTAGTTGCCCAATAAGGATGGTCCTGCCTCTATTGGGAATAAAAATAAAGATAATAGACAGCTTTTTGTGAATCTGGATAAAGGCAAAGCCCCATTTGTTTCAAATGGTAATGCTTCCTCCCCTTCACTTCCTACTATTCAACTTTCAACAAAAGGACCAAAACCTCCAATTGATGGATGGCAAAGTTCAAGAAAAGTTATTTTTGTTAGAAGACCTCCACCCCCTCGCACTTGGAATGGTGCATCTTCTGGTGGAAATTCTCCAGAGGTCAACTTAGGAATTGGAATCACGTGGGCTGCAGTGACAGCTAGCAAAACCCTCTTCCCTGAAGAAGAGGTTGCTGCATTGCTGTCCAATCCTTAGGCGGATGTTTCTTCTCAAGGAAGAGGCCCTGACCCTGAGGTAGAAATGCAGGGTTGACATCCTAAAGGTTGCTTCTGTACATAACTGTTTTTTCCTATAAATATCTGTAAATATGCTTGCTCATATCAAATGCCTTACCTTAAATGTTCAAGGGATGTGCGACAGTAGGAAATGGAAATCTGTGTGGCTGTATATCAATCGATTTCAGCCTGATATAGTGGCATTACAAGAACACAATCAGCATGTCTATGCAAGAAAGATGGGTCATTACTGCGGCTATGATATCTTTTATGCTGAGGAGCACTCTTTCTCAGCATAGTTATTGCTTTAAATGACAATCAAGGCAGATGGATTATTCTTCAATGCATCATTCAAGGCGAGGTGTTTGAATTTGCTTCCGTATATGCACCTCAATCTTCTCGGGATAGAAGTGCAATTTGGGATGCCATGCACCGATATCCATGGAGATATCATGTCTTTATATGTGGGGATTTCAATAATGCTCTGCAATAGGGTGACAATACATCAAGAAATACTCATATGTTAACCTCTGAAAGGCATGCATGGTCTCAATTACTGATTCATCTTGATTCGGTTGATCTTTGGAAGGAATTGCAGCCTTTGTCACCTGAATACACTTTTCAACATAATGCCTTTTCTTCTTACCAGGCACGTCTGGATCGCTAGTGTAGCGTAGCCCCACAACAAAATGATGATTTCACATGCAAAATGTGGGTTGACTATGCCTTTGTGCATTCAGATCATGCACCGTTATGGTTGAGGCTATCTTTTCATAATATGCCAGATGATAGACTGCCTCAAAGGCAACATCTGATTGTGAACAATAGCTATTTGCAGCATGTTACTTTCAAGGCAATGGTTACTAATGCCTATCAATCTCTGTCTTCTCAAAGCCACTTTGATATTGATAATGCATGGGATTCTTTTGTTTCCAAAATGCAAGTTGTAATTAGAGGTTATGGCAAATCTTACATGAAGAATATGAGGGAAATTGTTGCTCAGGCTAAATTGACTTGCCAAGACCTCATTGAACTCAGTCAATTTCGTCCTTTGTTCTTGCATGAGCAAACAACACTATGCCAAGCTAAACATTGTCTCCAAATCAATTATCATAGGAAACTTGCCAAATGGGAGACCGGAGCAAGACAAAGAGCTTTCATAGACAAAGGCTGTTCTTCCAAACAATTTTTTAAAAGCTTGCACCAGAAGAGATTAAACACAAACATTTGCAGGGTGCTTATGCCTGATGGTTCATGGACTACATCACAGTCATAGCTTGCTTCTATTTGTGTACATCATTTCTCTCAGCAGTTTGGTTATGCAAGTCCTCCTTCACAGCAGGTTTTGTCTGCAAGAAATTTGCTTTTACAGCATGTTTCTCCTATTATCTCCACTACTCAGGCTTTGGAATTGGAGGAACCTTTTACTGAAAGGGAATTGTCAGATGCAATCAAATCCTATGGTAGATGGAAATCTCCAGGATGGAATGGTCTTACAGTTGAATTTTTCTTAGAATATTGGCCTCTTTTGAAGCATACTTTGCTGCATATGGTGAATTCTGCTTGGCAAAATCAGAAAATGCCAGACACATGGAAGAGAGGTCTTGTTAAACTCCTTCCAAAAAAGCAAATCTGTGAATCTTTGGTTGATTGGAGACCTATCACGCTTATGCCAGTTATTTATAAATTTAGTACCAAAATGATTGTTGATCGGATAAAAGGCTATTTGCATGATGGGTTGCATCCTGCACAATATGGTTTTGTTCCTTGTAGGCATATCACAGGCAACATTGCTAATGCCTATGTTGGAATAGAATATGCCAAATATATGCAGCAGGATGTTTTGCTATTGTAAGTTGATATTGCCAAAGCTTTTGACACTGTTCAGTGGAACTTTATTTCACAAACAATGCAGGCCTTGGGATTTGGCAAAAAAATACAGCAAGTTATCAATTGGCTATATCAAGATAGTAAAGCTGCTTGCATACTTTCAGGGGATATTTCTACAACCTGGACTCTTGGTTGTTTTGTTTGGCAAGGTTGTCCCCTTAGTGCTTTACTATTTGCCATAGCTACTCATCCAATGCTTCAATATATGGACCACCTTTTTGTTAGAAAATACCCAACAGAGGGTACACACAGCGGAAGACACTTAGAAAACCCTGAAATACAAAGGTGACGACTATAAGAAGCTGCAAGCAAAATTTCCAATCTAGAAGTGGCATAACCAAGAGCTCACACAGTGTGTGGTGTGGGTGTGGAATCACAAACTTCTTTACTTATGTGCATTCAATAGATGTGCAGACTCATCAATAGACAATGAACCAGCCAGATAGAGAAACCACCAAAATATATATTTCCGTCCAAAACTATGGACACAATACAAAAGATATAGATCCAGAGTCCCACCAATGGTGTGGTCCTCTGATCTAACCACAAGGTCCTTCTCCAATCTGCTGGCTATCTCTAGACTCGAGCCCGCGCGCTCCACCTCGAGCGTCTGTAGACTTCCCGTCTAGTGTGTTCTTCTCCACCTTACTGCCTGTGAATCAGCCTAGGTGGGAAGCCCCTGCCAAGCTTTGTCTGCAGCACACAGGTCCCTGTTCCACTACTCCAACCTGCTTGTGAATGGCTGCTCCAGAAGGTATGATGATCACAACACCTTGCTGCCCTAGAAGACAGCCCTTAGGGAACTCAGTCTGCAGCACTCCTTCAACTCTCCTTTACCTCCAAGATGAGGCCAAAGGGAATGCCTTCAGGCTGCTCCTGTCTGCTCCACTTTCTGCTGGATGTTGGATGATTAATGGGGCATGAAGCCCCTCCTTTTATAGGCCTAGGGGCCTGTCAAAAACCCGACCAGTCTGTCCCAATCTGGGCCGACTGGCCAGACCAGGTTGGCTGGCCCAACCAACCTGGTTGGCTCAGCCCAACCAGCCCTTTAAGGGCTCACAAAACTAGGCCTTTATGGCCCACACTTCTAGGGCTTTTGGCCCTCCAATCAAGGCAGGGGCCCAGCCTATATAAGGCATGCCACTGCCCACTAGCAGCCCCATTTGCTGCTCTACCAGGCCCCATGCAGCCCCATACACCTGCGCTCCTGACCTGCCATGTCAGCGCCTGTTTACCCTATTCTACTGATCTGCTTGTACCGCGCCTTTGCTCCAGCCTTTTGGTCATCTACATCTGCTCCGTACCTTGCTTCCAGCCCTCCGTACTGGCCCGTACAGTTGTGCCGACTGGCCAGACCAGGTTGGCTGGCCCAACCAACCTGGTTGGCTCAGCCCAACCAGCCCTTTAAGGGCTCACAAAACTAGGCCTTTATGGCCCACACTTCTAGGGCTTTTGGCCCTCCAATCAAGGCAGGGGCCCAGCCTATATAAGGCATGCCACTGCCCACTAGCAGCCCCATTTGCTGCTCTACCAGGCCCCATGCAGCCCCATACACCTGCGCTCCTGACCTGCCATGTCAGCGCCTGTTTACCCTATTCTACTGATCTGCTTGTACCGCGCCTTTGCTCCAGCCTTTTGGTCATCTACATCTGCTCCGTACCTTGCTTCCAGCCCTCCGTACTGGCCCGTACAGTTGTGCTGTCCACCTGCACGTCTGCTGCAGATACTTGCAGCCCAAAGACCTCGCTCCAGGCTCTCCAGGATGCTCTTGAGCAGTGCTGCCCACATGACAGCCTTGCTGCTGTCCATGTGGCAGCCATCTCTTCACTCTTGGCTGTGAGGTGCTGCCCATGTGGCAGCCCCCTCTCTTTCACTCCTCTGGGCATCTTCTGCCCTAGGTCTCCCTCCCCCACGCTCTCCTCATATGGGGGCTTACAGATGGGGAGGTGACCTTTCCAACACCCCCTCTCACCGACACATCTCGGCCCAATGCCAACATGTCGATGAAGATGCTCCAGTAACTCCCCAATCGTAGTGCTCTGGAACCTTTCGGTGTCAAAATCTTTTCCTTGCTTTTCATCCAATGGCTCCTGCTCCACCAGGTCCGGTTCCGCTTCCGCACACCATCCTGGTACACAGGTCCATCTCTGGTAGCACCTCCTGGCACCACCCCCTTCCGTCACATTCCTGCCTTCGAATTCGAGCAATCCAGCCATCACGATCTTCCAGTTGTCCCCCTCATAATGAGTGAACAACCTAGAGTCTTCCAAGCACCATGCTCTGAGGGTCTGTTTCAACCCATCCTTCCTTTGGCAAGGTCTACAACAAAAGTACATCTCCAGATAACCTGGACTGTGAACTTTAAACGCACCTGACTGAACCTAAGTCACCCTCCTTCTTGCAAGGGCACAATCCTCCAGTCGTGGAAGTCGATTCCCAAGAGCTTTTGAATCAGGGTCGTCCTTCAGCAAGGTCCCTGCCTTCAGGCTCCCACACCTGTGAGCCTCCTACTTGGGCTCTGATACCATGTTAGAAATTACCCAACAGAGGGTACACACAACAGAAGACTTATAGTAATGCCCAGGAGCTCACACAGTGTGCGGTGTGGGTGTGGAATCACAAACTTCTTTACTTATGTGCATTCAATAGATGTGCAGACTCATCAATAGACAATGAACCAGCCAGATAGAGAAACCACCAAAATATATATTTCCGTCCAAAACTATGGACACAATACAAAAGAGATAGATCCAGAGTCCCACCAATGGTGTGGTCCTCTGATCTACCACAAGATCCTTCTCCAATCTGCTGGCTATCTCTAGACTCGAGCCCGCGTGCACCACCTCGAGCATCTGTAGACTTTCCGTCCAGTGTGTTCTTCTCCACCTTACCGCCTGTGAATCAGCCTAGGTGGGCAGCCCCTACCAAGCTTTGTTTGCAGCACACAGGTCCCTGTTCCACTGCTCCAACTTGCTTGTGAATGGCTGCTCCACAAGGTATGATGATCACAACACCTTGCTGCCCTAGAAGACAGCCAAGGTCCCAGCCCTTAGGGAACTCAGTCTGCAGCACTCCTTCAACTCTCCTTTACCTCCAAGATGAGGCCAAAGGAAATGCCTTCAGGCTGCTCCTGTCTGCTCCACTTTCTGCTGGATGTTGGATGATTAATGGGGCATGAAGCCCCTCCTTTTGTAGGCCTAGGGGCCTGTCAAACTGGGCCGACTGGACAGACCAGGTTGGCTGGCCCAACCGACCCTTTAAGGGCTCACAAAACTAGGCCTTTATGGCCCACACTTCTAGGGCTTTTGGCCCTCCAATCAAGGCAGGGGCCCAGCCTATATAAGGCATGCCACTGCCCACTGGCAGCCCCATTTGCTGCTCTACCAGGCCCCATGCAGCCCCATACACCTGCTCTCCTGACCTGCCATGTCAGTGCCTGTTTACCCTGTTCTCCTGATCTACCTGTACCGCACCTTTGCTCCAGCCTTCTAGTCATCTGCATCTGCTCCATACCTTGCTTCCAACCCTCC
This sequence comes from Dipteris shenzhenensis, assembly GCF_047967505.1. NCBI lineage: Eukaryota > Viridiplantae > Streptophyta > Polypodiopsida > Gleicheniales > Dipteridaceae > Dipteris > Dipteris shenzhenensis. Next base: position 38,616,039 of record NC_141622.1, on the reverse strand, counting down.
GTACTGGCCCGTACAGTTGTGCTGTCCACCTGCACGTCTGCTGCAGATGCTCGCAGCCCAAAGACCTCGCTCCAGGCTCTCCAGCCCAAAGACATCTGCTCCATACCTTGCTTCCAACCCTCCATACTGGCCCGTACAGTTGTGCTGTCCACCTGCACGTCTGCTGCAGATGCTCGCAGCCCAAAGACCTCGCTCAAGGCTCTCCAAGATGCTCTTGAGCAGTGCTGCCCACATGACAGCCTTGCTGCTGTCCATGTGGCAGCCATCTCTTCACTCTTGGCTGTGAGGTGCTGCCCATGTGGCAGCCCCCTCTCTTTCACTCCTCTGGGCATCTTCTGCCCTAGGTCTCCCTCCTCCACACTCTCCTCATATGGGGGCTTACAGATGGGGAGGTGACCTTTCCAACACTTTTGGACAGTAGCATGTTGCATGGATTGGAAATTCCTGGCGGCCGCAACATGATCGCTCAAGCATATGTTGATGATTCTTTCTTTACCCCAAAAAATACTCAGAGCAATCTCTCCTTGATTATGCAGGCTCTTTCCACATATGGCTTGGCTGCTGGTTTTCATGTGAATTTTCAGAAATCCAAGCTCTTGCCGTTGCATGCTAAAGACTGGCATAGTCTTTTGTGGCCTGGGGAAATTGTTCCACCTTCTCAATCGATTCGACATCTTGGCTATCCTCTAGGTTGGGGGCTCACTTGTTCTCAAACAAACTGATTGGGTGCCCACAAAGCTAAGGAAAAAAATTTAATATTGAAAGCTTGCAACTTGGCCATTACATGTTCGTTTGCGAATACCGCAATCCATTTTGATAGCATACATACAATTCTATCTGCCCCTCATTATGTTTACTAAGGCAAATCTGGCTTCCTTTATGTCTACTATCATGGAGATTTTCTGGCGTTCAAAAAATGGCAAGAAAAGTCTCATATTACTCTCGATGCACCATCTCTATTCTCCAAAGATACACGGGGGTTTGAACATACTCAATATTCAAGTGCATATACTTGCTCACAGGGGGAAAATGATGTTGCAGTTTATGCAAGGGGATCAGCCTTGGGCTTTCATAATCCGCTCTCTTTTGTTGCATATTGATACTTCTGCTTTTGGGCATTGGCAGCCTACACAGTGGGATTTTCTACTTGGCTCTATTCAAGGCAAGATCAGAGGCTGCCCTTTTGTCTCTCATTTGCTTCTTGATTGGAAGCATATTTTATCTCACTTGGAATGGAATGGCAGGGATTCTTTGTAGGGAAATTCCTTGAGGGCTGAGAATATTTATCGGTCCAAAGCATTCCACCCTCCTTTGGCTATACAAGAACCCAAGCGTTCTTATTTTATATCTTTCAAAGGTATTGCTTCTGTGACGGATGTACTTCAGGATGTACTTCATGATGATGGCACTCTTTTATCTTTTGCTGCAGCTGCTAGCAAGTATGGTTTGGGAGCTCATTATCGTCCTTTCTGGCACAAAATTTCAGAAATGCTTCAACCTTTCTTGCCGGTACCTCGTTTGGAACTTCAGGATAGGCTTGAGGATTGGACTCTCCATTCTTCCTCTTCTTCAGCCCCTCCTTTGAAACTGTCACATATCACAGTGCCTTCTCTGTATAAAGTGTTATTACCTCCGTCTTGGGTTTCTGACAGAGCCAATTCTGTTTGGCATATGGATCGCCCATCAAAGTGGTAGAGAAAGCCGCTGCGTCTCCTTTGGCATTATAAAGTCCCTCTTCGGCAACAGGTTTTCCTCTGGTGAGTCCTACTTGGCATTTTTCCATCTGGGTAGTTATTCGTGCATAGACATATTGCCTCAGCTGTTTGCCACCGATGTCTATATTCTGCTGAATCTGTGCCTCACATTTTCTAGCACTGTCCACATACTTGTGATTTCCTCGCTCTCATTCGTTAGGGGCTTCGAGCGAGATTTCCTACTGTTACTTTTGGCAGGTTCTTCTGATTATTTGGTTTTCATCAAACTAGACAGGGTTTTGCTTTATTTTTTGTTTGGGTATGCTACTGGGCACTTTGGACTCTATGGATGGACAGATATCATAGTCTTTGGTGATCCTACTTTTCTGTCTTTTGTTTTTTCCAAACGATCTCTGCGGCAATCGTTTTATGATTGCTTTCAGACTCATTTGATTGACCATGATGTATATATGGCTTATACTGAGATTTTCGGTTGAGTAGTAGTTACTCCGCTTTTGGAGTACCTATGAATGTAATTATTTCACAGCAATAAAATATTCTTCTCACCAAAAAAAAAAGTGTGTGTGTTTTGACTATTCTTATAATATAAATAATCAAAGCTTTCACTAATTAAAAAAAAGTGTGTGTGTGTGTGTGTGTGTGAGAGAGAGAGAGAGAGAGAGAGACTAAGGGTCCTAAATCTTGGTTGTGTACATGCTGATACCCTCCCTTACAATTATCAAGGCATACGCTTTATACACTCTTCAAAAAAGTTTCTTTTTTTTTTTGCTGCTTATATTTCCTTGTATTTTTGAAAAACTCACAACTGTATTAGAGGCTCAACAATCAGGCCCCAAAGTCGATAGGGAATTTGTATGCGAACAATTACCTCAATAAAAGACACCCGAATCTGTATTTGGACTTTCTCTGTTAAACTTTCTATTTTTTTATAGATCATTTCCATCACTTGAGGTATAATACTGTCTGTATTGCCAGCTCCAGATCCAGTTCCCATGGTGTATGTTTTGCCAGATCCTGTCTGCATAACAACAAAGCCAAAGTATTAACAATCATTAGCTTGCCCAGCTAGCAAATGAAAGAATGATTCTAGCCCCTCTAAACATAGCTGAAGGTTGGTATGTAATTATTTGTCGATGCATACACATGTCAGAAAACAATAGAATGCATACACGAATGTCAACCGCAGCCTGGTGGGCTGCCACATGGGCCAAGTGCTCCATCAGCAACAAATAGACGGTGAAGGTCACCCCTAATTGGCGTGGACTGAGCCCCCTAGAGGTTGGGTCAATAAGGAAAGGCATCACCCTATAAACAAGGGACTTTCCTCCCCATCCGGCATCCCAATCTACAGCCTTCTGCTCTCTTCTGTGAGCAGCCTTCAGATTCCGCCAAGCTAGCAGTATAGAGAGAGGATGGAGGGCTAATATGAGCAGCCTCGCTCAGTCCTTGTGGGCAGCCTCATGTAGGCCACCACCTCTAGGAGGAATGCAAAAGGTATCAGAGTTGTACTTCAGCAGATGTGTCATGGCTTCATGATGGATGTTCTTGCATTTAAGTTTGTCACACTTATGCATTAGCTAGTATTTGTATATTCTAGGTCTCAAGATATATTACACCCATCTGTGTTTAGTGCAAGATACCCATGATGAAAGATGGCACTTACAATTGAACATATACAAGCATACCAAAGTGAAGGCTCAAGCAAGAGAGATCCTCTTTGAAAGTTCCAACAACACCAGGAAATATTGCAGTTTTTGTTTTAACTAGATCTTTAGTTCACATAAACTCAAATCTTCATTAAGATCAAGTTGACAGGGAGCATGTAGAAGACTTCACATAAATTCAAGCCTTCATTAAGATCAAGTTGATAGGGAGCAAGAAAATCCCTCTTTCAAAGTTCCAACAACACCAGGAAATATTGCAACCTTGTATAAACTAGATCTTTAGTTCAGTCTTTGTATAAACTAGATCTTTAGTTCACAAGCCTTCATTACAATCAAGTTGACACGAAGCATGTAGAAGACTAGGCCCTAAAGACTTGGACAAGGACTACAATAGTGGAAACAAAGGACTCGACTACAGATGTTCATTCCCCAAATGCAAGCTCCTTCAAATACAATCCATGGCAACTCCACAACTGAACGTATGTGGGATAAATCCTCTTGTGCCACATGGCACTCTACTTCTCAATCCCCCATGAAAGTCTTTTCTCCTCCATTCTTAGACAAGGCCAATTAACCCTATGCCCTCAATAGTTTCCCCCGGCACTAAATCATTCACCGTCCAAGTGAATGCCAAAAAAAGATGAGGGAACATGCCTTCCTCTATATAGCATTTACCTTGCTTCCTCGGTCCTTGTCATGTTTTGTGGCTGCACTTTTCAAAAATATCTCTCCAGCAGATTTTGGATTGTACGAAGCAACTTTTCCTCTGCAGATACCAATCCTCTATGTCCTAAAACAAGCTCGTGCTTTGCATATCTTCCTTGATCTTGTCATATTCCTCCTGCATTTTCCTCGTGCATGCACATGTAAGTGCTCAAAGTGAAAGAGTTCTCCATTGCTACTTTTCGAGCTAGTTTTCAAAAGTGAAATTTGAATTTTTTTTTTGGAGGTTCCCACATCCCCTCCATGTGCAGGTCTTCCCTTCGTGAACATGTTTTTTGCCTGTGCTTTGTGTGCAGATTAGCATCATTGCTTTTTTTCCTTTGCCAGGTTCTAATTTCTTGATTTGATAGGAATGTGTCTGATCGATAACAATAGAACTCTTTGCTGCAGAGCACGTGCAAGTGTGATTGTTCAATTCTAATACATGCATCAAATGAAATAGCAACCTTTTTCTTCTACTTCAACAACCAACGGATAGTTTCAATCCTGTTAATTTTCATGTCCAGTCTTGACCATTTATGTTGCAAATTGCTTATATGCATGTTGAGGTTGGGCTATTTACCTACTTGAGGGATGCAAGAGATCCCCTTTTCAGCTTCTTGATGTTACCTTCGAGCTCATAGAGCCTCTCTTAAAAATGTATCTACCAGTCCCGCAAACCCTTTTTACCTTCTGTGTCAGCTAAAAGTTTGGTTGTTTATGTCTTTCTACCTGAGGCCTTTTCTTCCCAATACCAATGGTTGAAAAAAGTAATATTAGAACTGTAAAGTATTTGATTTTCAGAATCATCTTAACTTCCAAAAACAGACAGTACAAGCGTTACAATCACACAAAAAATAATCTTAAGACCTGTCCATAAGCGAGGACTGTAGCATTATAGCCATGAAACAATCCCTCTACAAGTGGTGCAACACATTCTTCAAAAATTGCCGATGATGGTGATGCAGTTTTCCCATAAACATGGTCATATGTGAAACTATGGCTGCCGATCTGAACCTGCACAAAGGTAGGTCCCAAAGATTTTATTCAAAACAGGGTAGATAATTGTAAACGGGAATTTAAAAATAAACTGAAACTACTACAGAATCCAAATGAGACCATACCAATAACCATGAGAAGGCACACAAGAACATGCAAATCCTGATAGTGGTAATGGTTCAGATAAATCAGACAGAATATAAGCCACACATAGGCCAATATTTAGTTGTGGTTAACCTCATCAGTTCTTGGGGCTGTTTGGAACTTAAACCGTCCTAAAAGGGTAAGGAGTTACTACATGGCACTCTCCCCTTTCGCCATTGTACATCTTGATGTGATTGACTCTTAGTCTACTACAGACATCCCCCTCTGCTCACTTAGTCTTCCATACTCCCTCATGCCCCATTCTCCCCATCTCTGAAGCACCCCCCAAGAAATTGCAAGAGAGAATAAACAACAAAGGAGGCAATCAGTTGCAGGTTTCAAAGCTTTTAATACATATCTGACCAGACTACTCATGGCAACCCCAGGTGCTGCTTCAATTGAAATAATACATATCTTTAAAAGTTTAGAACTGTTGGGGAGGTCCACATTAGGCTTGCCAGTTAGCACTGCTACATAGAAGTGCCAGTAACAAAACCACAAATTTGTGCATTCCTCTCTACAGCAGCCCATTCTAAAATTTTGTGAAGGATCTGATGCATAAGAAATTTGTAAAGTTTCATGCCTGCACAGTGGATTGCAGCTAGACTCATGGTGAAGAGAATGTGAGAACCAGCTTTGCAGCAGACCATGACAAGGAGGCAGGTTTGAGGAGCAGCTCAGCAATAGCCAGGTGTAGCTGAGCACCTCAATACGGGATCAAGGGTAACCAAGAAGCAGCTTTGCAATGGCCATTAGACCAAGCAAGGAGCGAAGGAGGTGAAAAAAAGATTACCACTATGGGCTGAGTAGCATTCAGCAGTGGAAGGTAGAAGAGAAGGAGAGGAAAAGGCTCGAGCTACAAGCTTGCAACCGTTGTTGGTTTCGTGTATCTTTCTTCTTGTTCTTAAGGCATGCAAATAACTTCCTTACACGACCTCTGTATGGGATCCAGCTCATGACCCAAAAACATTGCCTATAGGCTACGGGGGTGGCTAGTGATTGAGATATCTAGCATAGCTTGCCCATAGGCACAGTCATAAAAATCTCACCAGCAGACTCCCCAAGGATGGAATCTCTGCTTGGTGCAGACTGAAGAATTACGGCAAAAGAAAAGAAAGTGTGCTTCGTTCACACATATTGAGTTTCAGCAAATTTCGTAAAGACAATGGCTCCTCGCTTCAAAGATTCTACAGCCTACAAGCAACTTTAAATAATTGTGCCATCAAATGCAGTCTGCCTCACATTAAAACTTGATAAGTGCAGCATAAAGTTATTCAGGATGAAGCAAAAGCGTTGAAGCATGAAGCTATTGAAGATGAAATCAACAAGCTATTTATTTTCTTACAAGTGGCACCACGTGGCTTAACTATTGACAAGGAGCGGGAGAGAGAGAGAGAGATTATATGATGTGATTGTATTACGTGCACTTGAGGCCCTTCCGGACCTATGGGATTGGAAACCTCTATTAACCAATGGTGGTTCTTTTGCATCTGAAAATTGAAAAGGAATGTTTCTAAACTTGCTATGTTGTGAATATTTGCTTAGCTAGCTGGTATGCTAGCCCAAGGACTTTGTTGTGGTGTCCCAAAACTTCCGTTCGGTAGCCCCCCAGCTGTTTGGCTGGTTGTTCCAAGAGGATTTTTGGATGTCAGCGCTGCTGCTAAATTTTTTCATGATGTGTGCATTGGCTCGATAGTGTAGGAGCAACTGCTGCTCACTTTCTATCTTCCCTGAGAGAGAGTTTTATTAACGTCTATGGAAGGCCAAAAAAATCCTATGAGATCAAAAACCTGAAGTCAGCATGAGAGTACACATCTCATCAGGGGAACTTGAGGTGTCTATCACGCCTTCAAAAAAACAAAAACAAAACTACTGGTGACCCTAGGAAGTACAGGAAAGGATCCATGTGTCGGGAGTACTATCATGAGCAGCATAGTTGAAATGCCACTGGTGACCAATTCTTATACAAAGTTGTATGGTGACAATGCCATGGGAAGAGAGGATTGGGAACGGACATCAGCCTGATGAGGACACAAGAAAATGCTGTGATACCAATGTAACAGAGGGCCCAGATTCAGAAGAGGTAGTAGAAGGGCATCCTAGGACGGGAGGAGAGGTAAAGGGGGAGAGAATGAAAAAGAGAGCACGATGGATTGAGGTAGAGGCTGAAGTAGGGAGTTGGGAGATCCCAAGATCCAAGTAGAATAGCTAGTGCATGGTAATGACACGCTCTGGCAAGATGACCATGAGTGTTGCAGAACACTCCAACGCTATCATGGGGAAGAGGCTTCAACTCACGGGGAAGCCCTGCCACTATACATCCACCAACAGCACCTCCACCATTGGTATCTCCATCAGCCATGATGCAGATACATGCTCAACAGTCAGAGACCCTCCCTGCTCGTATGTTTGCAAGAGCTAAGGGATAATCGGGACCGAGCGGCTGAGGAGGCCAAAGGAGAATGGGCCACAGAGTCACTCAACCATATGCGAATCACATCACACAAGTGGACATTCAATTACAGGTTTCAGACAAGGATCACCTTGCCTTAGTAAGTTTCTTCATGGTATGTTGGCCATCAATGTAACAACAATGCTTATAAGCTCCATCAAAGCAACCGTCACAGGCCCAAAGGCCCTTTCAACAAGAAGTATCATGGGTAAATCATTCTGGTGCGGGGGTTCAGCTACAGCAAGCAAGCCACATTCTTAGCCATATTGCAAGAAAATAGAGGCAAAAAATTGCAAGTTCTCAAATAAAATTGTCCTCCTTGCAAGCATGTATGCAGTTTACCTATGTGCGTTATTAGAACCTTCGTGCTTTCCTATGTTGATTTGTTTTTGAAAGATGACCTAGATGTGGAATATTCTGATTTTTTAAAGTTTCTTTGAACAAACGAAGAGGTTTAGTCTTTATAATCCTCTAATAATAGTAATAAAGAAATAATAAAGTCTCACATGTCTGCATCCAAAACTTGATGCTGAATAAGGGATGTTGGCTACTCAATATTGTGCATAGGATAAGGGAAGGGTTGATTTACTCCATCCAGAATGGCGATGGACATACTACGAGAAGTAATATGCGCATGCCAAATAACGACAGCACTTGCTGGGATAGCAAGCAACAGTGGCGTTTGTTGAGGCCAGGGCATCCACAGTGGATCAGAAGTTCAGGAGTGCATCGAGACAAGAGGTTCAGTGCAGCATTGGTAAGAAGAGACAAAATATATTAACATCAGCATCACACACATTGTCAGGAAAACATAGGTAGATCCCGCAGCAAACGAAATGGTGGTAGTAGATGTCACAACAAGAAGGATCAGCAGAGTCGAATATAGCAGCTTCTGTGAGGCTCATCTACTACAGCAAGCACATAGCTGGCGTGTCTCCATGCACTCCATTTCACGTATTAACCACCTCAAATCTCCTAACAGGACAGGTACTTACTGGGAGTATTTAAATGGAGGCCAATTGGTAATCACCTACGATGAAGGGTACAGCCCTATTGCACAGGTAGCTGCTTTTGTTGGTTAATCGACAATTTTCAAGACACAGAGTTTCTCCCAAGAGAGAGAAAAACGCCACCACTACCTATTTATATGGATTCAATTTCTTATCCTCGCATGTTTACGTTCAAACACAAGATAAGGGTGCCACAGAGAGAGAGAGAGAGAGAGAGAGAGAGAGAGAGAGAGAGACCTGAGGTTCGCCAGGGACAACATGGACACAATCCTTGCAACCTTGAAGTCGTTCAGCGTCAATAAGAGGTCGGATATGAACGGCCACTTTTACTGCTTGGGTTGCTGCGTCCTTCTCCACCGTATAGTTGCCATCCCCCAGGGATGGGGCGTCGGCCACTGAATTTCCGTTGCTGCTACTCATAATTTCAGAAACTGGAACAAGAACTTCACGTCAGACGTGAAGTGAAGAATTGAAAGCGATGATCCAGCTATGAAACGGGCACCAAAACGATCCGGCGAGAGCATGCAGGTCACAATGTAAGCGATTTCCAAACCTTTTCCACAGCCTTGAATTATCTGTGAATCATGGGATTGTCACTCGTTTTCAGTTTTCTTCCATTCCCCAGCTCGAGAGGAAGATAGAACAGAAAGAAATTTTCATAGATTTCTGTCAGTGGGTAGATTTCTGTCAAGCTGGGAACAATCCACGACGGTCTAGCGCTGCCAGCAGGAAGATTTACGCAACTAATTGGCGTTGCCTGCTGCAAAGCTTCATCCAAAAGGATGGAGCCCAAGCTGCAATGGCAAGTCAGGAACGGGTCCCTGCCAGCCACGACCGTGAATGATTACCCTCCCAACTGCCGGATTGTCTCTCCTCGAATTCAGCTCCTGTTTACTTCGCCACAAAGATAAAGCTTCCCTGCCAGCTCTCCTCCTTTTGACCGTTGAGTCGCCCAAGCTCATCTCTCTAGCCTCATCTCATCGCCCCGACAGCCTGCAGATCCCCTGCTGCTGCAGTTTGTCCCCACGATTTGCTTCCGCAAACACTGGCTGCTTGTCTTCAGCGCTGGAAAGCGCGCAAGCAACGCAGGAGGAGTCATCCACGGGTTCTTCTACACGCCATTGCACCCCCCTTTGCACCCCGTGATTGCTTTCTCTACAAGCCCATTTTCTGGCGGCTGCTGCAAGCTCACCCCTCCGCACGCTTTCCTTACAAGTCCAGAAGAACTCCACTGCCACCACTCAGCTCAACTGCCTGCTTCTCATTGCCAATTTGCCAGTTCCCTGCCCCTCTGACAACGATCGCTCACCGGAAATTGGCGCTCGCACGATCGCAGTCGGATCAAACTCCGTGCCAAACTCTGTTTGATCTAATCGCGCGACAGCGGATGCGGACGGCGTACCCAGAATCCGCGCGAGGGTGATTTTCCGCGCAATAGCTGCGCACGTCAGTTCCATGAACACATTCAATTAACTTCTTTCCGCGCAGGCGACGAGGACATGGAGGAGCAAACTGCGGCAGGCTGCCAATTGGTCCTGGACAGTGGATGCTGTCATCAAGGCACGTTGCCAAAACTGACGTGATGAACGGCCAATCCAGGGAAACACCTCTCAGAATCGGGATGCCCCGGAATGCTGCACGATTGTCGCAACAACCTGATGGATGACGCCGAACCTCGCAGCCGGCAAGCCCAAAATCAATGCTGCGCAAAACTTTTCTACATATTTGGACGTCCCATCACCTCAAGAAAGCTGGCCAATGTAACCAATAGAAACAGCTCCACGGAGCCTTCAAGCAACCATAGCTGCCACCGGAATTTGCCCTCGAATACAGAGATTTCTCCACACTGCCTTCAAGCAGCCATAGCTGCGCCTGGAATTTTGCCAATGATGATAAAACCTTCGAATACAGAGATTTCTCCAGCTCCACATCCACGCACTAAAATTTCATCTCCATCCTGCCATCGATCTCAGCAAGTTTGCTTCTTCCACAGACATTTGAACTGTCTTGCCTCAAAAAACAGATTTGCCCATCATCAAATCATCTTCCTACACACAAATTTAAATCATAGCTCAGCTCCGCCACAGCCACCTCCAATTCATCTGCAATCACTTATTTTCAAATGGGTTTTCGGCACTCAGCAGACATCTGAATCCACGCATCAAATTTGCATCTTCCAATCATTAACCTTAATCCAAATCTCGTTGTCAAGAATGCTTGTCGATTCACCTGTTGCATCAATCAATTTAGTCTTAATTCAAAAGAATGCTTGTGGATTCACCTCTTGCATCACTGCAAATTCTTTAGTCTTAATCCTAATCTCGTTGTCGAGAATGAATTCATCTCTGCACCAACCTACCGAACAATTCGGACAGCTGGCACAAAAGAAAAAGGCACAACTGGCAAAAGAGCTTGCAAGAATAATAAGATTACCCACTATGAAAGGCTGCAAAAATAAGGTGCCACAGCCTTTGCCCATTTCTCATCTCCTTGCTAATTCACTACTTCTAGTAAAGAATGAGTACCTGGGTGCTCTAGCTCACAAGTGTCTCTTTGCACCTGCATGTGTATCTATGTGTGTCCCTATTGATGTGTACCTGTTCGTACTTGCTCCCCGTTCATCTCCATCCCTTCTCTCCATGATCACCTCTCGGACCTCTTTGGGTGTTTTCGTTTTCATTTTCCAGTTATTCCCCAACAAATAACAAAATCTAAAGACAAGTACAAATTATTTCCATTTTATACATATCCTTAAGTGTTATATAGGGTTTGACAAGTTGATGTTAAAGATTGATTTTCATTTAGGCCTGGTGTCTTGGCCTTGTAGTCATGTTGTTGGGGGTGTATGTGTGTTCGACCCCAGCCATGGACCCTGGCCGATTGCTCACTGGTCCAAGGCAGCATGCCTCTCGATAGGATCATGAAGGGGCAGGTGAGTGCCAACGTGGTGAGCAGGGTGGGTGGGTTTTTATTTGCATTTTTTTTTAAAGATTGATTTTCGTTTGCGTGCGTGCATGAGTGCATGCGTGCGTAGATGCATGCGTGTGTGTGTGTGTGTGTGTACACTTAGAAGTTACGCAAGATTTGACAAGTTCATATTCAAGAGATTGCAACGTTCTCTTGGGTGTTCTCCATGGGGGTGTTGGTGAATTTAGGAGCACAACCTTAGCTCATTCGACAACATAAGCATCAATTATAAACCATGATCAAGTTAAGCAATTTCACAAAAGCATTTAATTACAACATCCCTATCAGATGATAGGTAAGCAAAAAAGCATCACCATCGGCTCTCAAAACTGAAGTATCCCATATAGGAGAACTGAAATTGAACGAAGACCAATTAGAATCAAAGACTAGCACAAAATCTCAATGACCCAAACCCCAATGTGAACTTGCAAAGAAATTGTACATAATGAAAATTCTAAGTTTGATATTCATAGGAACATGGCCACTTTCAAATAGCCACTTTCATTTGCGTCCACATAAAACCTACACCTAGTTTTCAATAAGCCTATTCATCATTATTTTCATTACTTTAAGCTACATGTCAATAAAGATAAATTAGTAAAGGAACCCTCTACCAAATTTGAGAGCCTACTTCTAACGGCTTTCATATTCAACCATTACACATATATACAAAAATGGATGTTGAGATCATGTGACTTTGAGAGGTCAACTCGCCAAAAGTTCTCTTAAGGTTTCATAGTCACTCATGCAACATGTGACTTTGGGTTCCAACTTTACTCATTCCACATAAAGCTCGGTCCCAAGCCAGCAATTCATAACACCTGCAATGCTCATGTATAGAAGTTTTGCCTTTTCATGCTTTTCAATGTTTACTTGATATGAACTCCTATTCTTACTCCCAAAAAAGAACACTCATAATGCCCTTTATATCCTACCCCATCTTTAAAGGTAAAGGAGTGTCGAGAAAAGCTCTAAACTTGCCATCCCGTTACTCCTTTCATCTTAGAGAGTATTCTTAACCCCATCTTCCTATATGCATCTAAAGCCATATGAGTTTTGTATTTTGGAGTATGGCCTAAATTTAGGTAGATAGGAGCAAGTATGCCTCTTATAGGGCTAGATGGAGTGTTGGATTCATTATTCCTTTGTTAGTGCCTTTTAAGATTTGTCCCTTTTATTTTGCTTCGTGGGATGTACATGAAAGCGGAATGAAAGCATATCTTGTTCATTACCTTTAGAGTGCTTAGTCAAGGCAATCTACATTTTAAAGCTCGATATGTGGTCCCTATAGACAAATAAACATAATTTAAGTGAGGATATTATAAAAGATTTGTGGAACCACATCACAACAATTTGAAATAATGATTAGCATGAGCATCTTTGATGCTATGTACATTTGAATTCTAGGAGCAGTTATATCATGATGGTACAAAGCAAAAGTGGCTTGCATGTGCTACGGTTTTTACATGCACAAAGAACCAAAAGGGGAAATTTTGGCCCCATAGCAAGAGTCGGTTGAAAGGAGATGAGAACCCTATGATAGGTATGAGATTTAAAGCCACTTTTATTTTTTTTCAACACACTATTTGAGGTAATATGGCAAATACTTTTCCCAAAACATCTCAAAGAAAATTCCCAAGTACGTATCCCATAGTTTTCACACACTCTATGATGCCATATACTCACAGTCATATGCACACCTCACATATGTGTTGTGTCTTTTATTAATAACCGAATAAAATTGGTTGGTAGCCCCACTTACATCAATTAATATACGGATATGCCATCTACTTTGAAGGTTTAGACATTGCTTCACTTAAAACATAAGGTGGGCCTTATGAATGATGCCATGGACTTACTTGCCCTCTTCTACCCTTTCAACACCATGCAAGCTACTACAATTTTAATTTATTTGGAGTGGCCCCACAATATTCACCTTGATTACATACTCTTTGGTTAGACTTATTTGCACCCTTTCAATGCCATGTGACCTACTACCATTGTTAATTTATTTGGAGTGTCCTTGCAATGCTCATTATCATTGCATGTTCATATTGCTTTCATATAAGCCACATTATTTGGATTTATGGGTCATTGTTTGCTTGGGTGTAGCCATTTTTGGTTAGGTTCAGAGAATTTTCGTATATAGGTATCTTGCATGACCCATAACTTATGCATTGTTCAACGAAATTCAGCAAACTTTGTCTTCAAGTTGTAGTACACATTCCAAATTGAACATGAGACCAAAAAATTATGGAACAAGGATTTGGAACGAGACTGTTAAAGCATTGCAAGTGCTATCTTATATGTGAAGCATGCATCCTGAAGACTATAGGATATAGCAATTTATTCAAAAACATCAAAATTTTGTTCTGTACATACATGAAATCAAGTAATCGTTCAAAATTACACTACATAAGCTTCTCCTCAACCCAAGAACACACCTAAATGAGAACACTAGGCATGGAGTAATAGGCCTCCAATGTTGTGCTGTGATGCACACCCATTTGAGGACACGCTCCATAACTTTTTTTTAATTTGTTGAAAACCAAAATGGAATGAAAATTTGGAATCCAAACTAGTGGCACTAGTGCATGGTGGTCTTAAAACATTGATAGTTGTTGGTTTCGTTATCTAGATTCACCCTAAAATGGAGGAAGTTGAAAATGTGCAATTTGTGCATGTGCAAAGATCTTTTAAGAAATCCAACACTATTTATAATTTTGAATTGTTTCTTTTTCCATGCACTTGCTTGCTATATGGCTCATAAGAATGCCAAAGGTCATTGCATTTAGTAATACACAGCATCCAACTCGATAGCATGCCCTTTGGCCTATTTGTGTTTTGAAGCATTTGAGGCCACATTGCATTTGTTTGGGATATCCAATTTTGTTGATGTGTATCGCTAGAGGGGGGGAAACTGGCAGTTGAAAACTTTACTCTCGCGAATTTTGAATTTTCACACCTCCCACCCCTCAAATCTTAGAGGATTAAGTACCTGCAACTTGCCCCTGCCCTACAACCAACACGCACCTCGACGTGACCTTGCACAGACTTTGGTTTGGCATTATCTTCTTTCAGGTAAGTTGTCTTCTATTCTTTGCTTGCCACACTAGCTAGCTTCCTTGGGTCTATTCAGGACCTGATTGTGGCCATGGCATTAATGGTAACATGCAGCTCGCTATGGCTTGCAAGAGAAGAAGACAGAGGCTTCGAGACAGGAAAGCTAAAAAGCCTGGTCAAGGCACAAGCAATAGACTGTGGGTCAAGGAAAGCAATGGCACGGTATCGAAATGGCAACAAAAGACACTTTTGCAGCATTTGTGAAGGGAGAAACAATGAGAAGTAAGAAGACTCCTTGCAGAGTAGCAGCAAGAGCAGTTGCAGATGCACGCATTCGATCATTGCCATCAGAGCAAAGAACACGAGTTGTGGTGTCACGATTGGTGGGAGCATTCAAGGCAGCAACATCAGGCCATTCACATGAATACCAATCTGGAGTCTTCACAAGATTTATCCTACATCCTAAAGTTCGTAGAGTAAAAACCCTACCAACACCTCATGAGATGCATGCCCAAGAGACGATGCTCTCTAACCTAGGAAATGGCCTATAGAAAGTGAAAGGGGTGCACACAACTTAGATCAACCAGCTGCAAAGAGAGCAACATTAGCTATGTTGGTGTCTCTTGAAACAAAGGAGAAATAGCTTGGGTGCACAATGTCAAAGATGTTGTCAATTACAAGGACCAACGTGGCTCCAACGGTTGAACATAGAGCAAAAGCAATGCATGATCATCTCGATCCGAGAAGTCTGTGGGCTTCAACAGAACGCAAGAAAAGGAGAGACAGCCTAAGTATGGAAGTCATTGCTACAGTGACAACGTTTTGGCATGAAAATACGAGAGTTTCTCCAAATAGAAAGTAGATATGTAAAAAACTGATGGGATGCAAGGTGTTTGAGGAGCACATCATACACATGCTTGCTACAACACAGGTCAGTGGTGCCTAAACCAACCCAGTGGTTGTTTTTTATTGAGCTTTGGGATAGTTTACTTGTTTCATTTCTTAAACTAGGCTTGGACGAAATGTGATTGTCCTAAACCAGTCCGGTGTTTGGAACATCATGCAACTGTATGCAACTGTAGGCTGGTTCAGCTCAATCACCAGTTATGTGATTGTCCTAAACCAGTGTGGTTGAACATACATTCATTTGTTGACCCGCCCAGTGGTGTGATTAATAGCAATATATTTTGCAACAGAAAAGCAATATATTATTATTTTACTAAACCAACCTAGTGGTTGGAACTTCATGCAACCATGGCTGGTTCACCTCAATCACCAGTTATGTGATTGTCCTGAACCAGCATGGTTCAACAGACATTAACTATTGTTGACCAGCCCATTGGTGTGGTTGAGCAAAACTTAACAGTAATATATTTTGCGTCAGAAAAGCAATATATTATTATTTTACTAAACTAGCTTGGTGGTTGGAACATCATGCAACTGTGGCTGATTCAACCCAATCACCAGTTATGTGATTGTCCTAAACTAGTGTGGTTGAACATAAAATAGTCTGATGGTCCCGGTGGTTGAAATTACTATGTTTCTTAGTACTTAAATTAGTTAAATTTAATTTTTTGCTATTTGGATCATATACGAGATGGCTTGGACTTAATGTGATTGTCCTAAACCAGTCCGATGCTAGCTCAAGACAAACATCAGTTACCGATTGAAATTGTGAAATCTGAAATGAAAAGCAATATCTTGTTATTTTCTAATTGTGAAATTCAAGAATGAAAAGCAATATACTTGTTATTGTCTAATATGTGAAGAATCATCAGGCTAACCAACCTGGTGGTTGAAATTGTTGACTGTCTTAAACCTTGTGACTGTCTTGAATGTGTCCTAAACCAGCCCGGTGGTTGAGTGTCCTAAACATGTTCTAAACCATCCCAGTGATTGAAATTGTGACTCTCCTAAACTAGCCCGATAGTTGAAATTGTGACTATCCTAAACCAGCATGATGGTTGAAAATTGTTTTGCTTCATTATATACTTTAACTAAATCACGTTTTTGCACATACTGTGTTTTGTCTTGTTTTAGCAGTGCAAAAAGGGGGCTCACTATTCTGTTGTTCCTGCATGTTGGGTTAGCAAACGGAGTTGTATCTCAAGTTTATGGATCAAAATCCTGACATTTCAATTGGGCAGAGGAGCTTTGAGCATTGTAAGCCCTGATATGTTAGGAAACTCAAAGACAGGACTGTGTGTTGTTGCAACACACACATAAACTTTGACCTGGCCCAACAAGCTATGAATGACTTCAGATATGGTCGTGTTGGAGCATTGCTCCATGGGGATTGATGCCCATGTCTCCTCGGTGAATTCACAGTCTAAAGGCCACATGGATCCTCATCATGTGTTGCAAGGGAGAGCAGGTTTTGTAGCCTAAGGTCTTTGTGGGAGCCAGTGGTTTGTCCAAAGGGACACCGTGAGTGGCACCGTATTGAATGCATTCGTGGCACATGCAAGCATTGCAGTCCTGAAGCTGAAGAAGAAGATATTTCATGTCTGTCCAAATGTAATGAGGGAAGAAAACCATGTTGCTCTAAAATGGAGAAGATTTGAAAATGTCAATGTTGAAGGATCCGATAAAAAGATATGGCTACTATCGCATAAGTTCAATCCATCCCAAAATATGTGCTTCATAATTTCACCACCAGCTGATAGGATAAGCAGTTCAGGATGCGCCTTGCCAATTTTCCCCATGAGACTATTGTCTCTGTCATAGATTTTGTTGAAAATTATTCATTTCAAGAACAAGATGAGATATAAACTGCTCACTGGTACAACAAGCAGATAACAATTCTTGTGCATATCATGTACAATCATTTGCTTGATTCTTCTATAACTAATGCCAATCTGCTTGGTGACTCATAGGAGTCCAGGTCAGTGCAACGCACATACCATTTCTACATTTCAGATGATAGGGAACATGGTACCTTTTTTGTGTAGCATGCTTTTCTAATGCATTGGGACAATCAACCCGTGGATTCTACTTTGTCTCAAGGTTCAAATCCCTAACTGGTCTAAACATGATGTGGAATTTCTTTGAGTCTAGCCATGGCAAGGGTGAACAATTGTGGTGCTGTTATTAAGCAAGCTCTATTGAAACACCAATTAACATGCCCTTAAGAAAACCTCAATGATGCCCATGATGTTGTAACATGGCTTACATCCAACCTCTCCACAGGCGCGCATTCAACACATAGTAAAAAAAGCCTTCAGAATAGTGTAGTATGCAGAATCTTCCATGAAGTGAAAGTGGATGAAGTGCAAAGGAGAATCTAGCACGATTGCGAGAAAATTAAAGGAGTTTGTGGTCTGCACAGCATATGGGGCTTTTCAAACAACCAATTGATTAAAGCAAGACATCTTGTTTTTGCAGTGTGTGCATTATATGGGATCAAGATGATTGTGAGGACATTGAAACTATGAAGACATGGGAGCGAGTTCAAGTTTTCCCTCTACGTTCAGATAGAGTGGAAAACAATGGAGAGACAAACAATGACTCGCCACAGTTTGGGGAGAGTTTTGATGACCTCACAGACTATCCGGAAGAGGGAGATAACTTTGCAATTGTCGTTTCCTCTCGAGAGAATGAGGAAGATGACCCATACTTTATGTTGCAGTGCAAAAAACCTAAGCACAAGGTTGAAAAAGCATTTAACACGATAATTGGGGAACAACCTATGACAAGTGGGATGTAGTAATCAGAGCTTTTTGGTACAAAAAAACATCCAAGAGAGGCATGTTGGCTCTTTCCCATGACTTCCACAATAGGAAGAGTAGGCTATTCTCAGAATGCAGGGTTCCGAGGCTTTTTGTCACCTACAGATATATCGGTGTTGTCGTTCATAGTATAAGTGTAGCTTAGGACCTCGAGTCATATTTCAATGAGAGACGTAGGCTTAAGTGTGGTAAGCAAACATAGTGCAGGCATGTGTGAAAGAAACGTGCATCATCATGGTTGGGGTAACGAAGGCGTTTGCCTTCATTGAGGGTTGAAGGGTTTAGGAGGAGTTTAAGGGTTAGGATGTTCAGGGTTTAGAAGGAGGTTCCAAGGTTTAGAAAGAGGTTCCAGAGTTTAGAAGAGGTTCCAGGGTCCAGAAGGGGTTTAAGGGTTAGAAGGAGGATCCAAGGTTCAGGGTGGAGTACATGGTGGAGAACTCATCTCCCTCATAGATCATGGAGGTCAAGGTTTGAGGGACTAAGGGTTTAGGGGGAGCATAGGAGTGGGAGATGAAGAAGGTGTAAGAGCATGGGGGGAAAGGAGAGAGAGGAGGAGGGAGGAGGAGGGAGGAGGAGAGGGGAGGAGAAGGGAGGAGGAGGGAGGAGAAGGGAGGAGGAGGGAGGAGAGGAGGGGTTGCAAGGTTAGAGGAGAGGGGAGGAGGAGTTGCAAGGTAAGGACATGCTTTTGGGTGTGGAGTGCAAGGAATAATGGATAATTGGAGACAATTGCTTGGAATAAGTAGAACTCAACACAATGCCCCAAAGAGTCTGGGCTTCATTCCATTATGGGGTGTTTATACAAGTTGGAGAGCTTCTCTCTCTGCATGTAGGAATTGTAAGACATCCTCTCTCTATATGTAGAACTTGCATATAGAAGTTGCATGTAGGAGTTACAAGTTGCATGTTGCATGTAGGACTTGCATGCATTAGGAAAATTTGGAGCTCATTTTGGGGCCCTCTAAGGACTTTCCTTGATAATGTTCTCTCAAAAAAGGGGGGCAAGTTTAATTTTTTGCAGATTGGCTCAAAACTTGTTGGACTTGGCATTTCTAGAACCTACTCTTTGAGGGCTTTCCAATGATATATACCATGATGGGGTTTGGAAGTGGGAATGGAAAGATACATCAAATATTCCTTTCTTATAAGAGAATCAATCTTCCCTATATCTTTCCATTCCCACTTCCAAACCCCATCATGGTATATATCATTGAAGAGGAAATCAACTAAAATTAGGGAAAATTATGGGGAAGGAAGAGGAAAAATAAGGAAGAAAATAGGAGAAAATTGGTTAAAGATACAGAGAGAGAAAGAGAGAGAGAGAGAGAGAGAGAGAGAGAGAGTTTTATACCCCCTCTAGCATAGCTCATCGGTGAGCTATCTCGGAGGGGGTCTCCAAAAATCATCTCTCTTTTATTTCTTAAACCCCTCTGACATAGCTTGCAAGCTAGCTATGCTAGAGGGGGTCTCTAAAAATCATTTTTCTTTGATTTTTTGGTACATGTCTGACATAGCTCACCTACAAGCTATGCTGAAGGGGATATAAAAATTACTTTGATTTCTTTTATTTAAGTAATGAGGCAAAGATATCAAGTCAATTTCTATGCTCACATCTAGTAGATCTACTTTGCTATTGCAAGATTTTGGAGTAAAAGAAGCCTATTTCTAAGATATTGAATAGACAAACATTTTTTTTTGCTTGTTGCAATCCTTGGTCTATCCATGAAAGACATGTAAATCCCCCGGGAGCTTTTTCTATTGTATAAGGGATGTCCAACAATTGGATAGATGATTGTTGGGTCTCATGATTTAAATGAGAGAGAGAGAGAGAGAGAGAGAGAGAGAGAGATGTCAAGCCAAAAATAATGTTACCCTCTAGTATAGCTCGCCAATGAGCTAAGCTAAAGGAGGAAGAAAAAATCTAATTTGTTAAAAAATTTTAATCCCTCTCGGACATAGCTTGTGGGCAAGCTATGTTGGAGGGGATCTCCATAAATAATTTCTCTATTATTTTTTGACACCGCAGCTCGCTATTGAGCTATGTTGGAGGGGGTACAAAATTTAGTTTACATTCATCTAATTTGCTGAAAATTTTTGTATCCCTCTCTGGCATAGCTTGCCAGTGAGCTATGTTGGCAGGGGACTAGAGAGAGAGAGAGAGAGAGAGAGAGAGAGAGAGAGAATAGTACATTAGAATGTAGAAATGTCAAATCACGCTTTCTCTTTCATTTAATAGGTTTGAGCTTGACTCTTTTATGTAGAATATATTTCACTTTAGTGAAGCATGCATTTCATTTTAAAATAATTCAACCACTGTTCTTCTGCATGATTCAAGCATAGTTGCAATCAAATTTTAAAATATGATTATAAAATTATTGAAAATTTTAATGGAATGGTGATGACCAAGTATACACACAAGCGTGCGATGTAGATTAAGTAAGTACTCAAGAATAATCATGATATGGAGACCCATGAAGGAGACAAGGAGTTTGAGCATGTTGAGAGCAAAGAAGGAGATAGGGATTTGGAGCATGTACTAGAGAGAAAAGAAGGAAAAAAAGAATGGGTTTGGAAAAGATGTACATGGAGTAAGTTCTTCTTTTCTCCATCTATTCATTTTGTAATTGGAGATAGTGTAAATATCCCTTTCAATTTCATGTTTTGGATTGATAAATACCTACTATTTTAATATGATGCCAATTTGTTTGCAGTTGAGTTTGGATGAATGGTTGCAAAATATTTGCGTTCAAGACACGAGTTGGTAAAAAGGGATTTCTCTTTCATTTAATCTTGTTACAAGTAATGCCAATAAAATAGGGTCACAATAAAATGGTAGCTTTAACACAGACTTATACAGCTCAATGTAGACTTTAAAGGTGTAAAAAAAGGGGCATAGAGAGAATTTGAAAAAAAGGAAAAAGGATTTAAAAAGTTAGTTTTAAAACATTAATAAAAATGATTGGGGGGAAATCAAGTGAAATTATAGAAAATTATGGGAAAGGAATAGGAAAAATTAGGGAAGAAAATAGGAGAAAATTGGTTAAAGATGCAATGGAGAGAGAGAGAGAGAGAGAGAGAGAGAGAGAGAGAGAGAGAGAGCTTTAAGAAAGATTTTTTTTTTAAAAAACGAGGAATCAGGAAAAATTAGGGAGTGTTTGTGAGAGAAGGAAAAGGAATTAGAAAAAATAGGAAAAAGGAAAATTAAGAAATTAAATGGATGCAAAAGAAAAAGGAGAATAGTAAGCTTTTATTTCTTTAAATTTGTAATTCCACAAAAGTTCCAACACTCTTAGACACATCCAAGTTCCATTGATGCCTTACATATATTATAAAATCCTCAAGTCTAAATATTGTCTTCAAACATCAATATCTTATTGTTTAGAATCTACTAAGATGCAATAGTAAATTTTCTTTTCCAATCCAATCATTTTTCTCTTAATGATACAAGCCCTTCTTTTGAGCATTCTTCAATCTTGATTCTAGATCTGGCATGTCAAACTGGGCATCGGGCTTTAGTGATGGGGTTTGATTTTGATAAGGCTTATGACTGTGTTAGATGGGACTATTTGCTACTAATATTGTAGAAGATTGGTTTTGGCAGAGGTTTTATGCAAAAGGTTGCCACTTTGTTGGGAATGCATCTTCGGTTTTATACATTAGGAGCTATAGGGCAGTTCTCTCTAGCCTCTTCCATTTGCCAAGAAGGATGCCCATTAGCACCATTGCTATTTGCCTTGGGTGCTATCCTGCTAATAGCTAGAATCAAGAAGGAAGTTGAGCTTAACAAAATTAAAGGCCTCACCCTCCCTACTAAAAGTCAAACAATTTTGTAGATGTTTGCGGACGATTTGGTTGCTTTTTCTTGAGGATCAATAGAGTGTGCTCCCACTATTGCGAGTGTTAAATCAATTCTACAAGATTTCATGTTCTAAATGTAACCTTCAAAAGACCTTTTTCTTGAGGACTAGCTTCACTGTCTCCGATTGGGTAAGGGATCTTCAAGTGCAAGTGGTGCCCAGAGGAAAAATAGTCAGATATCTTAGGGCTGGTGGTATTGGAGTCTCCTTGTCGAGATAGCGATTCGATTGGTTTGTCGACAAAATCAAGGCCAAACCAAGGAATAGGCACAAAGTGTCCCTAGGGTGGAACACCAGAGTGCTGGTAATCCAATACATTTTGGCTACATCCACTACGTACGTTGCAACCATATGGGACTTTAGGAAAGCACACTGGTTTGAACCTGCACATAGGTTTAGATCATTTTTATGGGCCAAGGATACAGGTAAAAGACAAATGCACAATATCCCCTGGGATGCAAAGAAAGTCTTGAAGCTACAAGGTGGGATAGGATTGCCTAACATAGGCCGAAAAAATTTGTCCTTGATCTATAAGAGGCTCCTAGATCTCTTCAAATTGCCTCTTCCATGGGCTAAAACAGTTATATTCTTCATTGAGCAAGGCAAGGGGTGGGGAGTTGCACTTTGCCAGAATTGAGCTCATAAGTTGCTTTCGGGTTTCCCCTTACATATTGTAGGTTTAGACTTGTTGACTGTGGGTTTGGTTGTTGCATGGAAGGAGTGTATTTGCTAGTTTCCCTCGAAGGGCCATTCAGGCCTAAAAGGGGATGCAAGCCTAGAAGAGAGTATATGGTGGGGAGCTTTGTTTAGGAAGACCTAAGAGGATTTTTTGCTCCATGATCTCCATTGAGCAAGAAGACTATATCGCAAAGGCATTAGGGGGTGGAAGGATTTATGGGATGATAGGTGGTGGGCTGGTTACTAATCAAGGTAGACATGTCCTCAACCATAAAGAAATTGACCTACTGAGGGTGGTGTTGGAAAGGATCCTTGAGCATTGGCCAACCAGTAGTGTGAGTTTTTTAAATGGAGATACAATCAGTGGGTGCTTGGGAAATCTGGCTTGAGGAAGCTATTTGCTACGAGTGTGTATCACTAGTCTCTTATTCAAGCCCTGAATTAAAGATGGGTGCTCAGGTGTAGTCCCAGATGTTGGATCCTCAGGCTTAAGGAAATATGGAAACGCTGCAAAGTGACTCAAGAGGGGTCACTCATAAAACATGTAGCATAGCATGTTAGTGCATGGAGGGGTATTTTTTAGTAGGAGGATTACATTCCATTTACATGCATGAGGGGATTTATTAAATGGCAAGTTAATGTAATTTATATATGTAGGTATAAGGAGGGGTGTCTAAATTTTAAGATTAGAAAATGTACACATGGAACAGGGGTTAATCAATTACATGAGGAAATGTAAAAAAGAAAGAATAGGGGTATTTTTTAATACATACTTGCTCGCACATGCTATATTTGATTAATGAGAAGTGACCCCCTGAGAAAAGAAAAAGGTGTTGTTTTATTGGCTACCAGTAAGGGGAAAACTATCTAAACATTTGTCGGTTAATCTAGCTTGTCCCCTTTGTGGGAATTCGGCTAAAATGGTTCACCACTTAATGTGGCTATGCCTAGTTACTTGAGCAGTATGGAGGAGGGTGGAATCTGAAGTGCATAGGGTGGGCCTGATGTCCAGGTTTTGCCTCTGGTGCGAAGTGTATTACCCCGTTGGTGGGGGAAATGTATGGTCTGCCCTCCACTTTAGCAGCAACTTGGCCATATGTGCGAGCATCAATAATATTAGCAGTTTTGGATGTGAGGAATAGAGTGGTGTTTTGACACCAAGTACCAGTAGGGTGGAGAGAGTCAACAATTCTGGAGGTAGTTAGGCATAATTTGCTTGGCCTTGGTTGGGTAGACTGGGAGAAAGATCATATAGTTAGTAAAACTCTCCTTGAGTTAGGAATAGTGCTAACCTTGGATTAGTAGGAGAGATAGCTGTGTGCAACATGGGCCCTAGGCATCTTGTCCCTATGAAGGGCCAATTTTTGTAAGGGTTTCTCTTTCTAGGTTGACCACCCATATAAATATAATGTGTCTTTTTGGTCCCCCCTTAAAAAAACATATCATCAATCTATTAAATTTGGTTGTTTCAATGGTGACATGTTACCATTGGGCCAATATCAAATACATGCAATCAATGTTCATGTACAATTAGTAGTTAGTTTCTCTTAGTGTTCTCTCCTTTGATATCGGAGTATGTAGCTATTCTTTAAATTTGGCATTCCACAAATGATTGAGTACTCTTAGACACATCCAAGACCCAAGGATGCCTTACATCTATTCTAGAATCCCTAAATTTAAATGTTGGGTTTGAATGTTGCCTTCAGACATTAATATCTTATTCTTTAGAATCTATAAGATGCATCTTGGTAATTTTGCTCCTCCAGTCCTATCATTCTGGTCATAAGTGATGTAAACTCTTCTTTTAAGCATTCTTCAAGCCTTGAGTCCCTTGACTAATGTCTCTAGATCTTTATCAAATGCTAGTTGATATTTGTCCAATTCTGTATATGGCCTGACACCCTATGATTTTTTAAATGTGAGGATGCCAACAAAACAAAAACACAACCAATTATCTTAGGTGTTGGGATAAGGGTCAATGTTTGCTTGGGTGTAGCCAAGCAAACATTGACATGGTGTTGGGATAAGGGTCAATTACAAAACTATTTTTGAGGCCATTTTGGGGCCACGACATGATGTGCTCTTGGGTGAGATTTTGAATTTTGTGTCGACCCGCTCTCTCACTGAAAATTTTCCTGATGTCATGATGCCGCACTGGCATAATAATCAGACGCAATATATTTATTCTCAGAACACCGAAGAGCTCAACACACAGCAGCTCTACACTACATCGTGCATCTCTGCACTCTTTGTGTAGCGTCGTCGAGTGAAAATTGAGCAAAAGAGATTACAATGTACATCTACATCCAATAACAGGTTATATAAAAATTAACAACTTATACTAAGCAAAAAGGGAATAGAGGATCTTACATTTATAAAAACCCAGCAATTGCTGAGAGCCTTAAAGGCCAAAAGATTACATTTAGTGACCATAACCATTCAAATATAAAAGTTAACAATAGTGCATACTGAGAGCCTAAAATTAAACAAAAAGAGATTACATAAATATAATAAAAACTCAGCAATTGTTGAGAGCCTTAGAGACCAAAATATTACATCCAATGAGCCAAAAGATCGCTGAGAGCCTTAGAGGCCAAAATATTACATCCAGCCATTGTTGAGTGGTTATGAGCCTCGTTGAGCAAGAGGAAATTTGTACAACTTTGTATTGCCACCAGCCCAACTTGTTGCATTAAAATTTTTTAGGGAGCCAATGGAGGAGAGGATGGAGAGGCTAAAGACCATGCACATTGCTAGGACTCATATTACAACCCCCCCCAACAAGACGAGAGTACTCTGCTATGAAAATCCTGAGGCCTTTGTCGACATCTAGGGGGAACCCATACAACACAGCCATAAAGAGGCCAAGGGTGAGCATGTCATCTAAGGTGGTGACATGCAAATATGGGGGGCATTGACTATGGGAACAAAGGGGGTCCACTAGAGCCTACATTTCTACTCCAGGTATACAAGAAGGCATGTAACATTAGGATCATGTTGCATTGAGGGGTGGTAGTAGGCATGGTGAAGATGAGTGGCTGAGCAGTGGAGCGGATGAGCAGGGGAGAAGATGAGTGATGAGAGTTGGAGGAGGGAGCGTGGAGCAAAGTAGAGCAAGGAGCTAGAGGAGGGTGTGTGGAGCAGAGTAGCAGAGCAGGGGTGGATGAGAGCAACATAGTAAAATGTCAAATGCCACAGATCTTATATATTATAAGGTTTGAGCCACCATGATGGTTGGAGGCCCGAAGGCCCAGGGTTCCATCCATATTAATTGTAGGCCACCACGGTGGAATCTTAGGCACCACCCCAGACAGGCTGGTAATCATGAACCAGACACCCGATGGTGGTAACTGATAGGTGAGCATGCCACTATGGTGGCTGGTAATTAATTGCTAGCCCGATGGAATCTTAAGCACAACAGACGTGGCTGTTGAGAGCCACCACCACTGGGTAGTAATTCTTACAAAAGTCAATCACAAAGCCTAATCACCTCTAATCACTCATTACCATGCACTCTAGCACTCTATTGAGCATGCAAGTCCTAGTAGTCATGCATGCAAGCCTGATGGTGGGAACTAGCAGGTGAGTAATTGCGAGCCACTACAGTGGCTGGTAATTAACTGCTAGCTCGGTGGCATCTTAGCCACCATAGACATGGCTGATGAGAGCCACAACCACTGAGTAGTAATTACCACAAAAGTAAATCATGAAGCCTAATCATCTCTAATCACTCATTGCCATGCACTCTAGTACTCTCCTCAGCATGCAAGCTCGATGACTGGTAATTTACTGCACTCATAGGCAATCATGCATGAAGTCCGGTGGTAGTAACTAGCAGGTGAGTAATTGTGGGCCACTGTAGTGGCTGGTAATTAACTGCCAGCTTGGTGGAATCTTAGTCGCCACCATAGATGTGGCTAGTAATCTTAGGCACCAATACCTCTAATCACTCATTAACATGCAAGGTAGTACTGCCACCTTAAATTAATCAAAATTCGAGCCAACCACCGCGGTGGACCTCACCTTGATAGTTTCTTGTAGTCGGGCTAAAAACTTAAGCCTCTGCTATTCCATTCCCTTCACTGTTTTGTCTTCTATCTCTCTTGACTGTCTCTTTCTCTTGTACACTCGAACTGTAAACTTAAGCCTCCACTATTCCATTTCCTTCAGTATTTCATCTTCTATCCCTCTCGACTGTTTCTATCTCCCTTGCACTCTTTCAGCAACTTCTATCCCCTCTTGTAATGGACCCTACACAATCCGAGAGCTCCTTGACAATCTTTCCTCTGCCTCTTTAGCATAGTGTGAGAGCCTCTCCTCCCTTGATCTTGAAATCATGACATTTGGGAACTCCTCACTTGCTCTTTAAAATCCCAATTTGGATGCTCTCAACAACTTCCCTAGGTTGGTACAGGAGGTGAATGTGGAGGAGGGACAAATAGTCTATCAAGGTTAGAAGAGTACAGTTACTGAAAGCGTGATTGAAAATGTGCTACACATTCTTGGAGGCAATTTGCAAGCACACTTCTTTGAGAAACAATGGAAGAGACAGGAGAATATAGATGTATACCCCAATGCTCAGATTAGTAAAGATGGTGGAGTAAAGCTTTCTAGCTTGCCAAGAGACCTCCAAGATGTGTTGAAGAAGACAATGCACTAGCTGGAGCAATTGAAAGGACGTGATGTATCTTTCTCAAGGGCGATCTCCAAGAGCGTGATAACCAACCTGAAGAATTGCATGGATGGCAAATCCCAATTATCATCTCAGTCCACTAGAGTTGCAATGCATTGATGAAATCTACACTCAAAGGGATTTTTGAGCAATATGATAAGAAGATGTCTCAGAAGGTGACTTTTTTACAAGAGAAAGCCACCGATGCAGCAAAGGCAACACAACTTGAGAAATTTCTCAGGAAGGGTGCAAAAGATAAGGTAGAGGAGGCAGAAGTGAGGGCCTTTCAGGCACGAGAGCAAGTTGAGGCCGTTGCAAAAATGGTCGACATGGAAAGACATAGAAGAGAAGAAGTAGAGAAGCGCATCAAGGAGCTTCGAGATAGGCTTGAAGAAGTTAGAAGTGATGGGGACATCATGGAGAAGGAGCTAGCAATGATGCGAAAGGAGCTTGAAGATTAGAGAGCCAAAAAGGAGGATCTTTACAAATGGCTCTGCAACATGCAGAATGCATTGAACATTAAAAAAGACCAGATGATGGAGGAATTGAAAAGGGAGAATGTAGAAACCAATGCGGTGATGCAGGATCTAGAAGAGAGCTTCAAGGCTAGGAAGGATGGGCAGAGAGAAGCTGGGGTGGAGAAGACAATGAGGCAACTCTCTAGGCTAGGAAGGATGCAGAGAGCAGCCATGGTGGAGCAAGTTGCAGCATCCACAGTGGGGGTTGTTTTTTTGAAACACTATTGGAAGTTCAAAGAGTAAGCTACAAGACCATGCAACAAGATTATGATAGGGTTGTGCACGAGCTTGCAAAAGTTTTGAAAAGCAATTCGTCATCATGAGAGATTTCCAATTTAGAGTGGAAGTCTTGGAAATGACCCATGTTGATGTTTTTGAGCAATTTAAGCAATTTCAAGAGATGCTGAGGGAATCAGATGAAGCTGTTGCACGGAGTGAGCAAAGAGTGGAGGAGAAGGATAACATCCATAGCCTTAGGATGAGGGAGGAAGGAATTCAAGAAGCAACTTCATCATGTAGAGCAAGAATGTGGTATTGATGGCCACAATAGTTAAATTGGACACCTATCCTACTATGTAGCAAGGTCTCAAATGCATGGTCTTCCATACCCCCATCATAGATGACTACATGATCTGATGGCATGCATGCTACCACATTGTGCACATTTTTTTCTTTAGGGTGTTTGTGCATGCAAGCTTGATATGTAGAGAATGTCATTTGCCATTGCCCAGGTCATGGATAGATCAAATGTGCCTACCTGCTATAATTCTCTATGATGAGAAAGTAGATGTTGCAGCTCAATTTGCCATTTGGATAAAAATTGCAAAAGATAAGGAGCTTAAATTGAAGAAGGCCATGATTGCGAGGAACGGAGCGTGAAGGGAGGAACCAGCCCCCTTCAAGAAAGGAGCAAGAAGAGCCGAGCTTGCAAGTAGGAAGTTTAAATCAAGGAAAGAGGAAGCGACATGAAGGGAGGGGCCAGTGGGCCCCTGAAGGAAGGAACCAACCCCCTTCGAGAAAGGAGCAAGGAGGGCCGAGCCTGCAATCAGAGAGCTCAAAAAGGAAAATTTCTCAAAGCAATGTGGAACCAGCCCCCTAAAGGAAAGGAGTCTTTGAGATGTAATCTATGTAATCTGTGTGTAATCTATTGAATTATTAATTTTCTCCAAAATTTACTTGGGCAATGTATATGTTTTAGGACAACACTAGCATGGTGGTTTGCTTCTATTATTATGTGGGTCAACATTTGCTTGGGTGCAACCAATCGCTACACCTAAAAATGGCTACACTAAAAAATTAATTGCCACTAGCATGATGGTTTGCTTCTATTATTATGAGGATATTAACTTAGTTGCCATTAGCATGGTGGTTGGTCGCCAGCATGATGGTTCGTTGCACACTAGGAATATGTCTGCTGACTAGCGCGGTGGTTTGCTTCTATTATTATTATTATTATTACAAGACAAGATGAATGGCATACAATTCATTCATTTAGGAATTGTGGATTAGTTGTGGGATTTCATATTTCTCAATATAAGTGCAGTTGTTTTACGATATATATATATATATATATATATGCATATAATAATATGTGTATATGTATATGTATATATATGCAATATTATAATATTTCCAACGTGACTAAAGTGATGTTTTCTCAGCTATGTGACTAGATAGTGTCCTTTGACAGGCCAAGGACCATAATGTGAGACAAAAGATTTCGATTAAATAGTTGAATCATGAGAGGTGGACATGTCAGGTTGTATGAAAGAGGAATGAGAAGGCCGGGCTCAATGAACTCTCTCCCTATTTAAGTGCAGTGCAGAACAACTAAGAGCCCATTATGAAATCTAGCCCAAAACTCTGTACATCGATCCACCTACTGCAAATCTATGGCATACCTAAAAGACTTTGAAATGCTCATGTTCTATCTGAGAACAATGTTGGATGACCTCCTTATAGAAATAGACCCAGAGACGAGGGAGAAAAATAGCTACAAGGAGGACATGCTTCGCAATTGGCTATATGGCTTGGCAGCAAAGACAGTGAATATTAATTTCTCTCGTTATCATTTTTCTTGCTCCTTTAAGGTACTTGTCAAGCACATGATGTAGGTTTCTTTTGGTAGGACATGATGGCAGCGCAATTTTGTATAGAGCACCAATACCAAGATGAAGAGGACCTTGACTGAAAGGAGTTACTATGGGCGTACAAATCGACAGAGGCAAGCAAGCAGTTGGTGGTCCAAGTGTGTAATGAGGTCTACGATAGTTCATCAAACTGGCCCAAAGAGCTGGGAGATGCTTGTTGTTGTAGAGAGGTTGATAAGATAGTTGGGAGTTTGGAATTTCCTTGAGCCGCAAAATGTCATCGTATTTTTGAAAAAGTAAAAATCTTGCAGGCATTGCTTGGACTTGTGGACTTTCTTAGACTGCCATCATCCATGATTTATGGTGCTCGTAATACCTAATTTTATGTCGACATGCTTCCATGTTAATACTTAAATGTTTTAAGTAGCCCGATAGTTGGAATCTGATAGTTAAAGATAACCAGTCTAAAGGGCACTGTTTTAGTATAGCATTGTGTAATGAAATTTAGGATAGCACTGTAGTAGTGTAGGATAAGTGGTCATCCGCTAGCATGGTGGTTGGTTGCACACTAGGATATTAATAGCAACTAGTATGGTGGTTTGCTTCTATTATTACAAGATGAATGGATTTGTGGATTTGTTATGGGATTTAATAAAACCAGCGCAGTGGTTATTTGGGATATACTAAAAACAAGCATGGGATTTACAAAAAACAAGTGCGGTGGTTAGTTTGGGATTTACTAAAAGAACTCAAATACATTTTCAATTTCTAGGATAAATGGAATTTTGTTTCCTTGCAATGAGACTACATTTTCTTAGTACTATCTTAGTCGTCCTCGTCCACTGCTCCAAGACACCCCAAGATGTGCTCATGCGTGTCTAAATCCAATTTGAAGACACTCTTGCCCTTCTTTCATTGTGGCATAGGTTGCATCTGGAACTTAATAGCTCTTACCGTATGAGAGTACACAAATGTTTGTGGACCGTTATGTAGCAATTCTTAATTGCGGCCTTGTTGTCTCTATACCAACATGGACTTAGGTAGCACAGAATGTGTGTGTAGAGTAGCAACAAAGCTCTGCTTGTACTTGCATAAGGCTAGGAATAATCTTTCTTAGGAATCCAACATGCATGTTCTACATGCAAGTCCTACATGCGATTCCTACATGCATGTTCTACATGCAAGTCCTACATGCAACTCCTTCATACAAGTCCTACATGCAACTCCTACATGCATGTTCTACATGCAAGTCCTACATGCATGTTTTACATGCAAGTCTTACATGTAGCTTGCAACTCCTACATGCAACTTGCAACTCCTATATGCAACTTCTATATGCAAGTTATACATGTAGAGAGAGAATGTCTTACAATTCTTACATGTAGAGAGAGAAGCTCTCCAACTTGTATAAATACCCCATTATGGAATGAAGCCTAGACTCTTTGGGGCATTGTGTTGAGTTCTACTTTGGTATTCCAAGAAATTATCTCCAATTGTCCATTCTTCCTTGCACTCCATGTCCAAAAGCATGTACTAACCCCTCTCCTCCAACCTTGCAACTCCTCCTCTCCCTCTCCTCCTCTCCTCCTCCCTTCTCCTCCCCTCTTCTCCTCCCTTCCCTCTCCTCTCCTCCCCTCTCCTCCCCTCTCCTCCTCTCCTTCTCCCCTCTTCTCCTCCCTCCTCCTCCCCTCTTCTCCTCCCTTCTCCTCCTCCCCCCTCCTCCCTTCTCCTCTCTCTCCTGCCCCCCATGCTCTTATACGTTCTTCCTCTCCTACTCCTATGCTCTTATACCTTCTTCCTCTCCCACTCCTATGCTCTTCCTAAACCCTTAGTCCCTCAATCCTCGACCTCCATGATCTATAAGGGAGAGGAGTTCTCCACCATGTACTCTACCTTGAACCTTGGATCCTCCTTCTAACCCTGAAACCCCTTCTCGACCTTGGAACCTCTTCTAAACTTTGAAACCTCTTTTTGAACCTTGGAGCCTCTGTCTAAACCATAAACCTCCCTCTTACCCTCTCCTCCTAAACCCTTCAGAAGGCAAAAGCCTTCATTACCCCAACCATGATGATGCACGTTCCTTTCACACATGCATGCTCTATGTTTGCTTATCACACTTAAGCCTACGTCTCTCACTGGAATACGACCCGCGATCCTAAGCTTCACTTATACTACAAATGACAACACTGATATATCTTAGGTGACAAAAAGTCTCGGAACCCTGCATGCTAATAATACCTTGCTCTTCTTGTGGAAGCTGTGGGAAAGAGCCAACATTTGGCGCCGTTGCCAGGGAGACTAGCATCTCAAGTAACGAATAAACATACACAAGTATGTGTAAAAGACAAACTACCACAAACTTTCATGAGCATAGCACTCAAGAGCAAGGAGAGTAAATTTTTTTCCCAACTCTAGTTAAACATATTAACCCCAAGCATCAACCTTGGGTTACTACCTTAAAAATTTTTCTTTATTTCTTAAAAATAAGCACTTTGAAGAACAAACCGGGCTATGTAATGGACACCAATGCATAGAGCTCCCAATTTCAAACATTTTACCTTTTTACAGAAGAACAATCCGAGCTAACGATGAAAAGTTATGGCCCGGGAAGAGTTTGGGGTTTAACCCTAACCCTAAACCCATTCCTATAAAAACCCACCCACCCCCTCATTCTTCTTCTTTCACATCTAGCCTCCATCCTCTTCCCCATTCCAAACCCTATGCAAGACACTCCTCCCTCCCCATCGACCACCGCCCTACTCCTATCCTCATTGGTGAGTTATTTTGAGCCCTTCTCGCGGTGATAACCTAGCCATTTGCCCTCAACAATCATGTTACATCAAGAAAGACTTGGGAGAGCATTGCAAGTGATCATCTCCTCCTTCCTTTGAATTTTCATAAAAGTTTTTCATCTATCAAGTTTCTACCAACCCCCCCCCCTCCCCCTTCCACCACACCCTCCCCCCCCCTCCCTCCACCTCTACCTCCACCTCCACCTCCACCCCCTCCCCCTCCCCCTCCCCTCCTCCACCTCCACCTCCCCCCCCTCCCCCCCCCCCTCCCATCGGGACCCAAGTTCTGCAATTACTCAAGAATCCAAATCCAAGACCATATCCAAGAGCACCAAATCCAGCTCCTTTGGTAATTCCAATATAGCAACTTCAAGCCAAGGAAGTGGATTCGCAAAATTTGAGTATGAAGCTGAGTACCCAGTATACTATGTGGAAGGAGTAGAAGGTTTAATACCAGTCTATGTGGAGCAAGTTCGACCGAACACATATTGAGCACCAATCAAGTGCTACAGTTGTGGAGAGAATCATCAGATCGTAGAGTGCCCTCATCATGGTAGCCTCACTACTTTCCAACCACTCTGCATAGATTGTGGCATTGGCTATGCCTGTATGGATTGTCCCATGAAAAATAAGGTCCCACAACAAAATGAGGCTAAGCTTGACATCCCAATCGGCATTATTGGGGTGGACCATCAAAGTCTAGGGCCGGCAAGCATATTAACACAACCTATGAATATAATCACATGCCAGCAAAAAGAGGCCACCAAGGGCCCTAATATTCCAATTCAATCAAGACGACCTCTTCAAAAGAAAGCACAAGTGCCTCTACCTCTCCCAAGCAATGAGCAGCCAAGCTCATCCACATCAGCTCCCGAGCCTCAAATAAAAAGAAGCTCCATACCCTAATGCAGAAGTAGAGAAGGCTCGATTTCAGGCACTTTAACAATGGGTACAAAAGGAACAAGCTCAATTTGAGGCTAAGAAGCAAAGACAAGATCCAATCCCTGACTTGGCCCCACCAAGTATTGAAACTATACTTGAGCCTCTGTTCTAGCAACAAAATCCACAGCATAATGTATCGCGATGCCAACTTGAAGGTGCTGCACTCTCTAGCATTCTAAATTGCCCTGTGTCAATTCCCATTGGAATCCTCTTACAAAATTGTCCCAATCTCTGGAAGAGTTTCAAAGGATGGATTAAACTAGTAAATCCCCCTCCACCTATGGAAGACATTGAAGATATCCCTATGTGGATAGGTAAGAGAGATGACTTATGCAACATCACTGTGCCTTTGATCCATAAAGCATATGATGAAGTCCAAGCCATAGTGGATGGTGGAGTAGGTGTGAATGTCCTATTCAAGGAGCTCTATGATGAATGGGGTCTCCCACCAATGTAAAAGGCTAATTTCAACATATGCCTTGCAGATGACTCACGTGCAAAGCCCTTGGGAATAGTGAATGGAGTGTCAAAAAAAGTCACAAGAGTCCACTTCTCTCTTCAATTCACAATCTTGGATCTCTCCAGGAAATCTTATCAAATCTTGCTTGGACATCCTTAGTTGTGTGAGGCATCAGTTTTCCATGATTGGGGAACTGATAGATTGACAATCCAAATCATGACACCGTAGTAAGAGTTAATATGGGGACAGGAGCAATAAAACCAATTGTGCCTAGAGCGTTGGGTGAAACCTCTTCAACGGCGATCTCAAGCAAATCAGCCCCCTTACAAAACAGCATGCCTTAGCAGGTGATACACAAAGCAATGTCAACAATTGGATCCAAGCATTGGTGACCATTGACACAACTACCATTCACTAGATCTCATCTTCTCGCAAATTGATGCTAAGATAATGTAGGTTAATCCTCCACTCACACATGAAGAACCAATCAATTTAGAGGTAAGAAAAATTGGTATTCATTGGAAAACAGCTTACACAGGAAGATCTCAAACAAAGCTCAAAGCACTCCTAATGGAACACCGAGACTACCTAGCATGGTCATACAAGGAAATGAAGGGAATTTCAGGAGAAGTGGTAGTACACACGATACCTATTAGGAAGATGCCCACCCTAAGGTGTGTGGAGCTTATCAAACAAATCCACAATATGGCTCCATGGTTTATGACGAGAATTGGAAAAACTCTTAGATGTCGGATTCATCTATGAGATAGAGCACACTGATTGGGTTTCACCCATCATCATCATGCCTAAACACAACAAGAAGCTAAGAATATGTGTTAACTTAAAGCACCCTTCAGCCTATGTAATGCCCTAGCCACATTCCAAAGAGTCATGGTCACTGCTTTCAAGTCATTTCTGAATAAGTTCCTATAGGTGTTCTTGGATTATTTGTGCATCCACACGGACAA
Source organism: Dipteris shenzhenensis (assembly GCF_047967505.1). NCBI lineage: Eukaryota > Viridiplantae > Streptophyta > Polypodiopsida > Gleicheniales > Dipteridaceae > Dipteris > Dipteris shenzhenensis. Next base: position 38,580,621 of record NC_141622.1, on the reverse strand, counting down.
CAAAGACCACTTAAAATGTCTTGAAGCAGTTCTCATCAAATGCAGGGAGTATGGCATCTACAAAATGCCAATTCATGGTCACCCATGGAGTGGTTTTTCTCAACATGAGATTGCAACGGACACGGACAAAGTCAAAATCATCATGGAATTGCCTCCTTCTACAAATTCCAAAGGTTTATAGGTCTTTATGGGACATGCCGGCTATTATAGAATATTTATCTTGTGGTATGCCATGATAGCCAGACCACTTTACATGTTATTAATGGAATTCTTATGGACAAAAGAGTGCAACCAAGCCTTTGAACTTTTAAAGTGGCACCTAAACATAGCACCCGTCCTTATATCTCCCAATTGGCATATTGATTTTCATGTTCATACTGATGACCCCAAGTATTCAATTGAAAGTGTGCTTTGCCAACCTAGTGAACATAAGAAAGAATACCCATTCTACTTTGCCAGTCGACAACTCAATGATGCGGAGATCAACTATACCACCACAAAAAGAGAGAAGCCCTAGAATGGTCTATACTATTAAGAAATTTCAACACTATCTATTGGTGGCAAATGATTTTGTCTTATACACCGACCATCAAGCACTGCTTTATCTTGTGAACCGTCCATGTACAATAGGAAGAATAACTAGATGGCTCCTCTTGCTTCAAGAATTCAACTTCAAAATAGTGGTCCGCAAAGGTGCCCAACACTACATTGCCGATCACATGTCTCGTGTCAAGTTGGGAGAAGAAGCCATAGGAGTAGAAGATGACTTACCAGATGCCACACTATTTCATATAGAGCAGATATCATTGGGTATTTAATGGTAGGAAGACCACCCCCTGACATGAAAGTAATCTGGATGCCAAAAAACTAATTTTAAAAGCTGCACCCTATCAACTCATTGCAGGACAACTATATAAGATGGGCGAGGACCACATTTTAAGAAGATGTGTAATGCCTCATGAGATCATGCCAATCCTTAGTGAATTCCATGAAGGCATTGCAGGAGGACACTTTTAAGGGGAATCCACAGCAAGAAAAGCCCTCCTCATAGGCTACTGGTGGCCAACACTTTGGGCAGATGCCTATGAATATGTCAAAAGCTATGATGTATGCCAACGGACTACTAAACCACAACACAAGGACTTCGATCCTCTAATAATATTTGTTGCACATATTTTGTCAATAAGGTTATCCAAGAACTCTTGTCTGGCTTTATGGTAATCCATAGAAAAATCACTCCCTACCCCAAGGGAATGGACAGGCTGAATTTACCAACAAAATATTATGCATTATCCTTATTTTTATTAATGTTTTAAAACTAACTTTATAAATCCTTTTTCCTTTTTTTCAAATTCTCTCTATGCCCCTTTTTTTACACATTTAAAGTCCACATGGAGCTGTATAAGTCTGTGTTGTTTTCTTGTTGGATGGTGGTAGGTATGCAGACTCTCCTCTTCAATAAAAGAGATGCTTATCAGGACTTCACCAAGCTCCCTTTTTTTTGGCAAAAACATTATTGTCATTTCTTATTAAATCTCTTATATACTTTTTATGCAATTTCGTAGGTGCTTTACCTACATACTCAAACTCTTTCTCAATTCTATAATGTTCTGTTTCTATCCTTTACCCTGAATCTTTTGTCTTTTCACTATGCAAAAGGGGTTGTTGTCTTTTCTTCCACACACGTCCTTTCCACTGCAACTCTGGGTGGTTGCACATGGTACACTTAAGTCATTTGACTTCTTGATTGCTTTCTCTAACTTGTGTCCTGTTTCAAAAAAATTCATGGGATGTTTTTCTCCAATCAAAAGCTCTCAACAGCCCTATTCCAACTCCTTCTCCCTCATCCCAAGCATCTTGGGAGGGTTGCACTTATTACATTTAAGTCATCATGGCGTTGCCTTTTGACTCATGTCATTGCTCGCCGAGAAATTTTCTCTTTCCTTTGGTTTTTTCTTCTTTCTAAGAAGTCTTCCACCCCAAACAATTCCCAGATTAGCCCACTCCATCCCTGTTATGGCTATCATATAAACTCTTTTTTCCCTTGGTTACTTGCAAAACCAACTGCTCCCACTGCTTCAAAATTGCATGTCTTACTCAAGCACTTCTCTTACTCTTTTTCCACTGCTTATTTGACACTTCTAAAATATTACTAGTTCTTTTTGGGTAGATAATAGGTCATCACACTAGGTGATGACCTAATGTCTCACCTAGTGTATTGTATCCTACTCGGGCAAAGGTGGGTACACACACACACACACACACACAGTTACTATTCTCCTTTTTCTTTTGCATCCATTTAATTTCTTAATTTTTCCTTTTCCTATTTTTTCTAATTCCTTTTCCTTCTATCTCACAAACACTCCCTAATTTTTCATGATTCCTCCCTTTTTTTTTCAATTTCTTTCTTAAAGCTCTAAATCTCTCTCTCTCTCTCTCTCTCTCTCTCTCTCTCTCTCTCTCTCTCTCTCTCTCTCTCTCTCTCTCTCTCTCCCTCACGTGCTAATGACATCGAACAGCTGTTCCTATAGATGCTTGAAACAAACGGCTTATCCTACAGCTCCCAGTGCCCAACATCCCAATTGCTACCATCAACTCCTGCTCTGCACTACAGACCTCCCTCTATGCTCGATCTGGCTCCCTTGGTGCCTCCAATCAGAAATGTGTCCACACCATCAACTTCTGGAGATGTTTCTTTTAGTAAACCTAAGCTCATGCAGAGCCATAACTCCCTGCTCCATCTTACAATGCCAACGAGCTCAACTACCTTCCAGCAAAGATTTTCTATCACCAGCAAAGGCAACCTCTAACACCTAGCATGACACGGGCAAGGCAATCCCATGGGCAACACCTTCATCAACAACTTGTGGATTCACGTAGCATCTTCAATGACTTAGCAAACTATCGCAGCCCAGCAAGCTCATGGGCTACTCCAAGGCTGCAAGGTTGTGAGCACCAGACAAATCTCAGCTACCATTAAATGACTCCATCGACCTTAGCACTGCTGATGACTCGAGTAAGCAGAAGGGGCTCCCAACTTCTGCAGCATACGGGCTCATGACAAAAAGCTACCCATGCTTCAGCCACCTACAATGCATAGCCTTCTACACTCCCACAACATAGCGATAGCGGCTCACATGTCTCAATGACCAAGGCACCCTTAACCTACAATGAACTTTGTAGCGCTCCATCAGGTACATTGGACTTCCACCGATAACCCATCTACAATGGTCTCTAACCACCGGTGATCTCCTATGCCAAGCCGATGCCTCCACACTCCACGGGCGACCACGCAGGACCAAGGAGTACACCTCCGATTCACTCCACCACGTCAATAGAATCAAAATCTTTGTCAACATCCCTTAAGATTCCAGTGGTTGACCACGCACGTGCCATGTGACCTCCACCTTATCCTTAGACTTACCACAGAGAGGTGTGGTCAAGCACTTGACACATGGCATATTAGTCAGTCACATCCCTAGTGACATGTGGCACTTATTTGCCACATCACATAGCCACATCAGTAGACACATGCCACATCATTAGTGATAGCTCATCACTTGCCTAGTAAGTAGTGCCCAGTCATCATGTCCATGTGGACTACCATGTTACCAATGACACCTCAACAGTCCAATCAGCAATCAGATGCCATGAAATCATCAGTGTCATGTGGCATGGCCCCTAGCTAAGCACTGCTACCTTCTGCCAGCACACATACTGCCCTAGAGGCACACCCCTACATGTGGACATAGCATGTGGACACAGTGGCCACATCAACATTTTGCACCCTTTTTTTTCCCCCCCTCCACCTAGATCAAGCCGTATCTCTTGATCCAGAAAGCATTTGAGGGTGCTCTAAAAAGGGAAAACGCTTGATTTTTTGTGCTCTACGTGCTCATTTTATCACACACATATTTTAGTGCAAGTATCACACATTGTTGAGCCTCGATGACAAATCCACTTCTTGCATGCACATCAGCCTCTATAGCGATGCATTTGACCCAACACTTAAAACGAACAAAGAAATTGAAATATTTGCTACTTTTTCATCACTCGATGGTTGGTCTAGATCTAGTTTAGAGTACAATAGATCATCCATAGCGGAGAGAACTCCAAAGTAGCCAATCGAAGCCATGCCATAAAATTCATAAACAGTTCCAGTCCCTTCATTCACACACGATTTCACATCATCACATTACCTAAAACCTAATGTTCCTCAGTTTAGTGAGTAGACTTAGCGTGTTCAAAGACACTGACCGATTCAGTGAGCAAATAGCACATGATTTGATTTCACACACACATGCCATCATTGTAAAATCTATTTAGCTATTTTCCAACATTGTGCACTTTATTCAAGCCTTGTAAAGCCTCTTGGCTATTTTTGGCATCATTTGCCATAAGCCTTGTAACACATTAGATTATATATTATAGTTATATCTTCACTGTCGACAATTTAGATTTCAGGTGACACAATTAGTGTTTTACCGTTGATTCAGACAGCGATTTCACAAACACTTCGAGTACATTTTTTGCACCATGTCTACGACTAGCAACCTCAATTTGGGGGCATCTGCTAAGTTAGACAACTCCAATTAGGGCGCATGCAAATACCGAATGGAGACCATTCTTGTACTTCAAGACAAATGGGAGTATGTCAATGGATCTACACCTAAACCATTGGAAGATCCAGCCAACAATAACTCTACTCCACTTGTTGCCACAACACCAGTAGGAGGATCTACAGTGGGATCTACAACTATACCAACAACGAGCGCACCTATAGCAGATCCTGCCATTGCCAGAGCATAGACACAGGATGGGACAAGAAAGACAAATATGCATATTATTTGATCAAGTAGAATGTGCAATACATCATGCTAGGACAGCTCAACACAATGCAAGATGTCATGCTAGGACAACTCAACACAGTCAAGACATCAAAAGAAGCATGGGATATGTTTGCAGCTCTCTATGATTCCAAGAACACTTCCAAACTTCTCACACTGAGAAACTAGATCAAGCAGAGTTTCCACAACAACAATGAAACTGAACATGCTTACATAATCAAGATCAAGGATTACAACAATCAACTCGCAGTAGGAGTAGCAGGAGAGAAAATGAATCCCGCAGAAATGGTTCAAGTCATCCTGAATGGACTAGGAGAGTAATATGAGAATCTAGTCCACAGTATTGCCATTCAGTGGCAAATTCTAAAACTTGAAGAGCTCTAGTCAGTTTTACTTGGTGAAGAGCTCAAGATGCAAGTCATTCACACATGCAAAGGTCATTCCAATCATCAAGCATTCACGACTTCATATAGAAGCAGAGAGGCAGAGGTAGAGGTAGATCATTCCAGAGGTAGAGGTAGATCATTCCAGTGAAGTGGTCATCATCAGCAAAACAAAGTCAGCATCAAAGTCAAAATCAGCATCAACGACATCCTCAGCAACATCAGCATCAGCAAAACAAAGAGAAAATCATTCGAATCAAGGAAGATTCCAAGGACGAGGGAATGAATCCACCAAGGTGTCAAACATTTCGTGCAACTACTATCATAAGTTTGGACACTATGAAAGAGATTGCTGCAAGAAGAAGTACGAACAAGGCAATCAATTCAGCAGCAATCGAGGGAATTTTTGAGGAAGAGGAAATCATTGCGGTGAACATTCTGGTCAGTCATTATGCCAATGAACTTGAGAATATCTTCCTTGCAAGCGAGGATATGCAGAAGACTGAAATTGTGTATCTTGACATAGATTGCAATTCGAAAGGAGAATACAGCTATCAAGTCAATCAACCAAATCAGGATTCTTAGTACATCGACAAGGCACATCATCTCATATGGCAAAGCATCGAGAATGGTTCATAGAGATGAAACCATTAGAAGGACAGAAGAATATCATCTACACTACAGATAACACACGGAATCCAATTCAAGGGAAATGCATTGTCCCCATGAACAATTTCACAGGTACAAAAGGATTGGTGAATCATGTACTCTATGTTTTGAAACTCAGCAAGAACCTCTTATCAGTTGGTTAAATGACGTAACACAACTATCGAGTCATCTTTGATGGAGATGGATGCACGATCAGAGACAAATCCATAGGATATCAGCTACTAGTAGGAAAAGCAATCAAGGAAGGACGCTTGTTCAAAATGCTAGTTGTACCAGATTTGCATGCCATGTCAACTTAACTACAATAGATGCCACTTTTTGCAAAATGGCACAAGAGATATGGACATGTTAATTTCAAAAGCTTGATAGAGCTCAGAAATTAGAAAGGCAATTGGAATTTCCAAGCTTTAGCTTCTTGGAAAAGTTTGCAAATCATGCTACTTCAGTAAACAAAAGCCAACCATTTTCGGTAGAAGCACCGCTTGAGCATGAGGTATTCTTGATTTGATACATACAGATATATGGGGTTATGCCTAAACCCGCATTATCAATGGTTCACTTTACTACTTGACTTTCATGTATGACTACTGGGTCTACTTTCTAAAAGAGAAATCTAAAATCTTTTCCAGATTTCAAGAATTCAAAGCCATGGTAGAAAACCAGGTAGGCACAAAGATCAAAGTCATGAGATTAGATAGAGGAGGTGAATACATGTCTTCAGCATTCATAAACTTTTGCAGAATTCACGGCATTCAAAGACAATTCACTTGTGTAGATTCTTCTTAGTAGAATGCAAGAGCTGAAAGGAAGAATGGTACTTTAGCGGATAGTGCTAGAGCAATGCTTGGTGAGAAGCATCTTCCGAATTAGTATTGGGTAGAAGCAATAGCCACTACAAACTACTTGCTTAATTGGCTTTTGACCGAAATGATTTAGGGTATGACAACTTATGAAGCATTCACATGCCACACATTGGGCATCTTCGCATATTTGGCTACATAGCATATGCCCACATACATGATGACCATCACGGAATGATTCTCCTCGGCCAGTGGCCCGAGTATCAAAATGTCCCTCAGCAAAATGATGAGCAGTAAAAAAAAATGCATGGTGGCCCATGACTGCTGGATCTGAGACTAAAGTAAAGGTGGTATTGAATTCTTCCATTTGAGTAGCCAATGAATAAGATGATCCCACCTCCGCAAAATCAAACTTGGGGATGTTATATACAATATTGGGATCGGATGCACGCATCTTCTCAAAATTTGGCAAATCTCCATCTATGACATAGAGGCATATATGTGGGGTCTACCTGCTGTTTGAGGCCAACTGAACCATAGGTTCTCCAAAATACCTCATGTTTCAAAAATGGTATCTGCCACTACTGAGGCTATAGGCACCGTGGCTTCCGCATCTATGGTCAGGATGTAATCTGGCATGTTGTACCCGCCCCTTATCTAGTTGGAATGCTCTTGTCTCCATTTTCTAAAGATTCTTTGGATGAGTTCGGTGAGGGCATACACTTTCATGATATCTTTGTGGGGCTGATATTGATATGGAAGCTCTAGAGCTTACCCTTCCATTTGTTAATAAAGGATGTAATGGCCTCGTACCATGTATCATGGTCGGGTATCTACTCCTATGGCTAGTCCTCCCCCTCATGTGGGTGCTCATTCACCTCCTCCTATCCTTCCTCCTCATAAGGGCCTTCAACATTTGAGAAGATCATGGGTTTAAGAATCTTGTACCAGGTGTTTGTACCCATGTCCTTTGGACCCTTCGGTTTGAGCGACTGCTACTGCGTGTCTGTGGTCATGTGCTATGATGTGGAGAGCTGTGATGGATTGGTGGTGCTAGTGACAGTGGAGGTTGGGTCACAACTAGGTGCTTGTTGGGGTTAGAAGAGGTGGTGGCTATGGTGCAATGCTAAATAGAGTCCATGTAGTGTCGACATCTACTTCTGGAAGAGTTGTGGGATAGGCTACATGAGAATCATCAAACTAGCTAATACCTATTTGAATCATATTCTGGATAGGTTCTAAGACATTGTTATATAGGACAATGATTCTAGTCGAGGGATATCACTCATTGTGTTATAGCCAAAGGGCGATTGAATGTAAATTGACATCCTCATGCCCATAGGCTTGCAACCGCTGTAGGCTTCTTTCTAAGATTTCCAGGTTGCACGATAGGTCTTGTAGGGCATTAGGCTTAAGTAGATCTAGCATGGGACTACTGTCATTGGTAAAAATTTAGGAGCCCTGGATGAATATAATCCATGCCATGAAGTTATATACAACGGGGTGGTAATAGAGCGTAAGAATGTCGACATCATCTTGGAGGACTATGTCCTCATGAAAATATGCCATGGCTATTAGGGGATGAGCCTAATAATTATTGTGGTAGAGTAGGGTCTCTAAGTCGTGTGCTGTGATCAAAATTTATATCACTGTGGCCACAGAGATGGTGTGAAAATTTTACTTGAAGGTGTCTTCAACTGTGTGGTTAGTGATGAAGCAAAGTGAGGATGCCCATATAGACGCATTCAAGAGCCGCTCGTGGAGGTTGTTGGGGTCCTATTGCAGAGGAGTAGAAGCTCTTGTTGTCTGGAGATCTACTTGGAGGCTATTGATTTGTTGCTACCTCTATTGAATGAGGGCATGCAGCCACTCTATCTGATGTGCTTGCTAGGCTACCCTTGCTTTTAAGGCCTATTTTTACTCCTGTGCCTTGTATTGTTCCTGATCCATCATGGCTTGGCATCAGAGCGCATCAAAATCAGCTTGGAGCATGTTGTTGGGAGGGTTCCGGTTGTTCCCTTGTATGACTGGAAAGTGTTTGGACCAAAGCTTGCATGGATCCTCTGGGACCACGAATAAGACATGACAGACTACATGGATGTGCAATCATTCGACAAAGTGATGGTTATGTGGAAGGTCATTTTGCTCCATTTGTTGATTCTTGGAAAATGGGTCACTATGCTTGGTGTTGTCCTATGAAAGCGGAGAATACCAACTCGCATAGGGGGATAAGATGGATGATGCCTCAGCAAGATAGTAGGTTGATTTGGAGAACACAAAGCTAGAATCAAGTGACATGCAAAGCTGACAGAGGGTTTTGGATGATCAAATCTCAATGCAATAGAAATCTAAAGACATGTAGACAATTAGAAGTTATTTAGAGTCTCCAAAGCCTTGTTTACTCATTGCTAATGACATGCAAGGGGTTTGGAATGGCTCTAAAAGACGATTTGGCCTTGAGATGCTCCATGCAAGAGGATTTTTGAAGGACAAGTAGAAAAGCTGGTGATGAGAAAGAAATGATGGTTGAGGATTCATGGAAAGTTGTGGGAATGAAGGGGAAAGTACATGTCAGATCCTAGGATAAGTCAAAGGCGACAAATCAGATGAAGGCCTCTATGTCTCAAGCAGTATCAAAGGAGTGTGGAAAGAGTGAGGTGCTAGAGTGTCTTGATGGTGTTGAGGATTTACATCCTAATGCACTCCATAAGAAGAAGTTGTAGATGAAAAGCTGCATTATACAAAGTTGTTGGATGAAGGGTGGCAAACAAGCCAATAGTTAAAGAGGCCTAAAAAAGGCTCAAGAACATGGCAAGGAGTATAGCCAGTGGGAAAGAGAATTGATTCAACTTTCCTCGAGATGCCTACAAAGCCAAGTTGGCCCAAAAAAGGTAATGGGAAAGGGAGGTTGGAGGTGTCCATGATTTCATGGAATATTTGTGGTTACTATGATAAAATAAAACAAAAAGGCTATGTAGTTGCTTTTCATAGGTGGTATCAAAGATAGTTCTAATGCAGGAGGTAAATTTTGGGCTTGATGAACGTGTGTGGCTAGCATTCAATTAGATAGGATATGAAACTTTTGTTAAATCCCAAGTGTAGGGTAGGGGAGGTGTGATAGTTCTGGTAAGGAGGCCTATGGAGGGGAAGGAGCTATTTTGAGATCTCAATGGGCATTTCCTAACGGTGACCATGTATGTGGCTAGGCTTTAGTTTAATTTGGTTTGCATTTATGGTACAAATTATTCCCACTTTAGAAGGGAGTGCTAGAGTATGTTGAATGAGAAGATGTTTAGGAGCAGGTGGGTGTTAGGGGACTATGAGGACAAGTCTCATTTGGTGAGGGGGATCTCAAGTGTTGAGTCAAAAGCTTGGGAAGAGTTATGCCTAGACAAAGGTTTGATTGATTGTATAGAGAATGACCCTAAAGGTTTGAGTGGGTACACATGGTCCAATAGGCATAACGGGGTGGAGTTCAGGAAGAGTCATATTAACAGGTTTTTACATTTTGGAGGAGAGGTCGTGGCTAAGTGCTCTAATGGGGGTTAGTGTGATCCTAAATTTTGGGCTTTCAAACCACCTCCCTCAAAGTTGGTTGTTTTCTTTGCCTAGGGAAGTTGGGAGATCTTTAAATGCCCAAAAAAGAGCCTACCTATAGTTTAGACTCCCACCACATCGACTCCGTTATGTAAATGGTGTGGGGTAGAGCATTTGCAGAATGCCTAAACAAGAGCCCACCTCTAGTTTAGACTCCCACCACATCGACCCCCTTATGTAATGGGTGTGGGGTAGAGCATTTGTAGAAATACTATCCTTATGTAATGGGTGTGGGGTAGAGCATTTGTAGAAATACTATCCTCTCAAGAGGTTGGCTACACTGCCCACTATGACAAGCCTCAATTCGTTGAGTGTTCAACAAAGACAAGTGGTTAGCATGGCTTCCAGGATGCAATCACTTAATTGCAAGCCAAATCATTGAGAAAGTCATCTAAGAAGCACAAGGCCAAGGCTAACACCTCTCATTGTAAGCAAGAAGTGATCAATGACACAAAGAGAAAAATAGTGCATACGGGGAAAGGAAAGGACCAATTGACCATATAGAGTGGGTTCCATGAGGACATAACCACAATCCCATGATGATAATCTAGTGGGAAGTCCTTTGAGAGAGGCCTAATCAACTTCCAACCTACACAAGAAACTATGAAGGTAGCTGAAGAAGAACCATCATGATCTAGAGTATCCCAACCCCGTCATAAGAAGCAAAGATTGCTTGATGCACAGGACCTAGTCTGAGAATGCTAAGCCAAATTTGAACAAATGCTAAAAGATAGTAAGGGGCCAAAGACAATCCACCCTTCTTATATACCGAATGTCACACCCAAGCGATCATTGCATATTCTTGATAGAGTGGAGGAAGAGAGTTCAATCTTAGAACAAATAGACTCCTACCCTAAAAGAATAATCAAAGAGGACCCAAGATGGAATATGACCATACGTCCTACCGAAACTTCCATATGCCAGCACCATCATCAAGGACTTATCGCTGCAAGGACCTAGGGACATAACAAGGTTTGCTTCCTTCATGTCCATTGAGGTGAATATTCCCATGGCTACCTTGCTAAGATGGGCCTTTGATCCCAAGCGATACTATTGAAAGGATCGTACCCTTTCATGTCTCGCATTCATTCTCCCTTCCCTTGCATTATCTCAATTCCTTCCCTCAATTCTCAAATCTCCTATTCATGTAGAGTAGTCCATAGCAAAAATACATGTGTCCCACACACATGGGCACTCTCCCCCATCGAAGGGCCAATGAAGCATCATGAATGTGTTGGTATAATGTTTGCATCCTCTCTTCATTTTCATGACAAGTGGTATCAGAGCAGTGGTCCTCTACCTATGGAACCCAAGAGGTGAGAAAGTCACATTGAGACATGACATAGACATATTCCCAATAGTGATGCTTGCCACAGCTCCATTGCGATAGAAATCACTTGAAAAAATAGAGCTAGGAAGTGCTCAATTCACCATCAATATGAAGCAAAAAGTTTAGCTCACTTAGACAACAATTTGGTGGCAATAAGTGACCTTCGGTAGCTAGTGCATGATGCTCCTCATTCAACACTATCGGTGACCATCACAAACTTGTACTCACCTAAGATACAAGGCCTAGGGATACCCATGAGCCCATAGGGTATCTACTCTTCAGCATTATCAGTGATTGAGAGTGGCCTTAACATCCCCTTGTGTCTCCCAATTTCTTATATATTCTAAGATATCTTTGCAAATCCTTCAAGAGGCCTTGTTTTGACTTTTGATGAAGGGGTTTTGGCCGCTTTCATGCTATGCAATCCGTGACCATCATGGCTATGGCAATCGGTGACCATCATGGCTATGGCAATCAATGACCTTCATGGATGCACAATTGAGTAGGCATGCAGGGAGTGGTGTCTCCCTCTCCCCAATCATGTCCATTCCCTTAATCTTCTGAGATATCTATACAAAGCCTTTGAGAGAGTCTTGTTTTGACTGGGAAGTAGCCATTCTACAAGAATTTTCACATCCTTGATGTGAAGAAGGCTTGCATGGACTCAAAAATGCAACGATATAAATAAACTTGTTTCCATACTCCAGTCCTTGCAATAGGAAAAAGACTTGATAGTAGCAATTGACCATGTTAAAGACTTGCTCTAGCCCTTTCACAAGTGAAGCATCCATCATGCCCAATTTTTCACATCCTTGATGTTGCTGAAGGCTTGTGAAGCAACCATCTTGCAAGATTTTTCACATCCTATAACAAGGTTCTTGTAGGATGTGAAAAATCTTGTAGGATGGTTGCTTCACAAGCCTTCATCACATTAGGGATGTGAAAATTTGGGCAGGATAGCTACCAAATCTTTAGTCTTTTGCAAAGGCTAATGGAAAAAGTTTTTGTCATTGCATCTCTAAGTTCATGCAAGCCTTGGCCCTAGGCTATAGTATAGTTTGTGTATGCCGGTAGTATATATTATGCTTTGATATGTAATACAAATTTCATTGACACATTCCTGAAATGGATGGTGTTGTGAATCAAATGTAGTAACATTATATTTTTGTTCGGCATGTAATACAAATTTTGTTGACACTATGCATACATAGATGGTGTTCTCAATCAAATGTACTTTAACATAAACATTTTGGTGTCAAGAGTGAGCATAGGCAGTATGCTCTTGCAAAATGGTGAATCTTTTTACATGTTTCTCTTTTCTAAAACATGGATGGTGTTGTGAGAGGAGACTATCTTAAATAGTGGTGCTAAGACCTATCATTTTGATAATCACAATGTATGCAAATACAAAATAGTTTAAGAAGCGAGTGCATACAAATCTGAACTGCTTCACAACAAAGCCCTCCCTCCCTCACCGTGTGACCTCCCCAATCGCTTTCTTTGAACTTTGCTAGCTCTATTCTCTTCCACGGCCCTCCCTCCCTCACATGCATAACCTGCCCAACTGCTTCCTCTGAACTTTGTGAGCTCCAACCCCTTTTATTGTTCTCCAACATGGTATTCTACTGATTTCTATTTCATCCACATGCAATTAGGGCCTCTTTCTTGATTTTGAACTCCCTCATCGCATTGTGATATGATCTTGAGACCGGTCAATTTTTTCTTATTATGTTTATCGTTTAGATCACTACAATGTGATGAGGGTCCCTCCATCTATTCTAAAACTCTCTTATCACGTTGTGATGATTCTAATACCTGTCGGGTTTGTCATATTTGGTTTTTTGTTCAGATCATGACGATGCGATTAGGGCCCCTTTGTCGATCAGGAAACTCCCTTATCGCATTGTGATGATTTTGAGACTTATCATGTTTTTCTTATTTGCTTTCTCATTTAGATCAGCATAACGTGATTAGGGCTCCTCCATGATCTTGAAACTCCCTCATCACCTTGTTTTGAAGTCTGTGATCCTTTGTTTTATGGTTGTATTTTGTAGATGCATCCATTACAGATCCTTGGTGTGCTAGATTCTCTAGAAGAAAAGCTATTGGACTTTCTTTAGAAAGTATGACAACATTATCGACAACCATGGATATTGCGGATGTTTAACTATGGCTTCTCCCTTGAAAAAATTAGTGTCTTGGTAGCCTTTTATCTTGAAGAAAAAGAGCAAGAATTCTAGTAGTTACTTCAAATGGTGCTATGGTCTCTAGCAATGACAAATTGGTGCATGTCGATGACATCATGCAGTCTAATGTTATAAGGAAAAATTTAAACAAGACTCGTCTTTGTCCTAGACCAAATGGAGAGGATAGGAAAAGTTAAACAGGACTCGTCTCAAATGGAAAGGGTAGAAAAAGTTAAAGAGAACTAGCCTTGGTCCTAAGGGAAATGAAGAGGACTAAAAAAAACTGTCCAATCCACAACAATAAATACTGACTAGCCAATTATTATTGTGCCTTCATGTGCTACTTACATGTCAATTTTGATGGTGATGATGAAGGTAAAGAGACATTAGAGGCAATAAATGAACCCTTTGAAGTAGAGGAGGAAGTCAGAGATGAAGATGAAATAGATCTTGCTGAAGAAAGGCATCTTAGTGAGCAATTCGATATTGATGCTCTATAAAGAGACACCCTAGTCTCAATCAATGAGAAGAAAGGCATCTTAGTGAGCAATTCGATATTGATGCTCTGTAAAGAGACACCCTAGTCCCAGTTAATGAGAAGGTCACTGCCACAAAAGAGAGAGGAGACGTTCCACAACCACAGTCCTCCTTGATTTCACATTTAGTGATAGGGGATATGTGTTGATGATGGATATTCAAGATCTTTTTGACTTATACAAGGACTATTACCTTGCAATTGTCGCTCAGGAAGATGAAGGATTTATAGATGAGGACTAGTATTTTCAAATGGACGTGGTGCAAGACTTGAAGGCATGGTGATGCAAAGGAGATGCCTAGAGTTAAATTTGCTCACACATTTGCTTTTAAATTTTTTGAGTTTGCTATTATGCAAAGTATAAGATATTTGTAATTCCATTACCAACACCTCTCTATAATGCACTTTGTTCATGCATAGAAGTTGAGAGTAGAAGAAGAATTCAATGATGCATTACACAATTTGAGAGGATACTTCTAGACTCAAAGGACATGAAACTTAAGGGGGCAGCATAATATTTATTTAAATTTATGTTTCTAAAATGATGTTTCTTCATGTGTGCATCATATTTTCTATGCGCATCGACCATTGTTGTAAAGAAATAGGGGAATATCTCCATTTGGAATAAGAAAGAATGAATATTACAAAGTTGTGAGGTATTACAAGTTGATATGAGATTCAATATAGCGGAGCCTTAGCAGTGTTTCTAAGGACTTACTTGAGGATTCAAAGACCCCTATTCTTGATGTATTAGAGTTAAAAAGAGGAGGGACAGGCTATGAAGACTCTTTGTAATACAATCTGAAATACAAGCATTTCTGATAATGTTCTTCTATCTATGCCTAATTTTCTCAATTATCTTTTGTATGTAAACCGACTGCAAGATTTATGGCTGTTTTAATTATTTGTTGTTTTTGATATTGCATGTATTTTTATATCATATTCCACACAAAAGTTATATTACATTCCATGATGTTAGATCTACTATTTAAACTTCAATTTAGGACATTTGGATGTGACTTATAAGTTAAGAAAATGTTGTTTGCCAAGTTTGGCCATTTTGACCATTTCTGACAAATGCAAAAAGGATTTGACCGCAATGCAGAATTCAAAGTTATCAGGATGTCATGAAAAAAGGCACCAAAACCCTCCACGATGTGAAATTTTTATTTAATTTTTTACCTTACCCTACATCACCTTGTAAAAGAATAATGCATTTCATGTACTATGAAGAAATATGGATTATGGGGGGCAGTAGAAGGAATTTGACCACAGCCCTGGAGGCAAAGTTGATTGGGACATCGTGGGGTGTCCAAAAATGTCAAAAGTGCAAATTTGGCCATTTGGAGGGTGTCCAAATGTCCAAACTCACACTGTGGTGGATTTTGGCATTTTTGGACATGTCTCGATCAACTTTTTCTTCGGCACCACAATCAAATTCCTTCTAGATTTGCCAGAAATGGTCATTAGAATGACCAAAATTGTCAAATTCTTTCATCTACCCTTTAAAATCCATATTTCTTCATAGATAATCATGGGATGCATGTTCTAGGTTGTCTACGTCAATGTAATTTTTTATTTAATCCAAAACATTTTGATCTTCCCCTACATCATCTTGACAACTTTGGAGGCACCTTTTGTTTATCTTGGCTTTGGAGGCACCTTGTAGGTTGGCTATGTTAATGTAATTTTTTATTTAATATCCCTACATCACCTTGAAAATTTTTGATGCATTTCATGATCTACATGTGGAAATATATATTTTGAAGGAGAGTTCGATAACTTTGGTCTTCCACTACATCAAGGTGTAAAAGTCTTATATTCTAAGTATATCTTGCTCTTGGAGGCTGCACCTTGTAGGTTGGCTATGTCCATGTATTTTCTAATTTAATTTTTTAGCTTCCTTTACATCACCTAGTATGAAGAAATATATATTTAGCACAAATAGATGAAGGAACTTCACAACTTTGGCCATTTTAATGACCATTTGTGGCAAATCTAGAAGGAATTTGGCCACAACACAGAAGGCAAAGATGAACGGCACGTCATGGGGTGTCAAAAAATGCCAAAGCCCTCCATGATGTAGATTTGGCCATTTTGACACCCTCCAAATGGCCCAATTTGTGCCGTGGAGGGCTTTGGCATTTTTGAATACCCCTTGATGTGTCGATCAACTTTGCCTTCTGTAGTGTGACCAAATTCCTTCTAAATTTATGAGAAGTGGTCATTAAAATTACAAAACTTGGTTAAGAGTATTTTATTGACTTGGAATATTCATAATATTCCCCTATATTGAATTTAAAATAAATACATAATATTGGTAGAAGTAATTGCATGGAATACTGAAGAGAATAGTAAAATAGCTATAACTTTGCATTGTAACTCCGATTATAGAGCTTTTTAGTTTAGATAGAGAGGACGAGTAGCTCTATGATATTTGACCAGACAAATAGGGTTCCCCTAAATGTAAAAATTCAATGCAGAAGACCCTTGAAAACATGACAAAAGAAATTTGTCCAAAAGGGCTCACAATGGAGGGAGAGGGCAGTTGGAGAGTAGAGGAGAAGAGAAAGAGGGGGTAGACCTATTGTAAACCAAAGGAGAAGAGAAATTCTCCCAAAAGGGCCCACAAAGCCTTGAATGAGATTTGGGGCTGGTCTGGGGTAAGTGCACATCGGAGGAGGGTCAAGCATGGGTTAAGGGGGGGAGGGAGGATGTTTGATGGTCCCCAATGTAAGAGGAATAGCCAATAGGGGCTCTGTGCATGCTTGTTACGTCCCTCCACCTCAACATACCATTGCCCCACACAAAGGAGCACTCTCATTGGTACACCTCAAATCCCTCTCTAATCCCTTGAAATTACGAAACACTAATTGGAGGCCCTATTGAGACCCCATTTCTCCCCTAATGAGATTGAGGAGAAATGTGGATCGCATTGCCACTATATCTCAATGTATGTATCACTAGAATCTACATTCATAACTATGGAGGAAGTCTTGAATGTTTGAAGGATCCTGGAGGGGAGTATGTTTTATCCTGCAAGCTACACTAGTTAGCATTGAACCTTGGCTAGGAAACCCTAGGATAGTTTAGGTCATGATTACCATTCTCACTGGAGACCTGTAGTAACAGAGCTTAATTGTGTGGTAGCATGTTGCATTCAAAGAGGATCCAGATGTACCTATGATTTGTCACATGTTTATCCTTCCTCTATTATGGTGGAGGTGAGACATGATAAGGAAAAGGGGAAAACTTATGTGGTGTTGTGATTTCATAAATGCTCTTACCCCATGTCTCATGCATTCTAGATTGAGCCTTGATAGGTAGCATAGATCCCAAAGAGCAAGGATACATAGATAGCATAATATTGAGAGCCTAGCCTTAGCATACCATGAGGAGCTAAGTGAGTTAGCATAGCAAGTTTTCAACACACATACGAGTTTCAAAGTCTCTACACTTGAGCTTTAGTCTGTGCATAGTTTTTGGTAATTGGGAGTATTGTTGCATGGAGAAACTAAAGCTAGAGTAGCTATAATTGTAGATAATGCTTCTAAGTTGAGCTGCTTCAACTAAGAAGCATGGAGAAACTAAAGCTAGAGTAGCTATAATTGTAGATAATGCTTCTTAGATGAGCTGCTTCAATAGCCCTCCAATTGCCCATATTGTTTGTACATAAAGGATGCCAAATCGATAAAGTGAGGTAGAAAAGCATGAAGTCACCATCCACACAGAGAAAGGTAGAGACACCCAATGCCCTAGGCTCGAGTTGTGATACCAATTAAAGGCAAAATTTGAGAAGGGAGATGTTATATTCATAATGGGACTAACTGAGGCCTGAGCAAGACTCAAGTCAAGGCCAAGGCTAATGTAGGATCTTGGATTTAATCTAGGGTTAGGACGTGGTCTAACCCGAGGTTTGGATCAGCCTAATATTGAGACTAGCGTGGATGAGATTCAGATCCCTTAGATAGCACCAACCTAAGAATGGCATACAATAGTAGAGCTAAACAAGGTAAAGCATGGAACCCAAGTAAAGTTACTTGGGCATGCAAACTAAAGTTGCTGCTAAGAATAGCTAGTGCATTGCCTTTGCCTATTGCCTATATATACACTCCTAATAGAGAAGGGTGCCATGTGGAGAGCAATGGCACCACTCTTCCTTGCAAGCTGAGGCCCTCCACGTGGCATGCCCCCCCTCTGATTTCAAAATCACCAACCTCAAATCCCTAGCACATTTAATGCCTGTGCAAAGCACGGGTACAGAACTAGTTGCTTAGAGTATAGGTCAGGGGCTCAATATCCCTTCCTGCTCCCTGAAAAGGGGGTCTACATCCAAAGGAGAGTCCACTCCTTGGACACCTGGTATAGGACCCTTGTCTTGACCTTGAGACCGGCTGGCTCTCGCCGTGGCCTAGACCTCAGGCCTCGGGTGTGGCTCAACAATTCGTTACATGACCAGTTTTGAGGCTGTTTCAGGAGATGCTCTTCGGTGGACAGCAGAATCTTTCTCGATAGAAGCACTTCTCTCACTCCCTACTCTCTTTGGCCCGAGTCTCTGACATTTCAGAAGGGCTGGGTGAGACCTTTGTTCGCCTCACGACAGGAAAAATGCAGGGAGCAATCCCCAAAGTGCATGCATCATGTGGGATCACACTAAGGAGATACCGGCTAAGAGCTGAGTTGTTCATTGAGAACCCAACTTAGTCTGCAAGCAGCCTGTTTGATACGGTCATTCATCAACACTTTTCAAGTGTAAGGGCAAGTGGCCATTCGACAACAGCATGCTGCCTTAAAACCTCACTGCTGCTTCTCAAAAGCCGTTTCAAGAGAAAGGATCCTCCTGCCCCTGGGAGACTGCAGCCAACTCGGTCCTTTATGGAATGCCTGCTCTCAAAACACTAACCATGATTAGCAGTCATCATGTCCTGTGGGTCAATCGTTCCTTCTGCTGCCCTAACAATCACCAACAGTAAAGAGAAGGGAGGGGAGGGGGAGGGAGTTTGTTGTTAGCCCATGGACCCCCCCCGCTCATTCAGAATCAGCTCATGCCCATGCACTGCAGGCTGTCAAAGCGCTCAGCGAACCTATAGTACAAATAAAATTTCAAATCAAGCTGCGGAAGGGAGAGGCCCCGAAGAGTTGGGTCCTGCTCATGGTGTTTCTAGGGCTTGGAGGAGGATTCTTAAAAGTGTGGAGTTTTTGCCAGCACTAGGTTAAGGAGCACATGCTTAGAGGTACATAATGCAGAGACTTAAGGGAAGTTTTGACAAAAACTCCCAACTTTCCAGAGCCTCGATCAGATACATTGCAGCACATGTATTCCTGCAACACACTTGTTTATCCACCATCCTTCATCTCCTGCTGCACAATGGCTTGGAAGTAAAACAGTTTAAATAAGCACATCTTGAACCAGGTTACCCATCCTCCAGACATTTCACACTGCATGCAAGAAACTCGTGCTGAGAAAAACTACACCCAGGGCAGGAATTGCACCCTGGAACACTCCACACACGGGCTGGAGACTGGAATCTGTGCCTATAATAGAGTGCAAACTGACGTAGAACTGCACCTCAGAATGGAAAAACAGTGGCAGAAACTGCGCCACTACATGATACAGTGCCCTATTTATAAGGAGGGGGGCTAGGCAGCAGACTGGCTAACTTAAACTGACCTGATCTCTGGTCAGCTGACCTAACCGGTCAGCTCGGCTGGTGTGAACTCAATAGATGAACATAAAAGTCTGGCCTGATGGTATTTGGCTGAGTTCACTCACAGCGACACTCACCAGGAATCACGCCATGCATTGCATCCATTAACCACCCAACCAAAGAAGCTGAGGACCTTCAGCAAACCAGATGGCACATCCTCAGGACCACAAGTAAAGCAGGATGCGTGCTAATGGGAGCTTCCATTGGCCTTCACCCGGGCTGCCTACAGAATGTGATTCCTCTCAGGGCATACTCTCCTTTGATTGTAGTGTCCAGAACAGGGTTAAACCTGTACTAGCGTAACCATTCCAGACTGTATAGAAACCTTTAGTTGAGTTCAATTCTTCATTGTCGGTATCGTCTCTTCATTCTACTGTCTATCTGCCTGTTCCCTTAAGTGCTTTACCCTCGCGAACAGTTTTCACCTGAGTTTGAAACATACGAATCTAGCTGCATAGGTCAAATGCTCCCCATTGTAAGCAGTAGAAACATTGCACCAGACTCTTAATAGGATTGACTGAGCATACGGCAAACAAAGATGAGGTGTAGTGTGAGCTCAAAAGAACATAAGAACTTGAATGGATAGGTGCGAGCCAAGCATCCAAGATATGTAAATTTCTGAGCTCAGGTTAGGTAAACTCAAAACCTCAAGCTACAGCATTACACCTGTAGCTCCACACCTCTGTTGGTCCAAACTTTGTACCAGACTCTTACCAATGTTGATTGAACTCACAGCAAACAAAGACGAGATGTGAGCGAGCCGTGCATCGAGGCTGCATGTAGATCTTGTGAATGAAAGGTGTCTGAGGGTTTCAATAACTTGCCAAAAACGTTTATACAGTGATGACTAAGACTGATATAAAGGAAACGTGTGCCTAAGATTATCTGTGGAATACATCACAGGATTACAATAAAGTGAGATATGAATGGATCCCTTTAGCGTGCTCTTTCTCACAATAGACAAAAGATTTGATTTTCTTAACTTGGTAAGAAATTAGCACTGAACCATCTTCGACAAATGAGGAAGCTTGGGCAAGATCATCGGGTAACAGAAGCCAAAGCTGTTCCCATGCTTAAAGCGAAGGTATTGAGATACGTTGAAAGATTACATGCATCTGCCCAGAAACAGAGCTTGCCCTTTGGAGAGCTTGTCCCGCAATGGCATTAACAGGGAAGCCACAGAATTTGAAAGGCATACTAAAGAGATGCCGAGGATATAGACACGATGCTGGCCTGCTGATCTCTAAATCTACAAAATACAGTCATGAAATACATAGGCGAGCCTTCAGCGCAGGAGAAAATCTCAGAAGACAATATTCTTCACATAATGATAGGCAAGGCATTACATGGGCTCACTTCCAAGTTACAACGTACAAACAAATGGATCCGCAATTCGCAGAACGAAGACTCATTTGATCACGAGGACGCATTTGCTCCAGCTACTATCTCCAGAATCTCTCCTGTAATTTTGGCTTGTCTCTGCCTGTTGTAGGTGAGAGACAGGCTTTTTTTCAAATCAGAAGCATTGTCACTAGCATTGTTCATTGCGTTCATCCTAGCAGCCAATTCGCTGGCTACAGACTCCTGCAGAGCACGCAGTATCTGACTGTTCAAGTACAAGGGGAGCAGCGCATCCAAAATCTGGACAGGTTCTTGTTCGAACTGCAGAACGCCAGCAAATTCAACGGTTTCGGTTCTGATGCTCTCCCGCTCCACGCTCAATTTACCTTCCTTAGTTGTGAGACGGAACATCTCATCATCAGCGGCATCGACACAATTACCATTGATGTCGCAGACTTCGCCCTGAGGAGACAAAGGAAGAAGGGTGTGGATGACAGGATCGGCCCGAATGAGAGACACAAACTTGGTGTAGAGAAGTTCGACTTTGTCAACTTCTTCGCTGACGAAGAGGGAGAAGAGCTCGTCAGCGACAGCTTGAGCTTCCTTGGTGGTGGGAGCATTCCCAGTATCAAAGAACTTATCAACAGGAATGTAAGGCCGTCGCTTGAAGTAGGAGCCTCCTTTCTTGCCGATGCTAACGAGGGTGAAGTCCACACCGATTTTCTTCAGCTCCCTCATCCTCTGCTCTGCCCTCTTTATCACGAAGTTGTTGAATCCACCGCACAGTCCACGATCGCCAGTGATCACAACCAGCGCCACCTTCTTCACCGGCCTAATCTGCGTGAGCGGAATGTCGATATCCTCCGTCTGCAGCTGCGCATTCACGTTGAAGAGCACCTTGACCAGGTTCTCGGAGAAGGGGCGGCCGTTGACGACGGCCTCCTGCGCGCGGCGGACCTTGGCGGCAGCGACGAGCTTCATGGCGTCGGTGATCTTCTGGGTGTTCTTGACGCTGTCGATGCGGTCACGGAGGTCCTTGAGGGAGCAAACGGTGGTGGAGCGGGAGGGGGGGCGTTTGGACTCGAGCTCAGAGGAGAGGTCAGGGGAGTCGGAACGGCGGAGGCAAAGGGAGCGAGAGGAGAGGCCATCGAAGGAAGGGCAGGGGCAACGGTGGACACCAGCGGAGAGGGAGAGGTGGGAGGAAGAAGCCATGGAAGCTGAAGCTATGTGGGAAGGTGATTGTGGCTATGGCGATGGAAGAGCTTGAGAGGTTGGCTATGGCGATTGCCAAAGCTTTGAAAGATGAAGAAAATGATGGAGAAGAAGATAATGTACATCGGCGTGTGGTTGTGCCCCCTTTATCCTTAATCCTACGGCCTCCCTTCCCCCCATCCCTTCACCAACGGCCCAGATCTCCCCTCCCCCCCATGCACACACTCATCTCTCACCCCTTAACGCCCCCCTCGCATTGGATAAGAGCCCGTTCACCCCCCCCCCCCCCCCTCGAGAACTCTCGGGTTGCTGCCGTTCACACCCGCACACCATCATCAGGTTGCTACTTTATGTCACCAGCCTGTGATTGGTGTAAGCGGCTGGAGGCAATGGACTGGGCCAATAGTGTAGCACTTGGAGGATTTGGCCATAGAGTGGGCGGCCTTCATCATCAACCACACACAAATCTTGTATACTGTCTCGACCCATCCCTCCAACCAAGATGGCAGCCCTTTACACCACCTTTTGGAAGATAGCCAGCGGGTAGTGTTGAACTCAGCCTAATAAGTGCACTTCCTCTCTCTCTCTCTCCCCCCCCCCCCCTCAAACACACCTCTCTCGCTCTCACCTCGGGCACATGCCATGAATTTCCTCCGACTCTACACACACACTTTCAGCAACGAACTGTTTATGTGTGGCAATGTAGATTCAGTCGAATCGGAAACCACTACCCTGCATGCCGCTTGCTATCCTTGTGTATAGGTAGGCAGACAATCAGGTGGTTACTAGCTGACTCACGCAATCATGGATGCTTCAAACGACTTCATGGACATAAACTCCAGAGCTTTCGTGAAGGGTCAATACTTGTTTGCTTTGCCTTTTCTTCTGTCGATGTCATCCTTCGTTGTTTCTCTTGTCTTCTTCTACTGCGTCCTTCCTTTTTTTTGCATGCGCTTCAGTTTCTCACATTAGTCGTCTTGTTTGTGCAGGACTTGCTGAAGTGTGTCCACAAATATTGAAGTCCCCTATCACCCCAAGTTCAAAGAAGGTTGTGGTTGTGGAGCATGTTGACAATGACTTGAATAAAGTTAGCGATGGTGGCGATGGTATATCTACATCGTCCTATTTCATAATTGTAGTCTTCGCTATGTGTGCGTCTTCCCTTGCATGCAAGGATTTGATTCACCAAGTGTTTCGATGAACAACAGTTACAAGACGATGGTATATCTGCATCGTCCTATTTTGTAGTTGTAGTCTTCGCTCTGTGTGCATCTTCCCTTGCATGCAAGGATTGGATTCATCCAGTGTTTCGGTGAACAGCCATGCAGATGTCGATTTGTTCTTGCTTGTAGTGATTTCCAGATGCAAATCGTTTTGTCGTATGTTGAGTATTTGTTGGTTGCGCAGCTCCAGTTATTTTCCCTGGCAGGCGATAACTTGCGCACATTCTACTTCCCTAAACGTAGTTGGGATTCCATTGTCATCTATCTACTGCATGCAATATATTTCGATGTATCTCTAAAGCGTTATTTGAACTCAATCTTGGTACACGCTGTGACCTTTTGTTTTAGTAGATTAATTGGAAAGACAAATTTCCTATGCTTCCCAAGACGACAGTCCACTGCAATTGTAGGGGTGTGCGTGCGGGTTTTTGTTAATTCGTTATCTGTCCCTCATAATGTAAAACTGATTTTGAGATTTTGGGTTTTCCAATAGGAGGACAGGGCTTCAAAACATTGATACTTTGGAGTTCAGGCAATAACCGTTTTCTTTGCGATTGAATAAGCACGAGAATTAGCACTACATGTGTCTTGTCTATTATGTTTTTGAAGACTTCATATGATGCTTTACGAACTTGGGTGAAGGTGGTGCTGCAGTTTCGGCTTGCTCCTATATGGACAAGAGCACATCCCCACCCACCCCAAGGTCAACGCCTTCCATTTACGCTTCCCCAAGTAGGCCACCGAAGGAAATTTTGCTCAAACATTCTCCCATCAAGAAGACCCCTCTGAGGTCCGTGAAAGGTTCTTTTCAAGAGGTTGCAGAAGAGGCGTATGCCCAAGGTACATGAACAACTTTGGAATTTTCTACTTTGGTTTTCGTGTCCGAATTTTAATTGGTTACTTTTGTTGTTTTTGCTGTCAGTGAGGAAACTTATGCGCAAGAACCCGAAGTACGTTAGTTTTAGGTCCACAATCACATCTTGTGAAACGTTCTTCTTAATTAAAACATGAGAGAGATTTGGAGGACAACAAACCTGCACCTAAAATTGAAGTCAATGATGTTATTAACATTGACTCCGATTCAGTTGAAAGTTGGCTCTTGATGTTGTATTTCATTTTCTATGATAAGAAATTGTATGTAAGATGTGGATGTTACTATGAGGTTTAGTTTTAGCCAAGTTTCACGATTGGGTTATGGAACTAAGGTGATCGTCCTAAGTTGTAATGCTACAACCTTTATTTTAATGTTCATGCTTACAATAAGTTCACATGCTATTGTAGGTATTTGGCATGTTGCATTTTACGAATGTGAACGCTGACTTGATCGAGCACGTTTGCGAGTCTTGTGGAGGTGGAAGTGTTAGTAGAGACCCTCTTTGACCATATTGCTACTCTTGCAAAAGTCCTCAAAGCATTAAACAAGTTCCTTCACTCACAGGCGACATTATGCAGTGTGGTGGTGGACAAGTGTCAGTACACATCAGGGGACCATATGTTGATTTTGTCCTTCGTTCATCTCTTCCCTTTCTGCAAATATATGAGGAGGACTTGATGATGGGGCTAGAACCAAGCTCAAAACCACTAAACCTAGTGGAAGCTTTACCATTAACAGCTCTAGGTTTGTTATTGCATTTGAGGGGATGCATGATGTACTTTTCCAATTGTAAGATGTTCTTCTATATGTTTTCATTAATAAAGTGAGCAAGTGTTCCTGCTTATGCTTGTGTAGATTTTTAAACATTGGCATATTGAACAATTTTACCTTACATACCATAGTACAAAAAAAAATGAACATAAACAACTTCCTCAAACAGAATCAACTAACTGAGAACTCAAGCTTCCTTGCAGCAAATCCGTTGAACTCAAATGTTCTCATTTGTTTGCAACATTTTTTCCAATCTCTTACGTATCAACAAATTCTTGAAACTATTTTCGATTCAACAAATTCTCGAAACTTTTTTCGATGACATTATGTCGGCATGGACCACAACAAACACTCCGTGGCATATGTTTTGTTCGATCAACAAGGACTACTCATTAACAATGGAAATGGTCCAAAGACTTGCTCTAAACTCTACAACATCTCGTGCACTAATTGTCGACATTCTTGAACACTTCCACTCAATATTCGGAGCAACCTTCATTCTACTCTATTTTGATGGAATTAAACTTCCCAAGAAATGTTAGATGAATCAAGAAATGTTTGCACAATTAATCCATTGATTCATTTACATGCCAAACGTCCGTACAATATTTGGTCTAATGAGAATGACTTGCTTCTATGAGAACTAGTAACACAAAACCCCAACCTTCCAGTGAATGACATAGCGACTTTATACAAAGGCGCTTCCTTGGAAGATCATCACACAACAAGAGCAATTATTAACAAAGTCTACAAGGTACGCAAAATGGTTCTACAACCGGTTCCATCTATAGCAACATCAATTCCACCAATGGAAAATTCAACATTTCACAACAAACTTCATGGTCAAAAGAGAAAAAGAAATACTATGTTGTACAAGCAACAATATTTAAAGGAAGTGTTGGACACTCCAAGTTTTCCATGCATATGATGTGGCTCATTGAAATTTTGAAATAAGATGAAGAAGTTAAACTCCCACAATCTAATGAGGTCAACCCAATTGTCAAACAAGCTCATATATATGCTTTGTTATAAAGATGCCATTTAACAAAAAAATACCTTTACTGTCCTCCAAGAACATGTGCATGGCCAACAAAACAAACTTTACAAGCACTCTCAATGACATAGAGGCTCGCTTAGTGTTAATTAGAATACCATTCACGCAAATTCGAGAGCTAACATACGAAGGTCAGTATGGACTTCATGGGAGTGTTGTCAATGTATTTGATGCTGACATTAACAAGGTACAACAAGTACTGCCTAGGTTCTTAAATGACCATGACACTGTTCTTGTCACATTGAAGCATAAACTCTCATTCAAGCATAACTAGTTGTGCGACCAACTTTTACAATGCTTGCATTGAACGAATTGTTATCGAGTCCCTTGTATCAAGACAACAACATTCATATAAACCATCTTTGGAAAGAACATGTTAAATTCATAGAAGCAAAAAACAAAACATATGAAAACAATGAACAACACTTGCAAGAAACACAAGAGGAAGAACTTCTCACAGATACTTTAGTTTATGGAATCTATGCAAGTCAACAAGTTGTAGACTTTGAAGGTCAAACTATTGCAATTGCACCCTCTGAAGGATTCTCCCCTCTAAGCATCTTCAAAGAAAAATTTTGTGAGGAACTATCATTCCCTAAGCTTTTCTTCAGCAACCCATGTAAATATGATATTCCCAACAACACATCCTACCAAGACATAGCAAAGTGGGAACTAACAAATGTGGACCGTCGTTTTGCACTTTCTATAGAAATTTTGTTCTTCAAGACAATGAAGATTTTAGTGAAACAAGTTCTGTCATCCTCCTGGGTTCGGATGAGAAAAGCCCAAACAAAAGGAGCAACACTTCAGGCAAAGGATGCTCTTTTAGACACAAATATTGAAAAGCTACTATATTCAAACATAGGCTATCGGGACTTCTTCTCACATCTTTGAATGTTTGCTAACTACAAGCACTACCTTAAGAAAAACCTCTTCTCAATGTTGAGATAGTTGGGTCCACCAACGAATTAGGAATTCCTTCAAATCCACGGGAGGAGCATAACGATGGCTTCTTCGTTTGGATCCTATCACTACATTTCAATACTATGTTCATAGATTCCAAGCGCTAAAAACAAGAAAAGATCACAATATACTA
Source organism: Dipteris shenzhenensis (assembly GCF_047967505.1). Lineage (NCBI taxonomy): Eukaryota > Viridiplantae > Streptophyta > Polypodiopsida > Gleicheniales > Dipteridaceae > Dipteris > Dipteris shenzhenensis. The sequence goes on along the minus strand of NC_141622.1, from coordinate 38,552,995 downwards.
GGAAGAATTATAGATTTCTTTTTCCATCATAGAATTCCAAAACAGAGGAAGTCAACATGATCACGGGATTCTATGGGTGGAAAATGCACCCACATTCGGCATTTCTACTACTTTCAAGATTGAATCTTTTGTCGATCAATACATAACTACAGATATATCCAAATTTCATAATGCAAAAAAAGAAATCCAAACACATAAACAATCTTGTATCCACTTTTAAAATGCAACTAAAGAGGATCAACTCTACTCTCTTGCAAGACAACACAACCTCATTGGATTACAGTATCTTCTTAGTGACTCTTAATATAATGGAAGAACAATATATTTTGGTGTTGCAAGCATCCATTTCGTAACCAACACTTTTCTTGAGAAGAGAACCAAAAGACATTTACACTAACAACTTCAACCCTACATTGTCAAGGTTATGGGGAGCAAACACTGATGTGCAATTCATACTTAATCCTCATGGAGCGACGGCTTATTGCACATCTTACCACAAGAGCTATCCCAACTCTACAAGGACCTTCAACTAGTTGTCTTAGACAAAGTCTCCTTGATTGGCCACGGTACATTAGTCATCGCAGCTGACATGCGCTTGCAAGAAATCAAGCACAGCCACCTCCAACCATTTGGAGGTGCTGATGTTCTACTATGTGGAGACCTATGCCAAGCTAGCCCAACAAAAGATTCTTGGCTCTTTTTGAGCCAATCGACACACACATCAATGCAAACATGTTTTTGGAAAGACATTGTACTACTATATGAACTTAACACACTAATGCAGCAAACAAACAAAGAATTCATAGATGTACTCAATAGAATATGAATAGGTAAACATACTTTAAGCGACATCTCTTACATTAACGACAAATACCTTAGACAACCATAGCAAAAACAAAGCATTCCCCACTTGTTCTACACTGATGCTTCAAAAGACATTCACAACAAAGAAGTTTTCCAATTGCTTGAACATGATCCTCATATCCTCAGAGCAATAGACAAAAGACACAAGACATGTAGCAAGACAATAACTATCCCCCTAACCCAAGAAACGCAGCAGGATTGCACAAGACACTTCATTTGAAGCCTAGAATGATTGCCGAGATTTGTTTCAAAAATCTTGATTTTTCCGATGGATTGGTAAATGGAGCTAACGGAATATTTAAACATTCAACCAAAACAAATGAATATAGTGTTGTGTGGATCTTATTCAACAACACAAGCATAGGAAGACAAGCTCGCTTCAATAACTCCTCCCTTTATGAAGACAACATTCCAAAAATATGGACACCCATACATCCAATCACAAGAGAATTTCAAATAGGAAAAAATAACTTGAATTCAATCTCTAGAATTTCAAATAGGGAAAAACATCTTGAATTCAATCTCTAGAAAACAATTTCCCATCCAACCAGTAGCTGCTAGAAAAATTGATCGTTCTCAAGGACTAGCCTCACATTTAACCCCTCCCTCATCAAGTCGCATGGTTTTACATACATAGCACTATCGCACATACAAAACCCTAAAAACCTCTACCTCATCAAACCACTCCAAGGGAAACACATCAAAGTAGACCACAACGTCTTAAAAGAAATAGAGCGCCTTCAAGCAGACAGACAATGGATTACCAAGCAACGTAATTTCTCCACCTCAAAATACAACTACAACACATTGCAATCTCTAAACACATGCGTTCTTAGGCCTCATTGGATAAACATTGTCAACGACAAAAGCCTAATGAGTGCCACAATCCTCTGCCTCCAAGAGTTGGACGACAACACATCAACAAATCTGTCCTTCCCTAGATTCACATGCTTGCATAAGAAACAAGGTGTGGGAATAGCTACGTGTTACAAAAAAAAAATTCAACTACTCAAAGATCTTTACATTAACAAAAAAGGTTCAGAATGCTATCTCACAATCTTCAAAACAAGCAATTCTAAAACCATTGCCATCATCATTATGTACAACTCACCTCTAATGACAACTACAACACTTCTTGAGTCACTACAAGAACAACTCCAAAATATAGACAATGGTATACCCACAACAATCATAGGAGATTTCAACATTAACTTGAACATTTCAAACAACTCCAGCAAAAAACTCCACAATTTCATGAACCAAAGAAATTTCACACAATTGATTAAACATCCAACAACTATAAATGGATCAACAATTGACCACATTTGGACAAACCAAAATGACAGCTAGACTTTCACAAGGACAAAGATTATTTATTGGTTTGACCATTCCCTCCTTTACAAAAACATAGACTCCACTAATAGTTTGAACAAACAAACAGCCCCTTCTACATCTACACAATGAGTCTTACCAAACAACAAGCCTAATGACGATTACAATAATGCTCCCATTCTCTATCAAACGTCTCCCTTCTTTTCTCATTTTGCAACTCATACTCTTTGACCTTTTGCTACTCAATACTACTTCTTTAGGTTGCATTAGCTTCTTATATGTACTATGATAACCAAAATTTTGCCCATTGTCCTTAGTACCTCACATGCATCAAGTAAAATTTGCATTGTTCCATGGCTTCGCGTCCTTCAATAAAATCATTTTGGGTAGGCCTCTTGAATGAAATATATCATTCACCTTGTTCATTTCGCTTTGCACAAGATTCTGGTAGCCTTCATTTTTGAAGCCTGTTGTACTTCTTACAGGTAGCTTCTCGTGGCTGAATATCAACTGCAACCCACAATATTCACGGCCCATGTAGAATGACTTATATAATCTCTTCAAGCTTGATTGATTTCCTCATGGATGTAGTTGATTGTCTATGTTTTAAAATTTATCACATTGGCGTCATTTCTCTTTGTTAAAAACTTTAGTTTTCAATCTTGGTAGTTAGGAAGTTTATTGCCCTATTTGCACATATTCTTAATGAGATCAATGTATATCTTCATTGGCTTGCATCTTCGAATTGTTAATTCCTTGCAAGAGCACCTTCTAATCTCTTGATGTTCACCCTATATCATCAAAATGGTATCCATCAAGTTTCCAAAAGCTTTTAGATTGATTATATAGCCATTTCTTAGGACCTTTTGGTACAAATACATTGTTCATATAGCCACAAAGCACCTAAAACTATGTGCAATTAGGCTCTTAAGATCTCGAAGATGGCTAAAGGTATTGAGAATAACATCTTGGTTAAGACATTTTAAAATCACGATAAAGTTGAGCTTATATTTAGAAAGTTATATCGATTCCAAACTTTAAATCTCTTTTTTCTTAGGACTTACATGGAGATAATGTAGGGACTTAAAACTTAATGCATACAAAAGTTAGGATTAATTAGTTTCATTGTCAGACTTTGGTTAGAGTCTCAAGGGTAACCCTAGCACATGCATTTTGGAATAGCGGTTTTTCAAATAACATGTTTCATAAATAGTTCACATCTCTTTTACAAACGTAAGATTTGTTCACATTATAGAAAATTTCAAACTTTTGCAATGTAAAAACATTTGAAGACCATATATAAGTACAAGTTTACTTGGATCAATCAACTTTGAAGTGAGTATTCCCTAGCCTCACTTAGTTTATATGGCCACAATTAAGTTTATAAGTTGGAATTTTGGCCCTAGCTTGATTGATCGAAACATAATGACATGGCTTTACTATGGCGTTACAATGTCAAAAGGTGGTGCTATGTTGGTGTGGTAATGAATGACATGATACGAAAATCTATGGATTCAATCAAGGATGGCATGGTATTATCTTTAATGGCTTGGAGATGCTAATGATGTGTCCACTTCACAACAAACACAATTATGTAGCATTTTTTCAATATAGGTTCAACACTATATTAGAGAATTTGGGAATCTCCCAAGTCTGACTTTTAAATAATCAATTAAGGTTTGACCATGAGTCTAAATCTTAACCTTTTATGTAAAAGTGGGATATGGGAGAACTCCCTAATATCTTTTTTAGCAAAGATACCACTTTCAAGTAAGGGCTTAATATTTGATCATGTAGCCAAATCTTAACTTTATTGGGAATTCCCAAACTAGATGAAAATTCCCAAATTCTCTAATATGGTATTCTTCGGATTACATGTAGGAAAGGGGTACCTTTTGTATGCTTTCCTTTAAAATAATGGTTTGCTCGTTGTGGTGCCTTTGTGTTTGCTTCTATTTTGTTATCAAATTGTGGCATAAATGTGCTTGTTTGTTCTATTTTTAGCTATTGCTATGGAAATCAAAACAAGCTTGGGTGTAGCCCAATTTTAGTGAAGTTTTGTGACTACATTGCATATGAGTACCTTGCAAGAGCCATAACTTATTCATTCTTTGAAAAAAACTACACTATACTACACATTCAATTTAGGATATAAACAAATGTACCAAAATCAAGTGTATAGTCAAGGGAGAGAAAACTTGGAAGTAGCACCTTCTTGGGCATATGCAATTGATCTAAAGACCTTGAGATGATAGATACTTGTCTTATACTTGTCAAGCATGTCCTTAGTCTCCATCATGCTTCTTGCACAATCAAGAATGGTGCAATTCTTTTTTTCTACTACACCATTTTGCTTTTGTGTTTTAGGCAAAGGAAACTCTTTGTATATTCCCATTGTTTGCAAAACTTAGTAAATGATATGGAGACATATATTCTCCCCAATTTTTAGATAAAAGGAATTCGATTCAATAAATGGTATGCATTCCTTCCCATAGTCTTGAATTGCTTGAACTCTTTTAACCTCACTAACTTCAAACGTTTGCTTCATGAAGTAGACAAATACTTTTTTGGTGTAGTCATCAATAATTGTGACAGAGTATTTGCTACCATTGAGTGATGGCACATTGGTTGTGTACCCTACAATGTCACTAACATATTGGTTATGTGCCTGACAGTGTCACTAGCATATTGGCTATATACTCTACAACGTCATTGTGAACTAGTTGCAATGGTCTCTTGTCTTTGGTGGCTGGACTCTTGGGAAAAGACTCTTTGTGATATTTTCCCTAAAGATATCCTTCACACAAAGCTCCCTCTTTGGTATATGAGATTGCATTGATCGTGTTCTAGCTCTTTAGTAGATGCGATTCCATTGATCATGTTCCTGCATTTAAGCAACTACAAAATCTAAAGTGAAAATATCCATACCTTTGGTACCACAATTGAAAGTCAGTATGTGTAGGACTCACCTCTTCTTTCTAAAGCATACTATACTTCTACTACATGTGTCTTAAACTATTTCTTGTCATGGTTGCCATGCCTCTAACCCTAGGCTTACTAGTGCAACATTTGCCAATTTGGCCTAATTTTCAACAACTATAACACTTCATCTCATTCTTTGTATGTGACTTTCTTGGCATAAGATTGTTGCATTTTCTCACTTTAATTGTTCTTGTGCTATTTAGACTGAGACTGAGAAATCCCACTATCTTGTGCATTGTTTTAAGGCTTGCTTCCTTTGAACTTCATATGGTGCATCTTTACCACTAGTGTACCCTCAACATGGTCCTCACCTAGTACTTTTTTCCAACCATCCTCTTGGACCAATAGGTTTATCTATTCATCAAAATTGGTTGCCGTGCCTTTGGCAATCACTACCACCTTGAGGCTCTCAAAGGATGGGGGTGGACTCTAGACCTAACAAACTCTAATTCTTCCACTTCAAGTCCATTCTCAATCAGCTTATCTTTGAGAAATGTCATCTTGTTCAAATGGCCCATCACCATCTCTCATTCTAAGAGTTTCCAATTATGTCTTTAGATTGAGATGTGTGATCAATGTCTTGCCATCATACATGGTCATTAGCATGGTCCATACATAAGATACTTTTGTCAAATCCATCACTTGGGAAAAAGCTATATTTTTTTGACATGCTATAAAGATGCCTATAGCTTTGGCATTCAACTCATCATATGTATCCTTCTTTACTTATGTGGCATTATGGAATGGAGTAGGCATTTTCCCATCAACAAGTACCCATAAATTCCATCCCATGAGGAGATTATTTATCCAACATTTCTAGATGTAGAAGTCATTCTCATCAAACACCAAGCTATCCAACAGATAAAATTCTACCATCGATTTCATCTTAATGATGTCTTAAGCACCTAAATTGCACAAATATGTGATACACACTTGATTGCTAGCGCCACTATCCAGCCAGCTCCTTAAATTTCCTAACAATGAAAAGCGCCTTAAAGAGTACAATGTGTTCTCTCATTTGGATCAGACATATGTAAATCTCAAGGTACGAGCAAAAAAACTATGCCCTCTAGATTATTTGATGCATCGTATGCCAAGTAGACAAAAAAGTAAAAATTTTGCCAAGTAGGGGAGGGTGCTCACAAGCCTAGAACTTCTTAGTTTTTGACCTTACAAACCCAAATTTTAATGGGCACCTAGCGATAAGAGATTTGAGATGGAGCTTAAGGAATGAAGCCTTCAAGTTGAAGGAATATTGGCATTACTTGCAAAAAATCTCCCACTTTGCAAATTGCCCTCCTTAGATGCGGTATGGGGACTTGACCTTAGGACCTCTTTGTGAATTGTCCTTCTTAGATGCATTTTATGTCTTATGACAAAAGAATAATACACCTACCACTAGGCCAAAAAGATTCAAATGGGATATAGGGGAAGAAGTAGCATGGGATAAACGGAAAGACATTAATGATATAAGGCAAGAACAAAATTTCTTTTTCAAGAGTGCAAATGATCCCTAGGTTTTAAATTTAGGTTTATTTCTATTTTTCATAGGAAATCTCATGTTCTATTGCGATGGATGCCACACTTCATCTCCTTCATCATTCTTCATGCTTTGTCATGATTCTCTCTCTTAATGCATTAATCGTGAGCTCTACTCCACCTCCTTCTACTGAGTACTTGTTCCATGATAAGTGCATGTTATGATGGGCCATTGTGTTTGCTAGTATAGTACTACAATTTCTCTTAAGAGTTATTGAACTTAAATTGTCTATGCATGTTGGACCAAATAGGTATGATATTTCTAAAAATCACATTCATTGGTGTCAACTTGTGTTGTTGTAGGTACCCTAAATCTCTATTATAATAGTAGTCACTGATAGTGCTCTATTTGGTACACCACCACTGAACCACCCAATCATGCAGCCACCCTCTAAGCTTGCTCTAACTTTTATCTACATTTATGTATCTTCTATGAGATTCATGTAACAAGCCTGCCATTGTCGTCCTTCTTCCTTCCAAGCTGTTGCATCACCACCCAAGATCAATCACCTAGGATTCCAAAAAAATTGTCATGGAAGACTTAAGCCTTTCTTAACTGCTTTTTTTGGCTTCACGACCTCTATTCTCTTGGTAAGATTTTGTTATAGCTCTACTTGGAGCCAATTAATAGGCCATCATTGCCTTCATTTCCATGCGCCACTCCTTCTCAACAAGCCTTTGCTTGCTTGCAGCAAGCTCTACTTGCTCTTTCTTTAGGTTTTTTTGAAAAATGCTACCTGATGAAGACTACCCAAGGTCTTCTTGGCCATGCTTTTCTCATGCATTTAGCCTTCTCAATGAGATCCTACTTTCATAACCACATAGCTCTCAAGATTTTTTGAACTTTTCTTTGTAATCTCAACTTTTCTAGTCACAACCATGCCTTCTCCTTCCAATAAGATTCTTCCTTTGAGCTAGAACCAGAGTAGGATACAAAACCCTTACACTCTTCACACTTAACCTCTCAACAAATTGGAGAAAACCTTCCTATAAGAACAAACCTTGACAAGTACTCAACAAACTAAAGGAACCTGTCATGAAAATTGGAATAGTAAGGGAAGGGAAAGACATTCCTAGGATACACAATCTAGTCCTACATGATTTTGTAAGGGAAGGGAAAGACATTCCTAGGATACACAATCTAGTCCTACATGATTTTGAAAATTGACTCTCATCTCTCCCCCATAGACTTAGCAAACACACATAGTCTAAGGAAAACTGGAGAACCCACATAGGGAGCTAACACATAGTTAGAGGAGGGAGGGATTGACACTCAATCAATGAATCTAATGCAGAAATGGGCAGCATAAGGAAGATGGTTGTTCTGACAGTTTTGAAAATGGGCATAATAATATTGCTGGCAAGCAGCCCTTGCTGCCCATATTGGTCTAAACTATTACTATTCCGATCAGTACATTGGTGCACAGCAGCAAGGTAATACATATATGCAAGATGATGAAAAAGATGCACATGGAAGTGCAGACCAAGGTAAGGCTACAGTTGGGGATGAGGCAAACTTACCACAACAGACATTGAGGATCGTGAAGGCCAAAGGCAACCAGCTTCTTTCCAAGGAATGTGATCTTGTAGGGCATGATAATGCTACATCCTTGCTAGTAGAGCACCGAGGTACACTAATGCATATGAATTTTACAGAGAATTGAAAATAAAGTGCTAACACAAAAAATAACATCTTCAACCTTCACCCTCACACATTATAAAGAAGGAAATTGAACTTAAAAGGACTAACACAGATCTCTACTCAATCTTTCCCATCTACCAGCTTGAACTATAATCTCTAATATGATGTGCAAACATGCTTTAATACAAAGTGAACACACACACACACATGCACGCACACTCTACATATACAATGAGGAGGAACGGAAGAGACACTAGCTTGTTTGCTATACAAATGTACACTTCTACAAACAAAGATAATATGATATAGTATATAATTAACCCTAATGTGGGTTTTTGTATGTCCACAAGGACTATTCACACCAAAATTAGGTCCATTCTAGAGTTCTCTATATTCTTAGCAATCAAACCCATGTATACAACATATACAAATATGTCTTACCATAGGTACCTGAATGATAACCTTCCCAATGACCACTACTTCAACCTCACTTCAACAAGGTAAGGGCTAATGGTCCCTATGTATGCATTGAATTTCTTCAAATTGGGATAAAATTCTTTTTTAAACAATGAATATTGGTGATGCATAATTAGTTACTCAATTTTATAAATGAAATCTACTTCAATTAGCATTTTCAATCTTTGTTTACAAGTTGGCACACTTTGAATTCATGGTGTGTAGCCAATGGTGGCTCCATGTGTCATGGGGATCTTGGAAGAATGCCATCAAAGTCTCCACTCCTGAGAAACTCCTTGTGGGAGACTTGCATGCATGAGCCTCACACTTGTGTCACTCAAGTGTCCACCGGATTTTGTCAGGGTGACTCCATTAGCATGAAGAGGGGAAGAGGGAAGAATAGAAGGGGAAAGAGAGAAGGGGGGAAGGAAGTGTGAAGGTAGGGTAGTGGCAATCACAAGGCAACACACAATAGAAAGCAAGAAGTCTCACTCAAAGGAGAATGAAGAGAATAAGAGAGCTTGTATTCCAAAAGTTGCATGTACATAATGAAGACCAAAGTCAACCTTCTGGCCTTTAATACAACCCAACTTTTGAAAGGAGGGCTAACCCTTGTACTCTCTTTCACCTCTCTCACTCTCTTGTTGCAAGCACTTGGTCCCATACGGCTCCAAGGTAGATATCTTATCACCTTCCTCATACTTCTCTACTTGTCATTACAATCATATGGTGCTTCATGAACTATTAACCCCCGTTACGGGGTTAACATGCCCCCCTTTCTATTCACAATCCATCCCTTGATTATGTTCAGTGCATAATGTTGGACTTAAGGACATTGTTCATGATGTGGTGTTAGTCAAAGAACCTGTGGGAGATGCAGAAGAATGGGTGGAGAGGCTTCCAAAAATGTGTCTTGAATGTATCCTCAAAGGTCTAGATGTGGTGACCATGAAGATTTCGGAGGACAAGTATATACAGCCACATAATCTGAGGAAATAGAGGCTCTTCGTTTAAGTCAAACACAATTTTTTATCAAAGCCGTTTATGATTCTCCTCTGCCAATAACTCAAGCATTAGAATGTCCCTGAGCAAAATGATGAGCAATCGAAAAAAATGCATGGTGGCCATGACTGTTGGATTCGAAACTGAAGTGAAGGTGGTATTGAATTCTTCCATCTGAGCAACCAGTGCATAAGGGGTGGGAACACGTTGACATGCACTAAAATTGTTGTGCACAAGAGTAACTATTTGTTTGAAATTAAGTGTATTTCTTCCCTCCCTTTCAAAGTTTAAAATATTGGCTTTCAGTTACACGAACGTGGACACGTGAGATGACCTCTCTCTCTCTCTCTCTCTCTCTCTCTCTCTCTCTCTCTCTCTCCCCCTCTCTCTCTCACACACACACACAGATCTCCATGACCCCCTTGTACTTGTGGAGTAACTCCTCCAAGCCTCCTCCTCTGCCTCTATGTGAACGGAAGACCTAAGAAGAAATGCCACCCCCTCCAAATTCCATAGAGTTTTTTCCTGGGAGTTGAAACGAAGTGGGCAAAGAATGAATGCATGACTTCTTCCAAGAATGATGTTGAGTGAACGATTAATGAAGCCCAAGGTAGAGGCCTCATAAGATCGGTTTTCAGAAGCATCAAAGGCCCCCTCCTCCCCTTTTGGAAGCATCCCATGGCGCAAAGTAGACAATGAACGACGAATGAGGGTCGATAATCTATTTATCACTGTAGGGAAGAGTGTCAAAATCACATACCCAAAAGTCATGGTAGTATTTGCGGTACTCATTGAGTGGTTTCCAGCCATTATGTCTAGCTGAATATCTCTCTCAAGCAGTATTCCGCCACTGATAGACCCTCCTTCCCTTCCTCCAAAATCCTCTCCCTATTCTCTCACTTTCTCCCTTTTTGCAGCTTTCAATGGAGAACCGTACATTGTTATTACATCAAGCTAGTGTCATTTCAATAGAGAGCATGTGTCCAATGGAGGTAAAGACTTATAACCAGTATTTAAGTGAAGTTATTCTTGATATCTTGGCTATTTCCCTGACTAATTACAGCATTTGTACATTTGTAGTTAGTGATTGAAGATTGTAGAAGGTATCCATTAGAAGAGATGGATCCCAACTCACAGGACCCATATGATCTTGTCGTCATTAGGCAAGTATGAGAGAGACATGAAGAAGAAACAATGGGAGGAGAAGCGTATGAAGTGCGATGGTGAAGTGCGGTCTCTTAAAGATAAAGAAAAGCTAGAAATCTCCACTGTGGTTGTCAAAGTTTTCAAGGACAGAACTAAGGGTACTATTGTCATAGAAGAGAGACGTGAAATCTAGAATCTAGCTAATCAACACCCTGTCATGCAAGAAATCTTGGCACAATCTACACTAGATAGCTTGTTTCTCTCTTTGTCTGGTAGCATTCACACCCAAACGTTTTGAAGTGGGAGACAAATGGCTTCTTATTGCTATAAGCCTCATGTGATTTTTTACCTTTGAGTGCCTTTGTATAGCTGTGATTAAGGATGTAAACCGCAATATTGACAGCCTCAGCCCAAAAGTGGTTTGGCAGTCTAGCACCTTTCAACATACACCTACCCATCTCCACGATGGTCTGCATTCGACGTTCAACAACCAGATTTTGCTGAGGCGTATGTGGTGTCGTCATTTGTCGCTTGATCCCTTTGCTCTTGCAAAAATCTCCAAACTCTATAGAAACAAACTCACCACCACCATCCGATCTGATTTTCTTCACTTTTCTCCCTGTTTCATTTTCAACAAGCTGTAGCCATTCTTTCAATTTACGAAAAGCTTGAGTCTTTTCACGAAGAAAGTACACCCACATCTTCCTGCTATAGTCGTCGACGATCGATAAAAAATAGGAAGATCCCCCCAAGGCGTGTGTAGGCATCTTACCGCACAAGTCAACATGCACCAACTCTAGAGGAGCGTTTGCTCTATTCTTGCTTTCTTGTGGGAATGCCTTTCTCTGTTGCTTGCCCATCATGCAAGCTTCACATGGTTCTTTAATTTTTGCTCTACTGCAGGTAAGTGAGCAACCATACCTTGCTTCTGCATCTCCTTCAGCACTGCAAATCCAATGTGGCCGAATCTTTCGTGCCAAAGTCTGCTTGTGCCCACTCCAGTGGTGGCTATAAGAGCAATTAGCTCATATAGGTTGTTCCTCCTTACTCCTGTGCCAACAAGATTGCTAACACTATCCAGAATTTTTGCTCCTATCTTGTTGAACCTCACCTCATGGTCAAGGTCAGTTATGGAAGCAACTGATAGCAAATTTCTCTTGATTTGTGGAACATACAGCACATTAGATAGTTTCTTAACATCTCCATTTATAGAAACAAATGAAACCGTACTTGTACCCTCAACAGGGCATTTTGTGTTATTACCAACCATCATGGTGATGGGTTCCTGTAGAGGCTGCATGGAACAATATAGACCCTTCTTGCAGGTCATGTGATGGGAGGCACCACTATCCAACACCCATGAATCAGTGGTTGAAGCTTCTTGAACTAAGAACACTCTTCCTCAATGGCCAGAAATAGATCCACTACTTCCACTGTGTTAGTTGTCTCTTTCCCCTTATCTGTCTTCTTCAGGGTACCATTCTTTTCATCTGCTTTCTTGACCTGACAATCTGCAATCACATGGCCCTTCTTCTTGTAGTAGAAGCATTCTCCCTGAAACTTCTTCTTGCCACCCTTCTTTTTATCACCACTAGTAGAGGACTCACCTTTGGTGGAGGAACCACCTTTGCCTTTCACAGTGGCAGAGAACGCAACATCCCCATTGCCGCCTTCATCTCAAGCTTTAAGCCTTAATTCCTCCTCCATAAGTAGAGCACAGAACTCCTCAAATGATAATGGTTGGGATCTCACCTGAGTGTTAACTGCTGTTACCAGTCCATCAAACCTTGGTGGACATATCCGGAGACACCACCGAGCTAGATCTTCGCTAGTCTTTTGTATCCCAGCGCTAGCCATCTGGTCATGTAGATTTTTGATTCGGGTTATGAACGCCTCCGCTGTCTCTCCTTCATTAAACTTCTCAGCTGCGAGTTGATGCTCCAGGTTCTAGATCCTTGTCTGATTCCGCATCTCATACTTACTCTTCAATATGTTCTAGGCCATAGTTGCCTTAGATGTATGCTGAATCAAGGTCAAAACACTATGAGTAGTATTTGTAACCAGGGCACACAAAGCATCTATGTTCCTGCATTTCCAAACTCATAGAAAGTTGGCATTAGGAGGTATCATACTCCCCGGATTTGCTGGGTCGGTGGTTCCTTGTGGTTGGTTCTGGGTCAGCAGTCCCTAGTACTGTCTCGAGAAGCTCATATGAATCCAAAATAGCAGTAATTTTAAACTTTTACAGAGTGTAGTTCGTGCCATCTAGCTTGCCTTCAGTGAAGGCTAGTGGGCGAATCCTCAACGTCTAGATTGTTGGTGCAGCTGCTGAACTCAAGCCGCTTCCTGATGCCATCACTCCGTATGTTGTTGAAGCCCTCGCCTCTCTTCTACTCTTTGATCCTTAGAGCCACCTGGGCTCTGATACCATGTTAAATTACACGATGCAGTGGAATAGAAACTGAACAAAGAATAGAGAGTACACAACAAATTGAAGATGAACAAAATTTTCCTTCAATACTAATGTAGTATAGATGATGGCTCCATCCACCCGTGCGCTCCCATAGTGGAGCTTAGATGGCAATCTAGACAGATACTAGGTGAAGAGCTACTAGCTGGAAGATCTCTACTGGAAGATCTTGATATGGTACAATGGACTGGGGAGGTCGCCTCTTTATAGCTATGGGAGCGATAGTCAGATCAATGTAGTCGGTGGAACTAACCAGTCAACCTGGTCCGTGGAACCGACTAGTCATCCATGGAATATTCAGGAAATATTCCCTATATCGAGGGCTCTCGCACAATCATCAAGAGTAAGGGACTCCCACACAATCACCTTTCTACCATCAATAGTCTCATTGATAGACCTCATCTGACATGCAAGTCAGGATCCATCTAGTGTCTCAGGCTCACACATGGCTTCTCCTCATATGGGGGCCTTACAACTTGAGAACCTTGGACCACTGGTGGTTACTAGGAGGGTGGGGCATTGAGCATATCTAACAATAACAGCATGGTTGGGACCTAGATTATGCTAACTAGCATGGTATGGTTGGACCTATATTATGCTAACTAGCATGGTGTAATAACAAGCAAGGTATGCTAAATAGCATGTTGACATATTAAGCATTGTCTGATAACTAGGATGGTTAGATACTAAGCATGGCCTGACATTTTGCAAGTTCAATTCTTCCATAGGTTCAAAGAAAGACATTCAGACTGCAACATTGGTCTGAGATAATTTGGGATCATTTGAGATCAAAGAAAGACATCCAGACTGCAACATTGGTATGAGATCATTTGAGATAATGAAGCCTTTTTTTGTATGGAGGTTGGGAGACAGATACACATGCTGTATGAGTACCATGTGCAAATGATCTTTCTAAAGGATGCATTGAACCACATGCAGGTCTCTTACATTTGGGCTCCATGGAGCAGGATGCATTTTCACATGCGGCATTTGTGCCACAGGTGATGGCACAACCACTGGCTTCTTGGCTTCACGTCACACTTTCAAAGGTACCACACATCTATGGGAGTCAATGCTTTGCCCAAAGGATATTGATGCAACCTTTCATAATAGAAAGTGTCTCATGGGAGAATGCAAAAAATGTGGTTTGAAGAAGTTGAAAATGTGCTTCTTGGAGATGGAAAAGGGGGGCAAGACCTTGTGTGTAAAGGTATTTGAATATGTGTAGTCAATAGATATGCATGGAAACAAGAAAAAGAGAAAAGATCTTTTGGACAAAGATATGCCATGCTTGGAGTTTCTTCAACTCTTAAAGACCAAGCTCAAGGTCTTCATCACACATAACTATGTAGCCCGATGGCAAGCAGAACAATTCAAGAACTGCATACATTAATTTCTTGATGATGTGGTTGTTTTAGTTGTAGATTTTGCAAATAATTATGCATTCAAGGTGAAAAATGAGATCTAGTCCATGCACTGGCATTTAAGTCATATAATAATGTTTACACATAACGTACTATTGCCATGCAGGGGAAGTAATCCAAATAGTCCATTTCTTCATATTAGATGGTAGGGTGCATGACATATTGTTTGTCCAACATTGCTTCATGTTGCATTGTGATTGGCTATGAAAATAGGGTGTTGCTCCAAAAAGACATTGGGTTTGGTCAGATGGTGCGGCCTCACAGTTTAAAGCTATTAGACCATTTTATTTTGTTGTAACATATGCCGGATTAACAAGGATGGAGATGAGCTAGTTCTTTTTTGGATCAAGGCATGGCAAGGGAGAGCATGATGGTGCTAGAGTCGTGGTAAAAAGAACATTGACACATGAGTAATTAAAGCCCAGTGGTCTCATCTTGAAGTGTGTAGTTGATGTGGCTACTTTTCTACAAGACTTCTCAGAGAGAAATGTAGCATATCCTTCAAAAGAAAGGGAATGCAGTCATGTTTTTTGGGAGATTAAACTAGGAGATGTAAACAGAGAGGTGAAGTGGAATTGTGAGAGTATTTCAAATTCTTGGTCCTTGCATGCATTTTGTGGTCACAGCCTAACGGATCCAATTGCCTTGGCAGCAAGGTCATTGGAATGCTTATGTGAACCATGCATGCATTCACAATGGAACCACTGCATTAACAAGGCCATGTATAGCCCTGGGTTTATCAAACTATGGTACCACTACTTGATGATGCTGAGGTCAATGTAGATGAGGTGAATGGAAATGACAGTGTCACATATGAAGGCCATTATGATCTATTAAGTAGCACTTTATGTGTTAGTGACATGTTTGTAGTAAATCTAGATAACCAATGATGAGGATGCATATTTTTATCTTATCAGTGCATTGCAGTAAAGGAGAAGGTAGTTATGGGGTACACTAATGAATGGAAGAATGTAATCGATAAAGGTTCCTATGTTGTGAAGGGCTATACTACAAGCAACTAGATTCCTACTCCTTTAGACTAGATAACAAGCAGCCCCTTGTGAACATACTTTCAAATCTTGTACGTTGCATCAAGATACCCATGGAGCATATGCCAAACAGGAGGAAAATGTATACAATCACCCTAGAAAGTTATGAAGCAATCTAGAATAGCATGCCATTTGGGATTTCATATGAACCTTGTTAGTGTTGAAAGTGCTTTTGATGCCTCATTTGTGAGTTGTCTACTTAGCAAGGTGCTAGTTAACAATGAATCTTTTATGTTAATCTGCTACAACAATATGCTAGTAATCTGTATGATAGTGTTAAAGCTAACAATGTAGGTTAGAAGTATCCTAGCTAACAACGTGTTTGGTCATCACTATCCTTTGGGAGACAAGCTTACAGAGGAGTTTTCATTTGATGTACGAGAAGAGAATGGAGCTGGTGGCCAAGCGGCAGAGAATGCAACATTGAGTATTATCAAGAAGGTAGAGGAGAAGACTATTGAGGAGAAAACTACTAAGGAGGATACTGCCCATTTGGATGACCCGATAGGAGATGCTCGACAGTCCGCAGAGAATGCAACAGAGAGTGTTACCAAGGAGGTAGACGGGAAGCTTGCTGAGAGGAGACTGCCCATTTGGATGATGTAGGAGAAGCCGGTGTGGATGCTACTTTCAAAATACATATTGATGTCAAATCTAGCCCTGACGCTGAAGTGGAGACCCTTCAGCAATTGATAGACAAGTTCTCTAAGAAGAGAGCAGGAAGGGAAAAACAAAATAACGGTGAAGCAAGTATGTTGCATTATCTTGTCTTGAAACTTTATGGACACACATATGCCAGAAAGGGTGTAATGACCCTTTTTTAATTGCAAGCGGACAACATAAGAAAGCAAAAGTAGATGCAATGGAACAAGGATGTGACCCGCAGGAAAATGCAGGGAGTTCTGGACATGCAGAGAAGGGAGAAAAGGGCAGCCCCTTCCTGCCCAAAAGTATTGCTCCCATACCATCTCCCAAGCCTAAAGCATGCAAAAAGCTTTAGAGCTACAAGATCCTCCAATGCACATTGCATGCTTTGAAGGGAGGTTGTGAAAATAGTTCACACCAAATATGTAGAAACACTCTGAGCATGTAAAAGACTCTGAAAATGTAGTAGATCCTCCAATGCACTTTTATGGGACAAAGTTCAACTTCTGTAACCTCCACTTTGGAATGAAAATTTTGTCTTTGTGCATCTACTTGCGCTCTATCTTTTAGTAATGTAGATGGATGGTTGTGCCTCCTATGTGGCAAAATGCAGATGGATGGTTTATAAGCACTTTTTAGGGGTCCACTTGTGTTCTTTATCCTTTTAGTGGTCCAAAAGTTCTATTAAGTGGTTCTGTAGTACTATTTAATGGAGTTGAAGTACTAATAAGTGGTCCAGAAGTATTATTAAGTGGTATAAAAGTACTTGTAAGTGGTCCTGAAGTGCTATTCAATATTCTTTTTGTAAGTGCTACAAAAGTACTTTTAAGTGATCTTAAAGCACTATTCTGTGTAAACCATAAAAAGGAAAAAAGGCATCATGGTAGTTCCATCCTTTTTGCCTGCAAGTTTCCACATATAAATTTATAATACAAATCCATACCTAGAAGGCTAGAGATTTTGGAAATTCCTTCCACAGGAAGACAACCTTAACTTGAAAGCAAAACAGTCGTCTAGAACCACCTCCTTGCTCTAAACATGAGAGCTTTACTAATTACGAATTTTCAGGACTGCATACCAAAAGCAAGAGCATAAACCCATGCCAAAATAAATGGAACCATGAGAACTTCACTTTTCACCACTCCCACATGGAGCTGGGAAATTTTTTAGAACTATTCAAGAAAAATAGTCATCATCTCCAGAACATAGTAGATACTAGGCAACATGTACAAGAGTCCAACTATAACTGCATCCAACGAACATGTATCCCAACCATGACTGAAATGGAACTAGAGTTCCTACATACCAGTATGTAGAACAATAGATTTAGACTTTGAAGTAACAGTCTTCATCTCTAGATCATAGTAGATACTAGCCAACATGTACATGAGTCCCACAATAACTGCATCCAATATCCCAACCATGATTGAAATGGAACTAGAGTTCCTAAATACCAGTATGTAGAACAATAGATCCATACTTTGAAGTTGCTACCCAAATGGTAGCAATACCACAAGGGAAAAATAAAATACAAAAGCAACTCTTTCACTTAAGTGTTTTAAAAAAAATGTTCTTTGACCATACACATATACATAGAAGAGATAGTGGAAATTTCCCTAGGTTGTAGGAGCCTAACTTCTTGAGCTCATCCATGTCCTTCAAAGTGGCGCTACCCATGCACTCCACGTCCAATCAAGTACAATCACACTTATCATCAATATCGATGCTGCATCTCTCAGAATGCCTTCTTAGGGACTCCTCAAATTGTGGATCAACAACCATGCGCGTTGCCGTTTCTACATATGATGGCAAAACACTTTGCCAGAAAAACAAAATAGTGCATTCAAACTACAACGCATAAACCAAGTTCCTTGAAAAACTTGAAGAGTAGGCACGTGCATTAAAAAAAAAGAGCATCAAATTTTCATGCATCTGATAATATGAAGCAATGACAAGAACATGAAAATATCCAATATCAGATGTCACCACAATATCAAACTGAAGGTGCTTACTAGTCATCAAATGGGTTCATGCTCGCATTCTTATCCACCTCATCATCAAACTGATACGATTGCCTTCTAAACCAAGTTCCTTGAAAAACTTG
Source organism: Dipteris shenzhenensis (assembly GCF_047967505.1). Classification (NCBI taxonomy): domain Eukaryota; kingdom Viridiplantae; phylum Streptophyta; class Polypodiopsida; order Gleicheniales; family Dipteridaceae; genus Dipteris; species Dipteris shenzhenensis. The sequence continues at coordinate 38,534,340 of NC_141622.1, read as the reverse complement.
AAGAGTAGGCGCATGCATTTGAAAAAAAGAACACCAAATTTTTATGCATCTAATAATATGAAGCAAAGATAAGGACATTAAAATATCCAATATCATACGTCACCACAATATCAAACTGAACATTAAAATATCCAATATCCAATATCATACGTCACCACAATATCAAACTGAACATTAAAATATCCAATATCATACGTCACCACAATATCAAACTAAAGGTGCTCACTAGTCAGCAAATGGGTGTGCTCGCATTCTTGTCCACCTCATCATCATGTCTCACACCTCCACTATCTTATCTGACATGTTTCTCTCCATACACCTCCTCCTATGGGCAACCTCACAAGAAAAGCATCCAAAAGGAAATGGTACGTGAGCTCATCTACTGGTTCCATACGAAGGGCTTGGAAGTTATGGCACACTCTCCATAGCATATGTGCATGGGTGCATCCCATGTCTATGCACAAAGAACAACTCCATAGTGGAATACTACAGATTCAAACAAAGAATGTGTCAAATATTCTCTTCACCAACTCACCAAGATCTAAGAGAAGAAAGAACAACCATACCTTAGAGCAAAGCACACCAGACTCCTAGAAGCCATAGAATCCATGGTGAACCACAACAATGCACCGAACCACTTCCATCTCACTAGAGCAGCAACAATGCTCCACCCAACCAATTGACTCTCCTACAAGCAATCCAAACAGACAAAAAATAGTATTAGCTAATCAGTTACAAATTTGCGAGCAGAATTTGAGTGCCCGGTTGCCTCCATCAACAGGCATTAACTCCAATCCTAGAGTACCCTCCTTTCATTACCATTATTGCCTCATCACTAGATATCAAGTTTGAGAAAAATGTGCTCACCCCTCCATGTTCTCCCAAAACCACCACCAGCCTTTCATTTTGAGCACCCTATGCACTATCTCTTACTGCTCTATCTATGCAGCTACTTTGGTCTACTACTACAGATGGATGTCTGTCTACTGGGGTGTGCCAAACTCTGCTGCTACAGTCCTCTAGTCCCCTCAACTAGTTGCTAGTACCTTCACTCCCATGTATGTCGGATCTCCTTGGTTGGCTAGTTGTTGCATGTCATCAGTCCTTTTAGCTGGTCCATGCACACATCTCCAACTGGTCCTTTATTGGGGGTCAATTGTCTCATACTCTGTGTCTATCTATTCTTTGCTCAGCTTCAATCTACATTGTTTTGGTTTGCATGCGACAATCCTTCTACAGCTCTAATCACTCTATCACATATCATTCATACTAGCTTGCATTGTTGCCATGTGTTTTTTCGCATCTCTTTTTGCCATCATGTATGCCGACCACCCATGGTCTAGCTACATTGCATTGATTCCCATAGTTCCTCTTGTGTGATTTAAAGCCTCTTAGCAAGATTGATATTTGCACCAATTCTACCCTTCTTAAGATGGCTCCATGACCACTTATAGTCATCTTCTATGGAAGTATTGACTTATCATCCCTTTAATCTAGCCAACCCTACATGATCTTTTGGAAGAGGATCTAATTTCTTTTGTCATTGTTAATTAGTCCACACTTAGACTTGGCCTCCTTATGGCCCATGACTCTTCCCTCTTAGAGAATGACCTTGCCCCATGACTCTTCCCTCTTAGAGAATGGCCTTGCGCCATAGGGATCAATTCCCAATCTAAATATCTCTTGCTTGGAAGAGTACCAAGAGCCAAAAGGGCATATTTGTAATGAGAGTAATTGCTCCTCTAGATTATCATCTCTTTCCAATTAGGGATTGCTTTAGGGTCGATGATAAAGGTAGGTCCAAAGTCCAACAAAGCCATCCATATAAAGCTAGAATTGATCTTTTTGGTGGAGTAGAAAAGGGTTCAAACCTCTCCACCCCAAGATGTTTTTATTGCATGGAGAAGAATCACTCAATTTTGGCTAGAAATATTTTTGATTGCCTTTATTCCACTATTTTCCCCAACCTTGGCTATGCCTTTTGCTTATGGATGTCTTCTTGGTGTGATGGTTTTGAAGGAACTAGACACTGGAACCTATTCAAGGCTTCATTGCCTTAGGCTTCCAATAGCTAGATGTGGGCCTTCAGATCAACATTTACTGTTCAATTTTGAAGTATTGTGATTGAGAGTCTCTTTGCTTTGCCTTGGTCTTTAGCTATTGCATTCTTTCCCTTGTTCTTCTTCATTTGACTTGCTACTCTTGAGAAGGTTGGTTGTGGTTATGTCGCACCTTGCCAGCGATTGTACGAGGGGTTCGAGCAAGGCCCATCCCCCCACACAGGGGACATAGGGACAACATAGTGACACTCGAGAGGATGGGACATGGAGACAACCCAGGCAGACACAGTAGGCTCAGTGGTAGCAGCCAGAGTCACAGAACCCTTAGAGGGAAGATGGACCAAAGTAGGGAAGGGGTAGAAAGAACCAACAACAGCATGCCAATCATAAGAGACACACACAGACAGTGGCATAGTCATAGGGAGACCAGGTTGGAGACCCCAAAGTAGGTGTATCACGGGACCCAAAGAGAGGGTCGTCGAGACTTCAAAACATTCTTCAAGCCCCATCGGAGGCAAACAATACTTCTAGTAGGAGCAAGCATTTGAAGCTCCCTAAGCATCAGTGCCCACAACCCCTTTGACCCACCATCCGCAACGTTCGAAGGAGGAGCTTCAGAGGCTACATGTGCCATCATTGTAGGCGACCTTCTACTTTGGCAGTGGCAAAATCCTGCACAACCCCCCACCCCCTGAGACCCGCCGACCCCCACTCAGCAGTCCCTCTTTGTGCCCTCCTGATCTCCACCTCTCCCACCTACTCCTCCTATGGTGATTACCCTCACCACACGCCCCCCCCCCCAACTCCTCAGGTAGTAACAACCTTGTCGGGGGCCTCTTGCTCATGCACCCCTATAGATTTTGTAGTGGACCCATCAGTTGTGCTTATGGGAAAGGTTGCTGCGGCAACCTCTCCCCACCAGCAGTAGGTCAGATCTTTGGGTAGATAGGATTTAGCTTCTTCTTCTCATACCACCAAGGAGAGGGGTCCCGAGGTTCAGTCCTCAGGTCTCCACATGCGTGTTGGAAGGCCTCTACCAAGAGAGTTCTGGCGGTTGGGACCTTGGAACTATTTGGAGATTCCGATTCATACCCCATGCCCTTGGAATTGACCATCCTCATCCTGCAACCCCAAAAGGGGACATCAATGCAGTTGGATCCCAGACCCACCCTGATGGATCCTCCAGTTTGCATCTATAGGGGTGGAGAAGTGGACTCCATAGCTTTTTGACACTATGATGGAGCCACCAGGTATACCAGATGACGGATGCATGGCTGGGGCCTCAAGGCATGGACCTTTGGCAGCTCACGCATGGTGCTTCTACATATTTCCAGCTCGGCTTCTCCCCAATGAAGCCTTGCATAGGCTTGGTAGTAGCAATGATCCACTTGCCAGTGGAGGTCATACTCACATAATTCCACTACTATATGCTTCATAAGTGCACCGATATTTTTGGCGTAGATGTTTCCTTCATGTTGTATTGGGCATGGAGGGTAGGGATTGAACTAGTGGCTACCTTGGCTCGTCAACATACAGATACAGATTACTCGCCCTCCAAACCTCCAATGAAGTCACTGAAGTCCAGTTTCCTAAAGCAGGCTCCCACTCATAGTCAAGCCTTGTTCACTGCCAACTCATCTCCATGAGCTTGACGTTGGTGAGCTGGAATGTGCATGGACCGTGCATGTAGCTAGCCGCAATATCTGATTTGAACTTCTAGCAGGCTCTAGTACGTGGACCAATTGACTTCCTTTTTATTTAGGAACACATACTTTCAGCAGCATCAGACATCACATGTCAACACCGTCTCCTTCCTAGGAGGGGCCAAGGTTTGGTCCCCCACAGTCAGCAGGAGTGGAGGGTTATGCATCTCTATATGGCCTTGGAGATTTTTGCATAGGGCAAGCTCATCCTAGGCCACGTAGTGTGGATGGGCCTCTAGGAAGGAGAGACCCAGATTGGTATTGTGAATGTGTACACACCCGCTTGCAGGCAACACCGCCCAGCTTTCTCGCGGTGGCTCATAGATAGTCTCCTAATGGTGGACTCGTGGATTGTTGGAAGTAACTTCAACAACCTAGAGTTTGAGGGTAACCAGGGAGGAGCCTCTTTTGTAGAGATGCCACCTAAGGAGAGGAGTACCTGGGAGCAATGCATCTTTATGATTAGTGGTAGGGATTCGTGGCATGAGCTGGAGTTTACCAGGCTTCTGGATAGAGCCTACAGTTCTCCTTTGGTCAGCGGTGCCATGATGGGCTACTGGAGCGCCTAGATAGATTCTATATAGGAGACTGGTGTTAGCACTTATGTGTTGGGAGTGTAGGGTGACACCTTAGGTGTAGGCCCGGGGCACTTTTTACTCCGACCAGTGGAGGTTTTTTCCCCCGAGCTTGGCAGGCACACTTCCATGTGACCTGCAGGGTGTGCTTAGCAAGCACAACCTTATCCATGTATATGATGTGACTTTAGTCACATCTTCTGAATCAATCATTTGAGCTTTCTGTGCTTGCTCTCTCCTCGTGTGTCTCGTCTCTGCACCAACAATTGGTATCAGAGCGTTGCCTTTGATCGACGCTACGTGAAGCTTCCAGCCGCCATCCCTCGTCACCTTGCTCATGGTGCTGCTCTCTGCTGGGCGACCTGCTGCTATTCGCACAGAAGTGTGTGCGTGGAGCTACCTGGCTATTTTGCTTCAGAACGGGCTGACTACGCTTTTGCCTCAACAAGCAGTCACCCCTGTGAAAGTCGTCGTCTGCTCCTGCTACCGTAGCTGCTGTTGTGCACTGCTGCCTATGCCTGTGCCTCAATAGGCCGTCGCCCTGCCTGTGGTAGCCGACACCTACGTGGAAGCGCCGTTGCCACGTGACTTGTGCCATCTCCACCTGATCTTCCCCGATGACCTTCTCTGCTCTAGCTCGACAACTACGTGTGAAGCCTCTTCTTGTGGAGAGCTCCCTGCACTGTGCCGTTGTGAAGACACGCTGCCTACGCCTGTGCCTTATCTGCTGCATTGCGCCATCGCCTTAGCCTTGTGCCAACGCTTGTGGACACATTGTTGGGAGGCTGCCGCTCTTGTGCGACGTGAAGCTAGGCGACTACTGCCTTTGCACAGGACGGGCTACCTATGCCTGTGCCTTAACTGGCCGTAGCTCTATCGTGGAAACGTGGAGCCTGTGACCTGCGCTCTTGCTGGCGACCACCCCTACCATCTTGTCGTGGATGCTATGCGATAGGCGATTCGTGTCCATCCGCTCCTGCTGTTCAAGCTCATTCGCCTGTGAAGCTATCGAAAGCTGGTTGTTGCAGGTCGGAGAGTGGAACTTACCTCTCATTTTTGTGGCTTTTTGGTACGTTCTGGTGGTTTTGGCCCGTGTGCCTCGGGGTATTTCTCTTTATTTTCAGGTACATAGTCATTCAGGGCAGAATCAGAGAAGTCTGAACAGAAGGTACATGCCTTATTGGTCTTGAGATATTTGCCTTGGGATTTGTGCATTTTGAAAAATTATGTGCAATTGCATCCAAACGGGTGCCCAGGTGGCTGATTGAAACATTACGGGACAGCAGGTTACATACTCCTTTACCTGCGAGGACTCATGCAAAATCTCATCATGCATCTGGGTTGTTTACTGATTATGCCTTTCAGAGCACATGCAGTGATGAAGAACCTCTGACATTTGAGGATGCTGCAGAGGACAGTAATTGGATGGCAGCCATGCATTCAGAATATGATTCCATCATGCAAAATGAAACATGGCACTTAACTGAATTGCCTCTAGGCAAAAAGGCCATTGGTACTAAGTGGGTCTACAAGATTAAGCGGAAGGCTGATGGTTCAGTAGACTGTTTCAAAGCAAGACTCGTTGCGAAAGGGTATGCTCAGCAAAAGGGTATTGATTTTGATGAAACCTTTGCCCCTACCTCTCGCATGACCACTATCAGATGCATGATCGCCATGGCAGCCCATCATGGATGGCAAGTACATCAGTTGGACATCAAAACAGCGTTCCTACATGGAGACTTGCATGAGGAGGTTTATGTTACACAGCCTCGTGGATTTGTGCAGGATGGACAGGAACACTTGGTGTGCAGGCTTCGCAAAGCTCTGTATGGCCTTAAGCAGGCACCTAGAGCTTGGTATGAAAAGATACACACATATTTGGTTGCCCAGGGATTCAGCAACAGTCCAACTGAGAGTACCCTCTATGTTAAAAGGACTCGGGATGTTTTTTTTGTCATTGTTTTATATGTTGATGACATGCTGCTCACAGGCCCCAATGAGCAAAATATTGCAGCCTTCAAGGCTGAATTACAATCCTCATTTGAGATGAGTGATCTAGGCCCTTTGCATTTTTATTTGGGCATTCAGTTTATACAGCGGGATGATGGTATTGTTCTGATACAAACTAAGTACATCCAGAAGTTGCTTCAACAGTTCTCTTTCTAAGATTGCAAGCCAGTTGCAACTCCTATGGAGACTAGAATGAAATTCAGCATTGAAGATTCTAGGGATGCTTTTGATCAGACATTGTACCAGCAGGCTGTGGGCTGTTTGATTTATTTATGCAATACATGACCAGATATTCAGTTTGGGGTCTCCTTATTGAGCAGATTCATGCATTGCCCAGGAACCAAGCATTGGTAGGCTATTAAGCGGGTGTTTCGCTATTTGCACGGTACTATGCACCTTGGTTTATTCTTTCCCAAGGGAGCTGATCCATAGCTGCATGCTTTCTGTGACTCCGATTGGGCAGGATGCTTTGACACAAGAGTGTCCACTTCAGGTTTTTGCTTCTACTTTGGGCAGTCATGCATCTCTTGGTTGAGTAAGAAGCAACCCTCCGTGGCCACTTCCAGTTGTGAAGCTAAGTACAGGGCAGCTTTCACAACCACCGTTGAGTGTGTTTGGCTCAGGCAATTATTTGCTGATTTGGGTATGAGACAGGAGTCTGCTACCTCTATTTTTACAGATAGTCAGAGTGCTTTGGCAGTTGCGAAGAATCCCGTCTTCCATTCTCGCACAAAGCATATTGAGGTTCATTATCATTATGTCAGAGAGAGATTGTCTGCCTCAGAAATCAGCATGATCTATGTGCCTACACATGACAATGTGGCATATATATTCACCAAAGCATTGTCTCGTGAGAAGTTCGAAGGCTTTCACAAGCTTCTGAACTTACTTCTTTTTGGTGATTGATATCACAATTGCCTTGTACACTGTCACCACTTCACTCCAGGGGGGTTTGTTAGCACCTATGTGTTGGGAGTGTAGAGTGACACCTTAGGTGTAGGCCCGGGGCACTTTTTACTCCGACTAGTGGAGGTTTTTTCCCCCGAGCTTGGCAAGCACACTTCCATGTGACCTGCAGGGTGTGCTTAGCAAGCACAACCTTATCCATGTATATGATGTGACTTTAGTCACATCTTCTGAATCAATCATTTGAGCTTTTTATGCTTGCTCTCTCCTCGTGTGTCTCGTCTCTGTACCAACAACTGGGCTCTATTCCAAGGCAGCTTTAGCAGCATTCTAGCAGGTACCACGATGTCAGACGACTCTCTGGCAGTCCATCATTTGGAGGAGTTTCGTTGCGGACTCGCTCAAAAGGGGTTCTAGATACCATATGATCTTCTATAGGAGGTGGAGGTGCAACATGTGATAGTAGAGCTCTAGAGACAGCCTGAGGGAAGACCCTGCGAGGGGCAGGTAGCATGGGTAGCTGAGAGGATTCAGTGGAGCAACCAAGAGCTATAGTGCCAAGCTTTAGACAGAGAGTGGCTTTGCAGGAGCGGGAGCGAGCACTTCGTCATGACCAAGCGTCCAATGAGAGACTCAAGGCGTAGGATTTGGGGTCACAATGGCTCAGGGACCGCTTGGAGTGTGCACGACTAGAGCTATCAGATTTGGAGCTCTGTAGAGTAGAGTTCTCCTATCACTCTTCTCGGGCTAGACGGGTCTAATAGGGCGGTAGGATGACCAGATAGTTTTTTAGACCACAGGACCTCGGTCTGTGGGATTCAACTTCAGTGACTTGGGGACTCGCAGGGAAATATGCATACAGATCCTCCCTCAGGAGATCCTCAAGATGATCATGGCCTTCTATCACCAGCTCTTTCAGTTGGAAGAGGCCTCGCCCGCCACTCTTTTGGTTAGAGAGGCGGTATGGGAGCAGGTTCCCTTAGTTGTTTCACAGAGCCTTAACATGTGCTTGGAGGTGCCCTTCACTGATGAGGAGCTGTGGGAGGCCTTACAGGCTATTCCAGCCCAGAAATGCCCAGGAGAGGACGGCCTATAACCCCGAACTTTTTTTTATGCTTCTTGGTGTATATCTCCACCTCACTCAGGTTAGTCTACCAAGAGATTTTTGACTCCAGATTCCTTCCACCTTCCTTGAGCTGAGGCTGGATCTGCCTGATTCTGAAGGGGGGTGATAGGTATGACATTCATCAGTGGAGGTCGATCACCCTTCTTGACATGGCATACAAGATCTTGGCCAAGGTCTTGAGTCTGCGTCTGAGACCCCATTTTCATGAGATGCAGCCCGGTTTTGTCCAGGAGCATAGCATACTGGATAATATCTTCACTTTCTAGGAGGGAGTGGACTGGGTCCAGGATGGAGTCTAGACCTCTAGCTATTCTTCTTCTTAATTTCGAGAAGGCATATGACAAGGTGGAGTGGTCCTTTTTGGAGAATACTATGCAGAGACTCGGCTTCTTAGAGAGATGGATCATAGGGATTTCAACTTTGTATGCGGGCAACTCTAGCTAGGTGATTATTGAGGGCCATAGTGGAGAGGCTTTTCCTCATGCACGTTCAGTGCAGTGAGGTTGTCCTTTGGTCCCCTATCTATTTCTCTTTGTAGTAGAGCTCCTAGGGTACTTTCTGCACTCTCAGGCACTTGGCCTTTTGGGGATGAGGCTTCCGATCCAACAGGAGGAGGAGCTCCTAGACTCTAAGTTTACAAATGACACGACCCTCTATGTGGACGGCTCAGCATCCAGTCTAGCAAGGCTCAGAGGAGCCCTGTCCATTTATAGTGATGCTTCCGGAGCTCCCATAAATTGGACCAAATCTGTTGGTTTCTTCATGGGTCTAGAGGAGATCTAGGAGGTTCAAGATTGGGGAGCTGATTTTGGCTTTCAGTGGATCTCGAGAGGGGAGACAATGAAGTACCTATGTTGCTAGGTTGTCATAGACATCTCGGTAGAGTAGCAGCTCAACCTAGTCCTGGAGAGTGTTCGGCATGAGCTATTGTATTGGAGCTCCGCCAAACTCTCGCTTGCAAGTCGGGAACACTCCACGCATCAGAGGTAATTGGCGATAGTCCTATAGGTGGATCTTCTCCGAGGCTCCTTTGATAGGGAAGGGTTATGGACGGAGTTCTAGAGACGATTCCCCATTGCCTGTAGGGTTGCCTGATTGCATAATGGGTTTGATTGGCATCCCTTAGGATTGTGGCTAGCACGCAGAGGATGAGTAGGAACTTCACTTGCGGGATGGCAGCTTGTTGGCTCACGTAGGGAGGACATGCCTTCGCGACGATTGACCCTTGCCACCGACATATAGAATACATGGACAACAGATCTTTTGGATGGAGGTTCATGATGTGCTTCAGCCATCCCGCGCACGACCACCACCTATACCGAAAGACAGTGTATTGGAGACATCATCCATCATTATTGCTTGGAACATCTGAGTCTGTTGGTGCAGTCGGGTGATGGGAGGCCAAGTTTCTTTAATAGCTACCCTAGTAGCCATCCGATAGGATATCCTCTTCACTTTACGCGCCATTTGGAAGCACGCTATTCTAGGTTTGAGAGCGACTGCGGAAAGGTGGGAGTGCCTGCTAGACATGGCTAGCAGGAATCTTCTACACCCTTTCTGCGAGGTTATTCGCTGGATGTATAGACCACCATCTTGGTTGCTATCTCCTGTTTCGTAATCTCTCTAGGTGGTGAGCCAAGAGATATGAAAATAGGTGGCTTTCTTATACCTAGCGACCGGGTTTTTTTCTTTTGTACTTTCATCGACAGCTTCTTTCGGAAGCTGTTTGTATTTCAAGCATTAATAGAATTTACCTTTTTCTGGGGAAAAGAAAACCGAAAGCTTAGGCTTCTATGTTCTCTTTCACCTCTTGGCTCACTCATGTATTATGTTGGCCATAACCCACATCCTCTCTATTTTGCCTATCACACTCCTTTCTACCAAAGCCTTTTAGTGACAAAGTCTATAGAGATGTCTACTTCAACACATTTAAAATCCTTTTCAAAATCAATTTGACTTACCTTGTTGGAGAGGCTCCTAGTGCCCCAGTGTCACGTTGCCAGATCCCCTAGCCGCTTGTTCCCACCCATGACATGCTTTGCTTTCTTTCGCACTATCAAGCATTTGGTTCTAAAGCTTGAAATGCCTCAATGCATGTTAAACAAAGCTTCATTTGTAGCTCCGCGAATACCCTCAAGTCAATGTCTTGGGGCTTGATGGTGGCGAGGTGCATCTCACATCTTCACTTTGCATCTTAGCATTAACTTGCTAGAGACCCAAGGAACATACCATCAACACTAGGATCACCCCATCCAATGTATTAAAGATCACTATTTGGTACAGGAGGACTCCGCCCCTAGACCCAAGGAACATACCATCAAGACTAGGATCACCCCATCCAACCTATTAAAGATCACTACTTGACAGAGGAGGACTGCCCCCCTTGCTTGATTATTAACCTTTATAAAATGAGATGCATATCACATAGGCTCACCAAATTTGCACTTCGACCACAATAAAGGCCCATTAGATGCCCACCTCCAATGTAAGTCAAGGATTCCCTTCGATGAGCCATTGATTAAGAGGACTTAGATAGAACATTTTGTTGGAATTTGGGAGTGGATGCAAGAAAATTATTCTAAAAGTTGCTGCCTACGAAAGACAAAAAAACATCAATAGAACATAGGAGAGAGAGAGAGAGAGAGAGAGAGAGAGAGATGTGTCTCTTCTACAACTTGTTGTTTTTGTGTGTGTGTGTGTGAGAGGGAGAAAGAGAGATAAGGTCCGACGAATTCCAGTAACCATGTGCAACACTTTTGAAAACTCTCATATCCAAGCATGCATTTTTTTCTTAAATTGTTTGGCTTGTAGAAATTGTCAAATTGATCCCTATCCTCTTCTCAACGTAAACCAGGGCCTTAGCGCATGAATGCATGCACATGAATACGATGAGAGGTAAGGATGGTAATGTGATGCTATATAGAATGCTATAGGTGGAGGCCTTCTCTCATTTGTGACGGCCGCTGAGGTTGCCCTAGCTGTCATCAATCGCGAAGCGGTCTTTTCATGGATGGAACGGACTTGTTGACAAGCTGTTCTCAAGATGGAAAGAGCGTCCTGCCGGCCTTTCTCATTATAGCAGGGAGCTTGACGTGTCAAGAAACTACTTAGGGTGGTTTCAGACGATGAAGGGATTGGATTGCTAGGCTGTATGCTTGGGGGACCCGGGTTCGATACTAGGACACTTTTTTTATGAAAGTGTAACTGGTGTCAGACGCACTCTCAAGACGCCCCCGACTTTTGTTATTTGCCCAGGTGTGAGTCATCTACGTGTGAAGCTCGGTTCGGCGGGTGTCCGTCCATCTGCGGCGGGCGGCCGAGTGGGAAGAGTGCCTAAGTTTCACTAAGACACGTCGTTAAGGCCTTAAAGGCTGGAGATTTCTGGGACTTTGAAGGTTGAGCAGATCACAAATCACCAGCTATGGCTGCTCCAAATGCCAACCCCAACGTCAACCCTGCAGATACCGCCTGGGTTGGGAAGAAGCCCCTTCGTCGCTTGGGCGGCATGGCAGATGCGCTTGCTATCGCTGCCGATCTCGGCTTCTCTGTTCCTCAGGTACCTCATTTTAAGTCCACATTTTCAGATCCTCACAACAAAATTGTAGTAATCCTAGTCAATGGTTTGGTTTTGGTCTTCCTGGCTACCATAGTGCATTGTCATTTCTTCTCATACAAGCTTCAGACAGATCGAGCTTTTGAATCGCTGTCATGCACATTCCTTTCTTGTGGAGTTCAGGAAGATGCAATGCAAAATGCCGTGCCTGCTCCAGGAACATCGGACAAAACAGATTCTTTGGTGCGCGTACTTAGAGAGCTTACCTCCGTGCAGCGGAACCTTGCTAATCTGCAAGTAGAGCTCCAGGGCCGGCAGGTGAGACCGAGAATTAACCTTCCAGATAACTGCCTGTTTTGCAGATATGCATTTGATTATACTATCTGCAGTATCGCTTTATCTCCTAGTTAGCTCTTTCTTCTGTGTGTGTGTGAGAGAGAGAGAGAGAGAGAGAGAGAGAGAGAGAGAGAGAGAGAGAGAGAGAGAGAGAGAGATTTTTTCTTATTGTCCGTATGTCCTACGTTGGTCTATGTGACCATAAACATACATGGTTTCCACCAAAAGCCGTGTGTCACAGCAGGTGACATGAATACAAAACTAAAGACCATCTCCCCCTAATATTTACAATTAGAGAAAGGACAAAGCTAAAGGCAGGCCCCCAATCATGGACCTCGTGGTAGTAGAAATAACCATAACAGAGGGTACACGCAGTGGAATATAGATAGAAAAGCCTAACTCACATAGGTGGTGTTAATGGTGGAATCAAGAACTTCTTTACTTTGTGTGCTCAACATACATGTGCAAGCCAGTAAATAGACAATGCTCCAAGAGAGATATAGAACCAACAAAAGATATATTTCCGTCCAATGGACACAATAGAAAATGGGTCGAGAGTCCCACCAGAGGCAGTCCTCTGTCCTTAGCAAAATATGTTGTCCTGCAACCTCGGTGGCATTTCTAGATCCCTAAGCCTTCGTGCTCCCATAGAGCTCAAGTTGGCTTTGTCACCATGCCTTGATCCCTGTACCTTGCTGCCTCAAAAGACAGCCAAGGGTGAAGCCCTTGAGCAATGTCTGCAGCTCTCAGCTCCCATTGGAGGGGAGGGCTCGCAGGAGCTTTCAGGATACTAAAACTTGCATTTCGGTAGCAGCACTGATAATCCAGAGATGGTAGGATTTCACCAAAGGAAGAGGTCGGAGCTGAAGAGTGATCCAGTGTGTGCCCGATCTTGAACCTCGGGAGAGAGGAGTCTATCCCCGCCTCCATGAATGTAGAAGAATTCGAAACAACAGTCATCAAGACACATCTGAAGAGAAAGGGTCCCGCCTAGGGAGAACTTGTAGATCCTGGAAGTTGATGCCGATGGAGATCTGGTAGAGGTGAAGGATCATGACCTCCTTGTTCGAAGGAATGGGGAGTGTCAAGCCTGAAACCGAAAAGGGAGGGAGGGATGGGTGTAGAAGATGGAGGTAAGAAAGGGAGGTAGGGATGGAGAAGATGGAGTTCTGAAAGGGAGGGAGGGATGGAGTTCTCTCCCTTAGTGCGCAGCGGAATGAAGAGGAAACTGATATGTTCATAGGAGTGATGCTCCCCGTACCTATGGCCTCCTTGAAGAAGCAGGATCTTTAGATCACCAGAGATCTGGGGTCTTTAGATCACCATGGCTCTGATACCATATAGAGAAACGATAGGGTTTGCAGTGGAGCGATCAAAAATAGACAACACTTCGACACAACTGAAGAACGGAACTCAGAAAACATAGTGCCTGTAGGTAATATGAAAAACTGAATACAAGAACCTCAAGCCGTCGTGTCTCAAGGACCGTGGCTGAGGTGAATCAGAAAGATGATTCCATGTAGAGAAACAATAGAAAAGATAGCAGCAGAGGGAGCGAAACGCAGTCCTCCGTGTAGCTCGATGATGACGAAGATGAAGAAGGGCTGGAGCTGCCCTAGGAAATGGCTGAAAACCAGCTTGCTCTGAGGAAGGAACCTTCAGGCTATGTGGAATAGCAACATGATGAAAAAGGAGCAGATCTGGAGCAGAGGGGACAGATCTGGAAGTAGAAGGGGCAGATCTGGAGCAGAAGGGGCAGATCTGGAGCAGCGGGACAGATCTGGAGCAGAGGAGCAGATCTGGAGCAGAGGGGGCAGATCTGGAGCAGAAGGGGCAGATCTGGAGCAGGAGGGGCTGCAGCAAAGGATGGAGGAGGTGAGGAGCAGCTGCAGGTCCTGTCCTGTCAGTGAGTGTGGGGGGCTAGTGCCTTTATAGGCCTGACCTAGCTGGTCGGCCAGCTGGTCGGTGGGCCTGCCAGCTGGTCGGCCAGCTGGTCGGCCAGACCCTTGCTGGCTGACCTTTTGGCTGGCCTGCAAACTGGTATGTTTGCCCCAGTAATTGGGGATTGCTAGTTGCTTAACACATCCTTCATAGATCTCCTAGGGGGCGAGGGTTCATTACTGGGTGATCTCCTCATATAGATGTTATATGCTGATGATATAGTCCTTATATCCTTCAGCGGAGAGGCTACAGAGAGATCTGGAGGCCTTAGAGGTGTTCTGCAGAGAGAGAGAGAGCTGACGGTCAACCTTGGGAAAACCAATGTTATGGTCAACACCTCACGAGCAATGCTTTGTCAACTTAGTTTCACTTATCGTGGCGAGCAAGTGGAGATAGTGCAGTCGTACACATATTTGGGAGTAGTCTTCACAGGACCCATCTTCACGATGACCCATGCAGCCTAGGCACGGCTCACACGAGGGCATAGTGCTCTGGCTAGACGAAAGCGGCAGTGCTTCCAGGCGCACTTCCAGGATCCACCGGCGAAGGGCTGGCTTTTTGACACACTGATGCGACCAACTGCCATGTATGCATGGGGATGCGATCTCTCGAGGAGGGGGACCGACAGAGACGAGGGGTCACTCTAGACATAGCCCAGAGAGTTCAAAGAACGAGGAGACCGCGTCTCCCACGGCAGCGCGAGATAGCTCAATAGACACAAATACGAGATATCTTCGTAGCTCACTAGAGAGCCATCACTGTTCAAGGCTTCAGTTTTTGACTCTGTTTCTGAGTCTCAGCTTCGAGACTGACTTGTTTTTCAATTTGTACTTGATACTGAATAGATAGATCTGGTCCACTATGCAGTTGCAGTTGACTATTTCTATTCATGATTATGATTTTGTTAGCATAGATTAGTACTCAGCGAGGGCCCTAGCGCACCCTTTGCTTCAGCCCACTGAGGCTTGTATGGGTTCGCTTTTTTGTGTACTTTGTCCCATAGGCCCACGAGGCCTCCCATGGACATTAATACATCTCTCTCTCTCTCTCTCTCTCTCTCTCTGTGCTCAGCTCAGCCCCCGTCGTACAGCCGTCGTTCATCATGTTGTTCAACCCGTACATCTGTTGCTCAGCTCAGCCCGTTCAGCTGTCGTTCCTCGTTCACGTTCAAGCAGGTCGTCGTCAAGCTCGAGGAGGAAGCTGCCAGCAATAGTTCGTTGTCGATGCCGTCACTGAGCACAGAGACCTTAAACGCCGCCGCCTCTCTAGGTCATCATTGAGGAGATCATCACAGAAACAGCCCACCATCTAGGAGGTCTCACGTTGCACGCTGCACAAACCCTAGCAGCCGCCGTCTCTAGGTCTCCACTGGTGCTCCTACTTCTCACCTACCTCTCAGCTCGCACCTAGCCTCTCCTCCTAGCAGCGAACTAACCATGAACTAGGCTGAGACCCTTGGCCCAGTTCGGGGGTTAGTTAGCTTGAGGTCCTGCAGATATGGCCATTATGGAGTGGCCTAGCCTCTCCTTGAAATCCAAATCCCCCCCCCCCCAATCGACTCCAACTAATTGAGTCAGTACTCCATAGTTGCAGCTAAGACGCCTTCCCCGTATGCACATACATACTATAAAGGAGGTTTAAATCTGCCTATCATTGGCCACCATGAGCAGATCTTTTACTTACAGCAAGAGGTTCGTGACTTAAAGATACAATTGGTAGGTGTGACAGCTAAACTTCAGTTTTTCAACGGGCCTGGCAAGTAGGCAATCATAGATGAAGTTATGAAGGCATGTAAGGCTTCCCTACCCACTCCTCAACTAGTCTCCACAGTTAATGACTTAATTCACTCTGAAGCTCAAACAATCAAGAAGGAGGTAAGTGTGGAAGTTGAGAAAAAGGCAAGTAAAACTAACAAGAGATTAAGGAGCATGAAGCCAGATGTGCAAACTCGTTGAAGATTCAGATAGGAGGACTTCTTGAAAAGTGGTACAAAGATGAGGACTCTTTTAGTGAAACTTTAGCACAGGTCAAAGCAGCCATGCCCAACATTGAATGGAAGGATGATGATGAAGAAGATGATGATGAGACAGCAACTAATATCAAACACTCCAAGGGACATGCTATCATCACTTTCAAGTCACGTACTGCGAACCCAAGATTCTTTAACAATCACATAAGCTGAAAGGGACAAAGGTATGGATAGCTGAGGAGCTCACACGAGCTCAACTGAAGAACAAAGTGACTGAATTAGCCAAGGTTAGAGCTGCAAGGAAGGATGGAAAATGGGCAATATATTGTGAAGGCATGGCAATTAATTCAAATCCAAACCAAAAGACTCTCAGTCTTAATGATGTATGGCTGATTATATGTTTTTATGATTCATTAGATGTAGCTACTCTAAATAAATAGAGATGCTTTTGCACTCTATGGGAGCTGCCATGTGCCGTCCCTAAATTGATGTATTAGTTGGTTCTATGCTGTCCCATAGACCTGTTGGTCTTCGGTGGACATTAATAGACTTTCTTTCTTTCTTTTCGAAGACCCAATCTCTCTCTATCTTTCTCTTCCTCTCACCCTTTTCTCTCTCTTCCTCTCCCTCTACCCCTCTCTCTCTCTCTTTCTCTCTCTCTTCCTTCCTCTCCCCCTTTTCTACCATCTTTGGCCCTTCACAAATCTGCCCCCTTCTCCTTCATTGCATTGGTATCAGAGCTCCTTCGTAGGGCCTTGTGCCTTCTTTCCGTGTGCCCTCTTCTCATTCTCAGTGTTCTCTACTGGACTCCATACAAGCAGAAGTAGTTCAACGTCAAGCAAGGACAACGTAGACCAGATGAACCATCAGGATTGCGGGCCATTTGTGACCCATAACTGCACTCGTCGTCGCTCGTACGGGATTGCCCTTAGAATTTACTGATGTGTTTGTTGATATGCCTTCACAGTTGTCCCCAAGGAGAGATGTTGATCATGCCGTAGTCTTGGAGCCGGGTAGCAAGCCAATTAATAAGGCCCTGTACTATCTTTCTAAGGTAGAACGGGGAGAAGTGGCAACACAGGTGCGAGAATTGCTAGAGAAGAATTTTCTCTATCCTAGCACTTCTCCTTTTGCATACCCAGTACTCCTGGTAAAGAAAAAAGATGGCTCATACCGCATGTGTGTTGACTATAGAGACTTGAATAAGGCCACTTCCATTCACACGCTTCCTCTTCTCCCTTTCCATTCTCCTTACCCCCTTACATTCTCTCATCCCCCAACGCCTTTCTCACACCCCTTCCTTCCTGTTCCACTACCATTCTCTCCACCACTCTCTCGAAACCCCTCTCCATTCTCGTGTTCTTTCTCTCTCATGCAACTTCTCTCTACCCCCTCTCATTCTCCCTACCCTCTCTCTCTCTCTCTCTCTCTCTCTCTCTCTCTCTCCTTACTCTCTAACCCCCCCTCTCTCTAATGCCAGTCACGCTCCCTGCTCGACCGTGTTGCTCATCAGCCTCGGAGCCCGTTCTTGTCTCAAACCATCGCTTCTTGGGTGCCATACTGCCCGCCTCCATCTCAAACCCTGTCGCCAATGTTGTGTGCCAGGATGCCATTATGTCGGGTGCATCATCGTAACTCCCACTGACAGTACCACCCGGCTCCTCCTCACCACGTAACTGCAGTTGTATGCATCTCGGGCATTGTAACGTGCCACACACATGCCCCACATCCCTTCTGCCCGTCCACCTTGGAGAGCAGAAAATTTGAGGCCAAGGAATTGAACTATCATGTTTATGATCAGGAAATGTTGGATATCCTACATGCTTTCGAGAAATGGCACCACTACCTGTATGGTGGAAATATTAAATTTAGACGCTCAAGTACTTTCTTATGCAGCGCAATTTGTCCATAAAGCAGAAGAGGTGGTTGACTGCAGTTCAGTCCTATGATTTTGACATTGAGTATAGGAAGGGGAAAGAAAATGTAGTTGCCGATGCCTTGTCTAGAATGTGGGCTTGTAGTTTATCTGCCATTCCACCATATTCATGGGATTCAAGAAGAATATATGCAGAATTCAAAGGCAGCTCCCATATTTTTGGAGTTATAGGAGTCTTTAAGTGAAGGGCATACTGAATTTAAGCTGCATAATGGGCTGTTCTACAGCAAGGACAAAATTTATCTTGTGCTGGACTCCAAGTATAGATTTTTGGTTTTGCACGAAATGCACTCATCTCCTATGGCAGGACATGTGGGTATCTCTAAGACATATGAAAAGATCAAACAGAGCTTCATCTAGGATGGCATGTGGCGGGATGTGGTTAAATATGTCACTGAATACCTGCCTTGCCAACAAAATAAGGTGAACATCCAGCTACCCGCAGGTCTTTTACAGCCATTACCTATTCCAGAAGGCAAATGGACTCACATAGCTATGGATTTCATCACAGAGAGGGGATGGGATAGCATTTATGTGGTGGTGGATAGAATGACAAAACAGGCTCACATCATACCCACTAAGACCCGGTATTCAGCATCACAGGTTGCTTGGCAATTTATTGAGCATGTTTTTAAGCATCATGGCTTCCCTCAGGAAATTGTCAGTGACAGAGATGCAATATTTATGGGTCACTTTTGGCAGGAGTTATTCACAGCAGTGTGTACTCTCCTCACACTGAGCACTGCTTACCACCCTGGTCGGGATGGACAGTCAGAAAGGGTGAACAAATGGATGGAGGAATACTTGAGGCACTTTTGTGAGCCCTTTTGAAGCAATGCATGGATGCAAAGTTGGGATGCCGCCTTTTATTTCGGACATGGCTGTAAAAAATCAGCAAGCAAGAAGTGACTTGGAAAGAATGGATGCCCTTCTGCCATTGGCTAAGAAGAATATGCAGGATGCCCAAGCCAAGCAGAAGAAGTATGCGGATGAACGCAGGAGGTATTTGTCTTTTGAAGAAGGAGATTATGTGCATTTACGCCTCCATAAGAATGGGTATGTCTTGCTGAAAGGTAACACCAACATGAAGCTTGCTTATAGATATTATGGTCCCTACAAGATCATCTGCAAAGTTGGAGAGGTGGCATATGAGTTGGAGCTTCCCAGTACCTCCAAGATTCATAATGTTTTCCATGTGTCCTTGCTGAAGCTGCATGTAGGCCAGCATGTCCAAGTTCTTTCTGAGCTACAACCTATGGATGAGTAGGGTAACATCCTCTATGTCTCGGAGCGCATCATGGGTTTCAGAGACCATGTACTCTAAAACAAGATCTACATAGAGTATCTCATCAAGTGGCAGGGACTCCCTGAGGATGAGAATTCATGGCGGCCAGAAAGCATTGTTCAGGACCACCCCTATCTCCTACCGGGTTAATTAATAGTTGCTGTTTGCTGCACTTTTTGTGACAGCCAGGATGTGAAATTTTGAGGTCAAAATTCTATGGGAAGGGATGGCTGTAATGAAGGGAGAAAAAGGGCCAATTTAGAGGCCCTTTAGAGGCCTTTAAGGTGGAAAATGTCAAGGGACTATATAAGTCCCCATCCACCCCTTATTGTACACTTTTTGATGTGACATCTAATCCTATCTACTCCCACCTCCTTCCTACAGGCTGCCTACACTCTCTTCCCCAATCTCTTTCTATCTTTCTCTTCCTCTCACGCTTTTCTCTCTCTCTCTCTCTCTCTCTCTCTCTCTCTCTCTCTCTCTCTCTTTCTCACAGTTTATGTGTTTTCTAGTATTTCAGTTTATGTATTTTCTAGTACTCAGCGAGGGCCCTAGCGAGCCCTTCGCTCCAGCCCACAGTGGCTTGTATGAGTTTACTTTGTTTCTGCACTTTTGTCCCATAGGCCCACGAGGCCTCCCGGGACGTTAATATATCTTTCTTTCTCTCTTCCTTCCTCTCCCCTACCCTCTCCCCCTTTTCTGCCATCTTTGGCCCTTCACCAAATCTGCCCCCTTCTCCTTCATTGCAGGTCTCTCTCCTCTTCAACTTGCCTTGGAAGGCTTGAGTTGAATGAGGAAAGGAGTCATGATGTGCCCCTGCTATGACGATTGGGGAGGAGGCTACTTGGCTAACCATGTAGGCCATTTCTTCCCTTCCATCTGGTGGACCATTGTTGGAAGTGATATGCAATAAAAT
Organism: Dipteris shenzhenensis; assembly: GCF_047967505.1. NCBI lineage: Eukaryota > Viridiplantae > Streptophyta > Polypodiopsida > Gleicheniales > Dipteridaceae > Dipteris > Dipteris shenzhenensis. The sequence continues at coordinate 38,514,024 of NC_141622.1, read as the reverse complement.
TGGTATAAAATTACCAACCAGGTGTCCATTTTTTAGAGCCATTTAGACCCCTTGTGATTACAATGACAATGCCTCTTTAGTGAACGTTTTATTCCCTAGGAATGGCTATGGAGTTGTATCAAAATCGTCCTGTTCTATGTCATATCCGATGTCCTCATGTGGGGCTTACAAGCACACATTACACCAATTTTGAACATTTTAGTGCCTCAGAGATTGAGAAAGGGACCACACCTTCTGAAGCAGAAGCAGGATGGCTGTCTGCCCAGTCATTGGCTTGAAAAAGCCTTTGTTCTAGTTGTGTTTGCATTAATCAAATTTAAAAAAAAAGTAAAAAAATATTAATTTGTATGGTTGGACATTCTATAGTCTTACAAAGGTATATATAAATCAAATAAGTTGAGAAAAGGAAGAAATAAAGGTTTATGAACGTCTCTGGGAGGTTTGAAAAGCCTATGAGACCAAAACTGAAAGCATCATGCGAAGAGGGTGGGCACACGTGCTCGACTTATGTTGAAGATGTCTAGAGCCCCTGCTTTTGTCCTGGCCTGATCAGTGCAAATGTTTGTAGATTTTGGCCACAACAGCCTTAATAGTGGTTTAATTTGTAGCTCAATGCAGCATGGAATGATAAAATTCTTTAGCTTTATTGGTTTGGTAAAGCTCTCAAATAGCTTGATGTTTGCTTTTCGGGCAGAAGGCCTATGAATATAAATTCTGTGAATTCTGTTGTTTACTCAGGATGATCAGAGTGTTGCACATCTAACTCATGTCAGTGAAATGGAGAAGAAATGCCAGGCTTTATCCAGAACTACAGCAATACTAAGAGATGTAATTCAAAATAAGGTATTGTCCTGTTGAAAGTATACATACACAGTTATCTCATCCATAATATATTCTTTTTCGACATTTGCTGGTTGCATGTGTTTCCTTGGATTTTGAGAGATATTTAATTGGAGACTTGGACGAATTTTTGGACTGGCAAAATAAGCTCCCCTTGCTCATGCACTTGGGGCATTGCCCTAGTTTAATGCCCACATCCCATTGATGATGGAGATGTGGAAGGGTGCCATTTGTTTGCTATGTTGTGTTTTTATAAAGGGCATAAGCCTGGACTTTTCTGAGTTTCTTTTTTGTCATGAAAGTTTAAATTGGTGAGAACAAGTTACAAGCTGGTGGATTGTCTTGAAATTTGAAGTGCCGTAATAAGCACCCGTTTTTTCCATACTTGGACTCATGTTCTTGGACAAAGTCCTGGTTTTAAGCTCAGGTTCAAGTTGACAGTGGAGATGCAGAGGCTGCCTATGATATCTGAGTTGTGTCTTTGAAATGCGGTTAAGCCTACGCTTGTCATGTTATTCTTTTTTGTAGCGAAAGTTTGAAATATTGAGAACAAGTTGTAACTTGTGATTTTGCGTCATAGGCAGCTTCAAGAAAGACATATTGGGAGAGATTAACCTAGGAGAGGTCTTGTGTGCCCCTAACCAAAATATGGAGTGGAAATATAACAACCCTCCAGATCTCACACTGATCCAGAACCTACTTTTTTTTTCCCCAAAGAAAGGAACCTTCTATTAATGCTTGAACGATTTCATACAAGATAGCAGCCCCGAAGGTGCTGAGTATGGAAAAAACCGAAAAAGGCTGAAAGAAAGAACCTGCCAGAGAAACCCAGCTCACTGCCTAGGGGATCTCTAGAACTGGGGCTAACAGCCAAGTGGGGGGACTATACAGCCAGCGAATCCCTCGCGGAGTGAAGATGTAGAAAACACCTGTAGGCCAAGCCTTGCAGAAACGAGCACGCCTCTTGATAGTCGCCTTGGAGCTTGGAGTCCCACGCTCCCAGGTGGACCATAGAGTGTAAATGATATCCTGCTAGATGGCAACTAGGGTAGCCGAGGGTGGAACCGGGTGCTTACCCATCACAAGACTGCAGCGAGCCACCCAAATATTCCAAGCTGTGATGCTGGCTACCACCTCCCAAACACTGTCCTCCCTAGGAGGAGGAGGAGCTAGGCTGTCAGGGGGGATTGCCTCGTGGAGTGCAGTCCTCTGGATGCTCTGACCTTGTATCTGGTAGGTTGGGGAGATCTCATCAATCTGAAATGCGTGTCCTCTCTTGTCAACCAAGCCACCATCCTCCAAGTGTAGTCTCTATGAAGACTACATACATGATCCTGAGGGCTCCCATCCAGATCCTCGTTGCGCTACGACAGCTCCACAGGCAATGCGGGATAGTCTCTAGGACACCATCGGAGCAACAACGGCACTGCCCCTCCACTCGCATCTGCTCCAACCACGGGCTGATGGGCAAGCCTCTGTCGTCGGCTAGCCAGAAGCAGTATGAGATCTTCCTCGGTCGCAAGCTAGATCACAACCGCGTCCAAAACCTGGAGCGCACATCCCGGGGCACTCTCTGGGTCACCCAATGTCTCTCCCTTGAGGGGGTCCACCTCGACGAGTCCATCTGAAGCCTCCTGCCAATCCGTGTGGTGTAGGAAAAGAAGGGCACCTCATCCACCGGCTCAGCTAGGCCGCCCCTGGAGGGCCAGAACCACTCTCCTGGATCCCACTGGACCTCCCTCAGGGGTCTTCCCTTCCACAGCCAAAGGCGCCATCTAGAGGCGTCGTGCTCTAAGATACTGGGAGGGTCAATGTGCCACTCATTCCCCAAACGTCCTACCACTTTGATCATCTGCCAGTGTATCCCATCAAGACTCCCATCCATCTCGGGGTCACTCTCAGTGAGTGGCTGAAGTAGGCCTCCAGGTCCTACACAGAAGAAGCCGGGGGGGGTGTTGCTGTGCTGCATCAACATCCTCAAGGGAACACCAGTACGGGAAAACTGCCCCAACCATATGCTGTCTCTCCAAACGTGAAGTCCTTCCCACCAGGACTCAGGAATGGCCAAGTCAATCTCGCCCATCCGCTGCCTTGCCCCTCACAGATGCGCTAGGGCGTCCAGTCTTGCCTCTGTCTCCATAGGTAGTTTGCTCCAACGGTCAAAGGACCCTGCTGGACCATTGTCCCACTGTGCCCAACCAATGGAATCGGCTGTCCGAGCATACGTCCCTCCTGATCTATGATCTCTGGGTGCCACATAAGGGGCTGGCGCTCAAACTCCTCTCTGCATCTAGGCGGAGCACGGATGAGACCCCCTGCCAGTCTCAGCCATACCCTGTGAAGACTCCTCATCAGGGGGGAGCCCTTCCTCGTAAGGGGGGCCTATGAGAAGATCCATCTATGTGAAGGCTGCCACTGTCCCCAAGTGCGTGGGGTGTTCCTCAGGAGCCCTCGCTGTAAGAGGAGCTTCCAAGGCTTTGCACCTGGGGTGAGGCCACGAACCACCAACTTGCCCAGAAGGACTCTGCTTTGCATCTCCGGATCAATGACACCCAAGCCTCCCAGTGCCTGCAGCATGATCACCGTCTGCCAAGCTACTCGGGCCCCAGTGTTCCTCGTGCCGTCTGAACCTGCCCAAAGGAAGTTCCGTACCAACCGTCGGAGCTGCCCAATGCATCCTCTGTGAAAGCACCAGTAGGAGGCAATATACCAGGCCGTGGCAAGAAGGACCTGGTTTGCCACTAAAGCGCGACCTGCTAGAGAGAGTTTGGCCGAGCTCTAATAGAGAAGCTTGCGCCGAACACTCTCAAGGACCGGGGCAATCTGTTGCTCTGCTGTAATGTCAATACCCACTTGGCATCCGAGGTATCTCGCTGTCTGGCCCCGCGGTATCCATCTGAAGCCAAAGTCACTGCCCCACTCACGGATCTCCTGTGTCTCCTCAAAGCCCGTGAAGAAGCCTATAGATTTCGTCCAGTTGATCTGTGCCCCCGAGGCCTCACAGTAAATAGCCAGGGCGCCTCTGACTCTCTCGAGACTCGCTGTGGTGCCCTCAACATACAAGGCTGTGTCATGTGTAAATTTTGAGTCAAGTAGCTCCTCCTCCTATCTGATTGGGAGTCTCAACCCTGTGAGATCCGCCACCTGTGATCTCAAATAGTAGCCCAAAGCCTCCGCCACAAACAAGAAGAGAAAGGGATCGAGTGGGCAGCCCTGGCGGACCGAGCGAGAGAGAGGAAAGGCCTCGATTATGTGTCCTCCGATAAGCATCTGATTAGAGCTCCCTGCATATAGCGCTGAAACTCCTCTGACCCATCTGTCTGAGAAACCCAATCTCCTCATAGTGCCCTCTAGGAAAGACCAATCCACCCTATCGTAGGCCTTCTCAAAGTCCAAGAGAAGGATGGCCAGTGGGTGTGACTCCTCCCATTGCCTCCCAAAACGTGAAGATGTTGTCCAGGATGCTGCGCTCCTGGACAAACCCATTCTGTGTGTCATGGATGATGTTGGTAAGATGGGGCCGTAACCGCAAACTCAAGACCTTGGCAAGGATCTTGTATGCAGTATCAAGCAAAGTGATCGGCCTCCACTGTCGGATATTCGACCTATCTCCCTCTTTCGGGATCAAATAAATCCACCCCTTGCTCAAGCACTGAGGGAGAAGGCCTGTGTCAAAAATCTCCTGGCAAGCTAAACGTAAAGGGGTGGAGATGATCTCCCAGAAGTTTTGGAAGAAGGTCGGAGTCAAGCCATCCTCCCAGGCACTTTTGGGTCGGGAGAGCCTTGAGGGCTTCCCAGAGCTCCTTATCCGTGAAAGGCTCCTCAAGTCTGCTGCATAAGTCTTGCGAGACTACTGTCAGAACCATAGCAATATGCTACTTCTAGCCAGACACATCCCACTTCGCCAGAGTTGCACGAGAGGAGGGTGAGACATCGCCATATGCACCTTACATCCGGATATCCTGGACCTTTCAGCTCGCGGGGAAGTTCTCCTTGTTGGGGACTTCAACGCCAGGACGAGCACGCGCCAGGCACCACTCCTGGACTTCCGAGACGACTCTATCATGCTACCAGACATGGACCTAGACGGAGCAGGTATGACTAGGATCTCATGGAACCGACACGGGCTTGTTACACCATATGGACACGCGCTCCTTGACCTGGGCAGGATGCACGATCTCATAATCTACAACGGGCTTGACCTATGGCCCTTCTCAGGTGGTTTTACTTGTTTCCCACATGGGGGGGCACGAGTGTAGTAGATTACATCATGGGATCCCCTACCTTCACCTCACGTATCACCGACTTCACCGTAGCACCACTCCCTCCAAGAGCTGATTACACATACCTATTCTTTACTATCGCCACCTCACGCTTAGCCACACCACACACACCACATATGACGCACGGCACCTACCACGACATACACTTTGATCACAACCTCTCCCTTGTCTACTCCGGACGCCTAAATAGACTCCTAACCTACATCGATCAAAATGCCACCCATAGAGGACCGTGCTGCCTTGATTAGTCGCACACTCCACGAGGCTGCCCTCCAAGTCTTTCCCCACACCACACGGTCCACTAGACCACCACCTCTTGGTTCTGTGCCTTGCAACAACTGGTACGATGCAGAGTGCAAGGCTTTTTCGTTGACAACTCTGACTTGACACCAGGTGTCACCTCCCGAACACACGAGACACGGTACGCAAGTATCGACGTCTCGTATGTCGAAAGAAGCAAGCATTTCTTCGTCGAAATGAGGAGCTGTTGAATATCTTGTACAGCAACAACTCGAAGGAATTTTGGCGGAGATTCCTTGAGCATGGGTCTCCATCACCTCTCACCGACACGAGAGTTTGGCACACATATGCATGCCATCTTTATGATGTTCCACACCAGCCTACTCCAGATCTCATACATACACCTCGCCCCACCACTTGCACGTTGTTGACTAGAGGGGGAGTCAAGGACACGACATTGAAACTGCATAATGGCCGAGCTAAGGACCACGAGGGGCTATGCACTGAGTTTATCGCATATGGGATCGAGACGTTAGTCCCGATCCTAGCAAACGTCTCGATCCTAGCAAAGCTATTCAACGACGCTATTTGCCTTGGCTTCCCCCGCACTTGGACACTCAATACCATCACCCCCATCCACAAGGCAGGGAATCCCATGGATGCGAGTAACTACAGGACTATCATGATTGGACATGTGATGTGCAAGATCTATGCAACAGTATTGGATGCGTCGGTCAACTTGTTTGCAGAGATGAGAGGGCTCAGAGTAGAGGGTCAGGCTGGTTTCAGGTGAGACCATGGGACTATGGATCACATACTCACACTCAGGAGTGTCATCATCGACTATGCACCAGCCAGGGCGACGTGACATACGGAGGATTCTGCTCTCGCTCTAGTCTTTTTTCTTTTCATTGTCACACCCAGATGTGTTTGATTATGTATGATCAGACTTAGGACTCAGCACGGGTGATGATGCTCGTTTAGTAGCTCCACCCTTATTGTGATTTGTACTAGGTTTTCTTTTAGTCTCATAGACCCATCGGTCTTCCGAAGACTCTAATAAAATTTCTTTCTCTTTTTCTTTCTACCCATTTCTCCACCTTGTTGAGGAGTGGCAGGTGCAACCACATTCTCTGGCCGTGGCTCATTTCCATTGACATCGTCCCATAAGTGTTTGCCAACTAAGATATTGCGAACCATAAAACTCCATAGGGAGTAGTTGGTACCATCCAACTTATCCTCATGTGTGAGGACTCCAAACACTTCATTGGGATTGTTCTGGGCCATAACTGCCAAAGAAAATGCAGCAAATACCAACAAAAAAATTCCCTTCATGGGAATTAAGGTGTACAACACAAATCCCTTCCGGGATATTGATGCAAACTGGCCACTGCTCAAAAAGCAGCCAATCAATGGCTCAAAATGCAACAGCCCAAAAGCATAAACTGAATTGAATCTCTGCCAAATGTGCCTGTGCAACACCTGCAAAAAATCAAAAAGCTCCAAATACAGGAGAATAGGTGTCCAAAACCAAAGGACAGCTTGCTATCTCGGCCTATCAAAGGCTCAAAAGCATCCAAATAACATGCAAATGCCAAAAAACACTGCAGAGTCTGCAATGTGACTCAACCTGAGTCCAAAATTGTTTGCAAAGTGTCCAAACGCCTCGTACACTGGAAAATTGCATGCCAATCACAAAAGCCCCAATTTCTATAGGGAAATTGCAACCAAAAGAGGGCAAAATTATTGAAAGCCCCAAATTGTGCCAAAATTGCAATTTGCCTACAAAAGCTCCAAATTTTGCAAAATGCCCAAATTTAAAATGCCCCTGTCCCAAAAGCACATGTAACAACACCTGTGAATAAAACCTGCACACGGGCTAGGGAGCTGACAACGTACGAGCAGTGTACGGTCAACGCACATGCAACAAACGATCGGTGTAGGCAACTCTACAGACAAGCATTTGTTGAAGGCGTGATGTGTACGGCTGCAGTACGGCAGAGATTGCTGAGTTGGCTGTACAGTGTACGGACAGAGCTGAATAGGCTTGAGAGAGCTGTACGAAAATTTGCCGTACAGCTGTATGGACAGAAGCAGATGTACGGAGAATGGGCAACAGACCTGTAGGGGACGTACGGCAGCAAGGCCGTACAGTTGTATGGCGCTGCACGGACGGTTGACGGAGTTGTATGGTGAGCTGACAGCAGGTGTACGACGAATTACAGGTATGGAGGCTGTTGGACGAATGGCGAGCTGCAGGTGGGCAGAGCCGTACAACCGTACGACAAATGTGCAGCGTACGGACGGAGCTGAGGTGCAAGGATGGAGCTAGTCCGGGAGCTGGTCTGAGCTGTGATACCAACTGTGAGAGTGTGTGTGTGTGTGTGTGTAAGAGAGCCAGAGAGCTGAAGAGAGCAAGAACACACACTATCGTTGAAGAGATAGAAACAACATACAAGCCTTGGGTTTTGTCAAAGTGGCAAAACCCTATCCTAACCACTAACCACTAACTGTAGTTAGGGATACTAACTGTGGTTAGGGGGAAATCTCTAATGAGGGAAAAGTGCCCCTAACCCACTTATTTACATTGGTCACTGCCATGAATTATGGCGATAATTCCAACAAAATCAAGTATAAATTAGATATTATCTGAAGTAGGGTGAGAGTTGGGACCTGAAAACCGAAGCCCGACACCGTGGTGGCTCATCTGTGAGCGGCAAAAATATATCGGATCTGCGTCTGTTGGGCTGTCTCATGCTGTGGTGGTAGGGGAGGGCATGGTCCTCTCGATCTTTGAACCCGCTGGTCTATGTTCAGATTGACCCCTCGTCTCGGGTGGTCTCCCCTAAGGAAAGCTGTGATAGGCCGGACCTCAATAGAGTGTGCTCTAGTCGCTATCTGTGCTGCAGGTGGTCTTTGCGTCCCTCTCTCAGTGATCTAGGTTGCCCACATATCAGCTAGCTCTTCCTTCTCCACCCCACTGTGTCCTAGAGCTGATTCAAATGCATAAAGTCTATGACATGTCAATGTGCTCTGTCTGCATCTATATACACTAGCTTAAAGCAAAATAGAATACCCACTTTAGAAGGGCATTCAAGGTATCGATGAAAGATATGGGCTAAGTCTATAGGAATAACAATTGGAAATAGTAAGATTTGGTAAGTTGGAAGTATTTGCTTTGGAGCTACTGAGATATGCTAAGTTGGAAGTATTTGTTTAAACGTAGAAAAGAAAACGGTTTTTTGTTTTTTGACTTGATTGTACTTAGCAAAACCTTTTTGAGTTTGCCGTGTTATGATTTTCTACCATTTCTTTTGGAATTTGGCAATTTTGATAGCTGTGCAAAATAAAACTTTTCAATGTGATCAGTGTAAGTAAAGAGTCTTGATATGAATTTGTGTAGGATCGCATTATAGCACGCTTACAGCAGCCATACTCACTAGATTGCATTCCCGTGGAGACACAATATCAGGTATCATTGCCTCTTGATTTGAGATGTAAGGATGATTCTATGAGTTTGATAAGCTATTGTGCTGTTGTTTTGTAAAAATGTAATCGAGGGTATATGCAACTAATCACATGAATGGATGCTTGTTTTTGAAAATTTAAACAGTAAAATGTGCAAAACATTGCTAAAAAATTACAGAAAGATTTCATGATATTAATATGCAAAGCGAAGGATTTATGACACACAAGTCACCCTAGGATTGAGGAATACTACGAAATAAGGTGGCTGCCTTTTAGACTGAAGTGCCCTCCACACACATGCACAGGTAGGAATGACTGCGTGCGCGCACGCGCACGTGCGCACACACACACAGACACTAGATTGCTGCAATGGAAATGCCAACATTCTCTAAAATGAGAATTTTTGACTTCCTTTTGTAAGGCTTGATGCTTAGCTATCTGAGACTTTACAATCTCATCATCCTCTGGCTCCCCTTTCTGATAACCTTTTTTCCGACCCTTTTTTTGAAGAACATGCTGCAATCTGACCTGAAGGTAAAGAAACCATGTAAGAACCCAGCTCCGTATTTTTTAGATTCAGCATATTATACAGAGCTGCATGCTACACACCAACATAAATTCATTCCGTCCATAAGGTGTAGGCCATCTTCACCTAGTTCTAGTGATGCCCTATGGGCCCTGGTATGTGCCTTGTAGGCATAGTTATAGGCACTTAGTTTATTTTGTGCCTTTTATGCCGCATAGGACACTTAGTCCTATGTGACACCTAGGACACTTAGTCCTAGGGTCTAGCTACAAGCACTATGTACTTTCTTTTCATAATACACTAGTTGATGTGATGGCTGCTATCCTTCGGCCCTTGTACCTTGTACTTGCTCTTTCGTTTATCGATCCTACAGTGGTATCAAAGCTTGGTTTGACTTGTCTCTTGCCTCTGGATTTGCACCAGCTCCCCTTAGCCTATCTGGACGTCTGTACACAGGACACCTGTCGTACCTGCGCCGCCGTATAGCGTGCACACAGGAGACCCACCGTACTTGCACGGCCGTATAGCAGTACTACGACGTACATCTCTCTTACAACCGTACTGTGTTCTGTACATCGTATTGTGTTGTACACGTTCCGTACAGTCGTATGCTCTGCTATGTACAGGAGGCTTCATAACTGCTCCGTATTGAAGGTTGCATATCCATTCCGTATTGTGCCGTACACTTTTCGTACAGCATCCGTACGTTGTACTTGTGCCGTACATTGGATTCCGTATTGTGCTCCGTACATAGTACTTGTCCCGTACTTGCATTCTGTACGTTGTACGTACATCGTACATTGGACACTTGTACCGTCGGTACACAGCAGCTCGTACTTGTCTCGGGAGTTCCGTACAAGTTTGGCACGTGTGAAATCATTTGCAGGACATTCTCAAAATTTGGGGCTTTTGAGGGCTTTGGCTCTCCTTATCTTCCTTTTACTGTTTGAAGTCGTATCAAGGTATTTCAATAGTTTGGAAAGCCTACCTCCTGAGGTCTATACGTTGGGACAGTAGCATTTTTGCAGTCACCTTGTGGACAGCAAGTCCTAATTTTGCAGTTGCAAGCCTTGAGGCTACCTTTTGGGATTTGGTCTGCAATTTCTTGGTTGATTGCAATACATTGGGTCAAATTGGAGAACATTGAGTCACTTTTGCAGGACATTGAGTCAGATTTTTATACATTGGGTCACATTTGCAAAAATCTCAGCAAAATTTGGGGCTTTTCTGCATTTGCCCTCTTTTTGGCCTATTTGCCCTCATTAAATTTGGGGCTTTTGCTAGATTTGCTGTTTTTGCAGTGAACATTGCCTGACACAGTCACATTTGGGTCAAATCTGCATTTGCCCTTTGATTTGGGTTGGAAATTTGCAGAATATTTATTTGCAGATATTTGCTGTCATTTTTGGACAGCCAGCTCTTTGCAGTGATAGCCTTGAGGCTTTTGGGTTTTCAGGTCTTTTTCAGGGTATGACATTTGCAATGGCTGGGAACAATCATGATCTATTTGGCATTCTTCGTGAAGATGATAAGTTGGATGGCACCAACTATCCGATGTGGTCTTATCTCATGAAACATATTCTTGTTGCAAGGCATTTTTGAATATTGTTTCTGGGGTTGATCTGAGGCTAGTCAATGATAGTGGTTGCCTCTACTGCTGGTCCCCCTGCAGAGGGTACTCCTCCTGATGCCTTATCTTCTAGCACCTCTACTACTGCTCCCCCAACTCAGGAACAATCAAGATGGGATGCAAGAGATGCAAATGCACATTCCTGTATTGCTTTATCATGCAAGAGAATCATTATTCCACACATCCGGTCTTGCAGGACAGCAAAGGATGCTTGGGACAAATTGGTTTCTCTTTATCAGATTCGCAATGAGGCACGTGTTGCATTTTTAAGAAGACAGTTGCAGGAAGTCAGTATGAATGAAGGTGATTCTATGGATGCATATTTGACAAAGGTGAAGGACCTCATGAAACAACTTGCCAATATTGATGAGGTGGTGCCAAATTCTCAGCTTGTCAGTACCACATTGAATGGATTGCCAGATTCATATCAAGGGTTTGCTACATCCTTCGGTTAGTGGCCATGGGTAATCCAGACCACTACTCTTTTGATTAGCTAGTTACTTTGCTTTTGCAGGAAGAGCAAAGTCGTGCTAATAGACAAGCCATTATTCCTGATCATGCATTTGCTTCACAGCAGACAGGAAGAGGCAAGGCTTCCAAGCCTATGGGCAAGCCTAAATGTGCGCATAGCAGTGGCAATTCCTCCAATGCATCTAAAAATACAGCAGATAAGTCAAAGAAGAAAAGATGCAACTATTGTCGCAAGCCTAGACATGACATTTCAGAATGCAGGAAGCGCATTGCTTCGAAGAAAAAGAAAGCAGGATTGACAGTTAATGCCTCACATGCAATTGAATCCCACAAGCTAGCAGATGCTTCACATGCACATGCTCTCCAAGATGATTGGGCATGGGCTGTCCATTGCTCATTTGAATACTCTAAAGTTGATGCACTCTTTACTGCTAATGATGCTCAGTCTTGGTATTTTGATAGTGGTGCTTCCAAGCACGTCACATCTTGCAGACAGTTGTTTCATTCCTTAGTTGATGCACCTCGTGGGGGAACTGTCACATGCGCTAACAATGCCTCCTATGCTGTAAAAGGAATTGGAGATGTTCAGCTCACATCCATTTCAAGCCATCCTGTCACTTTGACAAATGTTCTCTTTGTGCCTGGAATTGAAGTCAACTTGATTTCAATTTCAGCAATTGCCACTTCAGGTTTCAGAGTGATTTTTGATGGATACAGATGCCTAGTATATGATCTTCGTGATGACAATGCTTAGTCCTCACTGGCACTTTGAAAAAGGGGCTTTATCACCTTGATCATCACTCAGCTGCATTCTCTATTGAAGCATTTGCTATTTCAGATTCACAGCTTGCTGAAACTCATCTTTGGCATGAGAGAATGGGTCATCTCAATTATAGAGCTCTTGCAAAGCTACATTCACAGCAGATGGCAAATGATGTACCTCAAACTCATACAGTTTCCAAACATGTGTGTGAAGGTTGTCTTTTGGGTAAGATGCATCGGTTTCCTTTTCAAAAGAATTGTCCAAAACTCTCACAAAGGAAATTGCAGCTAGTACACAGTGATGTCTGTGGCCCAATGAAGACAACTTCCATTGGAGGGTACAAATATTTCATGACTCTCATTGATGACTTCACAAGATATTGCTGGGTATATCCTTGAAAAGCCAAATCTAAAGTGTTCTTATGCTTTCAGAGGTGGCTGAATATGGTTGAGAATGAATCAGGATGCAAGCTTGTCACCCTCAACACAGATAGGGGGGGAGAGTATATGTCAAAGGAGTTTGATGCATTTTTGTCTTCATGGGGCATTGCTTACTCATGCACTACTCCTTACACTCCTTAGCATAATCCTATTCTTGAAAGGAAAAACAGGTCCACTATGGAGATGGCCAGATGCATGCTTAAGGCCAAGTCCTTGCCCAATAAATTTTGGCTTGATGCAGTGATGTGTGCCAACTATGTGCTGAATAGATCACCTACAAGGGCATTGAAGACTGTTACATCTTATGAAGCATGGAAAGGCAGGAAGCCTTCACTTTCACACATGCGAGTTTTTGGGTCTCTTGCATATGTTCATGTACCATCTCAGCTGAGACATAAGCTTGATGACAAGGCAATCAAATGCATATTTATTGATTACAGCCGGGAGAGCAGAGGGTATAGGTTATACCAACCAAATACTGGGAAGATTATTGTCACTAGAGATGTAATCTTTGCTGAACATTCGGCTTCTCCTCTTGTGGACTGCAAAGCTAAGCCAGAAGTTGACATGTTTGATGCCTTTGACTCTTGGTTACCTCTGCCTTCCTCAGAGGAGGACTTTGACCAGCAACATGAGCCTCTTGTAGGCCCCCCAACAAGCAATGATCAGCCAGTACTCCATGCTGATTTGCAGGTTTCTCTTCCAGCACAAAATGATCCCATTATTCATGATGCAGTGATTGAAGAAAGAGCTGTCAATCGACAGTAAAGGCAAGTTTCCAGATGGCTTCTTGATACATTGAGGGACAGCAAACAAGATCAGCCTTTTGCTGCCCGGACAAGATCAGGGAATAGACAGATGCATGGTCACTTTCTTGAGTTTGCACTCCTTGCTACAGCTTGCAATGAAGAGCCTCTGTGCCATAAAGATGCTTTTGACAGCAAAGAGTGTATGGATACAATGAGAGCTGAGTTACAATCCATTGCCAAAAATGACACATGGGAATTAGTAGATCTCCCTCCCGGCAAGCATGCCATTGGTACGAGGTGGGTCTACAAATTAAAAAGGAAATCTGATGGCAGCATAGATCGACACAAAGCATGTCTTGTTGCAAAAGGGTATGCCCAACAACAAGGCATTGACTTTGAGGAGACATTTGCTTCCACATCCAGGATTACTATCGTTAGACGTGTCATTGCCATTGCAGCCCATCACCATTGGCAAGTGCACCAATTTGACATCAAGACTGCTTTTCTTCATGGGGATCTGCAGGAAGAAGTCTATGTCACACAACCTCCTGGCTTTGAGGTTGTTAATTCTGAAAATAAGGTATGCAGGCTTAGAAAAGCCCTTTATGGTTTGAAGCAGGCACCCAGGGCATGGTATGCCAAAATTCATGCACACTTACTATCCCTTGGTTTTCAGAATAGTCCCACAGAACCCACTCTTTATGTCCGTGGGAGTGGATCTGATTTTTTAGTGCTGATTTTATATGTGGATGATATGCTCATCACGGGCCCAGATAGGTTGATTTGCAGCAGGTTTTTGACATGTGAGACATGGGACGGCTCCACTATTATTTGGGCATTCAGTTTGCTCATGTTGAGGGGGGTATCATGATGTCACAGTCCAAGTATATTGGACAGCTCCTTGATCGTTTTCAGTTTGAGGATTGCAAGCCAATCTCTACTCCAGTGGACCTTGGCTTCAAATTTTCAGCTCATGATGGGAGCCCACCATGTGATATCACTCTTTACTAGCAGGCTGTTGGATGTCTCATTTACTTATGTCACACCAGACCTGACTTACAGTATGCAGTATCTTAGCTCAATATATTCATGCACATGCCCAGTTCACAGCATTGGCAGGCAGTGAAGAGAGTTTTCAGATATCTTAGAGGCACTCAGGATTTAGCTCTCTTCTACGCTGATCAGAGTTCACTTACCATGCATGCTTGCACGGATAGTGACTGGGCAGGTTTTTCCGACACTAGGGTGTCACATACCATCAATTGTTTTTTGCTTGGCAATTCATGTATCTCTTGGCTTAGCAAGAAGCAACCAATAGTTGCCACATCTAGCTGTGAGGCTGAGTACAGGGCAGCCTTCACCGCTACAATAGAGAGTGTCTAGCTTCGACAGTTACTTACAAATCTTGGTATTCGCCAGACATCCTTCACTATGGTCTACACTGACAGCCAAAGTGCTTTGGCCATTGCGCGTAACCTAGTGTTTCATACGCATACCAAGCACATTGAAGTTCACTATCATTATGTTCGAGAGCGGTTGGCAGCAGGAGACATAGAGTTGTCCTATCTTCCCACAGAGGACAACATATCAGATCTGTTTACAAAGGCACTTCCTCGTCCCAAGTTCGAAGTCTTCCGACAGGCTTTACACTTGGTTCCCTTTGTTACATGATCTGACATACCTTGTACATTCATAGGTGGCTATATCTTTTTGGGATGAACATGTGCCACCATGACCAGAAAATATCAGGTATTCTGAGACGTTTCCAGAATACTTCAGCCCATACCATGGAGGGGGGTTTGTAGGCCATCTTCACCTAGTTCTAGTGATGCCCTATGGGCCCTGGTATGTGCCTTGTAGGCATAGTTATAGGCACTTAGTTTATTTTGTGCCTTTTATGCCACATAGGACACTTAGTCCTATGTGACACCTAGGACACTTAGTCCTAGGGTCTAGCTACAAGTACTATGTACTTTCTTTTCATAATACACTAGTTGACGTGACGGCTGCTATCCTTCGACCCTTGTACCTTGTACCTGCTCTTTCGTTTATCGATCCTACATAAGGGTTATGCTAACTACTATCTTTACTAGAAGATACCCCCTTGTACAACTGCCAGTCCCTCAATGAAGAAGGCGTACATATTGGTTCCCACTCAAGGGATATGAAGCTGCTCACAGCTGAGGCTATGCTTGCTGCTCTGGGTCTGGACTCTGAGGCTAACTACAAGGAACTATGCCCCTTTCTCTACTCATGATGGTGTGCATGAAAATCTCTGATGTTTTGTATATGCAACTCTTGCACAGACTCTGCTTTCAGTTTCTGCAATGAACAGGAATAACGTGAACGAGGATTTGATTACAAGCAGGTCTTAGTCAGAAATCACTAGTAATGAAATAGGAGCCCGAGGATGGGGGTTTGCACTGGATCAATTGGTTTTCTCATGGCTTCTCACAGATTCTATGGCTTCAGTGCCGTCCTATATAGCACTGCCACAATTGTGCCCAAATAAAATGCACCAAAACACATGCATATATGCATACTATCATCTGATTGGCTGCCCTAGAGCATGTGTATCAAAGTTATGCTTTAGCGGAAGAGAGTTTGTAGTATTTATCTAATCAACACATTATTTTTTTTCCAATGAAGATACTTCTCTTAAGCATGGAAAAAGCCCCAAGGGAAATACTCATGGCAAAGTACATGATAATACTTCTCATAAGCATGGAAAAAGCCCCAAGGGCAATACTCATGGCTAAGTTCATCATGCATAGCATGAAAAACAAAATACCATTAGTGGGTGAATAACCTAATCATCAAGAAGAGCTAGTAAAGCACCAAGGTTGCGGGCCGAGGCTGAAAATGGTGGACTGTGAGAAAAAGAGGAGCCACTTCACTCTTTGAGAAAGATGGGACTCTTGGCAGAAGCTGCTTGGGAAGACCCTTGCATGGTCTACCAAACGGCCATTAGAGTGTGTACAGTTTCTATCCAAATAGTGGCCAATGTGTGACATTGGGAGCAGTCAAGTGCCTCTATGCATCTACATCTCCATATGTGCCACACTGAAATGCTTGCTAAGACTCCCAGAAAGTATCCACTGAGGCATTTGCAGGTCTATAAGGAGAATGGGGAACATCATCCAGAGAGCATGTCTCAACCAAGTGTCATCGAACCAAGAGAGCCCAAGAGGAGCCAATTAACACATGAAATTAGTAACCACTTATTGAAAGATTTAAAACTCAATAACATCCATAATTCACATAGTTTAAAACATAAAAGAGATAGGAACATAGAAACAATGAGGCTGCTTGGGGTGCAAACAAGGATCATTTCATGTGAAAGCTAAGCATCTCTATTCAATAATGCTGTATTTCCACTACAATAGTATTCAGGGCTTACGACAGAACCAAGAATGAATCTTAGGAGGAAAATATATATGTTGTCAATCCTTTATCATGTAGGAGGAAGTTAGAATGAAAGTACAACAACAATACTTTGCTAGGTGTTTTGGGAAGTCAAAACAATATGTAAAACCATGGCCATTATTGCAGGATGCTAAAACTCATCCAAAGGCTAGGCTGAAGCTGAAGAACTCATGTATCCATATGTAGACTATGTGACACTCACTTCGTACATCAGTCCAGTCAGTATCTCAAATTCACAATCGATATCAACTAGAAAAATACCAATTCTCCATTAAAATCCAAGTAGAACACTCCAGTGGATGCTAGAAGATCCAGAAGTGCCAAGAAGCTGTCCTAACATGAAATTGTGTAGTAGAGGATGCTAGAAGGTTTCCAAAGGGCTGAACACTGACAGATGAGGGTTCCAGATCAACTTGCAATAGCAGTTGGAGGCTTCTGGAACAGAGCAAACAAGTGCGTGGCTTCTAGATTTTGACAGGAAACCTGCTTTTATATGCCAACATGCGTAGAAATTGGGAATAACTTGGTAGAAACTTACAAATACAGGTGCACAAAGAACTTGGAAAGTGGTATAACTGTTAAAACGTCAAGCAACAGGAGTCTGTAGCAAAATTCAGCTTGTTACAGCATGGGCTGTTTGGAACATGTGCCTAGAACATGTACAGGCTGCAGGTGATGAACAGGTACGAGAATTACACCTAGAGGTTGCCATTCAAATTGCAACTCACTAGAGCAGTTCTTGCTACTTGAAACATTTGCATGAGGTGCTTGTATGGAGATTCTTTCACACATTTGTAGTGGGAGGCTGCAAATCTAGTTGCAACTGACCAAGAAATAAATAAATCAGCTAAAAATGAAATGGTATGGAATAAATGTCCGTAAGGGTCCATGGAAAAAGTGAAGGCCTGTTACATTCCCTCTATCTCTATAGCAATTGTCCTCAACTGGAACTATTAAGTGGGGCTACTCAAACAAAGTGTGCCACCATAAAGCTGAATCAAATGAGAATAATCTGAAAGAAATGTCGATGTACCCACTTATCGATAGTGATGCAATTCTGAAATTTCAGAAGATACTTGCGCTTATACCATGCTCCTTGGGTATGCTTATCCCAATGTTATAAGTTTTTTTCTGGTACTATAACTTCATCTTGATCATGACCTCTGGCTGTGCCAGTTGTCGGCGTAGGTCCCTCAGTGTGCTTCAACAAGCTGACATGGCAAGCATATGGATCTTCTAATGTCGAGGTAAACACAAATGAAATGAAACATCATTTATTTTGTGCTCAATCAGAAAAGGACCAAAATATCGTAAAGCAAGCTTAACATAAATGACATGGTCCCTTTAAGAGACCTCAATAAAACACTGCCACCTTCTTTATACTTAGCTTCCCTCCGTCATGTATTAGTGGACGTCCTCTGGTGTTTTGTGACTAAAGAGACCTCAATAAAACACTGCCACCTTCTTTGTACTTAGCTTCCCTCCGTCATGTATTAGTGGACGTCCTCTGGTGTTCTGTGACTAAAGAACATGCTCCCTCACGTAATCATGTGCTGATTTTTGGACTCCATTAAACTCATCAGCAGCAAATACTTTAACAGGTAGAGGCAATGGCCTACCATAGATGATCTTAGGTGATGCCTTGTGGATGAATGGATTGTGTTGTTGTAAGCAAACTCCATCATCGACAAGTACATCTCCCATAAGTGTGGGTGATCATGAACGTAACTCTTCAAAAGCTCCAATAATATCTTGTTAGTCACGTTACTTCTTCATAATTGCATACCAAAAAGGACCAACTCCACAAATTTGCTGAAGCACTACTCTTGTTTGTGTGTGATGCATTGGAATCTGAAACTGTCATTCCAACTTCCTTCTGTTCTCCTTTCTTTCTCTAACCTCTTCTTGCATTCATTGATGTGCTGTCTGGGCTTCTTGCAATAATGGCATTTACCCTTCTTTCTAGGCTGACCTGCATTTTCTGAAATTTTTTAGATGGCTGAGTTGAATCAGTCCTGCGCTGAGAGCCACCAAAATGAGGCTTGTTTTTGCCTTTAGCCAACAAAGCTTGATCCCCATAATGCACATTAACATACATATTTTTTCTTGTCTGTTCTTCTTGTAATAACCTGAAAAGTGAGTTGAACTATACTACTGCTCATAGATAGATTTAAAGAAGAATGAAAAGACAAATAAGACTCTGGCAAAGAATTCAGAGTTGTAGACACAAGCTGACTATCAAGTATAACCTGCTTCGTTTCTTCTTTATTTCTTGTTTTCATTCTCTTTTGTTTATTTGATGTATTTTAGTAAGCACTGGGTTTGCCCAAGAGACTCCGCGGGTCTTTAGAAACCCAGTATAGCTGCTTATGCTTGGGCAGTGATGACGACATTAAGTGTTGCTTTGCTTGCTAAGTATGTCTTCCTTTTGTTTTTCATAAAAGTTTTTGTTTACCTCTTTTTTCTTCTCTTTCATTTTCTCTTTGTAGATTTTTGATCTTTAGAACAACAAAAATTCTAAATTTGTATGATTGGACTTATTCTAGTCTTACAAAGGTATATAACCTCATCAATGTTCATCAACTATTCTCTAAGATCCCGGATCTTAGTCAAATGATTTGGCATTGAATCACTTTTCTACATCTTGACATTGTCAAGTTGTCTTTACAAATTCAAATAAGAGGTCTTGGCCTCATTCCTAAGGGTCTGATGCGTATTCTCCAAAGTATTGCAAGTTGCTTGGAAGTTTTGCAGGAGGCGGTATGAGGTATGATGAACCTCTTGATAGACAAGGCAATGAGGGGCAAAGCCTGGGCATCTCTTGCATCCCATGCCCTCTTATCTTAAGTAGGGACAGCAGGTGCAGTTGGCCTCACCTGAGCTTGCCGCCTATCATGGGGAGTACCTCCTCGCTGAGGTGTACCATGAGCAATGACTACATCTCTTGGATGGGCGCATCAAAAGCCCATGGAATCGCTGCAACCAGCACGTTCTTTACCATAAAACTCCACAAGGAAGAATTGGTGCCATCTAATTGATCCTCCTGGGCCAAAACTCCATAACACACGCCTAGGATTTTGATTCGATCCATCTTAAATATGAATACACAAAGCCCTCAAAATTTTACATGCTATGAATATACTGACTTAAAAAAATCACTGTTTCATAAGCCAATGCCTGGCAAGGCAAATGCACCCTGACTGTAGCAGTTAAGAACTGAAAGAATGGACTGTTTGAGGAGTCTAAAAATATTGTTGTGCTTCTCTGATTTGAACAGAAAAAGTACCGAAAATGTTTGCTGTAAATGAAGCTAGAAAGCTTGAAACAAAACATGGTTTTGATGTCTGCTTAGGCAGCTTCAGAACAGCACCTGTGTAGAATCAAAACTGCCCCAAAAATGCATAGTTTATTGTATGTTCCTTGAACAAAAGTAGCTCAAAAGGCATCCAAAGTCTGAAGCAAGTACTACGAGGGACTGTCAACATGACAAAACCCTAAAACCCTAGGTTAATCCAAACTTGGGTTAAAATTCACAAACCTAAACTCAACCACCAATTGTGGTTAGGGGGAACCATGCCCTAACACTCCTAACTATTTATCTTTTTTTGTATAGGTGGCTAGTGATCAACGTGTATTAGTCTTACCAAAAAGTGTCTAGAAACACATTCCGTAGGTTTCAAACAGCATCATTTCGTGATTTTGCCAAGGGTTTCATCTAGAAACGCCTAAGCTATTTATAGTGTAATTTGTTATTAATAAATAGATAATTTGGAGAGTGGGCAAGGTTGATGCACCAACTTGGCCATTGATTGTGAGATTCTGGACAGCAGAGGATAGGTCCACGTGGCCTCATGAGCATGAGGGCAGGGCAATCTTGAAGGCTACTAGGATGTTTCCGGTTTATGATCTCACACTCTTGCAACAAGAGCATCGGATGGAGGGGATGGTACGGGTAATTGCAGCAAGACAAGAGGGGAAGCGGGCTGCATATCGAGATGGAAAAGTGACGATTCGAGAGAGAGCAGAAAGGGCAAAAAGGGAAGAAGGGGAGATGGATAGCACATGATGGTGTCGGGCCTATGGAGTGTGGGTAGAGAATAGTTTGAATACAGTAGTGTGGAACTATAACGATACCGTTTGGTTTGACCCAAGGGGCTTTTCAGAGGCCTACTCCGATAGAGATGTGATTTTCTACACGGAGACACGTGAGAGCCAGAGAAAGGGCTGGCCAGAGTGACATGATACACTTGGGAGTCGGCTCATAGGAGGGAGGTGAGGAGAGAGTGCCAAAGGAGGCTCTAGAGGAATGGCAGTTCTCTTTAGATCACATATGAGACCGCTCTTACGAGCTCAAGCACTTGTCACACGACCGATCTCCATTGCAATACGCTATGCTCCCTCGAGCACATCTTCATATGCACATGAGGTCACCACAGAGGGCCACGTTCCATATGAGACGATATACGAAGACATCACGCCGTTCTTCAGACAGGGGAGATCATCCTCCTAGGCAACTTCAATGCACGTACGGGAGCAGAAGGTTGGGCTGCTTGACTTTGGAGGTGATGCCCTTGGAGTAGTAGAGATAGACCCAGCAGAGCTTGGGATAGCAAAGCACTCAGAGGATGCACCACAAGTCACCGTGTATGGCCGACACCTACTGGAGATGGGAGCATTGCATAACTTGATCATATATAATGGCCTTTACAGATAACTGTTATCAGGGGGGCTTACCTATTTCCCACATGGAGGGGGAATGAGCTCAGTGGATTACCTGATGGGCTCCCGAGCTTTTGTGTCACATGTACATGACCTCACTGTCCCTTCCCCCCCCTCCTCAACTTGGCGTCGATCACTCCTATTTGGAGACTGGCATTCAGTATATCGACCACCACAGCAGCCACAAGACGAGACCTGTTGGCTCCCACCCGTGTTCATATACACTTTGACCATGCCGTTGATGCGGTCTTTACGCACCACTTGTCCCATGAGCTACCAGCCACCCTTGAGGATGATGCAGACCTCGCCCATGTCTTAGGCACTCTAGTATCAATGGTTCAAGCTGCTCTTTCCCTAGGACTCAATCCACAACACATCCCCTAGTTGGAGAGATGCCCAGAATCCATGATTTGATGATGAGTGCTGCGAGATGAGATCTCACCTCACACGTGAGTGGGCTGACACCTTATGACGCTCCAAGCACAACGGATATCACGATGCTTGACATGTCGTATGAGGCGGACTTTCCTCACACATAGGATGGATGAGGTGATGAGTTCTTTTCGAGGAGGGGATCCCACCATTGGAAGGGGGATCCTCTTTGAGGGAAAGCCACCCATCCACATCACAGATCCATGCATGTGGCACACGTATGTGACCTCACTCTATGACGTATGAACTGACACTCTTTGGGCTCTACATTGATGAGATCATGACTTGCATTCACCGCCTAGGAGGGGAGGTATCCTTGCTTGTTGATGTGATGATACAGATACTGCTACACGCAGATGACATAGTTTACATCTCCTCTTCAGCGGCAGGCTAAAGAGACACCTAGAGGCCCTAGAGGTGTTTGCAGAGAGAGAGACCTAATAGTCACCCTTGGTAAGACCAAGATTATGATCTTCAACACCTCATGGCCAGTACTTCATCGACACAGCTTCACCTACAGAGGGGAGCAAGTTGAGATTATGCAGTCATACACCTCTCTAGGGGCAGCCAGAGCACGACTCACACAAGGGCAGGGGGCTCTGGCTCAACTAAAGCGACAATGCTTTCAAATACACATCCAGGAGCCCCCAACGAAGGGATAGCTATTTGACACAATTGTGAGACCGATAGCCATGTATGCAACACCCCTCTGGGAGGCGACCTATCGGCGTGACTGATTGGCGAAGATTTGAGAGGCTATAGGTGACCATGTGGTTGTCCAAGATGATTCGGAGTGAACCCTCGGTCCCATATTAAATCATACAGACAGAGTTCGCTATGACAACACTTCAGCTTGATGCCATCTTCTAGACAATGACATATCTTCAGAGGGTATGGGCCTTACCCAGGTGGAGGCTACCAAGATTGGCATTAGAGTCATCCAAACGACTAGCCGAGAGGGGGCTAGCGCAGCCTAGTATGCACGCATATCCAGATGGTTTGATAGCCAGGGTATTCAGATGGACTACCTTTCCCCTTTCAGTACAGCTTGGATGCCTCGTCCCTCTAGATCCCGTGAGATGAGTTCGACCATATCATACAGTTGGATCTACTCTATCTCTATACAACACGGACTTGGGGTGGGATCCATGAGTTCCCCATCAAGGTCCATTTCTACCACAATCACTTCTTGAGAGTGTATCAGAGGATAAAGTAATTATCAAGCTCCGGTATTTGGAGGATAGACAGGCCTCACCCGCACTTAGGATTGCATCGGACAGATGCAGGTCTTATCCCATTAGTTGAGGTTTGAGGCAGGGAAAGCCACATGCACACTTGAAAAGCAACCGATTTGCAAGCTATGCACATTGGCAGAGGTGAAGACATAGGAGAACTTTCAATGTACTTGTCCAGTCTACTATGAGATTCGAGGACGGTACCACTATTTCTTTCAGGGGAACATGGGTTCGGGTCACTCTCTCGGCTGATGCACTTTCTTGACCAGGTTTGTGCTAGCCTCTTTTTGATAGAGATGCGGTGACATAGAGAGACCTTACAGCAAGAGGTGACAGTATCACAGGAGATAGATCGAGCATGGTAACTTGTCACCGACTTCTATGCCTTTTGAGTCAGCTCCATGACACATTGGGGTAGAGGAGGAGGAGATAGCCGACATGAGGGCAGCATGGATCAGTGGGAAGAGACAACACGGAGTGATGGAGCTAGCGACAAGAGGATGATCAGAGCACACACGATAGAAGTCCAGCCCATCACTGCTCTACTTAGAGGAGACCGTCCGAGTCGAGGTGTCTTAGAACAAGAAAAATCTGAACTTGTACGATTGGATTTATTCTAATCTTACAAAGGTATATATATAGTAAGTTCTGTTAAAGAAGAGATGAATGTGAAGAAAAACAGCAGCTATGGGGGCACGAATGCTAAGAAGGCACAAGAAGAAGACATGATGGAACCATGAGGAGAGCTACACAATGGTGGTCTTTCAAGGTAGTAAGAAGGCTGATTTCTCATATCAAAAGAAGACGCTCATTCGAGCGTACGGCACAGCTAACATGCATCAGTTTATTGTCCTGCTCGATATGGGGAGTTCAGAAGATGCCATCTCCCCTCACCTGGCCAAGACATTGGGGTGCAAGTTGGTGCCTCACGAGCTTGCAGTGGACGGGTTCACGTCCGGCTTCCGCACACATATCACTTATAAGGCCAACCATTTCACTTTTTCAGTTCAGAAGGCCATGTTTACGCGGGATTTTATTTTGACTCCTTTGATGGGATGCGACATGATCCTTGAGATTCAGTGGTTCCGTGAGCATGTACCGACGCCTGATTGGCGGCAGGACACCTTCACTATTGTGGAAGGTTTACCTGAGCCTGCCGTGATACGCGGCGATTAGAGCATACCAGGGATTCCGTTAATCTCGCATATTCAAGTAAGTCACACCGCCTGTAAGGGTGCCATGTGTGCACTTGCTTACCTCCAGTGCCAAATCACAACAGTTCAAGCCACTGCTTCGATGGGGCAAGCAATGGTGGATCTACTCCAAGAGTTCTAAGACATCATTCTCCGGGATGATCTACCACCCCAGCTTCCTTCCAACTGACCGGAAGATCATCGTATTGATCTACTCGACACCTCCAAGTAAGTTCCGTATCGACTTTCCAAGTCTATGGAGGGGGAGTTAAAACAACAATTGTCTCAATTACTGCGCGCAAGGTTTATTAGACCTTCTTCTTCGGCTTTTGCTGCATCCATTCTATTTGTGGCAAAGAAGGATAAGTTTGCACGACTATGTGTCGACTATAGAGTACTCAACAAGCTTACAGTAAGCAACAAGTTTCCTATGCCTCGCATCGAGTACATCTTGGAGCGACTCAATGGTGCAAAATTTTTCTCAAAGATTGATCTCAAGAGTAGCTATCATCAAGTCCGGATTTTTTAAGTTGACATCCCAAAGATAGCTTTCCGAACAGAGCGAGCTCATTACGAGTTCGTCGTCATGCCCTTTGGTCTGAAGAATGCACCACCAACATTCAACAAGATGATGTCACGGGTACTTGCAGAGTATATTGGGAAGTGCCTTTTTATCTTTCTCGATGATATCATTATCTTTTCCGCTACAGTCGAGCAGCATATTAAGGATGTGCGATGTGCCCTATAGTTATTACGATAACCAGCTATATCTCAACGCAAAGAAAAGTGAATTCGGATTGCTGGAAATTCAGTATTTGGACTACATCATTAGTGCTCAAGGGATTCGATTGAACCCTGAGAAGATCCAAGCTATCACAAGTTGGGCTGTCCCCACGACGGCCGAGGAGATCCGATCCTTTGTGGGTTTGTGTCAAGCATACGACTCCCACATGGAGGGTTTCTCAACATACACAGCCCCTCTTACAGATTTACTTAAGGGGGTAAAGACATGCGGACAAAAAGTTCAAGTCATAGGCAAAGCTTTGCAGGCCTTCCATGACTTGCAACAGTTGGCCACGACAGCACTAGTTATGAAGATCACCTCTTGGGATGATCCATTTTTGTTGATAATTTTGGTACTAAGTTGCAGATGTCCAGCGCTTTCCATCCGCAATCGAACGGCGAGACGGAAAAGTATAATGGTATGGCGTTTGATATTTTTAAAGCATATTATCATGATGCTCAAGGAAAGTGGGAGCAGTTTCTTCCACTTGTGCAGGCCATTCTGAACGATACCTATTCTTCGAGTATTAATTGCACACCTTATGAAGCGGCATTTGGACGGCGGTTTACCTCACTTCTCACCCGGATGGTGTCTCCATCTCTTGAAGCCAACAAAACCACCGAATCAATGGCAGAGATTACGGAGTCCATGAAAAGCCACATCGCCAAAGCTCAAGCATTGTATACGGGCCAGGCTAACAAATCCAGACGAGATGTCCAATTTAAAGAGGGGCAATGGGTGTATTTACGTATTATCAAGCAAAGATTGAAGCAGGTGGGCAAGTGATGCCATGCCCTAAGGTGTCCTTTAGGAGCTTCGGAGCATTCCCTATTATTCAGAAGATCAACGATGTCTCAATGAAGTTAAGCCTTCCAGACAGTTGGACTATGCACAATGTGTTTCATGTAGCTTGGTTGAAGCCATATTTTGGACCTCCTCTTTCAGAGATTTTCGATGAGCAACAACCTGAAGTTCTTGATGAAGCCGAAGTTTTGTAGCCAGAACAGATCCTTCTTCATAAATTCAAGCATGGGTCAGGTGGCAGGATCCAGGAGTTTTACACCAAGTTCCGTGATCGAGGTACCCATGAAGCAGTGTGGTTGGACGAATATTTTTCCCAAGAGTTTCCCCAGATATTGGCGGACTACTTGGAAGCAATGAACCTACCACCAAGTTAAGGAGGGAATGTCACATGTACCCCTGCACTTAGGTGCAAAGTGAGATTGTGGCTACATCGACAAGTGCGTAATAGTTCCCTATAGGAGTTTTTGTCGTATGCTGTGACCCCTTTGTGAGCCCTTGTCCAGGGACAGTCAGGCCCGAGCTACGTAATTCAGTTCTTCCAGCACTTTGGCCTCCTACAGCTCCTCGTCAGCCCCCTCTGAACAGGCTGACACTCACCCCCAGTGGCCTCTGACTAGCCTCAGCCCTTGGCATCAGTTCAGCCCTCTGGGAACGGTGTTACGCAGCACATCAGACGGGGAGTCGGGACAGCGAATGGAGTAAGGTTTGGGGTCTGTTTCAGCAGCTCTTTTCAGTTATCTTTTACAGTTTTACACAGCTCATTCTCAGCTCTTTATTTCAGTCCTCTCTCAGCTGTCTCATAGGATCTATCACTCCTAGCTTTCACTCTCTCACTCACGCAGTAACCCTGCAGTCCAGTGGACAGCACAAGCCTCTCCCTTGCCTTGCAGAAGCGTCCTACATCGTCAGTGTGGACAGCATCAAGGTCTCCGTATGGGTCGGCGTTGCCTCTCAGGTCTTTGGGTCTGCTATACGTGTGCACAATGAGCTCTTCAGAAGTGCGTTTTTCGTGCTCTCTTGAAGAGTGATCTTTGTATTTCTCAGTTCTCCAAGTATAAAGCAAATTCTCACCTGATTGAGGGAGGGGCCCCTCAGGGGGTACAAGGACCCAGTCGGTTGTCGACTCTACTTTCTCTCTACCCTCATCTCCTTTATCTCTCTATGGTAAACAACACTAATTCCTCGCTAAAGGTTTAAAGAAGGTCTTGCTGTGAATTACACGATCAGATTATCGTTGCATGTTACACTCCTCTCTTGGTGCCAGCCTAGCATATTATCCAGTGCTATGTCACTGAAGATGTAGCTCCCCTCCCCCCCTTCCCCCTCCCCTCCCTGAGTGCCTATCTTGCCTCTAGCACATATAGTGTCATAGGGTGTAGGCAACTTACACAACATATGCCCTCTAGTCAGCACACCTATCATATAGAAAGTTACATTGATTTTGAAACTTTTATTCGGGCAGTGCACCCAACCATATACTCACAATATGTGACTCTCGTGGCCACTCACATGTCACACCTCGGCAACTCCACATGGGCTCTCCAAGGCCCCAACGTCCAATATATATGCCTCAGCGTGTGCACCTCAACATAGGCTTTTTATGGTCATGCCAATATATCATCATGAACTTCATGGTGCTTCTTGACCTCCTTGAATGACCATGATTTATCTTGCCTATGCAATCACGTGACTCACCAAGGTCACACATCAAAACATCATAAATGGATACATTCATTTCAGGTAAAAACCAAGGCAGAGAACCTATATGCGGAATACATGACATGATGACTTTTTCTTCAACGAACTTGCAGCTTCTTGGATTAGTCTTTCAATCAAAGGATGAAGATGACCATTTCTTGCATCTCGAAACCTTTTTTAAGCGTACTCAAACCCAACATGATTGAAGCATAATCTAAAGTTCACAATTGAACAAGAGAAAAGCCTTTGGAATCTGTATTCAGGCTCTTGTGGTAAATTGAAATCAGGTTTATAGGGCATCTCATCCAAGCTTTGACAATGAAGAACTCAAGCAAGCGATCAATACCTTTGAGATTGTAGAGCAAGGCAAAGCTTCCACTAAATGATATGTTGTAGAAGAGTTATAGATAGCAATACTTAGTGGAGAGAGTTCATCAGCTTCATAGTAGCCTAGAAGTGACTACAGCGTGAGCTACGTCGCTCTATCAACAACGGTATAATAGCAAAATGCATATTAAACTTGAGATACCACCTTTCCTATGCTAGGTGACGTCATGGGCTTCTGATTGTGCAGTTTGATATATCTTCTTCACTGCAAGCGGGCACTCCACTTATTACTCTTATTTTATGTGGGCAGCTCCAGCAATTGCCTGTGTGCAATTTCAGAATAGCGTTAATTGAACATGGGTAGATGCAAGGCTTAGTTCTTGACCTGTAGAAGCATCACATTGATGGTCAACATTTGGTTTTTGCTTTCTTAAACAGGCATCAAATTTGTGCTCAAAATTGAGCTTGTGGATGGTAATACTGCACAGCAAATGAATTGAAATAGCAATGGAGGAGGAAGTTACAATCACTATCTTGCTTGACGACTCTTGTGAAGAGCAGTATTCAACTGAATCAGCTCAGCATTGTAGACACGGTGCTGGAATTACACCTTACGAGCAGGGCGACACGCTATAGAAGCTGAATATTGTAATGTGGAAGCTGAATATTTGTCTCAAAACATTACAGCTTTCCTGCAAAATTAGGAAAGCTGTCATGTTTCGAGACAAAGGTGGCTGTCTAGAAAGCCCTATATGCTGAGAAAACTTTGTTGGAAATGTGATGCTAAAGGCATATTGTATGCACACAGTGCTATAGTAGAAGAGTGGTAAGGAGAGGAAAATATGCGATGGATGAGAGCAAGAGGAATAGGTGATGGTCGGATGGAGAAGATAAGATGAATGTGATAGTGACATGTATACTAGATGGATAATGTCTCTTTGCCTATATATGGAGGCACTCTCTAATAGAAAGATATCAGTCGGGTCAGTGGTCCATACTCCCCTTCTTGTCATGTTGTTCTTATTTGATCCACCTTAGATTTGTACATGCGGTATCAAAGCCTCTTCGTCCCATTGTTTTCTGCAAATTCACTCTCTCATTTGTCTTAGGCGGTCATCTCCTTCGCTGCTCTGAAGCAAACCTATCCTTTTGCTGCTATTGGGGGCTACGTCTGTGCATAGTTCTCTATCTCTTGCTTGTGTACGGTTGCTGTATACTGATCAACCAATTAGCTAGCATGTTAGTCTATAGATGAAGAAATGCAATTTGCAAAAAAAGAAAGTCATCAAGCATTCTTCTCAACCTTAAAGCTCGTGTTGTATCTTCTTTAAGCCAACCACTACCACCATCATATTCATTTTCAAAGCTTGTTTGACCTCTTTCTATTGCTAGGACCCACAAAATGTTGCTGAGCACTAGATTGTGACTTATTATACATCTCCTCTCGCAGGATAAATTCTTGTCACCAAGACTTTCATGTAACCCGAGAACTGAATTGATGCTTGAAAGACCCATTAAAAAGTGCACATATTGGGGTTAGAGAAGCCTATTCCATTCTTTACTTTAAAGCTTAGAATATACTTTGAAAACTCAAAGGATACCTCTTGTGCACACCCACATCCACAACTTCAACACGGACCTCATGAGGAACCCTGTTCTACTGTCAGTGCTAGCTTCAATATCTTAAGATACCTTTGCACTTTCTCTATTGCAACCTCAGGTGGGCACAATGGTACTTTTCTTACAGTATAGGCCATTAGTCCTGTGAACAATATGGTCTCCCAAAGACCCATTACTCTTTTGCATACATATTCCAAGGGTCTGCAAGTGAGGGATCCAGTGCAACCAACATATATGTCACATGAATAGGACAATGATGCTCCATGGAGCCAAAACTTTATTAGGTGCATTTGATTGACTGCATCCTTTTGTGCAATATAGCTTCATCTGAAGAATATGGCCTGCTGCATCCAGCTATGACAACCCTCTTCATAACTGTTGCCTTCATTTAGTTCGTATTTTTGATACTGTTCTTTCGAAGCAGACCTGCACTCTGTCTCTAGTTATCAAGTTTTGCTCCCTTGGCATCAATTGCAGCAACAGCATCATCTTTTCTCCTGCTTTGCAATGTTTTGATTTCTAAGGTTTGGAAAAGGACTCTTTAGGTTCTTAAGCTAACCAACTTTAGAATTGACTTCATATTTTCTCTATTGGCCATTTGAAGGTGAGTTCTTTTTTTTTGGACCATCCATTAATAACTATTATTTTGAAGCATTGTGACAGATGCCCTCATATTGTAAGTCCTCCAATCGTGTCAAGGTAAGTGTCAAGCGTAGAATCAAGAAAGTAAGACCTAGGACTTGTTACTATCATGAAAAGAAGTAAGGTTTTTTGGAGTTCCTATGTAGCAATATGCATTTGTCGGGTGTGGCGATGTTTTTCTATGGGATAGATACTACCCTTGAGCTAGTCGCCAAGAGGTAAGACCTTCCCAAAATGAATGATGTCGATGTGTTGAACATCTCCAAGTTGAATGGAGAAGGCTTCCATACTTGGAAAATGAAAACCATGTATCATTTAATGTGAAAAAATTTGTGGGATCTATTTGAGGCAAGTGAACCTAGTGTTGGAGACAAAGATAAGGAGAAGGATGCAGAATGGAAGAAGCGTAATAACAAGGCACTTGAAATAATTTGCAAATTGGTTGCACAATGGTGTACTTAACTATATCTCTGGCATAAGGGAAGCAAAGGAGGCATTGATGGAGCTTGATCGACTGTTTGGATCTTAGGCCAAGAACTCTAAGATCAACTTGTTAATGCAGGTCTATAAGCTTGAGTTGAAAGTAAGTGAGAGCATGACTGCACCACTCAATATGTTCAAGATCTTGAAACTCATCTTGCTATTGTGGGGAAAGACAAAGCATGTGCTGTATTGCCAAATAGTGTAGACTCACGGGATAGTGGGTATGAACGAGTTGTAATGACTTCGAAAAATGTTCCCAAGATGAAAGTACACAAAGTAGAAGCTGCATTGTCAGAGTAAGAAAGTGAGATGAAGGAAAAGAATGAACTTGTGTATGTACGACCATCAGAGACTACGTTCTACAGCAACAAGGACTTGATTTGATGCACGACTGTGGCAAGATGAGCCACAAGGACAAGAATTGCTGGAACAAAGGAAAGCTAAGGTGCTGCAAGTGTAACAAAATCGGGCATATGGAGAAGAATTGCTTCAGTGAAGAAGCCAAGTTCACATTTGACATCTCTGTTGAGAAAGAATCAAAGAATGTATCCAATTGAAATCTTTTTTAGATGAGTTTATGCATTGCCTAGAGGTCAAGTGTTGTGTATGTTGCCTACACCGTATGACAGTGTCTATGCTAGAGGCAAGGCATGCATCAAAGGGGGGACTCCTACATCTTGGGTGCCAACAGCCAAAGGGGAGTACAACCAATTGATACCTCGATCTGTGATAAATTAGAATATAAAAAATACCTATAGGCCAAGCCTTGTAGAAAGGCTCATGCTTTTTGGCAGTCTCCTAGAGTCCTTGGATGATATCATGCAAATACTAGGCAAATACTAACAAGGAGGACCATAGGTTGGGTTTTCTGCTCCCCCATGACAAGGATGCATCAGGCCACCCAGATGTGCCAAGCCTAGATGCTGGAAATCATCTCCTAAACTCCTTCTCTATGCGCCATGGAGTTGGAGAGGAGGCCTCATTGTGCTGACTAGTGACCTGCACGATGAGATAGGACAGTGAGGTCAATGCAATGGAGAAAGCGTGCCTTCCCTCCCTCAGCCAAGCCACCAGCCCCTAAGGGGATACCTGATGGATCCTCCGCACCTAGTTGGACTTGTACTTAAGCTTGAAGATCCATTTGATACTTATAACATTCTGCCATACAGCCTTGCCACTAGATCCGAAGTATTGTTGTGAGTAGGATTCCATCTCAATCCTCATGGCCTTCCAGTGCGGGTTCCCTCCGCCTCATGAAATGCTGGATGTCCCATCAGGGAAATATCTACCAGGTTGGCTAGGCCTTCTTAAGCTCATAGTCTCTTGGGAGCATGAGCTGGACTCAGGGTCGTCAACCATTGTACCAAACTCTGAAGTTCTCATGTACGATCTGGAAAGGTTGTCTTTCGCTCTGCCCATTGGGATGGCTCTTGATGTCTTGGTGACTCCATCTCCTTAGCTTCCTGTTCTTTCGCTTCACGGGAGTGAACGACTTAAAGGTAGCACTTCTCTTGACATTGGCTGTCTTGGGAAGCGGTTGTCTTGCTTGGTTGCACATTATGCAAGCACATAACTCCAGTGGTTTCATTTATGCTGTTTTATTCTTCCACTGAGACTGTGCTTGTACACTTCAAGTGAGAATTTGGAGATAAGATGGTGGTGACAGTGTTCTGTTATACAGAGTATCACAAATGTTGGACAAGAGTTTTTGGTACTTATGAAACTAAACTGCTCATGTTCTGCAAAACTGATATAGTTTTATGTTCGATAAACAAATAGGTGGAAAAAATATTGGTGGTTTTGGTGATCAAGTAACTAACTTCTTCTGTTCTGTAAAACTGGTTGGTCTGCTTTCTTCTGTTCTGTACAACCGGTTGCTCTGCTTTGGGGTCTCTTTTTGTCAATGGTATTTATTAATAAGGCACCGCACAGGGAAAAAGCTTGAGTATGACAGGTTCCATGTTGGCTGATGGGAATGACTTTTCACTGCTTGAGTAGTGGGTGACTAACAGTAATATGCTGATATGATGAAAGCTTGAAGGCACACACTTTTGTGATAATATTACTGGTACTTAATGTCTACTTTGGTCAACATTAAACAAGTTTCATCTTGTTTGATGTCCACATGCTTCATGTTCTCCAGATTTCGTTAATACATCTTTTGCCATTTTGTGCTGTGCCTTGCAAACAAGACCATTCTTACTGTGTATTTGCTTTCTGATTTTTTCTTCAGAAACAATTTTCAGAGCTTTTACTCAAGGCAGCTGGTGATTATGGGGCTTTAAATGCAGCTATTTCTGATTTTCAATGGACTCAGGGATTCAAACACCCGCCTGCAGTGTGGGGGGTGAGTGACAAACCCTTTGGTAATGCTGGTAAATTTTTTTGGAGGTCAGAGTTCCTTTCTTTGAGGGGATTTCATGTGGATTTAATGGGCGACTTGTTTTTCTGTGATTATTTTTGGGATTATGGAGCTGTGAGCATAGGCCTACGCCCCTAAGAGTAATGTTAATACATGAAAGCATTGTGAAACAGAATTTGGAGTTCTATACAAGGCAAACCAAAATTTCTTGGAGTCATTCAGGGAGACCAAAGGACAACATGAGTGAAATATCTCTTTAATTTAATTGCTAAAATGTTTTTGGGTTAGGTGACAGAGACTCTGTGGAAAAAAGAAAAAGAAGGTGGCAGAGAGTGTAGATGTTTTGATAGTCAACCTGGAGAGCATAATTGATCACCTGTGTTTATGTTTAGGGTGATCAGGTTGAAGGCTAGGCCTCGGATCTGGAGACATTTTGTTTCCTCTCCATCTTTAATGAATTCCATTGAAATTTTAAGGAGATTTATTTCTTTTCACTTATTCCTCTATAATTCCACTTGATTCCTCCCATGTCCTCCCATGTTTACCAGACTCCTCTCTAGTTTATGTGGATCCCATGTGGATTCTCTCTCTTTGAGATGCTTTTGAACTGTCCCCTAACTTAGGCACCCTTCTTTTTCAAGAAAGACTAATATTCATTTCATCCAATGCTTCTCAAAGTGCATGTGGATCCATGTGAATTCACTACAGATGCTGCCTTCTGTTTTCAGGATCAAATGCCTTAGTATTTCCTTTTTGTTAACTGCTTTAATGGCATCAATTAAAGCAGGTTCTATGCATGTGTTTTTGGGAGGTATGCTACTCCTAGTTGCCCCATGGGGGGGTCTAATCTCATGTTGTATTCAGTTTTCTTTCCTTGGTCTCGTAGTCTTTTGGCCTTCAGCAGATGTCAATGAATATTTCTTTCTCTCCTCCTTTCTCCCCAAAGAACATTCAAGTGGTGCAGAAAGCTATACATTCCTTTTATGATAGGGAAGGTGGTGTGGGTCACTTTGTCAGCCACACTCCCACACAATGATAGGTGTGAGACTAGGTTCAGCGGAGTCTAGCCTTGGAAGGTTAGTGTTACGACAACGGTGATTCTGGGAATTAAGGTGAGAGCAAGACCGATAATGGATATATAAAGGGATTACGGTCGTAAAGGCTCGAGTTGTGTTAGCATGGTCGTAATAGTTGCACATTAGTTGGGGTTCAGTGGGAATCATCTTAGTTAGGCTTGCTAGGCTTGAGGTCCCACGGTGGTGGCACTCAAGTAGTGTCCACACTTGTGGTGCACAGGGGATTAGCTATGTTAGATGACCCGGATTAGCGTGGTGGGCAAGAATAGTTGGAGCGCCTGTATAATGCGTGGTTGGGTGGTTAGATGCATGCTCTTAGTCCTCTCCTCTAGGTGTCCTATCGGTGGTATCAGATTCGCAGATCCTGCTTCTACCCTTCCATCCTATTGCTACCTGCCGCTATTATTGCGAGGGAGCTTTGTTGCATCGCCTGCTGCCTTCTAGGGACAGAGAAGTCAGAAAGAGGGCTTGTCGACCATCATCTTGCAGTAGGTCAATTGTTGTAACTTCTTGCAGAGGCGATATCTTTTGACGGATCAAGACGAAGTAGAAACAAAAAATGTAGCGCTTGCAGTCCTCTACAACCTTCGATCAAAATGTAGGTCGAAATTCAGCCTTAGTGTGAGATATCTGTGTTGCACTACTCGCAGGTATAAAAAAATTGCATCTCAAGCTCGCAGGTTTTCAGCCTATTGCGGCCCTCCTGGTGCTTCTACAAGCCATCGCCCAGATTTTGCGTGTTGGTTTACGACATTTGTGGCACGTTTTGGTCTTCCTACAGCCCATGGGTGTCCCGTTTGCCTTGGAATACAACAGGCCGCTCCGCTTCTTCGGACAGTTTGTTGCTTGCTTTAGCCACCAGAAAGGAGTTTTTTGGCCCCTACTGATGGACAAAAATGACCTACGGCTACTTGCTTCTAGCCACTTGAAGGGAGTTTTTGGGCCCCTGCAGTCAAAAATGGCCTACTGCAGCTTCCGTTAGAGGTGTGGACTCCTTCTGATTTGCTTCTGGAAGTCTGTCCTTGCTTGTTTGAGGACTTCAACAGTAATTTCCAGCAACTCGTTTGCTCGAGATCGTGGTCTACATCGACCAGTAGCAGTCCAACTTTGAGATTTGAAGCTTTGTGCTTGTGGAGTTCGGCTGTGATCCGTGAAAGTTTCCAAACTGCAGTTGCGGGAAAGGTATCCAGGTGTTGAATTTTCCGTTGGTTGCTGCTTTCAGTTATTTTTGTTCTGCAGACTATTTATTTTGATTTGTTGCAGAATTAGGGCACAGAAGGTTTGGCCATGTGTTTAAACTATGGCAGTTTGCAGTTGTTGCAGAGACATGGGATACATGATATGCCTTCGTTGGAGATGACTCCTAGACATGTCTGAAGGGTGCATATTTGGAAAGATGCACATGAATGCCTTTCCTAGAGATGAATCTGTTAGAGTTGATAGAAAATTGCAGCGCATACACAGTGATGTGGTCCCATGAGGACAGCATCTATATTTTGTTAAGTTCATAGATGATTTTTTAAGAGTTTCATGGGTGTGTCCTTTGAAAGAAAAATCTGATGTCTTTTAGTGGTTCAAGTAGTTTGCAGCTATGGTTGAGAATGAGTCTGGATGCAAAGTGCACACTTTGAGAATAGACGGGGGGAAATACATGTTAGATGCCTTCAAAGAATTCTTGAAGGAAAGAGGGATTGTACATCAGTGTACATCCCCTTAGACACCTCAGCAAAATGATGTTGCTGAGAGGAAGAACAAGTCTCTGATGGAAATGGCCAGATGCATGATCAAAGGGAAGAGGTTGCCACACAGATTTTGGTTGGAGGAAATGATACGTGCAGCACATGTTTTGAGTAGATGCCCAACCAAGTCCCTTAAAACTGTGACTTCCTTTCAGGATTGGTACAACAGAAAACCCAAGGTGGACTACCTCAGGGTATGCACATATGCGTAGTCAGTTGAGAAGCAAGCTGAATGATAAGGCAACCAAATGCATTTTGTTGGCTACAGCAGTGAGATCATGGCTCACCGTCTTTACAATCCTGAGAAAAGGAGGATTATTATAGGTAGAGATGTAATTTTTACGGAAAACTTAGACCACTGCACATGTTGATGCACTTTAGCCTTTGGATGCTTAGATCAGATCACACATGAGGATGTGCAAGAGGTTGTCAGAGAATAGAGGGCTGCTTCACAGGAAGCTAGAATAGCCCCTAGATGGCTGTTACAGATTCTGCAAGACAGAAGGCTTTCAGCTTCTCTCTCCAGTAGGACAAGGGTCGGCTGAAGGAGAGCAAACTTTGTTATTTCACATTGGATGAGTTCACTGTATGATACAGAAGAATTAAGCATTTTTGGGGATGCTCCAGACAATGAGCAGTGGATGAGGCTCATGTAGGTAGAGTAGGATTTTATCATGAAGAACAATACATGAGAATTGGTGGATTTGCCCATAGGAAAGAAGCTATTGGGACAAAGTGGGTGTACAAGATTAAAAGATCTTATGGTACCATTGACAACTACAAGGCAAGGTGTGTGCCAAGGGCTATTCTTAGCAGAGGGAGATAGACTATAATGAAACCTTTGCCCGCCCCCATATTAAGATGACCACCTTTAGGTATTTTGTCTCATTGGCAGCTCATTTTGGTTGGAAAGTACATCAGTTGGATATCAAACAGCCTTTCTCAATGGGTACTTGCGGTAAGAAGTGTATTGAGTTAGGCTATTGGTTTTCATTTTCTTGGTCAAGAAGAGAAAGTATGGAGACACTGAAACAAGCTTTGCCTTGGAAAGAAAGAAAGAAAGAAAGTTTATTAAAGACTGATGGGTCTATGAGACTGAAAAAACCCAGATACAAATCCAGCTGGAAGGGTGGAGCTACTAACTGAGCATCCACACCCATACAACAGCAGGAAAACTGTATCCTACATAGAGGGCTACAAGTGAAGATTGCCATCGCTGGTACTTTTGCAGCCCTGGGTGATCTGCACATGGTTGTAGGCTGCTTTCTTTGCTGTTTCAGGTCTTCTCGACCTGCTCCTACCTAAAACTGCTCCATTTTCCAGTCGTCTCCACACTTTTCGTGCACATGGGCTTGATATAGATTCCAGTTTGCAGATAGTCATCGCTGCAGCTTGCAGAATCACTACTATGGTTTCTGCATAGGTCTTCTTAAATTTCTTATCTGCAATTACAGAGGTCTTCTCCAACAGGTCTCTGCTGCACAGGACATCTGCAAACGGTTCTGAGCTAAAGGTCAGAAATCCCTCTTCACAAGCTTGCAAGGGAGAGATGCATACACTAGAAAATGCAGATGCACTGAGACATGCATGCATTCAATATTGACTTCTGATTGGCTAGCCTCGTAAGTGTTTCCTGCGTGACATGTAGCAAAGCCACATGAGTTAGACCTGTGATGTAGTGGCATTTGACAAGGGGCCATCTCTAACCACCTGTCAATGACATAATGTCATGGGTGGCCTACCTTAGCACGTAATGTCTAACTACCACTTTATTGGTACTATTGGAACTATTAATAATGCTAACCAAATGACCCCAAGGGTGGGTTAATGAACTAAATCGTTAGGTCATCACTCATGTTTCCAACATGTGTATGTGTGCTTTCTATGTTCTGTTGATCTAGGTTTGAGTAAAGGGCCACCAACTCTAAGACATTCCAGCCTTTTTAAGCTAGCAGTGTTGACATTTGGAAAAGTAATTCTCCACGAAGGATTTTTTTTTTTGCCAATCGTAGTGCCTGGATGTCCAGCAGTAGGAATATCATGCTTCAAATAACACGTAGCACTAGATATCATTTACCGCTGGTACACAAACTGTACCATTTCTAAACAAAAAAAAAAATCCAGTCTGTTTTGGAACGTGGTTGTACTGTTGTGCTCATCGCAGCATCTATATGGGTTAACATTTTTAGCGGGTGTAGTGAGCTCCCAACCTGGACTTGTTGCAAGGTCTTTGTAAAGAAACAATCAAATTTTGTAAAGCTCATCACAACTGATGTATAAATTTGATGATGTTTTCGCAATGGAAATGTGTATCACTTTTGAAATCCTACCCAATTGGTGATTCCTCTCCACATGGCAAAATTCAGATCCCTCAGGGAAGTGGATCTCAGCGATGATGATTAATACATAGTACATACTCAAATCTGGCACCATATAAGAAGTGCCTCCACACTTTGTGCATGGATAACCGCAAGAGCTCCTCTGTAGTCCAACTACAAAATCCATATATATACACTTTTCTATTGTTCATTGGGAACCTAAGTGGAGTTAACATGCCATTAGCTCTTATTAAGCTAGCATTGCGGGCATTTGACCTTGTAGTCATCCACAAAGGATTTCATTTTTCGCTAATAAGAGGTTTTTTCAATTGATTCCAAAGTTTGATCCATGCCTGACTGAATGTTTGGTAATAGGGAGATATTACATTGAAAAATTGTGCTTGTTTAGTCTTGGGTACAGAAACTGGCTCGTTCCAAAGAATATTCCATTTTGTGTAGAATATGGTTGTACTATGTTACTCTCAGTTGCATGTTGTTTGGTTACCAGCATCCCCGAAATTCTGGGTGAGCTACCTGTTGCCACACCTTACTGAAGAAACGGTTGTTTTGTCAAAGTCCCTTGGGATATTGATTGTATCTTTGCAAAGGAATATGAAATTTGAATCTCTTCCAGAATCCTGTTTAGGATGTGCAACACTGTTGATGGTTCCATTTGCATGACTCACCTAAATTTTGATGACTCATGCAGACACAGCTCAGTGAATGATAATCAGTTCTTATAATCTCTTGTTTCTATCAAACATGAATGAGCTCTCCCCCTCAAGGGAGTGATATATAAATGTGCAATTTCCATTCGTGAATGTGGGCTGCCTAGGGGCAGGTGTGTGTGTGTGGGGTTTTGAGTTACGAGACGATTACAGGGGACATCTTGTGACTTGTCTCATTTATGGAACAGACAGCGTCATTAATATGCTTTTAACAGTTTTCCTTGACACTGTTTGGATTTTAGGAGCTACTGCGACCAATACCAGTGGCCCTTGCATCATGTACCCGCTATTTTGAGGGGCTTTCAGCGATGCGTCAGTCTGTAGCATCCTTGCAAAAGATGCGTGTTCGCTCCACGTATCCTACAACACCTGCTAAAGATACGTCATGGGCTTCAGATAGAGGAGATTCAGATTGTGCTACCCCACCATCTTGGAACCAAGGAAATTATGTTCTAGAAGAACCCAACTCAGATGACCTGATAATTCGCAGTAGAAAGAGGTCAGATCAAATGGAGCTTTCCGTTGAAGGTTCTGACTGGTGTGGCTCTCTCTCTGATCTGGGGCAGTCTGAGTCTATAGAGGATATTAGGCAAAGGCGTCTTTCGTGGCCTGGATAGAGATCTCAAATAATGCCCCCTGGTTTCCAAAACAGGTCAGATTTGGAGCTCCTTTTTACGCTAAATAAGCATTTGTAAATCCCTCCTTGCAGGATTATGTACCATTTATAAAATGAGATGAGGTGGTTTTGGGGGATCCAAGTAAGGATGGCTGCCTAGTTGTTGAGGTGCTACAGTTAATTACAGATCATCTTGGGGCTTTTAATGTGGAGCTCATCAGAATGGAAGTAATTCAATGTAATATTGGTGATGCACACTTCGTGTGAAATTATACCCATCCATGTATCTATTTCCGTCTTTGATGACATGCATTCAGCCCTGCTTCCAACTGCCAAATACAATGCAGTGCAGTCTCGTGTCAACATGTTTGGTTCAGATCTCAGCCGACCACCTTAATTGAATACATCAATTGTGAGATTTCGTCCTTCACATTAGAGAATACACTGGTTCCCGATGGGTTTTGGATGCACACGGATACATGGTTGGGAATTTAAAGGAAAAATACTCAAGTTTGGATTACATAAACAGATTATTCTTATGATTAGGTAAGTTTATGTTGCCAAAATTATGAATGAACCTTTATACGCTTTTTGAAATTTCGCAGTATATGACTAACTCTAACGTCTACATTCTAGACTAAATTTGAGCCAAAGTAAAACGCTCAGTTTTTTGAAGTTGTCACTACGTTATCCAAAAAAAATTCTGCTAGAGGTATGAAGTTGTGAATGATCATTGGCACTGATTTCTGTATTGCAGCTGTGAAGCCAAAGATCTACTAGTTTAAGCGTACAAAACTCAGCAAAATCTCAACAGAGGCTATCCATATTTCGCAGATAGATGTGTGAGTTTTCTTTTTGAGGGGTAGAGAGTAGGGAATGTCTTTCAGACCTATGGCAGATCATTAAGGTGCTGAATGGGCCAAATACGTTGCGACCTATGGCAGATCATTAAGGTGATGAAATGTGGCACTCCCAAGGATATCACACTCTCATACTCATACATATCATGATGTGCTTTATTAGGTTAAGAAGATCCTAATTCCTCGTCTTTTTCTTGGACTAGTGCATAGTTTTCCTTTCGTGGTAAAGTTCTTTAGAAGGCTTCTGCAAAAAATAATGGCCGAGTAATTGACTCTGATTCAAGTTCTATCATGCTATGACATAAAGGTAGAAGACATTGGCATAGAGTGCCACTCAATCAATAGGAGAATCCAAGGTTGTATTTGGCCATTTATTCATAGCCATTTCAGGCTTAGCCTTTCCGCTAGCCAACCACACATACCTTGCTTTTCCTATATCTACAGAACATCTTTTTGCCCAAACACATCAA
The DNA here is from genome assembly GCF_047967505.1 of Dipteris shenzhenensis. Taxonomy (NCBI): domain Eukaryota; kingdom Viridiplantae; phylum Streptophyta; class Polypodiopsida; order Gleicheniales; family Dipteridaceae; genus Dipteris; species Dipteris shenzhenensis. The sequence continues at coordinate 38,473,082 of NC_141622.1, read as the reverse complement.
TCCCATGAGATCTAAATCTCCTTATGACCCGGAGGAGCTCTGAAATTCTAATCTACACCATCCTAGTAGATTTTTGACCTCCCCTCTCTTGAAGCCAAACTTGCCTCCACCACATAGATTTCACATATAGCAGCATGGAAATCCTTCCCACATGTTGAAATCAATAATACATGTGCTCCCCAAAATGGCTCATATGATGAGGATTGAAAGTCCTTTTTCTACAGGCACTTCCCCAATAGGTTCTCAAGGGCTTTCTAGGATAGGTATTTGGTCTTTGATTTTTGGTAACCAAAGGCTACAGTACCAAGACTTGAGAAGAATTGATACACTTTTTGTGTGTAGTAACTCTAAATAAGTTTGGTTCAACTTCGAAGAGAGTCTTCTTCACTCATCACGAACCAATATGGATGGATTAAGCATGCTCAAATATTATATGGTGTCATTGATTATCCAATCCCATATCTCTACATGGTTCATAGTTTCCCTTGAGTCTCTTGAAAATGAGATGTGATATTGAAGTTTCATATTGAGAGTACCAAAGACCATGAGGTAAACAGAGTTTCTTGTTATTGTTTGGAAAGTATTACTCCCATTTTGGCTTGAACTTTGAATGAGGTTATTTTCTTTAGTTTCCCTTCACTTGAGACATAAAAATTCATTGTATCATCATCCTTCATATGAAAGATCTCATGGTGAGAAGGATAGCCATTTCATGGCTAAGTTTCCCTTAGTGTTACTTGCATTGGATGAAATTGGGAGCTTTAATTAGGCACTCGTAAGAAACTAGAGGAGCTAAAGAGGAGGAAGTGCAGGGAATAGGACAAAAAGCTCACGAGTCTGTGGTTGACTATATCAGTGGTGTAAAGGAGACACACCTCTAAAATGTTTAGGATTTGGTGGGACAGTGAGAAATACGTAGGAGTATACCATACGTTGTACTGACGAAGTGAACCGACAAATGGGACTATATACAAAGAAATGGATAAGGGATTATAAATCCTATACTACATACAATTTGTAATCTCAGTCCCCTCTTTAAATTGCACTTACACACGAGGGTGGAGAGCAAAGCAAAAAATTTGAAATAAAGGCAAAAAGTTGGAAGTCACCATGCTACATGAGTATGGGCTAAAACTAGAAATCACGACAAAATGGGTTGGAAACTAAATGGAAACTAGCAACCTATCATCCCATTGCTCTTTCCCTTAACTTGCAAGAGGTTCTAACAGATCCTGTACATGGAGTTGAGTGGAGGTTGGTAGGCCTTGCCCAGTGGCTAGCATGGGGGTTGAGATGTTGAAAGTCAGATAGGAATGGTCAACACCTAGGGGGGGTGGGCATAGTGATATCATGTATATGTGACACAAAAGTTGGCGATCCCAAAAGGTATTCCACTTGATTGGATCCTCCTCCATGTGGGAAGTAGATGAGCCTCCCTGACAATGGCCGTCTAAGAAGACTAATGTATATAATCAGATTGTGAATTGCTCCCATATCTAGTAGATGTCAACTATATGTAGTAACACTTGGTGCATCATCTGATCGCCTCATAATGCCAAGCTCTGTGGGATCTATCTTCGGCACTCTGAGGTGATCAGCCTCAAAGTCAAGTAAGCACATATGTCTATCCCTTGTACATTGAAGTCACCCAAAAGTAGGATTTCCCCCTGTCTGGACAACTCCAAGATATCATCAAATATCATCTCGTACGGGCTATGATCCTCAGTGGCAACCTCATGTGCGTACGATGATGTATCTTTAGGGAAGTAGCATACTGCAAAGAAAATTGGGCGTGCACTAGGTGGCTGAATTCGTACCCACATGTGTCGTGCGAGAGAGCTAACTAGGAGTTTTAGGGTTCAGAGAGGGTGGCAGGGTTCAGGAGAAGTCCAAGATTGAGGAGTGGAGAGCTAGTCTCCTTCATGACTTCAAGGGGGTAAAGGGTTGAAAAGGAGGATCGAGGGAGGAAGGAGGAGGTGGAGGGAAGAGAAGGGAGGAGGAGAAGGATGGAGGAGGAGGAGGAGAAGGATGGAGGAGAAGGGAGGAGGAGGAGGAAGAGGAGGAGGAGGAGGTGTTGGCAAAAGCCTCATTGGGAGATCATTGGAAAAAAAAACCCTCATGGAGATTTTCTTATGGCACGTGCTTGTACTCCTTGACGTAGTAGTGTGGACATGATTGGCCCATGTAATAGACTCATTCGTGATTGGTTGGCCGAGGCGTTATCTAATGCATGGCTTACATGTGGCTGTTCTGAACGTGGCAAGGCAGTGCATGGCTTGTTCCAGAGGCGGTGCATGGATTGTTCCAGAGGCGGTGCATGGATTGTTCCAGAGGCAGTGCATGACTCCTACAAATCTATGGATAGCAAAGAGCTCCTTCCTTTTGTCCATGAGAGTCGGTGTAAGGATTTGAGGCAGTTCTTAGTCATGTTTGAGAGCAACTGTTCGAGGTCAATATAGAGTCTATAGATCAGATTCATGTCTTTGTAAAGGGCAGCAACGAGCTCCGTAGAGATGCGCTGCCTTTAGTCGTCACAACAGAGTTTTGTATGGTAGATTGTTCTCAACTCAGAGTCACCTTAATATATTCAGTTTCCTACAATACTATTCAATTGAGCTACAGTTTGTATCATCATTTTATGCATCATTTCATGTGAGTGTAGTATCTTCGGGATTGAGAGACTGGAGGAGAATTGTTTTTGTGCTTGCAAACTATTGTGTGCTTCCAAACAAAAGCCAACAGGGGGAACGGGGGGGGTAATGGGCGATTGCAAGGTTAGAGCACGCTATCACGCGATAGTGTTGAGGGAGCATGGACCCAAGGAGATCAGGCACATGAACAACATAGTAAACTTGAATACTAAACCCCAAAGAGTGGGAGTTTCATTCCATTGAGAGAGATTTATACATGTTGGTCTCTCCACATTTCTTAGGAACCTCAAGGGTGAGACCTCTTTTGTAGGAGATCTCTTGGATAAGAGTCCCTCCACTTTTTGGGGGGAACTCTTGGGTATCTACAATTTGTGGGGGAACCTCTTGAGTCCCTCCACTTTGTGGGGGGACCTCAAAAAGTGTAGGATTTTAGTGTTCTCTGTCTAGTGGACCCTAACACTCAGTGCTTCTGAGGTGGCATGCCAACATTCCACAACCTCAAATTCTAGCATCGAGATACCAATACCTTGGCAGCTTAGATTCAGTTGCCATGTCAACATGTTGAGTTTCATAAATGACACAGTGCACTTGAACCTTGATCCACATCAAAGCATCTCGACTTTCATGATAGAGCCTTTGGATCTTGGCTTCCACGACAACACACCTAGATCCCAATGGACATGTTAATACTCTTGGATACTAGACTCCTTGGACTTTGGCAACATCTAGATACCAAGATTTTCAACAATCTAGATCCTTGATCTCGGATTCCATTATGGATAATGGACCCTACATCAACAATCCATATCCCTTCCCACATTGTTTCTTTGATCCTTTCCCAACTGCAGTGTCCAAATCAATACCGAGCTGCAGATTTCAAACAAGTTTTGCTCTAGATCTCCAAAAAGCTCTTGAACTTCAGATTCTATACTTCTCAATCATTGTTTTTCAAATCTTCCTTCTAGACATTTCTTTTGGACCTTCCAGATTTCCCTTTCCTAATTTTGGACATAGACCAAACCCATTGTGCAACTTTCATTTCGAACGTCATGTGTTTCAAGTTTCCATTCTGGATGTGTTTTCTCAATTTCCTCTTCCATTTCAACAAAGCCTCAATATTTATAGTTATATCTTGGACCCAAAATTATTCAAGTTGGACATCAAACAATCATCTCATAGCAACATTCGTGTAGTCATCATCTCACGGAAACATTCATGGAGTCATCATTTTGTGGCACAAAGATTTGAGCATTTAATTGAAGCAATTTTTTTAACAACTCAATCTTTGACCTCAATTCATCCCTCTTGGAACAAATCAATTCCAGTTATGCTTGTATTGGTTTGCTGGACATTGTTCTTTTTCTGGAGTTCCTCGCTTGGACAACATAGTGACTCTTCGCAGAATCATCATCAAGTCCGTGAATCATGCTGTATTGACAACATCATGACTGGACTACCTCCTTTGCAGGATGATCATCAAGTATGTGAATCATCCTATATGGGCAAACAACATCAACATCCCTTTCCAAACTTTGAATGCTAGACTATAGTCCTTTGATCGGTGCCTACAAATATTTTGGACAAAGATTCACATCAATCATTTAACAAAAAATGGTATTATATTCTATTTAACTAATGATTTCTACAAATAGACATAGATTTATTTTATGCAAGAAAAATTGAAGCCTTTGAATACTTCCATATTTTCAAATCCTTTCTTGAATTGCTTTCTTACATTGTCATTGGGCTGAAGCATGTAACACGGTAGTGTATCTCCTGAATAGATCTCCAACTACTACTTTATGGAATGTTACACTTGAGGAGGCTTTTACAGATAAATAACCTATAACTTCTCATCTTAGGAATTTTGGGTTGCTTATGCTCATATTCCGAATCAGTTGAGATGGACGCTAGATGCTAAGACAAAAGGTGTGTTCTCATCAATGGCTAGAATGAGACCTGACTACGAGGCAATTCTTCTTTCCAAACATGTTATAATCGATGAGAACAATAGCTACTATGATCAACCTACTATTGTAGCTGTGCCTACTCCAATGCCCTTGGAGTCTTTTAGAAGTGCCTCAATCGTCATTTGTTCTACCATTAGCAAACTGTCTCTTGGTTATGTAGTACCTACTCTGATCTATTCGATGCATAAACCGAGGAAGACACACCTCATAGGAGCCTAGAGTTCACAGATATGTGAAGGATGCTATGGAATATGAGTTGAAGTATGATAGTAACTCCACGCTTCCGCTTTCGGCCTTTGTAGTTGCGCTGGCATTGTTGATGGCAAGAGATCTACTAGTTCCATCATGTTTTCTCTACTATGTGTAGCTATGTTTTGGCAAAGCAAGACACAACCACAATGGCTTTGTCTTATATAAAGGCATATTCAAGAATCACCAATACAACTTGTGAGGTTTTATGGTTTCAAAAATTGTTATCAGAGTTTGATACGTGTGATCGGACCTTCCACCCCCATATACTGTGACAACATGATCAGCCTATATTTGGTAGAACCCTATGTTTGCTTCATGCTCGTACCAACTAAATTGAGACGCATCATCACTCCATCGAATAAAAGTACTTTTAGAAGAAGCCGATTTGCTTTGTTCTACAACTGAGCAAATGCCATATATCTTTAAAAATTCCTTTAGCTCTGAAAGGTTTTCTTACTTCTACATTGACTGACTTTGACCATGCCCTTGTTAAGGTATACATGAGTCACTTGGCCCGTCAATTACCAGACTCTCTTCGGGACCATACAGACCTTGCCCATGCCTCAGACACTCTAGTGGTTCAGGATGCTGCAGTCAGATCTTCCCCCAAATCCCGACCTACCTCACGCTCCACAACAAGAAAGATACCTTAAAACCCATGGTTCGATGATGAGTGCCAAGAGATGCGATCCTATGTCATATGGGAGTAGGTTTTGGGGTGTCTTACGAGGACTGAGGCATAGCAAATGCTACACCGAGTGACTCATTGGAAGAGACGAGCTTTTCTATCACATCGAATGGATGAGGTGACTAGGTCTTTTCAAGGGGGAGATCCCACCTTTGCATGGGGGCTCCTTTTAGAGGGTAAGTCACCCATCGTTATCACTGATCCAAGAGTTTGGAGCACACATGCAACCTCTACACTAGAGACATCACTGCCAACCACCTCACTAACAACCTACAAATAGACAGAGCTCGAACTTGCAGCTACCTCCACGCACCCACCTAGATCAAAAGACACAACACTCGAACCTTCAATATAAGCCTCACCACTAAAAGGAATCATATAGGAAATTTTTTTTGATGTCTTTGTATGCACATGAGCGATGCTTGATGGGCAACAAACCTTGCAAGTGAGTATTGGGACCCACCACACACTCTTGCAAGGTTTGTTCCTTCTCACACATTGCTTGTGTGGTTCTACATCCTAGAGCCATATTTGGGGCAATATATTTCCTCTAGATTATTGGAGGGGGATATCCAAGTACCGAAGTGATGTTCAATGACCACCAAGTCTTGAAAGAGTGTGGGATGGGACACACCACACACCCTTGTAAGATTTGTATCCAATATTTTTTGAACAATAGATCACCTCTTCTAATCGCAAGCCCTATCAAGAAATACCATGTATGATGCTTTGATGCAAGTCAAAAAAATCTCCTTTGCTCTAGTTGCAAACATTGAAAGTTTTTAAGCCAAAAGGTGGCACTAATGGGGGAGAAAGCCTACACTGATGAGGTTAAAAAACAAGCAGGGAAAGTGCAAGAGAAATGGAAAAGGAGAAAAACAAAAGATAAGTGTGGAAGAAGGAAAGGAATGAGTAACCAAAAAAAAGGTGAAGTTGTAGACCATGGGACACAAGCTAGAAAAATTCAAAGGGATGGAATAGTTGCCTAGAGTCAAGGGGGGAGCATTTGATGCATGCATATCCCGAGGTTTGGGATTCATTGAAGTGCTTTGTAGCTAGATAAGTAATTGCAGATGGAAGAATAATCTTGATGGCTTGTTTATTGATAATTATAGCTTTCCCATCCCCTTCTCTCTCCATGTAAATGTGGAAGAGTATAGCCATCTATTTAATGTGTGCAAGTTACATAGAAGCATGTAGTGTTGCTTGGCAGGTGGATACAAACCTATGGTGTTGTATTTGAACCCAAGAGATGCCAAAGCATGGACAAGCATAGACGATCCATCAACCCTCCATCATGGAAAAATAAGGGGATGTACATGGGAGTACAATTTGTGCCAGGTGCCAAATTGTGAGCAAAGTCCTCATAGCTCCTCCTAAGGTAGCTCATCAAAGGAGGTATTTTTCATCTTCTTATTCCAATGGCTACAGTTGTGTTGGTTCCTTTGGCATTGTCAAATATGGCTATTGATGGTCTTTTTCCCTTATGCCTTGATTGATTGGTGTACCTAGTACTCGGCATTCGGTGTGAGTGCACAATGCTTGGTAGAAAGATGCGCTCTTTTGCACTCTTGTGTGTTTAAGGGTTTATTTAGACACCCAAACTAATATGAAGATTGCAATATAACATAGAATCCTCACTACTCTCATTGCTATTACAAACTTAATACCGATCGTAGCATGTAGGCGCAACAAAAAGAAAATAGATTGCATAATTGTTATTATGAATAGAGCAAAGCATAGGATCAAAATAGCAAATACATTCATTATGAAATTTAGATACAACATCCTTCATTAGATCTCTCATACAACAAGATAATATTTTGACACACACAACTTCCCTCTCTCCTTAACCATAATATGTATATGCATCCATATGAATATACATTCGAGGAATGAAGAGATGCACCCAAAAATTGGTGTCTCGTTAAATCCTAGAGATATTTTAGGGCTTTTGGTCCTTCTAAGCTCATTTAAGGTGTCAAAAATGCCAAATTAGGCATATTTAAAAAGTTTTGATTTGTTTCAAAGAAATTACAGCCTCCAAAGGTTTTGGTTGATGATTACTAGATTTTTATTCCATTTTGTAATAATTTCGCATTGAAACATTGAGGTCTTCATTAGAGGCATCAAGTTCATTGAATACATCATTGCATTAAGCTCACATTAAGAGAGCTCATCCATAGCCTTCATTATCATATATGTTGATGATCTAATCATACTCGTACTAGATTAAGGGTGTACCAACCCCTATATGTTAATGATCTAATCATACTCGTATTGGATTAAGGGTGTACCAACCCCTATATGTTGATGATCTAATCATAGCCGTACTGGATCAAGGGTGTACCAAACCTATTAAAGGGAAATTTTTAATTTAATGAGAATTTTGTTGCTAATCTATATCTTAATCCTCGTTTCTAAAAGCATTATACACTACTTAGGAGTCTTAGTAATGGTTATGGTGCATTGAGATTTATGTTTTAAAAAAGTAATATCAACATTTATCAAAATTTCATTAGATGTACCAATAAGATGTCTTTGGATTTGTATGTGTAGAAGGGGGACGTAAAAAAACCTCACAATTTTTTTTAACTTTTGTAAGAAGATTATGACAAAAAGCTCACTAAAAAATCATGCTCGTAGATTTATATATGCATTTGGATTATGAGCTAAACATATATGCATATATTTTACTATGTATCAATGGCACACCTGGTGGATAGGAATTTTGGAAAATTTTCTAACTTGAACCCACTAGTGAGTGTGGTTAATAGACTTCCAATGGACTAAAAGTAAGCCCCCTTCACGAGTCAACATCTGTGAGACTTTAAGACTATGCGATTAATAGAGTGAAGACCTTGGTATAATACCAAGATCCAAACTACTCCCATACATAGATGTTTACAATTTTCCCAAAAGAAGCTTCTATAACCAAGATTTATTTAAAATATGCTAATTATGGAAAAGAAGAAAAGTAGAATTTAAGCTTGAACTGATGACATGCTGTGTTTAAAAACACAGAGGGAATTTAAAGCATTGTGAAATATTTCAAGATAATTGATCAGTAGGATCAGAAACTTCAACTTCAACTCAGAGTCTATTGCTCTCGTGAAGTTTTTCGATCATGTTCTATATAAAAGACTCTCCCAGCTCTGAAAGTGATGCAAAGCAAAGCACAAATTTAGTAACCTTCACCTCATAAAGTTCTTTTTGTAATGCTTTTAATTTCCCCTGCTTCATTGTGACTTTGACTAAATCCTCAGTGCTTAAATAATCTCCAAAAGGATGAGCCAAAGTCTCGATCAACTTACCCTTAATCTATTGCCACATATCTTTCATATATATATATATATATTCAGTTGTTGTTGCATATCGTCATTCTTGAGAGCTAACAAGCCTTCCCTCCACCTCAATTGTATCATCATCAATAGATTTCATTTGACTTTCCACTACTTCTAAGGTAGTCACCTTCTTTTGGAGCATCAAAATTTGAGTACAAAATTATGTATTCTGATCCATGATTTGGTCTAATTGGCTAAGAAATATCACTCTTCCAATTATTTAGCCAATTTTCACATCTTGTATCATAGTGCTGCGAGTGGTTAATACGTCTTGAAACTATTGAGTCTTCTCCTCAATAACCTTGTTCTACTTTTCCAAAACCTGCACAGAGGATTGAGCCTCTTCTACCTTCATCTAGGACTCCTTCCTAATATCCTCAATCATTTTTACCAAGGACTCCCTCTCTTACAGCCATTTGGCTTCGTCCTTTGTTAATGCTGAATTTTTGTTTGCAATCTAGTAATCGTATTGTGCATATGATTTTTGAACTTCTCATGGCCTACTCTATAGGATTGATGCATACTTCTTTCCATAGCTAATTCCTCAAGCACCTCAATCATATGTTTTAGCTTGCCCTTTTGTTGCATATGAAATTGTGTAAGTAAAGAACATGCAAAATTCACCTTAAAAAGTGCATCATCAGCTTGAGCCATTGAGATTTTGGAGTAGCTTGAGTAGGTTTTGTAGTGCCCTATAATTGCTCCTATGCACCCTTGATAAGTTTTGTGATGCCACAACATCACCCTCTAGAGATCTTAGCATCTAGAGAAGGTATATGAATGATCTAGTCAACATCCATAACTAATTTCTCAAAAAGATTTGTTGGAAGAGACCTAGCTATTGGTTTCTCACAGGGAGAGTTAAGTTTCTCTATTTTGGCATCTTTCTCACACTTAGCTATTGGTTTCCTAGAGCGAGGGTTAAGATTCTCTATTTTGGCATCTTTCTCAGTTGAAGAAAACTAGCATCTTTCCTAGGGAGGGTTTCTTGGAAGGAGGTTAAGATCCTCTATTTTGACATCTTTCTTAGCTAAAGAATACTAGGCATCCAACACCATAAGTAGATTATTCATATCCAACCCAATTATACCAATCAAGTCTTGAATAGTCCTAGAATGCTTGAACCATAATTTCGTGGGCTTTTTTGCACCAGTATTGATTACACTTGGATGTGGAGGTGAAGGTAGAATATCATCCACCACCTTAGGCACTTTATAAGATCCATCTAGCTCCTCTTGAGTGCAACCCAATTTCAAAAAATCCAACCTCTCTTGAAAAGTTAAAGGTATTCTTAGTGAATCTCTGGGTTGCTCTACTAGGCCAATAGGATGTTGAGGATGCATCATCATGTTTGCATACTCAAATAGCACAGCTAACATCTGTCTCAATTTAGACTGGGTGACACTTCTTTGTCTATCTTTTCCTAGGACCGCACCCATGATCCTTAAATGCACAATATTGGCCCAGTTAAGTTTGTTGTCTCCGCTCAGCTGAATACAACATCGAATAGTTGGCCTGAAACATGTAGTCATACTTTGTAAAAAACTATACTTGTTCCATGAATCAAAGGTGGCTGTTTCTATCTAAATTTGCTCCAATTATTCATCATGTAGTATAATTAAGATGTTTATGGCATCCCAAATTCTACCACCATCATCTAAGTTGTGCACTCGAAATCCGCCTTTATAGAGGGCATCTAGAAAAAGAGGCAACCGAAACATAGTAGAAAGACTCCAGTAACCCTTCTAGTGGCCTCATCCTCACTCATAGCATGCTTCCTTGGCTTCGATGTCTCCCTAGATCTTTTGAATCTCTTCCAGGACTCTTGTGCGCACTTCTGCTTGGTCTTTCTGATGCAAGTGCCTTTCCTTCTTGGGCAATGTTGCCAATGCTGAATCATTGATTAGACCCTTGGATCTTGTCACCGCAAGAACACCAACCTTTTTTGGTTCTCTGTATTGTGTTTCCTTCTCATTACAAGATGAACAGTCACACTATTGTAGCTCAGACAAGTAAATAAATTAGATTTGTGTGACATACGGATGTGGCCCCCCAATCTTCAATCAATACAGTGTTGGCATATTTCGGTTGTTGCTCCTGAATGGGTAGTCCCCATCATGGATAACATATAATTTCCAACCCCTGATATGTGTAGTACCGACACCATAGTGCATAATCGGATCCTACCCAATATCCATTTTCCAAATAATAATTGCAATCGTTCAATGTCGTTATTATGTTCCCATGCATTATGTTGCTGATTCCAATTACCCCTTTAGTTCTAGTTATTCCTTTGTTGGTTTCAATTATTGTGTTGTTAAATTTGAACTACATTATGCATTGCAACTGTCACCACGTGATTTGCTCTAGTTGGTGGGTTTGGGAAGCCTACTACGTCGGATTCATTTTGGCATTTTGGTTATACCAATCGAATTTCACTAGATGGTTCTTATGACAAATGTTCCATCCTAGTTTGGTGGTTGACTTGGCAACTCCCAAGCTCTTCAGTTTTTATTCCAATAGCTTCTCCATTTCACTTACTTTCTTCTTGGATTTATTTTTGTTGTTCTTAAAATTTTTGAGTCTTTCTTAGCCAAATTATGCTTCCTTTGTCTTTTCTTCTTTGTTTATTAAAAGACTATGGGCCTAAATATTTCACAAAATACTATGCAAATGTGCAGTCACTTTAAGGTTGGGAGTGGTCAATCTTAAAGTCTATTCACATATGACATGTTAAGGGGACATGTCTCTCTCAGGCCCATAGTCTTTTCAGTGGAGCGTAGTGGTGGACATCGCTCTCTCAGGGCATAGTTTCCTTCTAACTCCTCCATCTTAGAGTTTGAATCCGAATATGAATTATTGCTATCTTTTTTACATCATCTCCTCAACGAACCACATCTCCTTTTGTGTCTTTTGGTAGCATCAATCAATTCATTAAATCTATTTGCATCCAACATTTCTAGTCCACTTATAGCACTACAAACCCTTACAAAAATATTAAGTGTTGCGGTTGTTGGTCTTTCAAGTAGATCCAACTATGCATTGAGGGTATGAAATTTTTTTCTTAGCTCCCTTAACTTCTTACGAATATCATTTGGTGTTTTTTCTTTAAAAAAATGGTGTAAGAATACAATTCTTAAAGTGTTATAGTCATGAAAATGAGCAACACCATATAGACTAAGCCAACTCATTGCTTTACTGGTTACAAATTGTTACAACTTCTCTGTGTCCCGAACATTTTTTGAAAGCTAGTCGCTTGCCATTGCATTTCAAATTGCATGACATGACTGTCTAAATCATACTTTTTGTGACCCTTGAACTGTGCAAACTTGCACTTCAAACTAGCTGCATTGGGATTCATTGGCTATATGGGTGGAACTAGTGGAATAGGTGGTACAAGTGGTACCTAATTTTGTGGTGGCACAAGTGGCATTAGAGTATATGGTGGCACCAGATTCTGTGGTGGCACTAGATTCTATGGGTGGAATTGGATTTTATGGTGGTTAATTCACCTGGAAGTGATGCTGGTTAGTATTGTGCATGACTTTACAGTATTTCCAAGAATGGAGTCGATGCTCCCATCCTTGTTTGTGCGATTGAAACCACAATCCTAGGGCTACTATGTATGCTACTATATTTCTCATCCTCATCTAATTCTTCTGCTATATTTGAGTATGGTCTCCCTATTGCACAATCTTGTTCCCAATCCTCAAATCTTGCTGGTGGATTCATTTGTCCATCCCTTCTTTCTAGAAGCAATTTGTAATGCAGTCAACAATTGGTTCACCTTAGGCCACAGATACAGTTCCGTTTGTCCATCCCTTTCTGCTAGAAGCAAGACAGTCAACAATTGGTTTGCCTTTAGCCAAAGATAGTTCCAACTAGTGCCACAAAGTGCGGACCCCAACATAATTGATCTCTAGGATTAATTGTATTATAGTCATATTGATTTGTCATTTGGACACATTTCTCTACCACTGCACTCGCATTAGCTTCTGGTCTATGGTGTTTGATACATGTCCAAAAGTTTGTACATCTTGGTTTTGGTTTTATTGGAGCTGACATCATGATCTGGTGTGGGAGGACATAAGTCCTTGGTCATCCATTGTGTTTGACATGCAGACACTTGACTTCCACTTTCCATACCACCAACTTCATCAAGAATCTTCTTTCAGTGGGCCAGATCTAAAACAATGCCGTAATCATCTCCTTGTACAGATCCTAATAGAATTTTGCCCAATGTTCTTTCATTTGCTTCCTTTTGTCCAATTGTCTTGTTGTAGGAGAAAGTTAATTTGCAGCAAAAAATGTATGTTACAACACCTTCACTATTTGATTCAACTGAGGAGTGGAGTGAACATAACAACACTTATCCACTTCCTGCAACACCAATGGTCACCATGTATGATAGAATTTTAGTTGGATCTTACACCAATGCTGTATTCGAATTTCCCTGATGGCATTGCATTATTTACATCATCTCATGAAGCATTTCAACTAATGGAATGGTACATTTGCTATTTTGCTCTACAAACACATGACTCCTGAAAATTTGTGACACCATTGAGAAAATATGATCAGAAGATGCACGCTTACCTTTCTCTCTATCATAAAAGAAGTCATTGCAAGTCTTAGAGAACAAAAATAGGTGGCTCCATGGACACCAAATGACAGAGACAAAAGACATTTTATGACATGTTTGAAGTATATCATTTACATGTGTTGAATGTGGCAGCAAGTATTCCTTTCCTTGAGCTTTTGCAAAAAATATGGTTTGAACTTCTTGTTGAAACTAGCTACCCTATAATGACATCAGGATACATTGATTTGAACTTCAAGAAGAACTATGTTTGCAATTCAAACTATGCATGAGGAATTTTAAAAGAAAATTAGGTCTACTTCAAAGCACTAAGTAGAGCATATATACAATAGAAAGCACATAGAAGGACAATAGAAAGCACAAGAAGCACAATAGGAAGTACCATAAAGCACATACAAGCACACTAGAAAGCACATAAAAGCATAATAGAAAGCCTACAGAAGCACGATAGAAAGCACTTACAAGAACATTATAAGGCACATTACAACAAATAGAATGCACACAAAAGCACATAAAAGAACTTAGGAGCATATAAAAGCATGATAGAAAGCATAAAACACATGGGGTTGCTTAAAAGCACTAAAGGGAGCACATAAAAGCACAATATAAAGCAAAATAGAAAGCACGTTGAAGCACATAAAAGCACATAAGGATTGCCTAAAAGCACTAAAGGGAGCATATAAGAGCACAATAGAAAGCACATAAAGTCACAATAAAGCACATAAAAGCACAAAGAGGTACATAAAAGCACTAAAGTGAGCACATAAAAGCACAGTAGAAAGCACATTAAAACACAATAGAAAGCACATAAAAGCACATGAGGACTGCTTAAAAGATCTAAAGAGAGCACATAAAAGCACCATAGATCAAATCCCATCAGTCTACAAATCCACTGATCTGAGAAAGTTCAGGTCCATAGGTTGCCTAGGATTTTCCATACCTTCATCAGTAGCATCCTACATGAATGCGAGCTCAAACTCGTGGTCCAATGTGGTTAAACTTAGAATCCCATCAGTCTATAGATCTACAGATCTAGCCATACCTTCATCAGCTTGCCCAAGTCCCTCCATACCTTCATCAACTGCCTCTGGCATGGATGGTAGGTCAAACTCGTGCTCAAACATGGTCGATCCATAATAGAAAGAGGAATTGGTGCCTAAATTGGTGGCACTAGAAGTGAACCACCAAATTTCATGAAGATAAGAATAATTAAAGCTACTCCCTTGGCACCCGAGTCGACATCTTCCTAGATTTAACTAAATTGTATGGTGTCTATTCCAAATCTACTTCATCAAGATGACAACTTGTGCTCGGAATTATAAGATGCCGTTGAGAAATCACTAGCATCATAGGTCGTGCTTCTAGCTTGAAGGGAGAGGTACTTGACAACGTGGACTTGATTATAAGCAAGGGAGAGGAATTGTCATATGTGTCATCATCACCCTTAGGGTTAGCTGAAAGCTTCAATGATGAAGAGGAGATAGCACTAGATTTGATAATGCACCTATAAAGGAAAGGAGTGGCATAAAGCTCTTTATTTTTAATAGATGTAGCCAAAGGAAGAAGTTCTCTCTTTCTCTAACGTTGTCTCCTCTTTGTCTTCATAGGTAAGAGTAGCACCAAGCAGTGTTGCAGATCTACTAGCCAAAGCTCATCAAGATGACAACCTATACCCAACATCAGAAGAGGGTACTGGTTGTTATCTCGATAAGCCTTGGCTAGTAGATCTGGAACACTGCTTCTAAAGGCATCTTCTACCTTCATAGATGCATTAGATACCTATAGATTACTTGGAGATGAGTGATTATGTTTTCCTCTATGTGATGCAAAAATAATCACATTTTTATAGACACCTATAGATTACTTGGAGATTAGGGATTATTCTTTTTCTGTATGTGATGCACAAATAATCACATTGTTATATGTGACGCAAAAGAAGTTCAAGATGATGCATGATGTGGTGCCACTCAAAGCTCTCTATATTTGTGAGTATAAGTGGGCCAAGTAGATGGATGAGAATGCATTGATGTATATGTGAGTGTAAGTGGGACAAGGAGGTGGATGAGAATGCACTAAGGCTTATGCTTGTCAACAAGACGTTTCCACCATAAAATTTTGCACTTTACTTCCATTTACATATTGGTGCTAACATGCTCTCACTGGACTTATGGTATCTTAACTGTTGAGGAGGCATCAATTTGATCGATAACCAAATAGACATTGAGAACATGCATGGCATATTATTTGTCTTATTGTTGATTCTATGGTGATACCTTAGTGTTATGTTCGATTCCATTTGATGCATATCTTAGTGCTATGTTATTTCGAGTGTGAGATCCTCACATGATCCTCTCTCTCTATTTTGACACCAGATTTCACTTGGAACAAGCCACAAAGTACTTTTAGAGGTGCTATGTTGAGCTGCCAAAGTCATTGTACCCCTACAAAACTTTATCTAATGGGGAATATCCACATTTGTAATGAAGTATGCATGTTATATTTGATGCTTAATTCGTTTTCTATAGTTTCTATGTCTTATTAGCTAAATTGTATTCTATGTAGTGGTTTTTATTGCCTAACTATGAGGTAGTCAATGGAGCTATGGGTGATCATATAAGCCTCTTTTATGAGAGAATCATCATCAAAGTCAAGGGGAACGATTGGGAGGTTAAAGGCTTTGATGCATCTAAAGACCTAAAACATGGCCTTATAGATATTTCATGCAGCATAATTCTTGTAGGCGATCACATAAAGGCTATTTAGTAATGCCAAATGGAAAGTTTTCTTACTACCTTGTGGCTTGTTCACATGGTTTGTTGCTCTCTTTGCAAACTTGTGGAGTATTAGACTGATAAATGACCATTGTGAACAATGGATATGGGTGGAGAATTGGTTTGGGATTTGTGAGGGTGTTAGTACATTCAAAAGTGATTTTTAAAACAACTAGAAATTTTTCTAGCATTTGGTTGTAGTTAACAAATATGAAAATTTGGTTTGTAGACCTTTTATATCGAATTTGCCAATATGCATGTACATTTGAGCATTTCTAGGTATAAAGTTATAACAAGTCCATGCATAAACTTGTAACTTACATAGATCTTAAGAGTCATGCATGCTAGTGTAGGGTTGTAGTTTTCATGGCATAAAATGCTGAAACGGTGGAATTTGGACAAAAAATATTGAATTAGGGCTAGATGTGTTTCTAAGATGATGTTTCTGAGATGACCCCTAACAAGTTTTGCAGAATTTTGAAATTGTTCATGGTCTGATCTTGAAGTGTTTACATGATATCTGGCATGTGAATAAGTGATGCAGCATCAGATTTGACATCACATAAATACAAATAGGCACCTAGATTTGAACAAATTCGTGCATATATTTGTGACTTGTGTCATTTTTACAAGAATAAACTTTTAATAGCAAGACATAATCTCTATTAGGTTGAGCATTATGACTATTGTTGAACCTAGTGTGCTTCATTTGAGATTGACATGATATTTTAGGACTTGAGAGTAATTGGACTTGACGTGATTGTAGACTTAACACTTAGCTTGACTTTTGGCTCGACAGTGTTCCTTTGTTTTCCACCTAAACCACTTGCCCTACCATTGTTTAGGACATAGGTTTTTTATCCACCTTATCATGCATGCACCCTAAAATTGTCACAACTCAAGATGCCTTTGTGGCTCCCAAACTGTAGAGTGCAATGTCGTAAGAGGTGTTAAGAGCAACACGATAACGGAGCAAAATTGCAAGAAGAAGAATGCATAAATTACTCAATACAGAAAGCGCACAGAATGGAAGACACAAAGAGACACCGATAATCATGGTTCACCCATTTGGGCTACATCTATGGAGAAATAGCAAGTCTTGCATTTTTCTTATTTAGCAAGTGAGAAGATAAAAGATACAACCACTATATCCTTAGCAAAATGGGAGATATTGTTTCTTGAAAAGCATTAGTTTGCATGTTATTTGCCATACTCGGGTTATTCCACATAGTCGACAATCTATTTTGTCAATTTGATGTGTCTCTTGCATTTAAGTCACTTGCATTTAAGTCACTTGCATTTTTTGATGCCATCTACATAAACACAGGATCAACCTCTTGCAATGCTTTATTGATCATCTTTGTGTTCTTCGACTATTCTACTGTTGCATATGTTGTGTGTCATGAGAAGTTAAAATATTTTGTTGGTGGATGATTTTGACAAGCGCTTACAAAATAATTTGTGGATGCTAATTGGCTATGTATGACATCCATGTGTAGCACCTAAGGGCTAGGGACTAGGTAGGGAGCACTAGTTTTTTTATTTTTAATGCAAAAGCATGAAAAAGGCATGGAGCCAGAATTGCGTTCCTCACCCTTGCTTGAATGAAAAGGCATGATTGACTAAAAAGATGGAGACACTTAGCCAACGGTAGCCCAATCTCTATCTTTATGGACTTCGCCTTCTTTGGATGCCAAAAAGCAAGTTCGATTTTATCTATAAATAGAAGGATGGGGCGCTCAGTTTCAATCAATCATCTCGCTTATCTTTTTGATTGATAGAGGTGGTGGATCTCTTCTTAGAGAAAGCGGGAGAAGCTACAAGAATTGAGATAGTCATCTGTTCGACAGTCTTTTTGGGGAATTTGCGCTCATAATTCGGCTCTGACTTGATCTAACGAGTTGAATATCAAATTGAGAGATACACTTTTTGTTATTTCTTCGTCTCAATCTGAGGTCATGGTAAAAAGTTATGGAAAATTTTGTAGACAGGAGCTATGCAGTAAGCATGTCAACTTTTCTTGTACTGCTCTTTTTGTAAATTCTGACAAGGTGGTGTTGCCTGAGGAGTAGTGGTGAGCAGAGCATCTTCTAGTGGCTATAGCTTTAAGATATTGGTTCTTCCTCATCCTTTGCATCTTTTTCTCTATTGTCTATTCATCACAAGATTGTCTTTGAGCGATGGTTGATTTGTTACGTTCCTGGGTTTTGTTTCTTGAGAAGAATTTGTGTAGAGAAGTTGTGGTGTTGCACCCTTTGGTGATTGTGGTAGTTGTGAGTGTCGTGTGAGAGGCGTGTGAACCGGTTGTGTTTGCGGTGTGGTGCCAAGCTGAGTGTGCGCTCATCTATCTTTTCCTAGAGTGGTGCTTTCATTGAGGGCTATCCAGTTAGTGTTGCTGGGCATATTGAGGGAGTGGTACTTGTCCCCAACCAGTACACTAAAGGTCAAAGGGAGCTATTAGTTATGAAACATTTTAGGGCTATGAAAGGGAAGATGCAAGACTCGTACAACGTATCAATTGGATGGCCTATGATAGAGGGAGAGATACGGATGTTGATCGACTGTGGATGCTTGATATGCTACTTGTAGGACCAGCTCGTCTATGGTGGGACGGGACTCCGATTGCAAAGAAGAATACTCGGGCTTTGGCCTTCCTCAACATTCCAAGGAACTCTTGTCCTCAAGTATAAAGCCTTAAACCTTGGGCTGTACCACTATAATTTCCTTCCAGCCATGACACACATGAGGTCTTTGAAAGCTACCCATGTATAGTGTTTCCAAGATGAAGTACTCATCTTTAACCAGATGTGGGAGTCGCCCATGCCATCATAAGGAATCTTGCCCTCGTCATCCATTGGATATAATTTGAAATATCCTTCCAGAGTTGAGAGCCATTCTTCCTACTTATTACAATTCTTGGTTTCTCGTTTGAATTTATGGTCCATCGAAATATCTTTTAAGTGTCTACCACACATCGATCCAGCCATGCCCCTGCCATAAAGTAAGAAATATAAATTATATTTGACCTTAGATGGTACGCCCACATAGGCATGGTTCTAGTTTGACAAGACAACATCAATGTCCCACTCAACCTGTAAACTCATGTGCGTATTGGGCATATGACATCCCTCCACATAAATCTATCTGTCCATGCTACATTTTAAACTCTATGTAGAGCCTCCAATGTAATAGAGATTGAGGCCTTCTCTCATAGGCAATGTGCTAAAATAGAGTTGAGATATAAAGTGTCGGAGGGACAGGATCACGCGAAATCATCCACATGAGGTTGGGATGTGCCAAACTGCAGTAGTAAATATGGGCCTATATCCCCTGTACGTAACTAAAGGACATCACTCATTGGAAATGTCACCGGTGGGAGTCTTTAGCTGGAGTTCTCCATGGACAAGATCATAGTGGACTACTCATTGATAGGCTTCCCAGAGATGGAAGGATATGGATGGTTTTGTAATTAATACTCTATCTTGTGCCCAAAATGCAACTTGCATGGGGTTGCCATAAATCCCTTTTCGTTAGTGCACCTTGGTGCTCTACTGACAAATCAGTAGAGCACTATGTCCTATGAGATCACCACCCTCAAAAAGATGTTGATTGCCTTTTTTCTTCATGACCCTCAACTTTTGTTGTGCCTCATACCCAACTATAGGCTTACCTTAGTCTGTGTATCTCTTTCATTAAGTTGCATATATGCACTACTTGCTGTTGCGCACTAATGTACTGCTAGGGATAATAACTATTTAGACCAGTGTGAATGTGCAAGGGCTCCTTGCCCCCCATCATGCCCTTTTCTAAATTCTTGTAACAGATATCTTCTTTTTTCTCTCCATTGTCATACTCTTGAATGTGTTGTGATGTAGCTTCAGGATTAAAACTATCATGCATATCTTGTTATTGCTACACAAGCTTCTCGTGTGACACGAGTTTACTTTGGCATCCATGTGTGTAGTCTTTGGTATTTTCTTCCTTTACAGAGACCATACAATGTTGGATACTCACCTTCGCCTCGAAAACTTTGTGACCTCCAAGTTGCATGCTTAAAAGTATCATGTGTAAGTGCATCCAAGTCCTTACCTTGCTAGCCAACATCTCCATCTTGATTTTTATCATATATAAGCTCATCATTGCTTGATGCATCATCTATCTTTTCATCCATTAGGCCTGCTTCATTGTCACAATTATGTATGTTCTATCATGCAACATATAAATATCTCTTCATTAGTATGCTGAACTATCAAGGCATCATTCGGAGCAATGTATTGCTTCTCAAACTGATGTTTCCATGTGGTCTGTTGTTTTTATTTGAGCAGCTATCCCTAGAAAACCCTTTGGTATTTGCAAGTGTAATTGCTTGGAAATAACTAAATTTTTGTCTTGCATATTGAGGCATATTCAATGGCTTTGAAGTGCAATTTGGCTACGTACTAGGGAGAGGCATAGCATGGCTAGCATGCACTATTTGTATTTCTAGCCTTGGCATGATTGTATTCTCCTCAAATGTTTGCTTTCCACTTTTATCGGCTTGCATAGCCGTTGGCATAACTCCTCTCGGCATCATAGCTCCAACTACTGGTTTGGACATGTCTATTAAATCTAATAGTTGGACATGTAAGGTAGAACAACCATCATATGTACCCTGACCATGCAACGCATTTTGTGCTTGCAATGCACTAGCCCGATAAAAAGTGTATTTTACTTCGAAGACCACCTGAAATAAGATGCATAACCATCTTCTTAATAAGCCCAAAAGGGGAAAATACTTGATGCAATGAATCCAATGTGATGGGGTACAATAGATTGTAGATGATAATTGAAAGGATTCCATTAGGATGAAATTATGTTGGGCATCAAGGATAGGCAATAAAACCATTGCATGGGGTGCAGAATGCATTTTGGTTGTCTAACTTGTCCCCATGCTGGGGTATAGGCTACTTGCCTTGTCCAATAATTCATGTGCATCAACTTGGTCAATTTGCTGACCAATTTGCTATACCAACTTGTGTTGTCTGGAAAAGACACACGTGTTGTGGGGATGCTGGAAGTGTGCCAAAGGAGCTCCTTGCTCCCATGCTACTCCTTGTGGGAGGCTTGCATAGTGAAGCCTTCACTCGTGTCACTTGAGTGCCTACCAAATCATTGCAATGGGGTTTCCACACCAAGAAGGAGACGAGAAAGAGAGAGAAGAGGGAGAGGGAAGAAGGGAAGGGGTGGAGAAGGAGACAAAGGTGAAGGGGAATCATGGCAAACACCAAATACAAACAAGGAGAGCAAGCAAAACTCCATCTCAACACATGAGCAAGAAGAGAGCTTGTATTTCTAGAAGGTTGCATACAACAATGAAGACCAAAGTCAAACACGGCCTTTTATACATGTCACCTTTTGAAGGGAGGTGCACCCTATTCCTTGTACCACTCTCTCTCTCTTTTGTTTCAACCACTTGGGCCCATATGGCACCAAGACATATGCTGATTCTCACAACCTTCTCTCTATCTTCAAATGGCTCTTGTGTTGTCCATATAGGGGATCCAAATGGCTCTTGTGTTATCCTTGCTAATTTGGGTGATCCCGGTGACTACTTCAAAACTGAGCCATTTGTGGCTCAAAACCCGTAGGGTTTGGATGAGCCATATCCATTAGCATGCTTAATGGCTATTAACATGCCCCCCTTCCTATTGTTGCTGAGCCGTCTTTGAGTCTGCCATGCTATAGTAAGTGAGTGGAGAGGACCGTCAAGAGTACTATGTAGTGGTCCAATCGCCATGTGGGTGGCATGCATATCCTTAAACATTAACATGTGATGGTCATGAGATTTCGAACCCAAAGGTACATGTGCAAGTCTTGGAATTGGGAGGGGCCAATGTCAGGGTCGAAGACAATATGGTTGTTGAGATTGTGAAGTTTGTCATCAACTGGATAGCTATGGGGGGGATCTCGGAGTAGCATCAGGATAAGGCAGCTAAAGTGCACTGCTGCGACCACCGTGGGGTCAGGTATCGAGCCGTAGGTATCATTGAATGATTGAAGGCGAAAGCAAAATCCTTCTTGCGTCATCTCCTTGGGAAAGTTGTACTTAGGGAGGTTGTATATAATATTGGGATTTTTCTTTTACAGCTCCCTGAAGTGGGCCCAGGTCCATCCTCGTTCCATGGCCATATAGAGGGGATCTATTCATCGCTCAAGGGAGGTGCTGCAATAATAGCGCTAAAATTGATCCTTTTTTAAAAATGGGATGTGCCAACAAGGTTGGAGACCTATGTTTGTGTTAGTGAGGGAAATAGGTGCATCTAGAGCTAAGTTGTAGCCACCACGTGTGTGCTTCGGGTTGGCTCACCTCCACTTGTGGAAGGATTGAGTGATAAAAGTAGTGAGGGGGTGAACTTCCATTATTTCATACAGATGAAGGCGGAAACCTTCGAGTTAGGCTTTCTAGTGATGCATGAGAGCACTGTCGGGTAAGTCCTGGAAGGATTGGAGGTTGAGTTGCCATTGTACATCTTCTAGCAGTGATGAGGGGGGGGTTGGCAATTATTTAAGAAGCGCACGGCAGCTCCAGCACAAGGAGAATACAAGGTCATAAGGACACTGGCACACTCTCTGCTCGGTGGGCTCCAGCAACTCAATGGCTAGGCCAACCACTCCAAATACGTTTATGAGGGTCAGGATTATACCCTCTATTATCACAATGCAGCCGCCTACCAAGCGCTAAATGATTCAAAGGTGCAAGCATCCTTGGTAATGGTTGGTCTAAAGCCAATTGCAAACCGACTGCCTACCACCTTAATATAAAGCTGCTCGAGGAGTTCATCAACACTTATAATTCCAATTTGCATGCCTGCATACTCCTCGATGCAACAGGGACCCCCCACTTCCACCACCTTAATGTGGATGTAGTGCAGCCTACCAATGGTTGCCGAAAAGTATACGCACAAAGAATTTGAACGAGCCCCTCAACAAAATCTGCACCTACAATAGGAAGAAAAGCACGGGCCGCATCAACTTCTCCGAGCTCATAGTGCTAGAACTAGGCAAAGCTCCTCCAATTGTTAACAAAGGCCAAACATATGAACCACCACGAGTCTATAGTGTCGAACATACTCACCAAGCTGGCAGAGCTGCAAGTCACAAACTAGGCAGACTATTTTTGCACTAAAATGAGGGAGGACCCAAAAACACATGGAGATGCCTTGGGCAACCCAATGCTCTACATGCCCATCATCTACCACATGTTGGAATAGTAGCTGCCAATTGGACATGGGCTAGCCGACAAATAAGCCACATGAAATTTTCTAACAGAATTAGAGATAGTGGCATCGGACCCCAAAAGGCTCAGGCTTTATCTGGGTTTCGCCCCATCAAGCCGCCCTGCTCAACAGCCACTCGATAGCCAACTGAGGGAGCAATTTGAAGACCGTCAATTGCGGGAATTCTTGGAGAGAGAGAGAGAGAGAGATGTCCTGTGACCAGCTAATCTAGTTGACACGCCGATCGACCTTTTGACGGCAGGGCATGTAGAGGAGGACCCCATGCCAAATGTTGATGATGATGATTTCCTCTTAGCAGGGAAGCTTCGGTTACAAGTACATTGGAAGCAATCCTGATAGATCCTGAGGGAGTGCTCTGAGACTTAGATGGACCGGTGGGCAATTCATTAGAAAGTGTTAGATTGGGGGGGTGGAGGTCGAGTTCCCTTTCAAATTCAAAGAAATCATTTTTGGGATCTATTGGTGGGAAGAAGGACGATAGCAGGCACGTAATGAATGAGTCTATGGAGGAGGAAAAGGCAGAGGACATTCAAATGGAGGCTAGTGAGCTGTGTGGAAGGGGGCAAGAAATTGTGGATATTTTGGCAGAAAACTAACAGAGTCTAGCTATTTTTGCTAAGGTGACGATCCCAGGGGATAAGGGTTCCTTTTATAGTTTTCAGTATCCCACCGAGGGGGGGGTATCATTATGGCGACGATTCGGCAAGATGGCTAAGACGATGAGTTGAAGACTTGGAGGTATGGCACCGGTCGGTGGGATGACAGTGTATAGCGATGATCCTGCTGGATGACAGTGTATAGCAACAATGATCCAAGATGACAATATATGGTGATGATCTAGGGGGATGACAATGTATGGTGATGATCCAATGAGATGACTCTATGGCACCGGTCGATGGGTTAGCACAGTAAGGCAGTGATCTGATAGGATGACTCTATGGCACTGGTCTAGAGGTTAGCGGTGGTAAGGAAACAATCCGGTGGGGATGACTCTATGGCATCAGTTGGCGGGTTAGTAGTAAGGCAAATGGGTACTAGTTAGTGGGAATTTTGACAACTGTCAGAGTTATTGAGGGGGCTATTGCATGCTAAGGGTGATGCCCAAGAGAGAAAACACAAAGAAGACTGGGCAATGCATAGACTTGTGAGGTCAACATGCAAGGACTTTGAAGTGTGCATTGTGGTTATCAAGGACTTGTGAGTTGTTGGTGCATGTGGGTGATACGACTACTGTACAAACTCACCTAGACTTGGACTTGATGATCATGCACCTAATGAAGGGTCGAGTACGTGGGAATGCAATGGAGTTGAATGCTGAACAACAACATACCTCATCAACAGCCAGGTAGAGCATGTGCTAATTTTGTTCATCATCCTGGTTGTTAGGTGTGCATCGGCGCTACGTCATTCATGTTGATGGACCTCCCTTGGAACAAGGTGCATGAGTTCTTATGTGGCTACCCCAAGCAGGGGTAGGTTCTTGTGGTACTATGGCCTTTGATTTGACAAGAGAAGTAGGTCCAAATGACACTGTAGGTGATACCCTAAATATGGTGACTTTCGATGGTGTTTGCATGGGCTTGGAGGAAGGTTCTTGTGTAACTACCCCGCTTTTATGGGTCAGTTCTTGTTTTGCTCCCTCAATGACCTTGATGACTTTCTCCTTGAGTTGTACTATACATGGGATCATGATACTCCTTGGGCTTATAGAATGGTCCCTCGTGTTGGGCTCGAGGATAGATTCTTGTGAAACTACCTCAGAAGTTGACACAGATTCTTGTGTTGCTACCCTACAAATCCTAGTATTGTTTGATTATTATATGTTGTTGGAAGGTTTGGGATCCAAACATATCGCTCACCTTGATAGTAGCCCTGGGCCTTCAGAAGCTTTGTTGCAACCCAATGCTTGTGAAATTTCTACTCATGGAGTATTTGTCCTTGCTGGCAAGGCGATCGGTGTTGTTGGGCCTTGCTTTTTGATAGAATCGCCCGTGTTGGTGGTGAGGAGTGAGGAGGAGTCGGAAACCCTTCCATGGCTTTAAGTATCCAAAGTTGTCCTCCTCTTTTGCATTAGTGTTTTGCACAAAGGACGGCCTTGTGCACCCATTGTTTGCGGAATCTCTAGGTCTTGCTCATGGGAATGGGCATGGGAAGTAGAGGCAGGAGAGTAGTTTGTGTCAAAGGTTTGCCTTTATTGGGATTAGGGCTAGGACTTCAAGTGGGGACCAGACCAGGGGGCTTGAGAGGTCTTTGGAGCTTTGGAATTACCTTCCTTTAAAACTTCCTTACCTCTTGAAGGTGGTTGTACTATAGGGAGAGTGGAATGGTATTTACAAAGCGAAATTGCTGAGGTTCTTCCACCATATGTGAGAGTGGTGGTTCGCGCTCTTCAGTCAATTTGGCAATTTATGGCATAGCACCAGGTCCTCAATAGGATCATATGTTCATTGGTCATCTCTGTGGGAAGAACATAAAACTGAGTCTCTACCACTTGGCAGACAACAGTTAGTTTCAAGTCCACATATCCCAATGTACTTAAGATTTAACCGTTAATAACCCAAACTAAAGCTACATTAAGGTTTAGGGGTGCCTTTAGCACTTCCCATACCTTGCAAGAGATGAAGTTATGGCTTGCTCTTGGATCCATGAATGCCTCGATGCTTGTACTTGGGCCCTGCAATTGGACACTCAACCTAGCCGAATCTACCGTTAGCTCATCAGTCGACGGGCCTAGGTGTTCTACTGTAGCCTTAAACAAAGCCATTTGTTTCATTGTCTGATTTTGGCATTACGTATCTTGGCTTCTTTGATGGCATCTGGGCTACCTCGAACTTGAGCTCCTTTTCTCTGTGTATGGCTTGGAGGGTCTGTAGAGTCAGTGGACCATAATATCTTTTCAACTTGCTACCATTAAGGTACATCCATCTCGACTCCATCTAAGGTGGCTATTCGGCATACGCTTTGCACGGAGTAATCTATGTAGTAGGGACCCATGTTGTGGGGGTTAAAGGTCACTGTGCCTTAACCCCAGTTATGTACAATACTCAAACACATATATAAATGAATGAAAAAGAAGATTAGGGTGGTTCTGCACCCACCAAACTTGTGTGGCTCTCTGTCTCTCTCTCTTGCTCTCTCTCCTTCTTCCATTCTTGCTTCCGTTGAGAGCACTCTCAACTGGTATCAGAGCTCGGGTGATCTAGCTGAGCGTGCGTGAATGCTTGAAGCTCAGCAGCTCTGTGGGAGGAAGGAGAAGCTTTGTGGGAAGCTTTGTGGGTGACTTTACTTGCATCCGAGTGTGCAGAGACCTTGGAGGAACCTTTGGAAAAGTCACTTTGGCTTTACGAAGTGGTTTTGAGAGCCTGTTAAGAGCTTTCAAAAAAAAAGTCGTTTTTTGAGCTTTTCCCTGTTCCGTTCGATGACAGAGACTCCGTATTGACTTGTAGAGGCAACTATTGCTTGCTTTTGGTATCCACTTCACTTTAGGAGCTTGGAAACACCTTCATTCTTGAATCTGGGATCATTTCAGTGGATTTCTGACTCACTGTATCAGTTCCTGCGTTTTTTGCCCGGGTGTTGGAACTCAAGTTTGGAGCAACCATTTGCAGATCTGTCAGTTCCGGTGGACTCAGGAGGTCCTAAAACTTCTATGTTGCTCATCATTCGCACTCTGGTGGAGTTTACAGATAGCTCTGTTTCCAAAAACGTTTTTCAGTCTGTGTGTTGGACCCAGTGATTGAGACCACGGTTTCCAAAACCGTCTGTCCCATTGCGTTCCGGACGCCCAAAAACCCCTACCTATCAGTTCTTGCGCGATTCGGTGAAGGATTTTCAGAGTTATAAATCTCTGTGTATTCGATTTCGTCTCTCTGTTATGCATTTTTCATACTAAGGTTTTGAAACCTTAGATTTATGCCACATGGGAGTGGATAAGTGTTGACTCCCATTTCTCACTCATCGGTTGGGATTTTGGAGTTCTGACAGAAGAGAGATATTTGCAGATTTTCTTGCTGGTTCCGATTATGCAATGGCGCCCATGTTTTGAGGCATCTCAGGTTCTATTTTCAGTAGCGCTCATTACCGTGGGACTATGATTTCTTGAGCATACCTTATGCAGATCACTCTGGTTGCAGTTTGAGCAGTGTGCGCTCATTCGTGGTATGCATTGGGTTGCAATGGATGATTTATAGGCCATTTGGATGCATTGCGGTCCTTGTTGGATGCGCTGATAGGCCCAAATTGCCTTGTGGGATGCTATTTTTTTTATGGACGCCTTGCATATGGATGCTATTTTAAGCTGAGGGACAGCTTTGACACATTGCAGGTGATGCACTGATAGTGCTATGCTCTCTTGGATGAGACATTATTGATGCATATGCCAGTGGACAGTGTTTATGCTTGAGTCATTTGGCACTTATTGGCATTTTCTTTTGGGCCAGATTTGCTCATATGGATGCATAGTATATGCACATGAGTCAGATGCATCTTTTGATGCTTTGAGCTTTGAATTTTGGTGATATTTCACTCTATTGTGGCATACACATTTAGGTGCACCTAGTATTTGGTGTGATTCTCTCTTGCAGGCACTAGCATTTGGGATTTTGCTTTATTTGCATCATGGCATCCTCTTCCATGCCTGAAAAGGAGTTTTTCAGCATTAAAAAGTTTGATGGGACAAACTTTTCTTTGTGGAAAGAACAGATAAGGGATGTGCTTATTCAAAAGAAGCAGATTAAACCCTTGGCAGGGATTGAAGCTAAGCCTGCAAATATGTCTGAGGATGATTGGAATGAGTTGGATGCATTAGCAAAGTCTACTATTAGACTTCATCTTGCAGAGTCAGTTTATTTCACAGTAGTAAATGAGCAGACTACGGAAGATTTGTGGAAGAAACTGTGTGCTACTTATGAAAAGGAAACTGCCTCTAATAAAGTTTACCTCATGAAGAGGTTGTTTGAGCTGCAAATGAAGGAAGGGGTCTCCATTGCTTCTCACTTGAATGAATTCAATATTATTTTCAGCCAGCTTCAGGCTCAGAAAATGAATTTTGATGCGGAGACTAAGGCAATATTTCTCTTATGTTCATTGCCATCCTCATGGGATACCTTCCGTACAGCTGTCAGTAACTCTGCACCTGGTGGAGTACTGAAATTTGATGATGTTGTGGGTAGCTTGTTGGTCGAGGAGATTAGACGGAAGTCTATGGATGGCAACAAGCAGGATGCAGCCTTAAATGTGCAAAGGGGCAGATCACAGTTCAGGGGGAAGTCACAAGAAAGAGGGAAGTCTCGTAGCAAATCCAGGGCACCATTGTGGCAAGAAGGGCCATATGAAAAAGGATTGCTACAAGCTGAAAAGAGAGCAAAAGGATAAGAAAAAGAATGCAAATTGGGGTGCAAATCAAAAGGAAGAGAGTCCAAGGGAGGACAAAGGAAAAGTGAAGATCGAGGAGATCAATGCAGTCACATGTGATAGTGACAATGATGTTCTCTTCATGTCTAGTTTATCTGCAGAGTTGCTTACCACTTCAAATGATGCATATTCCTAGGATTGGATTTTGGATTCTGGTGCTTCATTCCATGTTACTCCCCTTAGGGAATGGTTCTCCACTTATGATAGTGGAAAGACAGGTTGTGTGCATCTTGGAAATGACTATGCATGTGACATAGTGGGAGCAGGTGACATAAAGTTTTCTTTTGCAAATGGGTCTGCATTTGTTTTGAAACATGTGAGACATGTGCCTAAGCTGACCAAGAGTCTTATTTCAGTGGGTCAGCTAGATGATGCTGGTTTTCACACCACTTTTGGCTTTCAGAGTTGGAAAATTCAGAAGGGCTCTATGCTTTTGGCCAGGGGTGCCAAGTGTGGGACTTTGTATCCCTTACATGTATCAGGGGTATTTGATCATGTTGTTGCAATAACCGAGCAGCCAAGCACTTCTTTGTGGCATTGCAGGTTGGGGCACATGAGCCAGAATGGAATGAAACTCTTATGCCGTTTGGGTTATGTTACCGCATTTGAGTTTCTCTGATTTTGAATTTTGTGAGCATTGTCTCTATGGGAAGCAGACTAAATCAGCCCATAAAAGAAGGGGAAAGAAAGACTTTGAAATGCTTGATTTGGTGCATTCAGACGTATGTGGTCCCATGCCTACACGGTCATTAGGCGGGGCTGAATACTATGTGACATTCATTGATGATGCAACTAGGAAAGTGTGGGCTTATGCTATAGCTCGGAAGAGTGATGTGTTCCAGGTATTTCAGAAATGGCTGGCCTTGGTTGAGAATCAGTCAGGTAGAACGCTTAAATGCCTACGGACTGACAATGGTGGAGAGTATCTCTCTCATGACTTTCAGCATTTCTGTGATACTCGTGGGATTAAGAGGGAGCTTACATCCCCTCGTACTCTAGAGCAAAATCCAGTTGCAGAAAAGATGAACCATACCATTCAAGAAAGGTTGCAATGCATGCTTTCCAATGCAAGTCTTTCTAGTGGTTTTTGGGCTGAGGCAATGAAGATTGCAGTGCATGTGATCAATAGATCACCTAGTAAGAGTTTGGATGGTGGTATTCCTGAAGAGGCGTGGAGTGGAAAGAAGCCCTCTTACTCTCATTTGCGTATATTTGGGTGTGAGGCATATGCACATGTGCCAAAAGAGCTTCGAAAGAAGCTAGATCCTAAGTCTAGGAAATGCATCTTTCTAGGTTATGGTGAAAGTGGAGAGATGGGCTATCGTCTCTGGGATCCAGAAGCAAAAAAAGATCATACGCAGCCATGATGTGGTCTTCAATGAGAAGAAGATGCATAAGGCACCCATGAGGGATGTGGAAATGAGGAGAATCACTTTCCAGGATGTGAATCCACCTGCATATGTTGATAGACAGCAAGCTGTCCATGCACCAAATGTGCAAGAAATGGTACAACCAAGTACTCCCACAGGTATACAATCAAGGGTAGATGATGGATCATCTATTGGTGGAAATGATGAGCCAAATGTGGCTGATATGCAAGTGGGACAGCAAGCTGAAATGCCCTTGAGAAGATCATCTAGAGTGTCTAAACCGCCTAATAGGTTTGTTCCAGGGGTAGACTATGTGATGCTTATTGATTGCGGGGAGCCTTCTTGCTACAAAGAGGCTATGATGCGTGAGGATCAACGCAAGTGGGAGTATGCTATGCAATCAGAGATGAGTTCACTTATGAAGAATAAGACTTGGGACTTGGTTTCTTTGCCACATGGAAAGAAAGCATTGCCATGTAAATGGGTCTACAAAATGAAGGTCACAGGTGATGATGTGCCTAGGTACAAGGCCCGATTGGTTGCTAAAGCGTTCAAGCAAGAGAAGGGTGTGGACTTTGATGAGATATTCTCTCCGGTTGTGAAGATGACCACACTTAGATGCATGCTTGGACTAGTGGCAGTAGAGGATATGGAGCTTATGCAAATGGATGTCAAGACAGCTTTCTTGCATGGGGATTTGCATGAGGACATTTACATGGTGCAGCCGGAAGGCTTTGAAGAAAAGGGCAAAGAGCATTTAGTTTGCAAGCTGAAAAAGAGTCTCTATGGTCTTAAGCAAGCACCTAGAGAATGGTATCAGAAGTTTGATGCTTTCATTCGGTCCCAGGGTTTTAGAAGGAGTGAAATTGATCACTGCCTCTACACTAAAAGGGCTAAGGATAATAGCCTAATAATCCTGGCACTATATGTGGATGATATGCTATTGGCTAGCAAGAATACTTATGAGCTAGATGCATTAAAGGCCAAGTTGCATGAGGCCTTTGATATGAAGGATTTGGGACTTGCAGGTCATATTCTTGGTATGCGCATCACGCGTGATCAGAGTAGGAAACTCCTTTGGCTTTCACAAAAAGAGTATGTTACAAAAGTATTGCAGCGTTTCAATATGGAGGGGGGGAAGGCAGTGAGTACTCCATTGCCTCCATATGTGAAACTGAGTCATACAGATAGTCCCAAATCAGATGAGGAGAGGGCCATGATGGCCAAGGTTCCTTATGCATCAGCAGTTGGGAGTCTTATGTATGCTATGATAGCTACTAGACCAGACATTGCATTTGCAGTGGGAGTTGTTAGCCGGTATATGGCTAATCCAGGAAAGAGGCATTGGGAGGCAGTTAAGTGCATCATGAGGTACATGAAGGGTACCAAGGAGATGTGCATCTGCTTTGGTAAAGGAGACATGCGTGTACTTGGGTACACAGATTTAGACTATGCAGGGCATGTGGATAGTAGGAGATCCACTTCTGGTTATGTGTTCACCTTTGCAGGTGGTGCAGTGTCGTGGATGTCTCGTGCACAGAAGTGCGTGGCTTTGTCTACCACAGAGGCTGAGTATGTTGCAGCCACAGAGGGTTGCAAGGAGGCTATATGGCTTGATCGGCTAGTGGGAGATTTGGGGATTCATACAGGTGTACCGACATTGCATAGTGATTCCATGAGTGCTATTCAGCTAGCACGGAATCCGGTCTTTCATGCAAAGACCAAACACATTGAGGTCAGGTATCATTTCATCAGGGAGGTACTTGAGGACAAGCGCATAGAGCTTGTCAAGGTTCATACAGATGATAACCCTGCAGATATGCTGACGAAGAGTCTACCTAGTCAGCGGTTTGAGTATTGTCGTGTATTGATGGGCATTGGATAGTATGCTCACTGGTTGTTCTCCCTTAAAGGCACATTGTCCTTTAAGTGGGAGGTTGTGGGGGTTAAAGGTCACTGTGCCTTAACCCCAGTTATGTACAATACTCAAACACATATATAAATGAATGAAAAAGAAGATTAGGGTGGTTCTGCACCCACCAAACTTGTGTGGCTCTCTGTCTCTCTCTCTTGCTCTCTCTCCTTCTTCCATTCTTGCTTCCGTTGAGAGCACTCTCAACTGGTACCTATACTTAAGTTTGTGCTTGGTGTTGCGGATGCTATAGAGGAGTGCCATGTCCCCCTCCTCAAGGTCTTTATTCATGAGGTTGCGGTCGAGCCATTTTTTATGCCTTGCCTTCTGCACTCAAAGGCAATACACTGCGTGCAATCTGGTATCATCTAGTCGTTCAAGATTGATTACTCAACTAAAGCATTTTTGGTGAGCCTTTCCTTGACTGTGATGCCAAGGCTGGGCACTAGATACTCCATTGCCATAACTGCCTCCACTAAGATGAAGGGGGTGCAGTTTGTTGCCACTTTGTAAGAAGCTCGATAGGCCCACAATGCTGCGATGAGCTTATGCTCACAGTCAGTACGATTGGCTTCAACTATACAAGTTATAATTAGGCAACACGTTTTGTTTAAGCTTTCAGCTAGGCTGTTTGCTCTAGGATAATGCGGCATAGATTTCCTATGTATGATCATGAACTTGCTAGTCAGGATCGCTATTGTTTCATTAAGGAAATGAGTTCCTCGATCATTGACTAGTTCTAAGGGACAACCAAACCATGTGATTACTTGTTCATATGACCGCACATCAGCTTTCTTTGTGGCTCACGGTCCTCCACCCATTTGGTGAAATAATCTATAGCCAAGATGACATACTTGGCCATATCACTCTCTGGCAGGGATCGCATCGCTTGACAAACTCAACTGCATCCCCAAAGAGGGTTGGCTTGCCTAGAGCACCTTACGTGTTGTAATGTAAGCGATGAAGTGATCAGCTACTATTCTCAAATGTGCTTCCTTGAGCATTTCCACATACTCGTGTCCACACATGCATCTACGCATGATGCCATATTTTCCCATGTGATAGAGTTGGCCTACGATTAGTTGGTACGATGATGCATCTCAATAAGTCACCCATTCGCTAGGCAGTGTCCTATTTCAATTGCCCATTCCAAAATTGTGTCAATGAGAAATAAGGGAGCATCTTGAAGGTCATCCTTGACTCCTGTTGGAGATTCTCCATTGGGAATCCTTAAGAGGTGGTCGTCTAGGAAGTGGGTCTTTCCTTTATGTACCGTGGTTGTGAAGTCAAACTCCAAGAGGATTAGCATCCACCTTGCTATGCCTCCCATTATGCAGGGCTTATTAACTAGATATAGTGGGGCCTGATGATCAACAAAAAAGACAAACTTGTTGGCTAACAAGTAATGCCTAAACTTCTTAATTGCATAAACCATGGCTAAACCTTCCCTCTCTATTGTAGTGTAATTAACCTTGGTATCATTTGATTGTCGACGGTTGGCAAAGTACACGAGGTAGTCCAATTTGTACTCCCCTGATTGGGCTAACATGCACCTGATGGCAAAGTTTGAGGCATCTATGTGGACATGGAATATTAGATTCCAGTCTCGGGCCTGCAATGCTAGTGTTGTAGCTAGAGCTAGCTTGAGGGCTTTGAAGGATCTTTGACATTCTTCGGTCCAGTCAAAGACTCTACCAACAACTTATATAATGGCAGGGATATGTCTGCATAGAATATGATGAATCTTCGATAGTAACCTGTATGGCCAGTAAACCGCTGCACTTCCTTGATGTTTGTAGGTGGGGGTAGCTCTAGAATGAACTTGATCTTATTGTAATCCACAGATATCACATTATTGGACACTATGTGTCCAAGGACCACTCTGTGTTTAACCCAAAATTGACACGAGAGGATTTAGGGACATACGATACAACCTACACCTCTCAAGGACTAACTTCAGGTATTTCATATGATCATCCCATTTTGAATTCACACACAAGTCATCCAAGAAGACTTTTATGAAGTCCCTTAAGTACTCCTTGAAGGTGGTGATCATCAATCCTTGCTAAAATGTGGCGGGCACATTGGTGAGTCCATGCACACTCAAAATTTTCCATTCTTCTTTAGGACTATCACAATGGGCGACACCCATTCTGTATGCTCTATCTCATAGATGAATCCCACATCTATGAGTTTTTTGATCTCCTCCCTCACTATGAGTGCATATTTTGGGGTTCATAGGGTAGGGATGTTGTTGCACTAGCCTGATGTCATCTACCATGGGTATAGTGTGTTGCACGACTTTAGCAAGCACACCCTTCATGTCTATATACTTCCAAGCCATGCAATCCTTATACTCTTGTAGGAGGACAATTAAGGCCTTCTCCTCATTAGGGGTGAGGTCATCTGCTGTATATACTGGTTGTGGCTCCGCCCCTTCTAGTGCCAGGGTTCACTTCCTTAACTTTGGTCAAGCTGTTGTATCCTTGGAAGCAACCTTCTTCTTGGGTTCCCTTGGCCTACTGGTCTAAGATTTTGCGGTCTTCTATTGTGTAGGAATTATAATGCAAAGGAACCTACCGTAGATCCTCCTTTTCTTCATCCTCCTCCTCCATCACTTTTTGGGTGGCTTCTCCCTTACCCTTGGTGGAAGCCTTCGGGCTTTTGGAACTTTGGAGCTTCAAATCTGAAGGAAGCTCCTCCATGGCAATTATGAAGCCTATTGGAGAGGTGACCCTACTCAACCGAGATCCCCAATTGGAGGAAAACTCATGGTGAGTAGTAGTGGCCCCCACATATGTCAACCAAATGGAGATCCGATTTGACTCTAACTTCCCCCTTTCTCACCTCGCGAGGTTTGGGCACGTTAAAACATTCCGAGGGACACCACCATATTCCAAGGGACACCACCATATTCAACTCTTCATGCTCAAGGGTTGTTATTTGGAACCCTATTCTTTTTAGGACACCAATTTTTGCTAGAATGTGCATCCAATTTTGACAGAAATTTGGCTTGGGGAGAGGCGCATACCAAAGCTCATCGGCCTCCTCGTCACATTCTCTCTCACAAGTTTGGAATAGTTTCAGGGATTCTCTCCTATCTGTTGTGTCAGGTTCTGCGGCAAATAGGTGTCTTGATAGTGGGTGGACCTTGTAGGTGCACAGGTTCACTCACACAATTTGCTCCTCATGGCATAAATAGATGTTGTTCATGCACCAATCATGTACGACTCCGGACATTCATAGGAAGGGCCTACCTAGGATGACTTCATATCCTGTGAGAACTCCCACGGGTTCAGCAGTTCTACCATCGTCTAGCTTCACTACCATATGGGTTCGCTCGAGAGAAGTTTTCCCCCACTTTTCTCAACATTGTTTGATGTAGACACTTACACCTGCTCCCCCATCTAGGATGGCATCAACCTTTTAGTTCTGGTTGGTTATGGCGATAGTTGCATGTGTCATCCCCTTCGAAGTATTGGCCAAATTTATTGATGGGAACCCTAGGAGGTTCCGGCCCTCCTCCTATGGTTGGTTTTCTTCGTGGTTGGTAGGTTCTTGGGCCAGGATTTGCCCATTTATCTAGCTTGAGAGGTCTCAGAGGGTAGGATTCACTCGTAGCAAGGATGCAATTGGCATTCTAACCTCTATGGAGAGGAAGGCCGCTAACCCAGCAATATCACGTGGTTCCTAAGAGGTCTCCCTCCCCACTGATAGTGGCTCCTCAAAATTGTAGAGGTCTTCCTCTCTCAGGTTCTACAACATTGGGCCCTCTTGAAACATCCATTGCATCAAGTTCGGTACCTCTGAGTTATCGGAGTCGAGTGGTTCCTCTTCTTCTACTCTCTCTGGCACCCTAAGACCTTCACTCCTCTATGAGTTGTTAGGTGGTCAGGGTGTATGGTATTTAACCCCCTGTTGACCTTGAGTCTATGCTCAAATTTCTCTTGGCATTCCCGTACCAAGTTTTGAGCATCTACTAAGTATTTTTTCTCTAAGACTGGGGGTCTAGATAAGCTCCCTTCTGAGCAGGTGGAGATGTGAGGCCTTGGGCCCACACTGGTTTGTTTACCTTCGAATATGGGGGCACACTAGGATCATCTAGGGAAGGGGCTCATTCAGATGTAGAGGAGGTGGCAAGGGTGGCTATGTCCTCATCTGAACCATCTTGGATGAGCACTTGATTTTGTTCCTTCACCCACCCTGGTGACCTTCTTAGGCTTGATCTTTGGGGACTGGTGTTCCTTGGGGATTGGAGATGTGGAAGCCCTATCTTTCCTTGCCTACTTCTCCATCTCCTTGCCTGGGTACTTTGCCTGCATCCTTGTGATGACCTTCAAGGGCACCGTTGCTACTTGACCTTGTTCTATGCTTAGCAAATTGATGCTTGAGTGGCATGGTCGGAGTCCCTGGCCTCCTCAGGGGATAATTTTTTAAATAAGTGCTCCAGTCCACATCCAGCAAATAGGGGTGTGGGCCTGGTTGAAGGGGGTACTACTGGGGTGAGATCTCTGTAAGGACAATCCTTTAAAAAGTGTGGCCCTTGGCATTTAAAGCATGATACAGGAGGGTTTGCTGCACCATTATATGGGCATTTGCTTGCCCTATGTGGACCTTGACATGTATAGCATTGGATCGGGGGCCTTCATGCCAAGGAATTCATGTCTCTTGCCCTCAAGACCACGGGCATTGTCTGATATACTAGGACATGCTAGTCCTCATGTAAAAGGTAGTGACTTATGATGCCACTTCCTTCCTCATGGGGATGATAGTTAGGATGACTAAGATCATGCTCAGGATCTTTCCAATCACTAGGAAGTTTCTCCACTTGGTTGACTGGAGTTATACAAGGTGGGGGTGGTTGAGGACCTAGTATGGGTGGTGGTAATGGAGCATGTTGTGCCCTATATTACCTTAGATTGGATAGAGGGGCTCCTTGTGCATTCATTGGGTTGGGTGGGGCCATTACAGCCATTTGGGGCCTTGGTTTGTAGCTCGATTGGGGAAGGATCTTCAGAAACTAGCACTGAGAGGTGTCGTGGTTCCAACATCTTTAGTAGTGTGCATGATAGAGTGCTTGCGTTGCTCGGAGCTGGGGGCACTCATTTGAGGGGTGATTGCCATTGCATTCCCCACAACAAACATTGTCCCTTCTCGAAAATAAGTGGGAGTTACTTGTAAATTCACGGAAATGAGGGGGAATTTTCTATTCTACACGTGTATTCACAACTAATAAATGAATGGCTTTACACCCATCCCGAGGGATTGTTTCCAATGCATCTGTCATTACTACATAAACCAAGTCTTATCGGGGAAGCATCATCCCACCAATAAATCAAGATACCATTTGTGAGACTCCAATTCACAGTGGAAAAAAAGATGGGTGGGTTCATCGAATTTTCTATTTCTCAAATTACTTCCCGCCTGCTCATAGCAGTGACAGATGATTCGGATGATTGGCTTCAAGGTTTCCACCGCTTGTATTCCTTCTGAAAGTACATCAAAATATGGATCTGTTTTGGAAATACCAAAGTTCCTTGGAGGTTCCTACTTTCCATTGCTAGCTTAGCTAATTCAGTAGATTAGATGCCAAATCACCCATATCTAATCATGTTGAATCACCCATATCTAATCACACCAAATCACCCATATCTAAACCCTTAAACTCTTTATCCTCCTTCTTGGTAGGCTCCGTACTGGAATACCTTACCGATTGCAATACCTCAGATGGAGTTGTAGTTTTGTCCTTGGTGTCTTTGTCCATCATGTTGTCACTTATATGGATGGCTACCTTGTTGCTACAAAGTTCAAAGGAAGTTGGATTCATAACCATTAAATGGTCATGCAGCTTCCAGTCTGCCAATCTGACGAGGAAGCATGGCAATAGTCGCTATCGCTCATCCTCTCATGTGGTTCGCATCGGGAATTGAGGTGTTTGATCCTAGCAATGCAGTCTTGAAGGGATTCCTTCTCATCTGTTTCACCTCAGACAACTGATTAATTGGGCTCCACTTGTGACCACTGGGGGCGAACCCTTGGGGGCGAACCCTATGATGGAGGCTTTTTGTAACACATCCTATTTGACTTTTTCCTCAAGTTTGAGGGCCCTATACCATTGGCCTACCTTGCCATCTAGGCTGAGGCCGAATGCGTTGATCATTCCTAGATCCTTGAGAGCACCAAATGCTTCGCTTATTTGCTCAAATTGCTCCACGTGGGAGACTGGATCTCCTTCCTGAGAAATTTAGTTATTAGCTTAGAGATGGCTATGGGTTGACTCCTTGAGGGATTGGTGTTCCCTGCTAGAAATACAAGTATAACCAGGGGTGGAGTGGCCCCCCTTCCTAGTGCGTCCACTAGGATGTGCATCACCTCATCAGGGCCTCATCAGATAGCATTGTTTGGGAAGCTTGAGGAGGCGGCACTGTTGTGGGCCTAATAGGACATAAAGGTGGCCTCAAGCCTTGCCCTGATTTAGCGAGATCCATTGGTTCGGCGGTGTTGATGTTGGGGCTATAAAGCCTACTCCCCTGAACATCGAGGTTGTAACTATGGGGGTAAACTATCAGACTCCTTAAGGGAGCAGGTTGCCAGGCATCTGCATGGATGCTCCTTGCATTGGACTGTATGGTGGGACTTGGAAGGGCACATAGCCGATGGCTTGTGGCCTAATGGCTAATGTTGGGGCACCTAGAAGGTCACGGGCTCATAAGGGGTTCCCTCTTGGGTGTCCCATGAGTTTCCAAGCCTAGGGTTTTGTCTAGCATAGTCTTACATCCACGGGTCCTCATCTTCCATGCACTCTGGGTCAAGGTGTCCAGTGAAGTTTGTGGGTCCTGAGAGTCCACAAAATTGGGCTCACTCCTTCCCTATACGAAGCAAGGCCTAGTTGTCACTGGCCCTCCCTTTCCGTAGGCATATTGGAGGAAGGGTTCTCCATTTCTGCTGAATCCATTTGGCCTAACTGCCCGAACATGTTGGATATAGTCCTCCTTAGTCTAGAGGCTACAAAAGGAGCAGAAGAATGAGGTAGATCTATGCTAATGTAGGAGGATTCGGAGGCCCTCGAGCCAATTGGTTCTTGCATTTCCTCGTTGAAGCTCTCAGTCTCGTTTGAAGCTCTCAGTCTCGTTTGAACTGGAGGGATCACTACATCGGGGACCTAACACTGAATGAGAGCTAGGAATTGAATTCCTTGTTGGAGTTAAACCAAAATTGGGGCGAAGGGTGGGCTACATGTAGTTTGAAATGCTGTCCTCAAGCTCAGGCTCCTTGGATAAAATTCTCCTGGACCTCAAGTGCATGTATGAGATCCCCGCGAAAGTACACCCTACCTCATAAAAGTAAGCTTTTCTACTGGTGGGCTACATGTAGTTTGAAATGCTGTCCTCAAGCTCAGGCTCCTTGGATAAAATTCTCCTGGACCTCAAGTGCATGTATGAGATCCCCGCGAAAGTACACCCTACCTCATAAAAGTAAGCTTTTCTACTCTAAAATCACTATTTCTTCATTCTTTTTTGCTTCAAATCCACTTCTAATCCCCACTAACAAGGCCTAAGGACATGTGCAATGGGTTGTTTATGAGATGAAGTTAAACAAATGCAAAAGCATACCTCGTATCTCCCCGACAGTGGCACTAAAGATGTGTTGTCTGGTGGAGACATACGTGTCATGGGGATGATGGAAGTGTGCGGACGGAGCTCCTAACTCCCGTGCTGCTCCTTGTGGGAGCCTTCGTAGTAGTGAAGCCTTCACTCGTGTCCCTTGAGTGCCTACCGGATTCTTACAATGGGGTTTCCACCGAGAAGAAGAGAAGAGGGGGAGGGAAGAAGGGGAGGGGTGGAGAAGGAGATGAAGGTGAAGGGGAATTATGGAAAACACCAAAGGCAAACAAGGTGAGCAAGCAAACCTCCATCTCAACACATGAGCAAGAAGAGAACCTGTATTTCTCTAAGGTTGCATACAACAATGAAGACCAAAGTCAACCACTTGGCCTTTTACACAGGGAGAGCCAACCCTATTCCTTGTACCACTCTCTCTCTCTCTTTTGTTACAACCACTTGGGCCCATATGGCACCAAGGCATATGTTGATTCTCACAGCCTTCTCTCCTTGCCAATTTGGGCCATCCCAGAGACTACTTCAAAATTGAGCCATTTGTGACTCAAAACCCGTAGGGTTTGGATGGGCCAGATCTGTTAGCATGCTCAATGGCTATTAACACAACTATAGAGATGTACCCTGGAGCATGGAGGAGAGTGCCGCAAGGAATTGAGCCTGCACAACCCGAGATGTAGGAGAGAGGAGCTGAGTGGTAGTAGGAACACTTGCACCACTAGTGGATGCACCCACTGTGGGAGGCATATGCTCATGTTGAGTAGCCTCATCACTATCATGTAGTGCCTCCTGAATATGAGGGACACACTTGTCTACCATGGAGAACTATCATGGGAGAATGTAGATAAAGCTAGCTTCGTACAAGAAAGTTATAATCTGGAAGACACAACTGCCCCACAAGCGAGTGCAAATGCAAGAAAATAAAAGAAGCTAACTCGAGAAATAGGTGAGTACTTTATATAGTAAATAGAACCACGAAAAATGTTAATGGAGAAGCTCGGGAGGAAGGTTGACAAAGACGCTTCAAAATGAAGCCCGAATGAGCCCAGAGACTAGAAAAAGCTCTCTTCCTTGGGCTTTTTTTGTTTTTTTAAAAGGAGGGGATCCTTTGTCACCTAGGACAAGTGGGAAGCCCTAACCTAAGACTTCTAGGATAGTTAGTAGAGGTAGTTAGTCTAACCTAACCAAACCATGATTGAGTCTAGCCCAAGTTAGTTTGGCAAATGCAGGAAAATAAAAGAAGCTAGCTCGAGAAATAGGTGAGTACTTTATATAGTAAATAGAACCACTAAAAATGTTGATGGAGAAGCTCGGGAGGAAGGTTGACGAAGATGCTTCAAAATGGAGCCCGAATGAGCCCATATGGGGCTGTGAAAAACCTTGGAAAGAGGCTAGAAAAAGCTGTCTTCCTTGGGCTTTTTTTGTTTTTATAAAGGGGGGGGATCCTTTGTCACCGAGGACAAGTGGGAAGCCCTAACCTAAGACTTCTAGGATAGTCAGTAGAGGTAGTTAGTCTAACCTAACCAAACCATGATTGAGTCTAGCCCAAGTTAGTTTGGCCTAACCTAATCCCAATCTAATTAACCTAATTTGGAAACACAAATCCCAATTTGCTTACGAAGCATGCGAACTCCCTCAGATCTTGAGCTCACAGATTGTATTTTGGTGCTATTGTCAGGAAACCCAATTTGTAGAGTGGCAGCATGGCAAAAGCCCTTGCCAATGTTGGTGTCAAATGCTTGCTGGGTTGATTTTTCAATCGCATGCCTGGGATGACAGCCACACCTTGTGCACTCAATTATGAAGTTCTTACTTTAGGCTATAAGATGTGCAACTGGTGTGTGAGCTACTTTTTTTGCACACCAACCTGTGTTTGTTGGTGTTTCTCTTCTTGCACATAAGTCTATCGCTGTTGTAGCGTTGCGTGAGAGGTATCCATTGGCTATGGCAAAGTATCTAGAATTTTGAATGAAGGATGAAGGGGAAGCATGTTAGAAAATACCCAACAGAGGGTACACGCAGTGGAAGACTTATAGTAATGCCCAGGAGCTCACACAATGTGCGGTGTGGGTGTGGAATCACAAACTTCTTTACTTAATATGCATAAAATAGCTGTGCAGACTCATCAATAGACAATGAACCAGCCAGATATAGAAGACACCAAAATATATATATTTTTGTCCAAAACTATGGACACAATACAAAATAGATAGATCCAGAGTCCCACCAATGGTGTGGTCCTCTGATCTAACCACAAGGTCCTTCTCCAATCTGCTGGCTATCTCTAGACTTGAGTCCGCGTGCTCCACCTCGAGCGTCTGTAAACTTTCCGTCCAGTGTGTTCTCCACCTTACTGCTTGTGAATCAGCCTAGGTGGGCAACCCCTGCCAAGCTTTGTCTGCAGCGCACAGGTCCCTGTTCCACTGCTCCAACCTGCTTGTGAATGGCTGCTCCAGAAGGTATAATGATCACAACACCTTGCTGCCCTAGAAGATAGCCAAGGTCCCAGCCCTTAGGAAACTCAGTCTGCAGCACTCCTTCAACTTTCCTTTACCTCCAAGATGAGGCCAAAGGGAATGCCTTCAGGCTGCTCCTGTATGCCCCACTTTCTGCTGGATGTTGGAGGAATAATGGGGCATGAATCCCCTCCTTTTATAGGCCTAGAGACTTGTCAAAAACCCAACCAATTTGTCCCAATCTGGGACGACTGGATAGACCAGGTTGGCTGGCCCAACCGACCTGGTTGGCTCAGCCCAACCAGCCCTTTAAGGGATCACAAAACTAGGGCCCTTTGGCCCACACTTCTAGGGATTTTGGCCCTCCAATCAAGGCAAGGGCCAGCCTATATAAGACATGCCACTGCCCACTGGTAGCCCCATTTGCTACTCTACCAGGCCCCATGCAGCCTTGTACACCTGCACTCCTGACCTGCCATGTCAGCGCCTGTTTGTCCTGCTGGTTCTGCCCTCTGCTATGC
This sequence comes from Dipteris shenzhenensis, assembly GCF_047967505.1. Classification (NCBI taxonomy): domain Eukaryota; kingdom Viridiplantae; phylum Streptophyta; class Polypodiopsida; order Gleicheniales; family Dipteridaceae; genus Dipteris; species Dipteris shenzhenensis. The sequence goes on along the minus strand of NC_141622.1, from coordinate 38,430,242 downwards.
CACTCGTATGTAGCACTATACTGTTTCGTACATTGCTGATGTCATTGTGCCTTTTGTAGGGTCCTGCTGCAGTCCACTGAGTGCCTCATGCCAGGCCTGATCCAAGAGACTGTGTCCCCGCCATCTTCTTGCACATGAGCTGCTCTTGATGTAGCCTTTCATCCTTGGGATACCCCACCAACCATGAATGCTCCAGATCTGTCCCAGATCCACACATCTAGGTAATCTCTCTTTGGGCACATCCTGCCCTAGGTCTCCCTCCCCCACGCTCTCCTCATTTGGGGGCTTACAGATGGGGAGGTGACCTTTCCAACACCCCCTCTCACCGACACATCTCGGCCCAATGCTAACGATGAAGATGCTCCAGTAACTCCCTGGTCATAGTCCTCTGGAACTTTTCGGTGTCAAAATCTTTTCCTGGCTTTTCATCCAGTGGCTCCTGCTCCACCAGGTCTGGTTTCGCTTCCGCACACCATCCTGGTACACAGGTCCATCTCTGGTAGCACATCTTGGCACCACCCCCTTCCGTCACATTCTTGCCTTCAAATTCAAGCAACCCAACCTCCACAATACTCCAGTTGTCCCCCTCATAATGAGTGAACAACCTGGAGTCTTCCAGGCAACATGCTTTGAGGGTCTATTTCAACCCGTCCTTCCTTTGGCAAGGTCTGCAACAAAAGTACATCTCCAGATCACCTGGATTGCGAACTTTAAATGCACCTGACTGGAACCTGAGTCACCCTCCTTCTTGCAAGGGCACAATCCTTCAGTCGTGGAAGTCGATTCCCAAGAGCTTCTGAATCAGGGTCATCCTTCAGCAAGGTCCCTGCCTTCAGGCTCCCACACCTGTGAGCCTCCTATTTGGGCTCTGATACCATGTTAGAAAATACCCAACAGAGGGTACACACAGCGGAAGACTTATAGTAATGCCCAGGAGCTCACATAGTGTGCGGTGTGGGTGTGGAATCACAAACTTCTTTACTTAATGTGCATAAAATAGGTGTGCAGACTCATCAATAGACAATGAACCAGCCAATATAGAAGACACCAAACTATATATATTTCCGTCCAAAACTATGGACACAATACAAAATAGATAGATCCAAAGTCCCACCAATGGTGTGGTCCTCTGATCTAACCACAAGGTCCTTCTCCAATCTACTGGCTATCTCTAGACTCGAGTCCGCGTGCTCCACCTCGAGCATCTGTAGACTTTCTGTCTAGTGTGTTCTTCTCCACCTTACTGCCTGTGAATCAGCCTAGGTGGGCAGCCCTTGCCAAGCTTTGTATGCAGCACACAGGTCCCTGTTCCACTGCTCCAACCTACTTGTGAATGGCTGCTCCAGAAGATATAATGATCACAACACCTTGCTGCCCTAGAAGACAGCCAAGGTCCCAGCCCTTAGGGGACTCAGTCTGCAGCACTCCTTCAACTCTCCTTTACCTCCAAGATGAGGCCAAAGGGAATGCCTTCAGGCTACTCCCGTCTGCTCCACTTTCTGCTAGATGTTGGATGAATAATGGGGCATGAAGCCCCTCCTTTTATAGGCCTAGGGGCCTGTCAAAAACCTGACCAGTCTGTCCCAATTTGGGCCGACTAGACAGACCAAGTTGGCTGGCCCAACCGACCTGGTTGGATCAGCCCAACCAGCCCTTTAAGGTCTCAAAAAACTAGGGCCCTTTGGCCCACACTTCTAGGGCTTTTGGCCCTCCAATCAAGGCAGGGGCCAGCCTATATAAGGCATGCCACTGCCCACTGGCAGCCCCATTTGCTGCTCTACTAGGCCCCATGTAGCCCTGTACACCTGCGCTCCTGACCTGCCATGTCAGCGCCTGTTTGTCCTGCTGGTTGAGCCCTCTACTGCGCCACTCGTATGCAGTGCCGTACTATTCCATACATTGCTGATGTCATCGTGCCTTTCGTAGGGTCCTGCTGTAGTCCACTGAGTGCCTCATGCCAGGCCTGATCCAAGACACTGTGTCCCCGCCATCTTCCTGCACATGAGCTGCTCCTGATGCAGCCTTTCATCCTTGGGATACCCCACCAACCATGAATGCTCCAAATCTGTCCCAGATCCACACATCTAGATAATCTCTCTTTGGGCACATCCTGCCCTAGGTCTCCCTCCCCCACGCTCTCCTCATTTGGGGGCTTACAAATGGGGAGGTGACCTTTCCAACAAAGCAAAGGTGCCAAAGATCATAGCTCTGTACCAATGTTAGAAAAGGGGTAGGGAATAGATTAGGGAAAAGGATTTGAGGACAAGAAGGGAGAGAAAGGAAGGAGAGAAGAGAGGAGAAGGGGTTGGAGAGAGAGGAAGAGAGAGAGAGAGAGAGAGAGAGAGAGAGAGAGAGAGAGAGAGAGAGAGAAGGCTACAAGGAGGAAGGAGGGGGGGGTAGATAGTATTAGATGTCACATCAAAAAGTGTTACAAGAGTGGAGAGCTTTAGTCCCCTCCATTATCCCCATTAATCCTCACTAAAGCACCCTAAATTGAACCCTTTTCCCCCTTCATTACATTTGTGATTACCTGAACCCTTTTGGGGTCCAAAATACAAATATTGGATTTCCATCAGACCAAACTCAATTTTTTTGGCATTTAGATATAACAGATTGTCATGTAGAAGCTAAAGATCTTTCCGCACATCCCTTAATTGTTGCTTTGCTATGGCTATGAAGATCAATATATCATAAAAAAGATGAATAAGCACACTCCTATATGCTCAACACACACCTGCAACATTATTTTATTGAATGTTGGTACTGCTGCAACATTATTTTATTGAATGTTGGTACTGCATTTTTAAGACCATTGACAATGAACTCGTAATGAGCTCACTCTATCCTGAACAATGTCTTTGGGATATAAGCATTGAATATGTGGACCTGATAAATAACCGCTCTTAAGGTCTACCTTAGAAAAATATTTGGCACCATTCAAGCACTCTAAGATGTACTCTATGCAAGGCATTGGGAATTTATTGCTCATTGTAATCTTATTGAGTGCCCCATAGTCAACGCATAGTCATGATGATGACTTAAGCTTTTTCTAGACAAATAAAATTAGAGCCACAAAAGGTGATGAGGAAACCCAGCCTACAATAACTGAGTGGGATGTTATTCTAACTCTACCTCCATAGACTTAGATAATCAATTAGAAACTTACTGGGAGGGGTAGGGTTTGAGACTAATTCAATTTGATGGTCCTCGGGTCTGTGATGAGGAGGAAGTTATGGTGGTAGATCATCCCACATCATGATATTTGAAACTCCTAGATTATATTGGCCATGGCTTGCCCCAAAGGAGAACATGGCGGCAATGAATTTAGCTGGCAGCAGACATCTTGGATGTGGGAAATCAAAGGAATACCAAGAATACTTATGTCCCTATGGATCATGGTCGGATCAAGAAGTCCTTCAACAATTGGAAGGAATTCTGCCACCAATCGAGCAAAGGTGAATATTATCAAAACCACTGGATCCCTAGTATCATGTCACATCCTAATAATGGTGCGAGGATGAAGTCCTACTAAAAAGAGGCCTTTGAAGCATGAAAGCAAATTTTACGGCCTTGTGTGTGATTTGAGTGGGTAGCCCGGATGTGAACTGGTCCACCACAAGCTAATGAGGCACTAAAGTGCGCCCCATTTTCTTGGTGAGCGGAGGGCATCTTTTGAACTCCTCATGTCATAAAAGACAACAAACCATTTCCCTTTAGCTGTGTCATAGGCTCTGATGAGGGCCTTCTTTTTCTCATCGAGCACACCCTCCTTCTTACCTTGAAAGACCACCAATGAAACGGTGTTCAAAGTAGATAGAACTGCATTTGTAGCTTGAGGTAGGTGGGGCTAGAAGTGCCAAAGTAGTGGTGATGGTAGAAGCCAATGCTTTTGTAGCCTTTTGGCCAACCACTTTGGGTAGTGTTTCTTTCCATGCTATGCATTATGGTGGCAATGGAAACAGTGATGCTCTGTGTGGTACCACTTTTGTTCATCGGGCTGCAGGGCTTTGGCATCTGGTTGGACCTACTTAGGCTTTTCCCATTTCTTGATTTTGAACCAGGGTAAGCGCAAGCTCGTAGGTGAGCACGCTAGAATTTTGAATAGGAAAGCGAATGTTAGAGTCCGACCGCCTAATGAACTACTTCAGCTTATTGGTCTAGAACATGCCTCACTCTCCTACACGCTCTACTTAATTAAATTCTAGTAATTAGTCCCTCGCCCTTCACTCACACTAAGCTCGCTTTTTGCTATAGCTACCTTGCCCACTCTACCCTCGTTGTCCTCCCTCTCCTCCCTTGCTCGGCGCCCTACTTCTCCCCTCACTTTTGCCTCTCCTATGCATCCCCCCTCTACCTCCCCTTCCCTCTCTCCCTGCACTATTCCTCCACTCTCCCTCCCACTCGCCCTCCTCTCCCCTTTCCTCTCTTTATAGAGGTGCATGGGTGATCCACAAGGATTTGGCTCTTGAGGTCAACTGACAAGTTGTAGATCTTTCTACCAGCTACAACTTTGCTGTTTATAGCTTTGGCATCCGGTCTTTCAATGAAAAGATATCGCTGTTCAAAGACAGGGACAGCGTGTTATTTTGCCCAAAGTGGCTGTGAGGTATTGTTGTAGGGATTTCTCTTGCACAACAGTGAATTGGGAACTCACAGTAAATTATATAAAGTGATTGGGATCTCACTTCAGTCCAAGGGCATTATTGGCATTTTGGCAAGTCACTTTGGCACATTTGGCAAGTGGTGAATGCTTGATTTTGTTGCCAAAGGATTGCGCGCTTGAGGTGATGCATTGGTGATGCAGTAAATGCCATTTCGATGCATTATGGATTTGCATTAATGGATGCCGCACTGATGTGTATGGATAGTTATGCTGGGCTCTCTGGAAGGTTCTTGACTAAGTGCTCTCTCTTGAAAGTTTGCCAACCCACGCGCGCCGGATTAATGCCCATATATGCTTAGCTTGATATAAACCTCATTATGGGTGCCTACTTGGTCTCGAACATGCCTAATTGTTGGGCTAGGGTAATAACATTGTTGATGTAGGTTAGCACCGGTAGACCATTCTAGGCTAGACAAGAAAACTCACCTTCTAGATTCAGTAGAGGTATTGAGGTGGTAGAAACCAAGCTTTGATGATGATGGACATAAATGTATCCCATTTGAAACTCACGACATGCATGGTTGGGTTAATATAACTACTAGACCAATGCTGCCACCAGGTAAGCACCTCACCAATCAAATGAGGGGCAGGCAAAAGGACTTTGCCTTATTCATCCTAAATGCATGCTAATTGAAAGTGAGCAACAAACTAGTGAACAAATTTTAAAATAGTTGAGTGGTCGCTATTATTTCATGAAGTTCAACATGGACTAGGTGAGTGGAGTAACCTTTGTTGATGTCGAACCCAATGGGAAAGCTTACTCTTTTGAATATATGAATGATAATGAATGAAGGAGGAAATGAAGGAAACACCCAAAAAAAACAAGGTCCAAACAATTACCTAGCAATTTTCTTCTTTTAGATGTTTGTACCATGTATGTTTCTTTTGTCAAATGCAAAGGAAGTGGTTACACCAACCAAAAAGCACATAGAAGAATATACAATAGGATCACCCCTATATATTGCATCCTAATATATTCTCGTTTTGGGAACTTTTGGGGCAACAAACACATGTTTATATTCACATTACCTTTTCCCTTATATTATTAACAACAAAGATCATAGAGACAATGAATTTTTGACTTTTCTCAATATGCAATATCTAAATCACATTTTCAATGCTTTGATAACGCATTCCAATGAGGCAAGGCAAGGATTGCTTTACAAAGTTGATTTGGTATATACATCATAGCAAATACCTTAGCAATTCAATTTCGAAGGATAGTTTAAATTTAAAAAAGACAAAAAAAAAACGCAGTTGTCATGAATGTGGCATGGTTTTGGTGAAACATACATTCCTTCATAAATTACTGTGGTGTTGTTCTAGTGAAACATACATTTCTTCATAAATTAAAATTTCCAAGAAAAATTGTGTTATTGAAATAGCTATAGTTCTTGGTTGAAATCTAGGATAACTTTCAAAAGTCAACAACATGCAAACTTTTTGGATGATGAAAATGGGGTGAGAATATAAAGAAGGGCTAAAAGTACAAAACAAGCGTCATTCCTTTTGAATATGGGGATGCAAATAAAGCTGCAAAGTCTAATACAAATGAGCTCCTAGAGGGCTTGGGAATCTATCAAAGCTTGCAACTCATAGGGGCTTTTGGGATCCAAACAAGTTGTCAAAGTTTGTGTCACGTGAAGACCTATGAATCCCTAGACGCTTTGGGAATCTTAGCAAGTTGTGAAAGTCAATGTCACAAAGCTTTTAGGGGCTAGAAATGTTGTTAAAATCTTGACATTGTGAGAACTCTTAGGAAAATTGAGGAGTGTGTTTGGTAGGAAGACTTTGTATTTAATTAAATATATTCGCGCTTGATGCTATGGTAAGTTTTAGAAAGAGTAAGGAGTGTCATAAGTTTTGGTTGGTGATCTTTTAGAAATGTAGGGACATACCCTTTTCACATGGTGTCTTTCTATGCACACTTGATGCTCTGAACAGTTTTAGAATTAGCAAAAAGTGTGTTTACAGACTACAACCACCCATGCCCGCCCATGGTGCATTGAATGCATTTGGGCCATGGGCTGAATCTGGGTGGGCAATCTTGCTTGTCCATTATGTGTGGGCGGTGCCCATGGTGCACTAGTTTGTAAACAAGGAAAGCTTTGGTAAGTGAACCTTTTAGAAAAGCTAGGGACATACAAGACCCTTTGCACATGGGAAAGAAACCATCCATGGTGTCATCCATGTGAGAAACCATCCATGGTGCCCATGGCTTTCCCTTGCCTAGATAACTAAATGAGTATGAATGTAACTAGTCACCCAAAACCTGACCCCAAGTTTTGAGTAGGTGTCATGCTATACAAAAGTTCTCAAGTAGGGGTAGGGAAGAGGCTTGCACATTTAACGAAGGTCACGGATGTACACTTGCATGTGAACAGACACATGCACACGCATGCATGTGCACATGCTTGCATGCATGTGCACACACAACACATAATTCTCATATTTGATATGCATTTGGCTAATGCCCAATGGGACATGACCTAAACAAATATAGATGCTAGCCTAGGGCTACTTTCAACGATTTAAGCATATGGTTAATCCTATGGGTAACCATGCACCAAAGTCACATAGCTACTTTTGATAACATGATGATCTTCGCATGTATCAACCATCAAGGGAACAGAGACGACCTATAATGGGAATGGAAGTTTGGTGCAATAGAGCCTTGAAGCACAAACGTGGGGTGAAGGTTGTGCTAAAAGATTCTATGAGGGTACTAGTTCTTTTTTTATTGTAACCATGTGTGTGTGGGAGTCAAGGATTCTATGTGGAGGATTTCCATGTTTGGTAGTTAGGGATGGGGATGAGACATCATTCCCATCCTAAACGAGACCATGTTCTAGTAGTAGTAGCATGGGCTAGTTTAGTGCGAAGGTCCTTAGCTAAGCTAAGACTTAGGAGGGTGGATGGGACCAAGCAACGATGACAAAGGCTTATCGTGATGAATGGCCCACCAATGTCAATTAATAAGGGCTCTTGATCATGATGGCAAAGTTTAAACTTCCGAGTACTTGATCTCTCAATTATTCACAACAGGTCTCAAACCCACAACTCAAAGTATTTGATCTCTCAATTATTCATCAATAGTTCTGGAATCCCCAACCTACTCTATCACATATGAGAGCCTTTACAGACCAAGCACCCAAGTATGGGCAATGCCTTGATGTGGCCGCCACTCCATTGGCTGCACAAAAAGGGGAGCGCTTATTAGTGTGGGTAGTCTCAACCCCCCGCCTAAGCCCCGCCCATCCAAAAATGTTGTTGACATAACCCCTCCATTGCCAATCGAAAGGCTCCGTTTTTAGGTACGCTTTATGTCAATCCACACATGGGGACCTAGTGTGCAACCGCACGTCTTCTCTCGCGAGCCAAAATTTACACGAGAGGGCACTGGGCAATTTTTTCCACCTTCAGAGTTTTAAGAACAGCTTCGTGTGCTATTGTTGGAGTTGGAGAGCTAGCATTGGGGTTGCTAGGAGTGGTTCTGCTTTCCACGCGCCATGTGTGACTATTGAACAAAAATTGTGGCTTGAAATGGGCTCCCTTGCCTCTCCTTGGAACTTGGTCACTGTTTTCACCAATGAAAAGCTTATGTGCAGGATCTCTCCTCGAGGTTGTGAAATAATGGGCTAGTTGCAAAATGCTACAATAACTACGGCAAATATATTGGGGGCACTCATCCCTTTGTTGCTAGTGCTGCTAGACTAACGCTACTGGTGCACGTGGGGAGCTGCTCTAACCATTGGCCCATCTGGCATCTTGCGATCTGTGCCATGTATCCGATGTGTGGTGGCCCTGTCTAGCATCCTTAAAGGGGATCCTCGTAGCGCTAGCTAGGTTGGAGTAGGGGAATTCGGCCCAGCAGACGAATGCTGGACTAGTTGAACCAGTGAAACATCTTTGAAACAAATAACCCCTCCACTCTCTCTATCCCGCCTTCATTGCAAACTTGTCGAGCCGGTTGTAGACTGTGCAATTCGTGGCAGTGTGACACCCGGATCAAATAAGTTAGGGCCTGAACTGATGACCCTAACTCTAGGAAACCCATCTCTTAGTTAACCCTCTCGGAGCAGATCATTCTGCGTGTAGAGGCAAGTTCCCCTTTGAGCTGGAAAGATGGTTTGATGGATCCAATGCTCTTAAGCATCCTTATAAATATGGATGGCTATGGCTTCAAAGTTCTCAAAGCATGGCCTCTGTCTCTTAGGGTTACTTTTTCTTCTTCTGCTTCATCGCCATAGCCACCAAGCTTCATCCCGCATGCTCCAGACCACGCTCCTAGCATTGCTGCATCCCCGGTCTTCAATCACTTCGCGTGCACATCCTTGAATTCCGCGGACTCACAACAGTTTGCAGCAGGAAACTTATGCAAAAACTTTTTCTGGAAGGATCTTGCAGTGCCAGACCGAAGATCGTGGACAAATTTTTTTCGCAAGAGAGCAGAAGTGGTGGATCTCGGTGAGCGTTTCGGCTTCATCCGAACTGCAAATTGAGTCCGTTTCTGCCCCCGGATTGCCCTATGCGAGTCGGCCGTCAATGCGTTTCGTCACGTATTCTTGTTGTGACCCTGAGTAGGCTGTAGCAGCTGAAATATTTGTGGTTGTGTTTACAACATTTCGTTTGAGCATGCTCTGATATTGGAGCTTCCAATGGGACATGCGCTCTGCGGAGCAGAGTAGTATTTCTTGAGATGGAACCGCTATGGAAGTTGGCTTACTTGCTGGAACCTGCATCGCTAGTGTTGATCTCCACCGCAGTGCTGGTGGTCTATTCTTCAGCCCAGCGCGCCCTCAATTATGAGAGGGAAATGGAGAGACACCGTGATTTGGTAGACTCGTCGATAACCTTGGACAGCTCCCAGGCCCTAATGATCCCGGTGGCGAGCTCATGCAGTCTGCTCCTGATGTTCTATCTTTTTGCGTCTATGTCGCAAGTCATCACGGTTTTTACCGCAATTGCATCGGCATCCTCCTTTGCTTTCTGCCTGGCTCCATATGCTGCGTCGATTAATTCACAACTAGGGCTTGCAGATCCGATCATAACTCGGTGCTGTTGGTGGCACTTAACTCGCAGTCAGGTGATACTAGCTGTGATGAGTGCTGGGGCGGTGGGAGCTTGGCTTTTTTCAGGGCACTGGTTTCTGAACAATATCCTCGGCATCTCCATTTGCATCGCTTTCGTTAGTCACGTCCGACTGCCCAATATCAAGATCTGTGCATTGCTTCTAGTGTGCCTCTTTGCGTACGACATCTTTTGGGTGTTTTTCTCTGAGCGTTTCTTTGGAGCCAATGTAATGGTCTCTGTAGCTCTGCAACAGGCATCCAATCCAATGCACACGGTTGCCAAGTCTTTAAAACTCCCTGGTTCTCAGGCTATCACGAAGAAGCTAGAGTTACCTGTCAAGCTCGTGTTTCCAAGGAACTTATTAGGAGGGTTCGTGCCTGGGAGCACGGGAATGGAGTTTATGATGCTCGGCCTCGGTGATATGGTTTGTTATGCTGTTACCACTCTCTTTTAAATCTAATGTTTGCAATGCTCCTACTTGTTGGATCTGTAAAGCTCGTTCAAGGGGTTACTGGGTCAAGTCTTTATTTTTGCTGTTCGACTCTTCCCTTCTTTCTATTAAGCATTTTGCAGTCTGAAAGACTCGGTAAAGCTTGAAAATGTTGTTATGCAGGCCATACCTGGAATGCTTCTTGCACTTGTGCTTTGTTTTGACAATCGGAAAATCAAAGATGCCAGCAACGATACCAGTACTTTATATAAGGGCCAGAAGTATATTTGGTATGCCCTATCAGGGTATTCAGCAGGCCTGATTGCTGCTCTTGCTGCTGGGGTGCTCACCCGCTCTCCCCAACCGGCTCTCCTTTATCTGGTATAGTAGATAGTAAGCAGATAACATGGGATCAATACTTGGCTTTGACGTTTTTTAATTTGCCTGAACTTGTCTTTCGGCTGTGCAACATCAGAAGATAGCGTGAATGATCATGTGCAATGCTTAGAAACAGTTGGAACTGAATATGAAAAAGTTGTATGGCATGATGTGTGAGTCAAAAATAATCACACGTCTTGTAATATCTAAAGCTGGCAAAATTGATGGGAAATCTCTGCCTACAAGGCGTGCTAAGAAGGGGCATTATGCAGAGGACTCTTTGTGTGTGAAAGACTAATGAAGTAATCTCCTTGAGAAGAAACCTTATCATCAAATTCTTAAGATGATTGAACTCTTATGGGACCAAATTTACTCTTCATTCCTGGAGGTTTGCAGTACAGTATCTTAGAAATCATCACAGAGGGGCGGACGACTGATAGAGCACCCAGGAATTCATACAGAAGAGTTTGACTAGTAAATAGACAATGCTCCAAGAGAGATATCGAACCAACAATAGCTATATTTCCCTCCAATGGACACAATACAAAAGAGTCGAGAGCGTGGTCCTCTTTCCTCACCAAAATGTTGTCCTACTACCTCCTTGGCACTTCTAGATCCCTCAGCCAGCGTCCTCGTCAAGCTTCTGTAGACTTTATTCACTGTGCCTTCATCCCTGCACCTTGCTGCCCTGAATGTCAGCCTAGGTGTGCAGCCCCTTTCTAAGCTATGTTTGCAGCACTCAGCTCATCCTGGTCCTCCTGGATGTAGGCCCAAGGCCTGCTGCTCTGCTGCTCCAGTGTGCTTTTCAAATGCTGCTCTAGTGGATGCCTTATGAGCCCCACTGTATGGCCGACCCCTGGTCTGTCTAAATTGATGAGCAGGCAGCCTATATTCTGCCCCTTGCTGGTCCACCTGGCCACGTGGCAGGCAGCCACTACAAGCACTTATCTGCCATAGTCGGGGTATATGCAGGCCCCTGCCTGCTGTCAAACTTGTTCCATGTAGGCGCCGTCCTGCACCTGCTATTCCGCCTCTGCCCAGATCCTTTCTAGCCCACGCCATAGATCCGTAGAGCCAGCTCCACTGCTCCGTACAGGTCTGCACCTCTGCACCAGCCTTCCGTAAACCTTCTACAGGCTCCGGGATGCTGACATCAGACTCCAGACCTGCAGATCTGCTGCTGACAGTTGAAAGCATCCCCTTCCTGCCAGCTATGTCCTCCGTGCTGCCCTCATGGCAGCTTATGTGCCGCCCATGTGGCAGCCCCATGCTTCCATCTTTTATTGTTTGTATGCTGTCCACATAGCAGCCAATATGCTGCCCCTGTATGAATCCTAAGTAAGCCTCCCCCATGCTCTCCTCATATGGGGGCTCACAGATGGGGAGTTGACTTTTCCAACAAAGGACCTGTGCACACATCTATGTAGATACATGTTCATGTAATGCAGCAGCATCTTTCCTTTGTGAGCAAGGATATGCACCTGAATGTTAAGGATATTTAATCCTCTGTGGTTTTTTGGTGAACAGAGATGCTGTAAAGAGAGTAATCTCAAACGCTTCCTGCCATGTTTCGAACACCAAAATGTTGTCATAAAACTGCATACCGGGTGTTCCTCTCATACGATGGGTTTGGTAGGTAGACATTGTCACCTCCTGCCACAGCCTTAGAAAAGGCCTATCTCTGCAATAAAATTACATGGTGACTGCTCCTTGTGTTAGCACCTCGAATAATGTTACCAGATAACTTAAATTTTTGATAGTGTTACACAACAAGTTTTTAAAATGCCAATCATGTGAGCTGATCTTTCGCTCTCAGTAGCTGTACGTCCATGATCAGCTATTGAAAGATCTGTAATAAGACGTTCTTGAACATGTTGGAGGCGTTCTTTGCAGTTGGACACTTCATGAACTTGTCCGACTTGGACTGGCTCATCTTTGATCAGCTCTGTTATTGAACCTTGATATGATTTATCCAACATGAAACACCTTTTAGGCAATTGTGTTGCAAAGGCCGATGTCACTTCCCCTTGAAAGCCATCCATGCCCTCAAGAATCTAAAAGAGCAACATAGACTCACTGATTGTTGTGCATGCTGTTGTGTACTTTGCAAGAGTATGAGTCTCTCGATTGCTCCTTGTTTAGCCACGATGTGCCATTGATCCCAACAAGAAACGATATCTTGTAGTAGACTGTATGGTATCTGGCATAGAAGTCTAGGGAAAATCAAACAAAATCCTTCAAGAGAAGTGTTGTATGGAGGTTTTGGAAAGATTTAAGATGGAGAATTGCATGGAGGTCGTGACTCTAATGGATGGTGGAGCCAAGCTGAGCATTGAAGACACCTCAGTTAGTTGACAATATCTAATATGGGTAGTTTGATCTACTTAATCGGTACTCAACTAGACATCACTTTCTTACTGGGGTTAGTATCCAAGCGAACAGTGGCTCACTAGAAGAAGAGCATAAGGGTACTCAGTTATGTCAAAGGTAGATGTAGTTATGGGATCATGTCATAGATAGGTATGACGTTGGATGGGTACTATGGCTAGAGATTGGAAGGAAGTAGAATAAAAGCCACTATGCTCAGTGCATGGTGCCCACAACTTCAAACACAGGTCTTTCATATTGCATTTATCCTTTGTGAATGGGATACCTTTGTGAAGGTGACAACATTGCCCTTATCATGATTAATGGATAGTGAGTTAAACGATTGTTTTGACTTGTCATATGGGTGCTTGCACCTGATTTAATGAACTAAACATAGGTCTTTGTGCTCTCATAGTGGACAGATTTTGAAATAGGAACAGAAATTCATGACACCATCGGATTCACCAGAAGCAAAACCATGTATGGAAATGCAAGGGAACATGTAAAGAAAGAAATGTGGTAGTGGGTCCAATCTGTCCTCTTTAGATGGTGGTGCTAGCTCCCCATCTAGAATATTTAGAATGTTTCATTGAAAAGAAGAGACAATAACAATATATCTAGAATTATCCCTTCTTCACAACTAGAGGGATTCTCAACATTGCTACACATGCTTAAAAGTAATTCAAGGCTTCTATGCGTTCATCAATCTTTTTGCCCATGTCTTATAGTTACAATACAAATACCAAAATATGGCACATGGCCAGCTTAATAGTTATTGTTCAGGTCTCTCATGTGCATAGGCTTCATTTCAATTTAACATACACATTTATCTTGAGAAGGCACATGTGCATATGCCAAGCAACCAAAAGTCCTCATGTGAGAAATCCTGCGCTTATGGCTTGTCCAAGCCTCATAAAGTGTGATGGTTTTCAAGGCCTTGGTTGTATAGTTTGCACACATGACGGCATCCAACCACAATTTGTTAGGCAAGTGCTTGCCTTTTAACTTGGCCATCTCCATGACTGATCTATTATTTCTCTTAGCCACGGGATTCTGCTAAGGAGTATAAGGCACGGTGTATTGATGATGTATGCCATGTGAGGCTAAAAAATACAAGGGAGTATCAACCGGCTGAGATGTGTCGTGAACACTTAGCTTGAGCCCGACCTCCATGGGAGTTAATGCTGTTCTACAATCCTCCATCTGAAATCTCTTTAGAATTTCTCTGCAATATTTCTCCTGTGAAATGAAGATCCTGTCTTTGGCCTGCTTTACTTCAATCCCAAGGAAGTAATGTAATAACCCAAGGTCAGTCATCTCAAACTCAGACATGAGTAGTTCCTTAACCTGTGAAATCTTCTTGACATGATCACCTGTCAAGATAAGATCATCAACATAGAGGATGAGTACCAGTCGCAATCCCTTCTCAATGAACAAGTAAAGGTTTGCCTCAGAAGGACTCCGACTGAGCCCTATCTTCTGAAAGAATATATCAATCCTCTGGTACCAAGCTCTGGGGGCCTGTTTCAGCCCGTATAACGCCTTCTTCAACCTGCAGACCTTTAATGGGGACCCCGGATCTTGAAAGCCCGGTGGCTGCTCCACGTATACCTCCTCCTCGAGGGTTCCATTAAGGAATGCGGACTTCACATCCATTTGAAAAATAGGCCATTGGAATTGGGCAGCAAGAGCAATCACTGTTCGGATAGTAACCATGCGGGCAGTGGGAGCAAAAGTTTCATCAAAATCCATGCCTTCAGTTTGAGCAAAACCTTTCACCACCAACCTTGCTTTATACTCATCCAAGCTGCCATCGGATTTGTATTTAAGTTTGTATACCCACTTAGTGCCGATAACTTTCCGTCGCAAGGGCCTGGTCACTAAGTCCCATGTATTGTTCTTCAGGATAGCATCCATCTCTGCCTTCATGGCAGCCTGCCATTTTGGATTGTCCTTCGCCTCCTCGAAGGTCCTTGGCTCATCAAGCTGAGCCACCAAAGCAAAATTCACGGATGGGGCCTTTTGAAGACGTTGAGACCGACGCAATCCGGAACTGCTACTCTCAGGTAATGCGGTGATCCGAGACTCTTTCAATGTCCGTAGGTACCATTGGGGCAACCTTTTCTGCTTCTCTGTGGGAGGAGGAATGGGAACTTCTTTTGGAACATCTTGCTCTTCCTGAGTATCTTGTGGAACTTTTGCTTCTGATTTTGTCACCTCTTGGATGGTCAACCTGGGACGGGGTGGGTTTGGGGGTTGAACAATCTCCTCCTCCTCAATCTGAGGCTCCTCTTGGGGTTCAGGTTCCTTTTCCACGAAGACAACATCCCGACGGATGAGTATTTGCTTCTTTACGGGGTCAAAGAGGCGGTAGGCCTTGGATTCTTCACTATACCCAACAAAGATACATTGTCTGCTTCGGGAATCAAGCTTGATCTTGTCTTCCTTGTGCACATGCACCCATGCGTTAGAACCAAAAATGCGAAGATGAGAGATAGAGGGCTTCTTACCATAAAATGCCTCATATGGAGTCTTGTCCTTGACGGCCCTCGTCTTGGTCCGGTTGAGAATGTGTACGGCTGTATTGATAGCTTCACTCCAATAGGCTTTAGAAAGATTCCTCCCGCGGAGCCCCGTCTCTGTGGTGGTTCTATGCTTCCTCTCGGCTACCCCGTTTTGTTGAGAAGTATGTGCCGTGGTGAGTTGTTGCTTGATCCTATGCTTGCGACAAAATGTGTTGAACTCACTTGAGGTGAATTCTCCCTCCCTGTCTGTGCGGAATGTCTTGACATCCTCCCCTGTCTCCTTTTCAACTCTGGCCTTCCAGTCTTTGAATTTCTCGAAAGCCTGAGACTTTTTAGCCAAACAATATACCCAGGTCATTCTACTGAAATCATCCACAAAGAGAAGTGAGTACCTGGATCCTGCCCACGATGCTGTAGACATTGGACCACAAATGTCGGTGTGAACCAACTCCAGTGGTTTGCTGGCCCGAAACGAGGCCTCTTGTGGGAACTTATCCCTGTGCTGCTTGCCTTCTAAACAAGCCCTACAGACATCATGCTTGCCTGTAATTGGTGGAAGTCCATCCACCATCTTCAACTTTGACATTTCAGCCAAGATTCCATAGCTGACATGACCGAAGCGCTCATGCCAAAGTTTGGACTTTCCGTTGTCTTCATGAACCAACATTGCATTGAGACGGTACAGTCCATTCTCTTCAACGCCTTGAGCCACCAGCTGCCCATTGCCTTTGGATGTTACGGTGACCTTGCCATCTTGAAAGAGAACTGCCATGTTTTTGTCCATCTGACTTACAGACAGTAAATTCTTGCAAAGATCGGGTACATAAAGTACTCCAGAGATATCCTTCTCCTCACCTGCCATTGTAATGAAAGGAATGCTACCGATGCCCTTCACAGGACATGTCCGGCTATCCGCGACAGAAACTTTGGAACCCGGGTGTGTACTTTCCATGGTTTTGAACCAAGACCTTCTGTTGGACATGTGCTTGGAAGCACCACTGTCAACATACCAACCCTCTTTACCTTCACTGATTGCATATGCTGAACAATGTTCACTGAGTAAAAATAACTGTCCAGTCATAACATTGGCAGAATCTTCTTAGGCTCTTCTTTGTTCTTGGCTTCTCTCTTCCGCTTTTGATCCGCCTTCTTCTTTTGGCATTCTTTGGCGGAGTGACCAAGCTTTTCACAGTAAAAGCACTTCATTTTCTTCTTGTGTTCAGCATCCTCTGATTTCTTGGAATCCTTTGGCTTGCCTTTTCCAGGCTTGTCTTTGGCAACTAATGCCTTCTCGTCGATTTGCGTAAAGTTTTTATCTCGAGCCTCCTCCTGAAGCAGGAGTGGACCAAGCTCCTCAAAGGTGATTGGCTTAGTCCGTTGACCCGTAGTGACCGTAGTCACAAAACTTTTGAAACTCCATGGCAATTTGTGGAGTGTGAGCAATGCCAATTGACTCGTGTCCACCTTCTGACCAACCGCTGCGAGCTGGTCCCGCACAACTTTCACCTTTGTCAGGTGATCATGCACACTATCACCCTCATTCATATCAAGATTATAAAGCTGATGCTGAAGTGATACGAGCTGTATTATCGGTTTCATACAGCTGCTTCAGTATAGTCCACGCCTCTGAAGATGTCTCTGCCAACTGGAATCACAGCATCTGCTGTCGTGCCTATAAGCATTGCTAAGGCTTGAGCATCCCTCTCCTCCCATGCACAGAGTTCATCCACATCTGCTTCAACTAAAACTTCACCTCTTTTGTCCACAAGGTCCACCGGCTTCTCTTCGGTCCCATTCACAATCTTCCACAACCTCCGTGCCAACAGATGGCTTCGGATCTTGGCTTTTCAGATTGGAAAGTTCGTTCCATCGAGCTTTCCAGCTTCACCGAAATCGGGGATAAATGAAGAAGGAAGATGACTGGAGGAGGAGGAAGGACGAGCAATGGATGTAGAGGCTTCTGAACGCTGATCCATCTTGGTGAATAGCAGAACTGAATAACTGCAACAGAAATAAATGAACTGACCTGAGCTGAAAACAGAGTCGCCTTACTCCCAAGGGACTCCTTCCCTCAGAGAGTGCTTTGATGAGGAAGAGTCGAGAGCCTATAGCTCTGATACCATGTTGAAAAAATAGAAAGGAATGAATCACTCAAACCTCCAGCCAAGATCTCTCCCGCTCTTCTTGACACTCAACTCAGATAACTGATCACAGATGCAATAAACACTCACTCAGAGATAACTTAGACAGAGAGAGAATATATTCATCCACCGGATGGTGGGCAGAAAACTGGCTCCAGGGGAGCAATACAAAACTCAGCCAAGTGCTGAGGAGAACTGAAGGAACTCTCTCTGTCAGAAGAGACCAGCTCTGAGTGCACAGCACAGCCTATGACTGAGGCTTTCTGTCCTGCACTGGATGCTGGAATGGAGGAAAGTGTGGGCCTTTTATAGGCACTGCCCAGGCCTTCTGGACTGGCCGACCAGCAGGGTCAGTCCCCTGACTGGTGGCCGACCAGAACAATCTGGAAATCCGCCGACCAGGGTCGGCCCTGGTCGGTGGCCCTGGTTGGGCCGACTGGCCCGAGGGAGCCCTGTGCAGCCAGTCCATGAGACTGTTTGATGCTTCCAGGGAGGCACAGGGCCCCCCCCCCCTTAATTTCTGCAGTTTGCAGACAGCAACCAGCCCGTGTGCTGGTTGCCTATGATGTCTGTCTGGGTCTCTCTTTCCCATCCCTCCTACCTCTCACTGCCCCTTGTCCCCTCAAAACAGGGGCTCACAGGTGGGCACAGTGAGTCTCTAACAAGTCCGTCTTCTCCCTGCTCTGCAATGTGTCACCTTCAATGTCATAGATTACCTCCCCTCAACTAGTGTTGATTTGAAAGTGGATTTTTGTGTGAATGAATGTTCTTGGGATTGTTCTATTATTGATAGTATGTATTGGCGACTCGAAAATCCAGAAGTGCTAGTAAGGTCATTAGTAGGAGGCTTGGCAGGGGAGTAATCTGTTAGTACAATAGGATACTACGATAGAATAGCTACGCATGGTAGATTACCCATTTCCTACATTTTTTACTCTCTGCGTTCATGCCATCGACGTCTCTACCCTTCGCTGAAATGCATTGCAACTGTCTCTAATGTGCAAATTTTAGAAGATGCTTGCTGTGTAGGCTGTGTCAAGTCTATGATAGATTACCCCTGGGCCCTGTCCTACATGTCTTACTCTGTGCGCTGATCCAATCAACGCCTGTACCCATTTGGACAAAAGATCACCATTCTAGGTGGACCTCTTTGGAAAGGTGACAGGTCGATTGATTGATGATCAATCCACAAAACAAGGGAAGTGATCTCCTAGTGTAGTGCTTATTATGGCCTGTTTTGATGGTGGATTACACATATAAGTGTGCCCTGGTCTAATTTGTGTACGTTGTATGGTTTGCTGCCCAGTATATTTGGCTGGCTTTGCAGCCTGGATCCATGACAGACTGATTTTGCTGTTATGACAGATATGAGAGCCAGCTTTGCTGTTAAAGCATTGCATGTTTCATAATTGCCACGTTATGGATTGTTCCACAAATAAGCAGTGCACCTACTGCTGTGTTTCATACATATATAAAAACAGGCTACCTCATTTGTTAGACTGAGTGTACTGCTAATATATTCTGTAGACTCCCTGGCGGGTGTACATTTCATAAACTATCCATCAGCAGAAAATTGCTCCCAGATTTTAGCAGTGCAGCGTTACTGAATCTTTGACTTCAATTTGGAAGTTTTAGGCCTGTGATTATTTTTCGATTGTATACTGATTTCATTGCAAGTAAACCTTTATTTATCGTTCATTTATGTATTTGACTTTTGTGGCAACAATTGGCCAAACTCGTCTGACCAACTTGTCATATCCCGATGAGCGTTTGCAGGTTCCTTTGACTCTAGGCCCAGTTGTCTGCTCTGCATGGCTTAGGGGTGAGCTACAGGAACTGTGGAATGGACCAAGGCCAGTTGTTACCGAAAAAGCCCGGATGATGGAGGTCTGAGTCTTCAATTTTATTTATATTCCCATGGAATTATGTTTATCACAAAAAGTGATTATCTGCTTTTTTGCCAACTCTATTTAAAGTGCTTTTGGAGGAAAGTGAAGGAATGGGGTTCCATTTTTAGGAGGTTAAGCCCCTGAAAGGCTCACAATCATACAATCCAGAAATATATGTGAAGGGATCAGAGCTGCTGTAAAGAGCATGGCTGTGAAAGTGAAACTGCGTATGCACAAAGGCTCCCTCTCCATTACAGCTGAATCTCAATTAAAATTTCTCCATCTGCAGTTTTGAGCCTGATCTTCATGAAGGCAAATGAAAATCAAACTGTCTGGCATGTGAAAGATTGTTCTCTTGTACTAAAGATGTTGGCAGGGAATGAAACATCTAGATGTTCAACCCATGATTGTATCCTTCAAGTTGTGAAAGAGCCATGATTGCAAATGATCGCAATGAAATAATTGACTTCATCAGAAGCCTAGCATTTCTATCCAAAACTGGAGGATCTTTGTCTGCCTTTTCCACGAGTCTTGTCTAACTTTTAAAGATTGCATTAAGGATGCTACTCGGCATTCCATTGTGAGAGGGCTATTTATTGGACTCCACTCAGTTATGCTCTTCGGTGGGGTAGACTAGGTTCTTGTGGGGTGGTTTGTTAATTTGTTTATCCTTTCCTTAAGATGCAATGGGAACACACGTACATGCTAATTAGTAAATGTAGCCATAGGCATTAAGATGCAATGGGAACACACGTACATGCTAATTAGTAAATGTAGCCATAGGCATTAAAGCTGGTCATCCCCATGCCTATGTATTAAAGCTGGTCAAGGAATTAATAAGGGTGGGCACGTTTGAATGAACGTTGGGTGCCACCGTACCAAGAAAAAGATTAGGTATCCCTGAAGGACGAACTTGTCAAACTAGAGTCTAAATTCCAACTGCCCATCAATGACCATGTTGAGGACTCAACAATAGACCATGCTTGTGAACTAGTTGATAGGGAGTGGAGTTCAAACTCTTGAACTCATCTGGCCAATCTTTTTATCCATTCCACTCAACATGGAACTAAGGAATCAATGTAGAACTTAAGAAGGAAAATAATATTCAGGAGGTGTCAACATATCTCTAGACCACTTTTCTAGAAACACTCGCCAAACTTTTATCACTCTAGGACTTAAGAGGAACACATGGCTTCATCATGGCCCTCAACATGGCAAAGAACATATATTACAGAATGCATTGCCTCTTGGTACATGAGGAAACATTGACATGTAAACTCCTTTGTGAGTGCAATAAACTCCCAATTCCTTGATGGACAGGTAGCATGCATCGCTAGTTCCAGGACAAGCAAAGGGAGATCCAAGCCACGAGGACACGAATTGAAATAGAGTTGGGACCAATGGTTAAACCTGGAATGGAATTTTTTGCAATTCAACTAAGGCCAAAAGAAAATGATTGCAATGACAACTAATGAGCAATTGGGCGAAGGCTGAAGCAACGTGGGAAGTAGTTGTTTACCTCGCTATCAACATTTGTATTGGATGCCTAGTCCTCCATATACAATGCTATGCAACAAAGCAAGGTGGAGCTATGTGACAAATTGAGGTGTCAAAGGACCCCTATTGTCAAATCTGAGGTTCATGTAGAAAATAGAGGCGCCAAACTCTAAGAGCTAGATGATTATGAAAATAGAATCCACGAATGTGAAATTTGTCAGAAGGTCTAATTTGATGTAATGGCACTTACCCCTTCTAACAAGTAGGTGTAAGGCCCCCATATGAGGAGAAGTCATGTGTGAGCCCGAGACATTGGATGGATCCTGACTTGCATGTCAGATGAGGCCATTGATGGTAGAAAGGTGATTGTATGGGAGCCCCTTATTCTTGCTGGGGCTAGACCCCCTAGCTAGTGGCCCCCCTGGTGGGAGTTCAGGGGCGAGAGCCCCCAAAGCGACGGTATAGGGAATATTTCCTAAATATTCCATGGACAACTAGTCGGTTCCACCGACAGTTGACTGGTCGGCTCCATCGACTAGGTTGATTGGTTGACTCCACCGACTACGTTGATCCGACTACTGCCCTCATAGCTATAAAGAGGCGACCTCCCCAGTCCATTGTATTAGATCAGTTCAGATCAGATCAGATTAGATCTTCCAACTTGTAGCTCTTCACCTAGTATCTATCTAGATTTCCATCTAAGCTCCATTGTGGGAGCGCACAGGCGGACGGAGCCATCATCTGTACTACATCAGTATTGAAGGAAAATTTTGTTCGTCTCCAGTTTGCTATGTACTCTCTATTCTTTGTTCAGTTTTTGTTCTGCTACGCCGTGTAATTTAACATGGTATCAGAGCCCATGCAGCTCTAAGGATCGAAGAATAGAAGAGAGGCAAGGGCTTTTACAGCATACAAAGTGATGGCAACACGAAGCGTCAGCAGCTGCTGCTGCACCAACAATCCAAGCATTGAGGATTCGCCCACCAACCTTCACTGAAGGCAAGCTAGATGGTATGAACTACACTCTGTGGAAGTTTAAAATTATTGCTATTTTGGATTCATATGAGCTTCTGGAGGTAGTAGTGGGGACCACTGACCTAGAACCACAAGGAACCCTCGACCCAACAAATTTGGGGAGTATGATACCTCCTAATTTCGACCTTCTACGAGCTTGGAAACGTAGGAATGCAGATGCTCTGTGTGCCCTAGTTACAAAGTACTATTAATAGTGTTTTGACCTTGATTCAACATACATCTAAGGCAACTATGGCCTGGAACATATTGAAGAGTCAGTATGAGACGCGGAATCAGAGAAGGATCCAGAACCTGGAGAATCAGCTTGCAGTTAAGAAGTTTAATGAAGGAGAGACAGCGGAGGCATTCATAACCCAAATCAAAAATCTGTGTGACCAGATGGTTGGTGCTAGGATACAAAAGACTAGCAAAGATCTAGCTCGGCGATGTCTCCAGATATGTCCACCAAGGTTTGATGGATTGGTAACAGCGCTTAACACTCAGGTGAGACCCCAACCATTGTCATTTGAGGAGTTCTGTGCTTTACTTATGAAGGAGGAATTGAGGCTTAAAGCTTAGATGGAGGTGGCAATGGTGTGGGGGTTAAAGGTCACTGTGCCTTTACCCCGATTATGTACAATACTCAAACACATACATAAATGAATGAAAAAGAAGATTAGGGTGGTTCTGCACCCACCAAAACTTGTGTGGCTCTCTATCTCTCTCTCTCCCTCTTCCGTTCTTGCTTCCATTGTGAGCACTCTCAACTGGTATCAGAGCCCGGGTGATCTAGCTGAGCGTGGGTGAATGCTTAGAAGCTCAGCAGCTCTGTGGGAGGAAGGAGAAGCTCTATAGGAAGCCTTTACCCCGATTATGTACAATACTCAAACACATACATAAATGAATGAAAAAGAAGATTAGGGTGGTTCTGCACCCACCAAAACTTGTGTGGCTCTCTATCTCTCTCTCTCCCTCTTCCGTTCTTGCTTCCATTGTGAGCACTCTCAACTGGTATCAGAGCCCGGGTGATCTAGCTGAGCGTGGGTGAATGCTTAGAAGCTCAGCAGCTCTGTGGGAGGAAGGAGAAGCTCTATAGGAAGCTTTGTGGGTGACTTTACTCGCATCTGAGTGTGCAGAGACCTTGAAGGAACCTTTCGAAAAGTCAATTTGGTTTTGCAAAGTGGTTTTGAGAGCCTCTTAAGAGTTTTCAAAGAAAAAGTCGTTTTTTGAGCTTTTCCCTGTTCTGTTCGATGACAGAGACTCCATATTGACTTGTAGAGGCAACTATTGCTTGCTTTTGGTATCCACTTCACTTCAGGAGCTTGGAAACACCTTCATTCTTGAATCTGGGATCATTTCATTGGATTTCTGACTCACTGTGTCAGTTTCTGCGTTTTTTGCCCGGGTGTTGGAACTCAAGTTTGGAGCAACCATTTGTAGATCTGTCAGTTTCGATGGACTTAGGAGGTCCTAAAACTTCTATGTTGCTCATCATTTGCACTCCGGTGGAGTTTACAAACAGCTCTGTTTCCAAAAACGTTTTTCAGTCCGTGTATTGGACCTAGATTGAGACCACGGTTTTCAAAATCATCTGTCCCATTGCGTTCCAGACGCCCAAAAACCCCTACCTGTCAGTTCTTGCGCAATTCGGTGGAGGATTTTCAGAGTTATAGATCTCTGTGTATTCGATTTTGTCTCTCTGTTATGCATTTTTTCATTCTAAGGTTTTGAAACTTAGATTTATGCCACATGGCAGTGGATAAGTGTTGACTCCCATTTCTCACTCATCGGTTGGGATTTTGGAGTTCTGGCAGAAGAGAGATATTTGCAGATTTTCTTGCTGATTCCGATTATGCAATGGCGCCCATGTTTTGAGGCATCTCAGGTTCTATTTTTAGTAGCGGTCATTACCGTGGGACTATGATTTCTTGAGCATACCTTATGCAGATCACTCTGGTTACAGTTTGAGCAGTGTAGTTTGAGCAGTGTGTGCTCATTCGTGGTGTGCATTGGGTTGCAGTGGATGATTTATAGGCCATTTGGATGCATTACGGTCCTTATTGGATGCGCTGATAGGCCCAAATTGCCTTGTGGGATGCTATTTTTTATGGACGCTTTGCACATGGATGCTATTTTATGCTGAGGGACAGCTTTGACACATTGCAGGTGATGCACTGATAGTGCTATGCTCTCTTGGATGAGATATTATTGATGCATATGCCAGTGGACGGTGTTTATGCTTGAGTCATTTGGCACTTATTGGCATTTTGGATTGCCATTGCAGTTGGCATTTTCTTTTGGGCCAGATTTGCTCATATGGATGCATAGTATATGCACATGAGTCAGATGCATCTTTTGATGCTTTGAGCTTTGAGTTTTGGTGATATTTCACTTTATTGTGGCATACACATTTGGGTGCACCTGGTGTGATTCTCTCTTATAGGCACTAGCATTTGGGATTTTGCTTTATTTGCATCATGGCATCCTCTTCCATGTCTGAAAAGGAGTTTTTCAGCATTAAAAAGTTTGATGGGACAAATTTTTCTTTGTGGAAAGAACAAATAAGGGATGTGCTTATTCAAAAGAAGCAGATTAAACCCTTGGCAGGGATTGAAGCTAAGCTTGCAAATATGTCTGAGGATGATTGGAATGAGTTGGATGCATTAGCAAAGTCTACTATTAGACTTCATCTTGCAGAGTCAGTTTATTTCACAGTAGTAAATGAGCAGACTACGGAAGATTTGTGGAAGAAACTGTGTGCCACTTATGAGAAGGAAACTGCCTCTAATAAAGTTTACCTCATGAAGAGGTTGTTTGAGCTGCAGATGAAGGAAGGGGTCTCCATTGCTTCTCACTTGAATGAATTCAATATTATTTTCAGCCAGCTTCAGGCTCAGAAGATGAATTTTGATGTGGAGACTAAGGCAATATTTCTCTTATGTTCATTGCCATCCTCATGGGATACCTTCCGTACAGCTGTCACTAACTCTACACCTAGTGGAGTACTGAAATTTGATGATGTTGTGTGTAGCTTGTTGGCCGAGGAGATTAGACGGAAGTCTATGGATGGCAACAAGCAGGATGCAGCCTTAAATGTGCAAAGGGACAGATCACAGTTCAGAGGGAAGTCCCAAGAAAGAGGGAAGTCTCGTAGCAAATCTAGGGCACGGAACATTGAGTGTTACCATTGTGGCAAGAAGGGCCATATGAAAAAGGATTGCTACAAGCTAAAAAGAGAGCAAAAGGATAAGAAAAAGAATGCAAATTGGCGTGCAAATCAAAAGGAAGAGAGTCCAAGGGAGGACAAAGGAAAAGTGAAGATCGAGGAGATCAATGCAGTCACACATGA
Source organism: Dipteris shenzhenensis (assembly GCF_047967505.1). Taxonomy (NCBI): domain Eukaryota; kingdom Viridiplantae; phylum Streptophyta; class Polypodiopsida; order Gleicheniales; family Dipteridaceae; genus Dipteris; species Dipteris shenzhenensis. The sequence continues at coordinate 38,404,916 of NC_141622.1, read as the reverse complement.
TAGTGACAATGACGTTCTCTTCATGTCTAGTTTATCTGCATAGTTGCTTACCACTTCAGATGATGCATATTCCTTGGATTGGATTTTGGATTCTGGTGCTTCATTCCATGTTACTCCCCATAGGGAATGGTTCTCCACTTATGACAGTAGAAAGACAGGTTGTGTGCATCTTGGAAATGACTATGCATGTGACATAGTGGGAGCAGGTGACATAAAGTTTTCTTTTGCAAATGGGTCTGCATTTGTTTTGAAACATGTGAGACATGTACCTAAGTTGACTAAGAGTCTTATTTCAGTGGGTCAGCTAGATGATGCTGGTTTTCACACCACTTTTGGCTTTTAGACTTGGAAAATTCAGAAGGGCTCTATGCTTTTGGCGAGGGGTGCCAAGTGTGGGACTTTGTATCCCTTACATGTATCAGGGGTATTTGATCATGTTGTTGCAATAACCGAGCAACCAAGCACTTCTTTGTGGCATTGCAGGTTGGGGCACATGAGCTAGAATGGAATGAAACTCTTATGCCGTTTGGGTTATGTACCGCATTTGAGTTTCTCTGATTTTGAATTTTGTGAGCATTGTCTCTATGGAAAGCAGACTAAATCAGCCCATAAAAGAAGGGGAAAGAAAGAGTTTGAAATGCTTGATTTGATGCATTTAGACGTATGTGGTCCCATGCCTACACGATCATTAGGCGGGGCTGAATACTATGTGACATTCATTGATGATGCAACTAGGAAAGTGTGGGCTTATGCTATAGCTCGGAAGAGTGATGTGTTCCAGGTATTTCAAAAATGGCTGGCCTTGGTTGAGAATCAGTCAGGTAGAACGTTTAAATGCCTACGGACTGACAATGGTGGAGAGTATCTCTCTCATGACTTTCAACATTTCTGTGATACACATGGGATTAAGAGGGAGCTCATATCCCCTCATCCTCCAGAGCAAAATCCAGTTGCAAAAAAGATGAACCGTACCATTCAAGAAAGGTTGCAATGCATGCTTTCCAATGCAAGTCTTTCTGGTGGTTTTTGGGCTGAGGCAATGAAGACTGCAGTGCATGTGATCAATAGCTCACCTAGTAAGAGTTTGGATGGTGGTATTCCTGAAGAGGCATGGAGTGGCAAGAAGCCCTCTTACTCTCATTTGCGTATATTTGGGTGTGAGGCATATGCACATGTGCCAAAAGAGCTTCGAAAGAAGCTAGATCCTAAGTCTAGGAAATGCATCTTTCTGGGTTATGGTGAAAGTGGAGGGATGGCTATTGTCTCTGGGATCCAGAAGCAAAGAAGATCATACGCAACCATGATGTAGTCTTCAATGAGAAGAAGATGCATAAGGCACCCATGAGGGATGTGGAAATGAGGAGAATCACTTTTCAGGATGTGAATCCACCTGCATATGTTGATAGACAGTAAGCTGTCCATGCACCAAATGTGCAAGAAATGGTACCACCAAGTACTCCCACAGGTATACAATCAAGGGTAGATGATGGATCATCTATTGGTGGAAATGATGAGCCAAATGTGGCTGATATGCAGATGGGACAGCAAGCTGAAATGCCCTTGAGAAGATCTTCTAGAGTGTCTAGACCGCCTGATAAGTTTATTCCAGGGGTAGACTATGTGATGCTTACTGATTGCGGGGAGCCTTCTTGCTACAAAGAGGCTATGATGCGCGAGGATCAACGCAAGTGGGAGTATGCTATGCAATCAGAGATGAGTTCACTTATGAAGAATAAGACTTGGGACTTGGTTTCTTTGCCACATGGAAAGAAAGCATTGCCATGTAAATGGGTCTACAAGATGACGGTCACAGGTGATGATGTGCCTAGGTACAAGGCCAGTTTGGTTGCTAAAGGGTTCAAGCAAGAGAAGGGTGTGGACTTTGATGAGATATTCTCTCCGGTTGTGAAGATGACCACACTTAGATGCATGCTTGGACTAGTGGCAGTAGAGGATATGGAGCTTATGCAGATGGATGTCAAGACAGCTTTCTTGCATGGGGATTTGCATGAGGAAATTTACATGGTGCAACCGGAAGGCTTTGAAGAAAAGGGCAAAGAGCATTTAGTTTGCAAGCTGAAGAAGAGTCTCTATGGTCTTAAGCAAGCGCCTAGAGAATGGTATTAGAAGTTTGATGCTTTCATTCGGTCCCAGGGTTTTAGAAGGAGTGAAATTGATCACTGCCTCTAGACTAAAAGGGCTAAGGATAATACCCTGATAATCCTGGCACTATATGTGGATTATATGCTATTGGCTAGCAAGAATACTTATGAGCTAGATGCATTAAAGGCCAAGTTGCATGAGGCCTTTGATATGAAGGATTTGGGACTTACAGGTCATATTCTTGGTATGCGCATCACGCGTGATCGGAGTAGGAAACTCCTTTGGCTTTCACAAAAAGAGTATGTTACAAAAGTATTGCAGCGTTTTAATATGGAGGGGGGGAAGGCAGTGAGTACTCCATTGCCTCCATATGTGAAACTGAGTCATACAGATAGTCCCAAATCAGATGAGGAAAGAGCCATGATGGCCAAGGTTCCTTATGCATCAGCAGTTGGGAGTCTTATGTATGCTATGATAGCTACTAGACCAGACATTGCATTTGCAGTGGGAGTTGTTAGCCGGTATAATCCAGGAAAGAGGCATTGGGAGGCAGTTAAGTGCATCATGAGGTACATGAAGGGTACCAAGGAGATGTGCATCTGCTTTGGTAGAGGAGACATGTGTGTACTTGGGTACATAGATTCAGACTATGTAGGGCATGTGGATAGTAGGAGATCCACTTTTGGTTATGTGTTCACCTTTGCAGGTGGTGCAGTGTCGTGGATGTCTCGCGCACAGAAGTGCGTTGCTTTGTCTACCACAGAAGCTGAGTATGTTGCAGCCACAGAGGGTTGCAAGGAGGCTATATGGCTTGATCGGCTAGTGGGAGATTTGGGGATTCATACAGGTGTACCGGCATTGCATAGTGATTCCATGAGTGCTATTCAGTTAGCACGGAATCCGATCTTTCATGCAAAGACTAAACACATTGAGGTCAGGTACCACTTCATTAGGGAGGTACTTGAGGACAAGCGCATAGAGCTTGTCAAGGTTCATACAGATGATAACCCTGCAGATATGCTGACGAAGAGTCTACCTAGTCAGCAGTTTGAGTATTGTCGTGTATGTATGGGCATTGGATAGTATGCTCACTAGTTGTTCTCCCGTAAAGGCACATTGTCCTTTAAGTGGGAGGTTGTGGGGGTTAAAGGTCACTGTGCCTTTACCCCGGTTATATACAATACTCAAACACATATATAAATGAATGAAAAAGAAGATTAGGGTGGTTTTGCACCCACCAAAACTTGTGTGGCTCTCTGTCTCTCTCTCTCTCTCTTCCGTTCTTGCTTCCGTTGTGAGCACTCTCAAATGGGGATGCTACGTTCTTTACCGCTGCGAAAGGCAAAGGTGGTTCCTCCACCAAAGGTGAGTCCTCTACTAGTGGTGATAAAAAGAAGAAGGGCAGCAAGAAGAAGTTTCAGGGAGAATGCTTCTACTGCAAGAAGAAGGGCCATGTGATTGTAGATTGCCGGGCCAAGAAAGTAGATGAAAAGAATGGTACCCTGAAGAAGACAGATAAGGGGAAAGAGACAACTAACACAATGGAAGCAAAGTTGGATATATTTCTAGCCATTGAGGAAGAGTGTCCCTCAGTTCAAGAAGCGTCAACCACTGATTCATGGGTGTTGGATAGTGGTGCCTCCCATCACATGACCTGCAAGAAGGGTCTATATTGTTCCATGTAGCCTCTACAGGAACCCATCACTGTGACAGTTGGAAATAACGCAAAATGCCCTATTGAGGGTACAGGTACGGTTTCATTTGTTTCTGTAAATGGAGATGTTAAGAAACTATCTAATGTGCTGTATGTTCCACAAATAAAGAGAAATTTGCTATCAGTTGCTTCCATAACTGACCTTGACCATGAGGTGAGGTTCAACAAGATAGGAGCAAAAATTCTGGATAGTGCTGGCAATCTTGTTGGCACAGGAGTAAGGAGGAACAACCTGTATGAGCTAAGTGCTCTTACAGCCACTGCCGGAGTGGGCACAAGCAGACTTTGGCACGAAAGATTTGGCCACATCAGATTTGCAGTGCTGAAGGAGATGCAGAAGCAAGGTATGGTTGCTCACTTACCTGCAGTAATAGAAATCAAAGAACCGTGTCAAGCTTGCATGATGGGCAAGCAACAGAGAAAGGCATTCTCAGAAGAAAGCAAGAATAGAGCAAGCGCTCCTCTAGAGTTGGTGCATGTTGACTTTTGCAGTAAGATGCCTACACAAGCCTTAGGGGGATCTTTCTATTTTTTATTGATTGTCGACGACTATAGTAGGAAGATGTGGGTGTAGTTTCTTCATGAAAAGGCTCAAGCTTTTGGTAAATTGAAAGAATGGCTACAGCTTGTTGAAAATGAAACAGGGAGAAAAGTGAAGAAAATCAGATTGGATGGTGGTGGTGAGTTTGTTTCTACAGAGTTTGAAGATTTTTGCAAGAGCAAAGGGATCGAGCGACAAGCGATGACACCACATACGCCTCAGCAAAATTCAGTTTTTGAATGCCGAATGTGGACCATCGTGGAGATGGGGAGGTGTATGTTAAGGAGTTAGGGATAGCATTGGTCACATCAAATGCCACAATAGATTTCTCAGGTATCTATCAACCATTAATAAACTTGACTAAAAAGGATGTTCCTTATATAGGGATCGATAAACAACCCAAGAAATTTCATTTGTTGAAGAAAGCGTTGATAGTAGCTCTAATTCTATAATCTCCATACTATGAATTACATTTATGAATTTTTGTGGATGCCTCAAGTGGCAATTGAAGCAAATCATGTCAAGTAAAACAAAGATTTTGTACAAACCAATCTCCTATGCAAGTACAATGATGAACAAAGATGAATAGAATTATTCAATAATTGAAAGAAAAGGATTGGTTATTGTTGGGAAGAAAATCTCTTGGAAAACAAAATCATCTTCCATGTGGATCATCAAGCTTTAATTTACTTGGTCGACAAACAACAATTATCTACCAGATTTACTAGATGAATACTTTTATTGCAAAAAATTGATTATACAATTATTCATACTCTAAGTTCAACAATATGATATTACAAATTATCTAAGTAGACTTACTTGAAGGCATCTGTGATCAATTACCTGATGCATCACTTTTTCACATCGAGTTTGCTTAACTGTGATAACTACTATGATCAAATGTTTCCAAAATCTAGATCCAAAGATCAAATAAGAAGCTTGCTTTGGGAATCAAGTTCTTTTAAGTAATCTTTTGCTGGTGTTTTTGTATAAGTAAGCTATTGAACAAGTAATAAAGTATGTATTCTTGACTTTGAAAATGATGTAGCTCTTTTTAATTTCTAAACTAGGCTAGCTTAGATTTAATGTGATTATCCTAACCAGCCCAATGCTTGGAACATCATTTAAGTGTTTAATTTCTACGCTAGATTAGCTTAGACTTAATGTGATTATACTAACCAGCCCGATCCTTACCGTGATGATTTTAAATCTCTTTAATACAATGAAAGCACACAAAATGAAGGAGCCTAAAATTGATAATGCTCTCTTGTTGAAATTAAAGTCAATAGTACATCCAAAGCCACAAATCTCTTGGTGAAGGGGTCAACAACAACTTGATCTTCCTTGCTATAGCACTTCATGCGCTCTTTAATGAGACATTGTTTTATAAGAACCTCTTGTGCACACTCTGCCTCCACCCCTCACCATCATAAAGAATAGAAAGAGAATCACCATATACCCACCACTATTCAACACAAGCAATCTCAGAGCAGCTCTTTGCAAGATTCTACACCCATTTTTGGGAATCAGTAGAGCTAACCAAGTTACATACTTTCTTTGGCTTACCATTCATAGCAGCATCTAGTGGGCTCATGGTTACTACAGATGGGTAGACCTTCTCTTGGTATGAGATGGCAGCTTGTGGGCTCATGATTACAACAAATGGGTAGACCTCTTGGTATGGGATGGCAGCTTGTAGAGGAATCTTGCAAGCATTTCTTGTGGATCTGTCACATTGCCAGGGTGCAGCAGAGAAAGGGTTGAGAAGCAGGGCCAAGGGATAAGGGGGATGGGCATCAGCTCTCAACGAATCCTCAAACCTTGCAAGCATCAGCTCTCAGGTTAAGCACTATCCAAACCATCAAAACAAGAGAGAAAGCAGTTCTAATACTTCTTAAACGCTGGCTCAAAAGCTCCTCGAAGTTGCACATCCTGGCTCAGACTGGACATAGCCAGGATGCACATCCTTTGCTAAAAGGAGACCTGACCTTGGATAATGCAAAGCACATGCAACCAGCCTGTAACTCAAAGGCAGGGGTTGCCCATGCTGACTTCTCCAAACCAAAAATTAACAGATTCTGAATTCTATTTAGAGTCCCATGCTTGTAACATTGGGCCATCACAAGTCTTGAGGTTGCCCGTGGTGACATTGTTGAGGGCCTCTAATTCCTATGTTCATATTTGGAACCTGACACTGAATGGTAGACAGCAGGAAAGCCTTTCTGGGCTCTTGAAATGCCAATCCTGAAACGTTTCACGAATGTTCATTGCATGGGTGTAGTCTAAAAGCTCCAAGATGGGACTAAACCTGACCGCAATATCTGAGAATATATCCTATGGTATTAAGAAGGTTAGTTGTTTGGGAGATCAGGTGGCCAAGTCAGGCCCAGGCATTCGCCATGCATGAAAAGGAATGCTTATGATCTAAAAGGCACCCAATCCAAGGTCTGCCACTCCACTACTGCAACAGTAAATAACTATTTATTACCTTGACAACGAGTACCTTTGCATTCCACATAAGACCTTCATCAACATAAATATTCCACATATGCAATCAATTGACATCACAAAGTTCGTGCAATAAGGCTTTCTGAAAGCCATTGACAGCATCTAAATGGACAAAAGTCAGAGGACAGACCCTGCACCACTGTGAGACTTTCTGACTCGCACAACTTTGAGCTATAGATCGTAAACAAAAAGTAAGCAAAGAATTTCATCGAGCCAAACATACGCCATCCCCCTCTCTTCATGGCAGACAATAAACATAACAAGAAACATAATTTGAAATGCGTAGAAATGGAGATAGATTTACCAAGACAAGTCTCTAGTCTTCGTATGCGCATAGGAAGGACGTCAATACTGAGTCCAAGTGCACATGCAATAAGTTCCGCCGTTTATGTTCAAAATACCCGACAATCCGTACGATGAGATGACAAAATTTGAGATCCTGAAGACGCCACAGGCGTGCTCGAGGAGTGTACTATGACCAGGGCTAAGCTGACGTACTTCCAAAAATAGGCCTAACCTCAAGGTCGGCCCCCGAATTCTGAGTCACTGGAGTTTGGAAAAGGTAAATTTCCAAAGCTCAAAAACAAGGGATACATAAACCGAACATAACCTAAACATAAAACTTCCAGTAGATCCTGCGAAGGTTTTTCAAGCTCAGGTGAAGTTTAATAACCCGGTACTTCTACAAGAACGGAATCCTCGTTCATTGCGTGACTTCGATTGACCAGCAACTGTGTGAACAGCCATCTTCTATCAAATGCGACTAGGATACATAAATACTCGAACTCTTCCACCCTGCATAGCCAACATGCACAATTCTTCAGGAACCTGAGGAATCTGTTCTGTTTACACAAATCTACCAAATCACAAAACAATCCTCGAAATCACCATTAACATAAAATATATCAGCTTAATAAGTACCAGGGAGGAAGGAGGTAAGTTCTTCCGGAACTTGGCACGGACAACCCCGCTGTTCCCGTGAGGCTTCGTTACCCTGCCCCAGATTGCACGGTATAGAGTTCCATTCTTCTTGGTTCTCGCCTTGTAAACGTATGCAATCCTCTTCCCGAGATACCAATTCACCTCTTCAACTGTGTTGACACCCTCTATCTGAAGAAGAGAGGTACTCGGGTACTGGTTGGACTTCGACCTAATCAAAACGCACAGCAAAAAGAGAAATGAGGTCTAGCGGAAAGCTGCTAGTAAGGTCGTGAAAATTTGCAAATTCACCGGGTCGCAGCGCACCTTTTGTACCCGAGGATATTACCCCGCACGTATAATCTGCAAAAACGAAGTCGATCCGTGGGAACATGAGCACTTATAAAGTGGTTACGTGCGATGTCTGAAGAAACAAAGAAATGAGCAAAACTGCGTTAGGACCTATTGTTGTTGCTGCGCAAGATGCTGAAATTAACGAAAGAGCTACTCGCAATCCTGCAAGAACAGGATAGAGGAGGACCTGACGCGTTCACCCTGGTGCGCGGGCATGGTGGAATTGATGATTCTCCGGGGATTGAAATGGAAAACCAAGCTCCGAAATCGATCTCAACACGCAGACGATAAAGAAGATGAAGATGAAGATGAAGATGAAGAAGAAGCAGCCCCAAACCCTAACTCAACCAAATACTCTAACCTACGTTACCTCTCACCCTTGGCAACTTGCTGACAGTTGTTGCATAACTAGTGTGTATGTGCCAGTCCTGAGTTCAAAGCCCCACGCGCAGCCGAAGCAAAAGGTATTCATGTGGCAATGTCTATGCTTGGGGTTTTACCGGTGGGGACCACAATGGTCAAATGTCATATTGCACCTACACATTGCTTGCACTGCTCTTGTCCTTTGATGATCTTATCATGTTTTGTGTTGTTCATATATTCTCTTCCTAATTTAGGTTCTCTTGTACAATCTAAACACACACACAAATATTGCCATCAAGGCTGATACCTCGAATATATGACTAATACTACATTGTTTGATTATCTTTTAGATGGCTCTTGAATGGAACTCTGATATGGTTAGCCTGGGATACTTTGATGATCTACCTATTTCTAGTTAGGTGGTGCAAGCCACTCTTGCACTTATTGACAACAAAGACATCCATAAAAATACCATTGAGCATGATTTATTGGCTAAGGAACTTGGTAATAATACGTTGTTGCAATGGATACTTACCTTGGTACTACAAAAGTAACTAAGACCCATGCAATGCTTTGGGAAATGGGAAATATGATTGATGTGATTAGTTCTAATGATGGGAGAAATGTTTTTCATCATGAAAAATGCTTCAAGGATGGAAAAATATATGGCTTCCATAGATGTAATACAAGATGTTACTAAAGACCTCCCATGGTTTAACCTCTCCACATTACTTAACGAATTCAATGGAGCAAGAAGCCAAAGATAACCCTCAGTACTCCTCAATGGTCTACATGCATTCCAGCATTGTCCACTAGAGAGGTTGAGTGAGTTTGATGTTTCACATCAAACTCATCAAAACAAAATGTGGACACTTAATAACCTCAATTTACTAGCCTCATTGAGTATCGACATCCATAAAATTTGCGATCTCTTTCAAATGCAGAGGTGGGAAAATGTTGACAAAGTAGCTCTTCAAGGATTTTCACTTAGAGCCTTCAAAAAATTAGGCATTTTATGTACTCTATCCTTATCTTCACTTGAGGTTAGCAAATGTCCCGATGCAAAAGTCTAACTTATGGTGTATGGTGGATGCAATTCTATCAAAAGTCCTACTTATGGTGTATGGTGTATGCAAAAGTCCTACTTATGGTGTATGGTGGATTCAATTCTTTCATCCTCTGTCATCCTCTGACATGTTTACAATAGTTATGAATATTTTAAGGAGTATCTTATTACTTTCCCATATCTCAAACTTACAAAAAAGAAATTGTGGATTTCTCTTAGGGCCCCAAAATGAGCTCCCTTTTTTCCTAATGCAATGAGAGCAATTTTTTGTGCTGATTGTGGTCACACAAGAACTCACTTATTCCGTGACAAAAGATCTCCTTGCAAAGGATCGTCACTGCTCCAATGCACCTCTGGAAACCAGAATGAGACATAAGTTAGACACATGCTCTACATGGCTGTTAACATGCTATGCGGCGGTGTGAAATTTGTCTCCACTACATTCCACATGATCATTGAGTTCAGAGCTAGGTGAGTCTGTATGGTAGGCATGTCACCACGATGCACCCGCAGCTCACAAGTCACCTCCTTGCACATACACATATTCACGGTTAGCACTAAGTGATTATGGTTAGTACGTCCACTTTGCTTCCATTCTTGTGATAAATGAATCTAATTGATCATCAAACACTAGCCATTTGGAAGGAAATCGCTACTTTTATTGCATGATACTTGAGTATCAATCTGCTTTGAATGCTCACATTGAATATCAATCTGCTACACATGGTCACAAGTGTTGGAGTGTTTAAAAAATTGCCTCTTCCACTTATTTCCTATTAAAATTCTTAGGCCAGTAGCTTCCTTGGAGCTGCTACTTTGTACTTGCACTCCTAACAATCTTTCAAAAGCTTGTCATCATATTTATCAAACTACCGGAGCCCTTATTCAAAGATAGTAGAAAGCATCGCTGGTGACAGACATGAAACATGGCAATTATCTTCTTTAGACCTTCTTTCCTCCCTCAGCTATAGTCATGATATGTATGAGGTCTCAGTCGTCATCTTGCAGCTATAGCTTGATGCTTCCAAGCCGTTCTACCACTTTTTATTCTCTTTTATGTCTTGGGAAAAAAGGTGACTACTATATAAACTGTCTAGCAATCCTTTAAACCACACTACACGGTCTTATATGGAAGGTCCTATAGGATTCTCTTTCAAAACAATGTCAAAAATGATTTTGGGTGCTTGGTCATGCCATAATGGTTGCCAAGAGCTGCTCCTTTCCTACTTTGATACCACTATTATGCCCCACTCAACAAGGAGGGGTCATGACTCTTTTTCACCTAGCCATGATTTCCAAATTGAGCTCCTTGGATTCATCATGCCCGTCAACTCCATCCCATTACTTCTCTCTCTCCCTCTAATTCTTTCCATCTCGAGCTCTCTCTCTCTAGAAATCTTCCCCAAGCCTAGTGCATGCCATGTGGACCTCTTGGATGCCAAGTGTCCTTCCAAATACCTTAATCACTTACCCCTTCTTGTAGTCCCTCTCTAATGCTAGGCCTATATTTTTGTAGGTATAAATCTTGTGTGTCACTGCTACACTGTTAAGCCCTCTTAGTTTCTCGCCTCGCCATAACTAAGCTTCTAACTTTTGTGATTATGGTTGATGTAAAAGCCACTGCATTATCAAGGACACAAGCACATGTTAGACAAGGGTGCACCCAATAGTCTAATCTGTGATGAAGTGACCTGTAAGACATTGAAGAAGATCATGTCATCCCAAGGTCTAAGTACATTAGAAAAAAGCCACAGCATCAAATCTTTTTTTGGCCTCTTATTCTTTAAGGTTTTTCATCACTTTCTTTCCAAAGTCTCAAAGATTTCAAAACTTTTCCTCTTTTGAAGGCCCCAAGGGGCCCCAACCTTTTTAGCCTCACTGAGTTCAAAGGAAGAGCTCGAAGATCAAATGAAGGAGATTGAACTCGTAGATAAAGTAATATCAAAGAGCAGTATCAAAAGCAAAGGTCATAAAGTATCGAGTGAGATGACTTTGGATCTAAATTCCAAAACCTCGAACAAATATTTGAGAAGTGGCCCATCATATTTTTCTCTTGATAAAGCCTTTTGCTTTATAATATCTAGAAAATTCTCATTTTTAAAATGATGAGTCCAGAAAGAGAGGAGATGATCAGGGAGAGAGAAGAAAGGGCTAGAAAAGGAAAAGCAATAGTTGAAGAGGAAATACATGAGGAAGCACATAACGAAATTCAAGAGGATAATATGGAAATGGAGGATGTTGATTACGGTGATTATGGAATTCCGTATTCTGAATTCATTAAACTAGGAATTTGAACTCAAAATATAGAAAGGCAATTAGGGACAATTAATGATACATTAAAAGTTCTAACTAAAGCCATATCTAAGTTATATGATTCTCAATCGATAGCTTTTATGGTGCAATCATCGGCTCCTCCTAGTCAAGTTGAGAGGGCCTCTCAACTTAAAGAAACCTCTAACATTGTTAAAGACTTAAAACCAACAACTTTCAATGGAAAAGAGAAAGAATGCAACAAGGACACAATAAATACATTCTTGCAAAAATGGCAAGACTTCATTGACTCATGAATACCCCTCGAAGTGAGTTTTTCCCTTGGAAATAAGGCCTATAAATGGTGGATGAGCCTCAAGGAAAATGATAGGATCCCTATGTATTGGGTTGAATTTTAACAAGCTTTCTTAAAAGAGTTTTTAAAAAATGAGCTAGTAAGAGCTTGATAATCTTGGGATAATTGTAGCATGGGTAAGAATACTTTAGTTCAATACATAGTGAGCTACAGGGAGGTAGTCCTTAAGTTGAAAGGAATCGATGAGTTCCAAAAGATAAGGGGTTTTGTGAGAGGTCTAAAAGACATCTACAAGGTTGAGGTGAAAAGAAATTCTCCCAAGACCTTTGAAGAAGAAATTAAATATGCCCAAATATATGATGATATGATGGACAAATCCAAAGCTAGAAATTTGGAACAAACTATTTTTGTTCCTAAGTTCAACAAATTTCCCAATTTGAAAAGGAAGGCGCACTTCAAGAAGGAGTATTCTCAAGCACCACCTAATAAACCTCAAACCCAAAAATATCATGTCCTAAAGAAAGAGGATTATGAAAGGGCCAAGCAAGAAAATCTTTGCTTTAAATGTTTGGGCAAAGACCATGCTGCTTGGAACTACCCTAAAAATAAACAAGTGAGAGCTAAAGGAAAAAAAAACAAACAAACAAGTGGGAGCTAAATCCCCAAATAAACCTCCACCAAAACAGTATATACCATGTAGGTGTTGCTGCTTAATGGTACTAAAAAGTACACTGAGGTAGGGGTTTATCTTATGAGGACAACACCCAGATGTGTTGCCTATCATCGGCAATGTGGCAGCCCACTTGGTCCTCATGACTTAATGAGGATGCATGGAAAAGTTAAGGGGCAACGAGTAAGAGTGATGGTTGATCCTAGTGCCACACACAATTTTTTAAACTATTATTCATTAATTATGAAATTGAAGTTGCGAGAAAGTCCAAGTGCCCATAACTATGTGGTCTCTAGCAAAGGGTAGTGATATAAAGTTTTGGGGCACCATGATTCATGGTGTAGAGGTGGATATCCAGGGTTATTAGAATGCTTTGGATTTCCAAAATATGCATCTCGATCGAACAAATGTTGTTCTTGGTCAAGAATGGTTGTATAGTCTTGGGCTAGCTTACAATAGAGTTATTTAAATAACACCATTATGTTTGAAAAAGATGGTAGAGTCTTCTAGGTTTAGGGATAACATGATGTACCCAACTCTCCCCTTATTTGTTCAATGGAATGGGAATGACTTCTAATACAACAATAATGTGGGATATATCTCTTTGAGCTTACTTTTATGGTGATTTTATTTTTGCTACATTTGAAAAGAATAAAGTTTCTCTTGATGTGATTAAAATGTATGAATCTTATGTTTGAAAAAGATGGTAGAGTCTTCCAGGTTCAAAGAGAACATGATGTACCCAACTCTCCCCTTATTTGTTCAATGGAATGGGAATGACTTCTAATACAACAACGATGCATGGTATATCTCTGTGAGCTTACTTTTATTGGTTATTTTATTTTTGCTACATCTAAAAAGAATAAAGTTTCTCTTGATGTGATTAAAACGTATGAATCTTCATTTAATGATTTAATGGTTGAATTTAAAGATGTTTTTACGTGTGATTTGCTTAATGGTTTACCTCTCGAGCTAGATGTAGATCATAAAATAAACATAATTCTTGGATCTAGCCCTATTTGTAAACCACCTTGTGCACTTAGTCAAATGGAAGAACGTGAGGTTGAAAGATAACTAGTTGAATTCCTTAGGAAGGGCCAAATTCAACCTAGTTATTCATCACCATGCTCATCACCAGTTTTACTCGTAAAGAAAAAAGATGGCATTATGCATTTCCAAGCATCCTATGCCTCGCATTGATGAGCTCTTTAATCAATTGCAAGGGGCAAAATATTTTACTAAAATTGACTTAAGGATGTCCCTAAGACATCATTTCATATTAGATATGGGCCTTATCAGTTTGCAGTAATGCCATTTGGTTTAACTAACACTCTAGCCACTTTGACACTTATGAACAAGTCTTGAGGCCATATTTAGGAAAATTTGCCGTAGTATTCTTAGATGATATCCTCATCTATAGTAAAACTAGGAAAAAGCATATGGAATTGAGAAAAGTGTTCCAATTTCTTAGAGATAACTCTCTTTTTTTTAAAGAATCCAAATGTGAATTCGTTGCAAAAGAATTGAAGTGCTTGGGACATATTGTATCCCAAGGAGGGGATTCATATGGATCCCAAAAAATGTAAATTGGAATGGCCACATCCTACAAACCTACAAGAATTGCAAACATTCTTAGATTTGCCTAGGCTTTATAGGAGATTCATCCAATACTATTTCTAGATTGTTATTCCGATGACAGACTAGCTTAAGGGGAAGGGAAGTACCTTCATATTAGATGAATCTCAAAAGAATAGTTTTGAGAAATTAAAAGTGAGTATAGGATCTGCCCTTGTCTTAAAGGTAGTGGATCCCAATGAACCATTCATGGTTGAAATAGATGCCACTGATTTTGTTGTTGGTGCGGCACTTCTACAAAAGGGTCAACCAGTGGCTTTTGAAAGCAAAAAGTTAGGCCGTTCCCAACGGAATTACTTGACATATGAGAAGGAACTGTATGCGATAGTCTATGCTTTGATGTATGGTGCCAAATTTGAGATCATGTTTTATCAAGAAAGCAATAAGTCAATTTGCAATCAGCCAGACCTTAAAGGTAGAAAAGCTAGGTGGGCTGAAATAATGCAAGAGTTTGATATCCAATTGACATATTGGAAGGAGAAGTTCAATGTGGTAGTAGACTCCCTAAGCCAAATGCCAATTGTTAAATAATTGAGTTTTACTCAATTCTAGAATGATTTCCTAGAGTCCTTAAAAGGAAACTGTGAGTTTGATCCTCACTTTTCTAAAATATAGAAAGAAATTAAGAAGAGGGGTCTAACTAATCAAGGAGCTTTCACTGAGGAGTCACACGGAAATGGTGACACACCACAGGTTAGTGATAAAGGACTCAAATGGAAAAAGTATACTGTTGAAGATGGTTACTTGCTCTACAAGGGTAGAGTATGTGTCCTAAATATAATGACATTAGGCACCAAATTCTTTTCGAGTGTCATCATAGTCCAAGTGCTAGACACCCAGGAATTCAGAAGACATATGAGCTTCTAAAGAGGCACTTCTTTTGGCCTGGAATAGATAATGATGTCCAAGACCGTGTATTAAAGTGCCAAAAATGCCAGGTCAATAATGATGAACGCCTTAGCGCAGGAGGTCTTCTACACCCAGAGATTCCATCTAGTAAATGGGAAAGTATCTCCAGAGGTTTTATTGTTGGGTTACCTAAGACACAGAGGGGGGAAACTGTATGGGTAATTGTGGATCGGTTGACCACGATGGCTCACTTTATTCTAACCAATGAAGAGGTTAAAACTCTAGAAATAGATAGGCTGTTTGTGGAGCATATTTATAAATTGTATGGGCTACCAACTGGTATTATTAGTGATAAGGATAGAAATTTTAACTACCACTTTTGGAGGGTTGTGTTGACGAGGTTGGAAACCTCCTTGAATATGAGAATTGTGGATTATCCACAGAGTGATGGTCAAACTGAAAGGGTCAATCAGGTCATTGAGGATATGCTTTAAGCATATGTAAGTATATGGCAAACTAAATTGGTAGTAGTATTTGACCATATTAGAATTTGCAAGAAGTTATGTAAACCCCTACCATAGGTTAGAGCTTGAAGTAAATGAGAAAGTCTATCTTAGGGGACCTGAATCTTCAAAATCCCTAAAGATAGGTAAATGTCCAAATTTGTCTCCTAGATATTGTGGACCATTCATAATACTTAAAAGAATTCGAGAAATTGCTTACAAATTAGCTCCACATGGAAAGAATTAGAGGGGGAGAGAGAAGTAACGGGATGGAGTTGACGGGCATGAGGAATCAGGGGAGCTCAATTTGGAATCATGGTGGTTGGATGGAAAAGAGTCATGAGACCTCCTTGTTAAATGGGGTTTAATAATGGCTCTCTTATGTAGGCTGATCATATTATTTGCTACATGGTCAATCACTTGGATATCTTTTACCTAGGTACGAGTATTGCATCCTCCACCACATTTCTTATCTTGAGAAATGGACCTAGCACCTATCATTGAAATTCTCACCTGTTTTACCTTTAAAGAGAGCTCATGATCAAAGGGAAACTGTAATGTGGAAAACCCGAGAGCAAAACTTTTTTCCTCAATGGAAAATGATCCAAGCCTCTATCATCAAACACTAATTAGTATCTGACCTCGCTCTGATTAATCTCTCTCAATCAGTCTTCTAATCTCTGAACTCTCTGTTTTTGGGCCTTTGCAGCTCTTTTCCTGATGGCTTTCAAAAATATCTTGGTCCTCTATATGGCTCAAATCCATTTGTCTGTGTTGCTTGTCGTCCCCTAAAAGTCTACCATCCAAACTCTCCTTACCTTATCTTGAACATAAGAAAGCTAAAAGAAGGGGTTCACCTTGAACCAAGATTTTATCTTTCTACCTTCTCCTCTATCCATCACCATTAAAATTGGCTTGTGGTCTAAGAACAGCAAAGAAGGCAATGATTTGTACGTACATAACATCAATTGATCACATAAGATTTTAGAGACATATAACCTGCCAATCGTAGATTTTCTATGGTTTGGGCCTGTGATTATTAGTCCACATGAATGAGGTGTCTTTTTCCTCTTGCCATGCCAAGGATTCCCTCCCCCTTATTACATTACCCAATCTCTACCAATAGTCACTGCTTGACTTGACCAAGTTGTAATCTCCCATGCCGCCAATGGTTTGGGCACAAAGGGGGCAATTGTCCCAAAGGATGCTCCTATCTCTAACAAAATTGGGAGCATAAATCAAGAAGATCAAGCAAGATGACTTCTTGTGACAAAACCCCACTCTATTACCACTCACTCCCAATTTTGGTAGGCTGCGAATGCAGCAACCTCCCAAGCCCACACCTCCTCTACCTACATCCTAGTTTGTAACAAACTAGTTTGTTACAAATTACCCTTATCCTACCCTCATCCTAGTTTGTAACAAACCATTTCCTCTTACTATCTATCTATTTTAACCACCCCCTCAACTTGTCAATGCTAGCTTTTAGCTCCTAGTGAGTAAGAAAATTTGGCTGTAGCCATCTTCTGAATGGAACTCCCTTAAACTCATTTGTTATCCCCTCAACATTTATGCTAAGGAAAGAAAATTTATCCTTGGTGTCGTCTTGCACCATATCTATGTGTTTTTGTTCTTCTTCTTCTTGAATTTTGCTAGACTTTACTGTAGAGAGAGAAAAACCCCTCTCGACATCCTCCTCTTCTCCCTAGCTTCTGGCACGTTTGGTCCCTTTTGTGTTCCTTTTGAGCCACTAGTATTTTATTTTGCTTCTTTTCTTGCCACCTGCATCATCCTTTTCCCCCCAACCACAATGAAGGGTGGCCTTTCAGCCTCAATAGTAGCCTTGTCTGCATTAAGTAGCTACTCCTCAAAGGTGTGGGTGTTGGGTACAGCTTCTTTATTTGATTTATCAAAATCCAGATGTACTACCCTTAGAACCTCAAAAGCATTACTAGATTCTACAACCTTACCTATGTCTTTCCAATCTCTCACCTTCTCTTGGGTATCTCTAGTTTCTTGAATCTTCTCAGTCTCCTCCTGGGAAGCTGGCCTTCTCACCTCCTCCTTTTCCTCCCCTCCCTTACATCCTAATATGGAGGGGAAGTCTTTAATAAAATGGCCTCAAAACCTATAGAGAAGACACGAGTTGAGTATGATCTTGTAGAAGACTTATTGAATAAGTTCACACCCATCCCTATCCACTATTTGATTGAATAGGTGCTTTGATTGAGGTAGCACTTGGTTCTTTGCCACCACCTGAACTCGCTTTGGGAGCAGGTCTAAAAAAATTTCTTGCTCTGGTACTGAAGATCTCCCAGGAAAGAATCTGAAATATTGATAGACAGCTAGTACATAACTTTTATGGCTCTCTCATGCCAGCCTTTAAATGCCTGCAACTCCTGTTGATTGGGAACATTAGGAATAACTGGTTCTTGTTCAGCTCCAGTAATGAACTCCCAATAGCCTTTTCCCTTAAGGAAATTCATCATTCTAAACTTCCATGCTTGGAAGTTGTTCTTGTTAAGCTTTTCACTGACTATCTATGAAAGAGCATTAGATGCCATTACAGAACACTGCAAAAAACGCAACTTTTTCCTCACAAGGGCAAATCTACAAAACTAACGAAAGTGGTATTTGACCACACAGTCACTTCCCAATGACAATTTTGCATCAACATGCAATAAGAATGATTCTGTCACTCCCAATATCTTTGCGCACAGGCATACGATGCAATTTCTGTGGCAGCTTTTCACCGACCTACAGAACAGTGGTCGCACAGCAAAAACAAGGCACTTTCTTGAGTGCCTGCAGAAAACTTTTACCACCAAAACGGGCCCTGAAATGGCCCCGAAAACTCTCGCAGCATATACTACCCTCTCGCCACACTGCGAAGGGCATCCCAATCTGAGACACAGTGCACTCTTGCACTTTCTGGCTATGCTACCTGTAGAGATTTGCTCCCAAACTCGAAAAAAGGAAAGCAACACTGATCCTCTTACTAGGACACCGCAAACTTGGTTTGCTTTCTTGAGCTCCTTACCATGAACCGAGCTCTGATACCATGTGAAGAGAGTGGGAGAGAAGGAAGGAGTCTCACTTGCAGCTTTTTCACATACACAATGGCGGAATATACACAAAGGTGGAGGCTGAAAACAGTTTTCCTCTTCTTAGTTGTGAAAGCCAAAAGAACTCTCTAAGTACAAAAGGAATAGGTGAACCCTATATATGGGTCTCAAACCAAACTCAGCTAACTAAGGTGGCATACTAACTGAGCCACTAAATAGAGTATGTAAGGATAGTTGTCATCCAGCTATTATTCATGGGCGGTGTACCAACCACATCTGCAGCTAACAAGTCAGTGACATAAATGCACAACAGTCACCCTGGCATATCACGAGTGGAGCTCGATATCTCAACATGGTGTTTGACTCAGCTCTACGAATAGGTTCCCTATAGGTAATATCTTTATTACTTCTTATACAATTTTCTTCCACACTATGCTTATAGCATTGCAATCTCTATATCATCACCTTCTTTAGTTCCTTCTCATATGCCTAGTAATTTCATAGAGCGCGGTCTACCTTCTTTCTTTCATCATCCATTAGTTGACCCTTTGTAAAATACTACCCCAATAGAAAAATTATTGGGGTTTGTTTCAACCATGAATGGTTCATTAGGATCCACTATACCTTTATGATATGAGGTACAACTTTAGCAAGTACATCTTTCATATCCAAATCTGTAGACAATAGGTCCTCCATAGGTTGCAGCTGCAGTTGCGGTGACACCAGACGGTCCCTGGTTCTAGCCAGTGGTATTGTGCCAAAATTTCCACAACATCAACTGTAAACAGTGGCACCAGGTCTGGGTTGTTGTGTAGAAACTCCGGTGAGTTTGACCACATGGGAAGTGATGTTCATTTTAAGCCATCCCCACTTTTCCTAGCACTTCTTAATGATTATGCTCACACCTTCTCCTTCATCCAAGATTAGGATAACGTTCTTATCATGGTTGGATATGGGTAGCAAGTGGGTGGCATAACAATTGTGTTATCACCCTCGAAGTATTGTCCCAATTTGTTAACTCATACCTTAGGAAGATTTTGGTCAACAACTGGGAATTCCACTAATTCTGATTGCAATGGTCCTTGTGTCAGCATTTTCCCATTCATCCAATCAGACAGATCCCTCCAAAGAGTAGGGTTTCCTCTTA
Source organism: Dipteris shenzhenensis (assembly GCF_047967505.1). Lineage (NCBI taxonomy): Eukaryota > Viridiplantae > Streptophyta > Polypodiopsida > Gleicheniales > Dipteridaceae > Dipteris > Dipteris shenzhenensis. The sequence goes on along the minus strand of NC_141622.1, from coordinate 38,384,914 downwards.
ATAATGTCGCAATGGGCATTAAATTTAGTTTGGTTGAGAGAAATGCATCCAGACCAGCTACATCTAAAGGCTACATGACAGACCGACTATGGCTCTTCAAATCTATAGAATGACATGTTGTCCTCTTCTTTTACTATGAGACTTTCAACTATATAAAAACCTATTTTTCATAATGTTTTTCAAATAACATTAAAAATACCAATATAGACCAACCTTATGGTCTTATGTGAATGTGACACTTTAAACAGGCTTAGTATGTGCCTCATCTACCTTACCATGTATGGTTTTTTTCTCACAAGAGAGATGGATTTGGGGAGTGATTCATCACATACACCATCACCATTGCCTATATTTGTGCACCCTAGTGATGGGATCATCTTAAATCCTTACAATTTATAGATAAGGGGTTTTAATAATACCCCTTGAATGCACCTTTCAAGTAGTGACCCTCTGAAGGCTCAGGGGGACAGTCAACCCATCTCCTCCCCCTGAACCCATGCTTGACTCTCCCTAATCTGCCAAGCACTTTGCACCTACCCTCTTCATCAATGCCATGGTGGGACCCTTTACTACTCTAGCCCAATGCTCTTCTGTCCTCTCCTCTGCTTTTGTTCCAATAACAAATTTCAAGAGCCATGGGTGGTAATGGCTAAAACCCTCAGAGGTGCACGGTAAGACCAATATTGATAGTACATGTTGGGATGTAGTGCCAAAGAAGCTATGGGATTTCATTTCTCATGTCTTAGACTCCATTGATCGATAGGGTCATAAAGGTTAAAGGTTAAAGACTGGGTTTTTCACAACATGTGGCATTCAGTCTTCTTTCAATTTTTCAAATAGATAGGTTTTGTGGCATATTTAGTTAACTAGGAATGCCTTCATACTTGATGCAAAAGTTTGTAATAGATCCCACATAAGTCATATAAAATGGACATTATTGTGGCTACTCATTTGGTGATCATGACATGGATAATGGTACTCAAAGCTACACATATGGTTCAAAGTAATTAGTGAGGGAAAGCTTGTACATCACATGAAACCCATGTGACCATTTGTTATCTTCTATTACGAAGAGAGAGAGAGAGAGAGAGAGAGAGAGAGAGAGAGAGAGAGAGTGGGGGAGGGGGGGGGGACACACTGTTAATATGTTTGCATAACCAAGTTGCCATACAATCTTTTTTCCAGAGACAATTTCTCCACCGCACTTGATACATAGACTACATGAGGTGGATTCTCAAGATATTATCACACCAAATCCATGCCAGCATCTAATGTCACAATTGCAATGGGTGGTAAAAAGTGTTTGCTTTCTATAAGACAAAAGGATGCCATGGCTTGCATTGCCACACCTTAAAGACTTGCCAAATTGAAAGTCATCTCTATGTCCTTCACTCAACGAAAGGACGCTGCGCAAACCTAGAGAAAGGAGGAGGAGACAAGTCCCAAGAGGTTTGCTAATGATTCCTTTGGCAAAGAAAGAGAGAGAGACCTTATAGAAACAATAATGATAAATGGAAAAATCCCGACCCTCACTTTGACAACACATGATCAATGCATCTACTTGCACACTAAGGATGTCAAGTGTTTCTCTTTGCTCACCATTACCTTCATTGCAATACCATCGATGATGGATCTCTTCCTCATGTAGAGTATCTCTTGGTGGTATAAGAAGATGAAAAGAAGTGACATGAGACACTTGAAACAAGGTGAAAATTTCACTAGCCATGCCAAAGAGCTGGAGAGATGTGCAGTTGCATGAAAGGTGTTGTTACGGTTTTGGAAGCATGTACAAGAAGTCTTTCTAGTGCAAGAGGATCTACCCGCTATTATTGCACGGGTGCTATTAGGGTCATGACAGTATGTGCTAGAAGGCTTTGTAGCGTAAGAGGACCCACGCGCTATGCTTGCATGTTTTGGCAATCCTACTAGAGTTTTTAGAGGACTCTAGGGGATATGTAGCTACATTGGGCTAGATTTTGTAATGGCACATATGCGAACGCAAGGCGTTTCTTTAGCAGGGGAATGTATGTGGAGTGGTCAGACCAGTAGTAATGGTTTGTGTTGCCTGATAATATTGTAGCGTCTTTGATGTTGCTCCAAATGTGATCCAAGGTTGATTGGTAAATTGTCATTGGTGGCTGGTCGATTATTTGAGTGCACGATGTTTTCCAAAGCGTTTTCGCCAAAATGCTCGACGTGTGTCCTAATTTTGACCAGTCGATGTTGAAGTCGCCAAGTACAATGGTTGGGTGGCTAGTTTTTACAATTGTTAGGGTGTCTTCCAGGCTCATGATAAAGTGATGGATCTTGCCCTTAGTGATTTGTAGGCTACTATTATGTTCAACTCATTGTGTTCTCATTATGGAAGGCTGCGCTTATTAGATCAATGTCGGTCAGGGCACCTGTCGAGTGTGCAAGAAAAGTTTGTGACTTCTTGTACAGGAGTGAGAGGTCGTGCCCTCCGTGGCAGCATATCTGCTCGAAGATAAATAAACTGGAATTGGTTCCTAGGCACTGTTTTGTTTCTTAGAGGCATAGAATGTCAACAGCCATGATGCTTTTATTGCTAAGTATGTCCTGCAAATGCGCATTTAGTGATACTATGTTGAGCGATGAGATCCCCTTGTGGGTGTTGCTGTATGCTGATAAGTTGCATTGTAAGCAAGTCCACTTTACTCCTGTTTGTAGGTGCATTATTTCTTGTAGAACAACTACATCAACTTTGATATGTTTTCTTTCCAATTTGCTAAGGAGGAAAAGATTTTTTGTGGATGAGATGCGAGAGAGAGTCATGTATGCCAAACCATGAGTTCGCATGTTTTATAGGTCAAAAGCGATGCTTGTCGTTATCAATCCTTGTAAACGATGTATTGTTCTTGCATTGGTTGGTTGTATTGGGAACTCTTTTCATGTGATCATATTGAGCAAATTCTTGCCGAATTGAAATTATTTCGTGATTTGTTGTATTGCTGTCCACTGGTCGAGATTATGTCGTCATATAGGCGTTGGTTCTCATAGCGTGCCTTGGAGCCAATGCTGTTGTTGTGGAAGTCTACCCACACAATTGTTTGCTGGCTGCAGGTGCTAACATGTTGGAATGTGCCATCTATGCCATTGACTAGCCCGTCGGGTACGTCTATGTTCCCACTAAAGATCTCGCCTATTATACCTTGCTTCAACACGACAGAGTTGCATGCAAGCCAGTAGTTGCTTGTGGGTTTGTGGGAGATTTGATTTTCTTGCCACATGTTTTGCTTCTTTTGTCAACAACTATGTGCAAGATATGGGCAGTTTTAGGAAAGTTGTCAAAGACGTGATTGTGTTTCTCTTTCTATGCATTTGTGTAAAAAATATGAGGAGTCTCAGTGGCATCTAGTGGGGTTGACGAAGGAAAGTGTCATTTAGGTATTGCAAGTCACTATCATCATGGCATGTGGTTTTGATTCGATTTAGCACCTCTATGGATTTTTAATCCATTTGTCACATTATTGTTCGCAATTCTTAGCATCGAATCTTCTCTTCCTATGACAATTGGAATAGACTTGTTGAAGTCTTGGGTTTTTGAATATCCAAGAGTCTCTAACTAGGCTTGCTTGGCATAGTTCGCCACAAAATATAACGTCCAACCTGCCAAATGGGTTTGAATAATTGTGTTTAATTGATCAGAGTCTCAAATCAATTAGGTTCAGTAAGCTTTGCCCAATTAGAGATGCTTCGTCGAACACCACTAGTATTAGGTTTTTGTATTGTGCACTAAGGTTGTCAAGGCTTTCTCTTGTGAGATTTGTTGTAGAATGTGTCATAAGAGGTAAGTGTAAAGTTGAGTGGATGGTTGTACCACCTACATGAAATGTGGCCTACCTATCTACACCATCAGTAATGCGTTCGGTAGCTCGATATTGGACTCGGTTGACCTTGGATAGTGACAGAGCAGGCCGTGAATGTTTTGCTAGTCCCAACACCTCTTGTAAGGAAGAGGTGGATGGATTCCTTGGACTGCAGTATCTTCCATAGCATGATGTCATCATGCAATAGCCATTGTTTCGCACTTGGTTTTCTGATTGCGTCATGATAATCCTTGTTCGGCATTACTTTGTACGTTTTGTGTAGAGAGAATGGCTATGCATTGACTGGCTTTTGGGTTGTGCTAAGTCTATTCCGATGTTGTAGCTATAGTGGCTGGTCATAGATGACTTGGGTGTTTCAAATGAGTGGTTGCTACTGCTGGTCGTTGTGGGATTGCTGCCTTGGTGAATTTGTCTCTGTTTGTGCTGTTGGTTGCTATGTGTTCATGGTACGCATCTACCCACATTTTGTTTGTTGCTATGATTGTATTCTTAGACTCTTGGAAGGGTATGTAAAGAAGGGAGCTCTCATGGTAGAATTGTGTTGGATCTTTGTGTTGTTTGAAGTGCACAAATCATATGATTTGCTCCTTCTTTGCTTTGACTTGTCTCCCTATGACGTGCAATATGTTGCTGCACTGTGGGGGTTCAAGATGAATTGTATATCAGTGTTTGCATCCCATAACGCTACGAGGCCAAGATTGAAGTTGTTTGTGTATATGTATTTTGGCTCTCTTTTCATTAGGATCAGCGGTTTTTTAATTGAGCTTTGGATTGCTTCAATTTAAACCTCCTCGAGGATGTCCAAAAGTGCCAACCATTAGTCAAAGGAAATAGTTGTGCCACGTTCCAAACTTTCCAATGCTATGTTGATTCTCTTTGCTAGTGCTTTGTTGTCTATGCTATTGGGATCTTCATCAAGTGTACTTTCGTCCACAGAAACGATGGTGTCGATGAAGGAGTTTATGTTATCCATGGATGATTGCCCAAACTTTGGAGCATCCTTAATCCATATTAGTCCATGGGCGTGCTGGTTGCCGTGATGTTGATATTCAGTGACAAAGAAGAAGTCCATGGTCTCGTCAAGAAGCCGCTTGTTCCTTTTCAACTCACTCTTGATTGCTTGGAATCTATGAATGTAATAGCGTGCGGCTGTGATCGGATCTGAGTAGAACAGGTGACGCATATGCAGGGACTCATCAGTGCCTTCTGGTCAACGTATATGTGGATTGATCTTTTGCAAGCATTGGAGGAGGCTTGGCGAGCGCTTCTTACCGTAGGAAAAGGTGACCAAAAACGTTGGAGGACCGAGTTGTCGTATCATAGCAGAGATATTTTTCTTCAATTTATCTAGTCTGGCGATGTGCATAGTGCCTCAAAGTCCTGATACCCTATTCTTGAGCTTAGTATCTATTCGGTATTTGTATTCTGATGAATGTCCTTCGTGCATAGGGTAGCTGAGCTTTCCATAGGCATGCCCAGGAGGATGACAATACTTTCATGACCAGTATCTTCATTCTTTTAAAGAACAAATTCTCTATGTTTTGAGCAAAGCGCTTATTTTCGTAGTTCCCACTTTGCAATCGTTTGGTAATTGCGGTTGCATAGCTCATGGTATGCCCTACGCTTACCAAAGAATACCTTTGGGAGGCACATTTCCTCGTAGTAGGAGTCCCTAAAGAGACTTAGAGGATGATGCCCTTTGAAAGGCGCAACATGGACAAAAGAATCATTGTAGTCAATGAAGCACCTCCCTTGGGGGCTGCTGCAACTTCAGAAAGGAACTCGTTGATGGTTTTTTTTGGGAGAAATTTGATTTCGTATGGGAACGGTTCGGCTTTTATGATGATAGTGGTAGCATCAACATATAGGGACAGATTACAAGTTCCACCGTCGTCATGATTTCTTGGCTGCAAAACACCTCCTTCTATGTGCAAGAAGGCATCAACTTCCATAGCATCTGAAAATCTTGGCAAAAAGACCTCCTGGACAACCAAAGTAATAGTCTCTTCTGCGTTGTGATCAGTCAAACCAGCTTTGAATAGCTTAGGCCAAGGACCCTTTGGTGCACGGAAAGTGCCATACTTAACCAAAACTTTGCCTTCGAATGCAAATCTGACGGCACTATCTGAAAGTTGACTTATTCCAAGAATAGGAAATGCCTCATAAGATTGCAATGGATGAATTGACTCAACAATAGCTGTCACTCTTTCCTGCAAGCATTCAAAGTCTTAGAGATAGCAAATCAAAGCTTTACCAAGCTTGAAGCCATTGCTATTGAAAATTGCAAGTGCTCGCCTTCTTTTGTTGTAGCATTCTTTTGCTTGAATGCATCAGCAAATTTCACATACCCAGGATAAAGTCCATCCCTATTTGGATTTTGTCTCTTTGATGAAATCTTATGAGGAGTTACAGGAGAGCTAGACTCTCCTTTTGGAAATGCAGTCTTTGATCCTAAGGCATAAGCTATCTCTAGATTTGTCTTAGATGGAGTATTCAAAGATATTATCAAAATCTGATAAGAAAAGTTTTTATAAGTTCGTGAAGTTCGTAAGCGAAGCTAAGCTTTGGTATAAGAAATTCAAAATATAGTTTCTAGTTTTCTCTTAAAATCTCACCATAGATTATATCCATTGGCTGGACATCATCAAAGGTTTCAGGCTTCTTTGCTACCATGAAATCTTGATCTTTTTTATCTTCCATAAAATGCAAACTGCAAGGATTGGATTGGAATCAATAGTTTCAACCTAACAACTAGTGCTTATTTCCATTCTTTGATCATCGTAGAAGTGCTAAGTAAATATCAAACTGTGAGAACAACATTGCAAACGATTTTGAGACTCAAAACGTAATACTATTGATTCATCAATTTTGAACATCAATTAAATCTTCTTTGTTTATTTCTTTCCCCTCAAAGAAAGCAATGAAATGAGCAATAATTACTTCCTGTTTTTGAATTTTCTTTCCTCTCAAAGAAACTTGTCAAAACACCAAATCCTTTTTACAACTCAAATCATATCTAACGGTAAGGTTGAGTTCTTCAGATTTGCAAGAAAATCTCAAAAGAAACAGAATCGCAAACTAATTTGCAAAATGAAGAGATCAGCAATATGCTACATCCATTTGTAACCTCCAAAGCTAAGAGCTTCCCAGAATTCCATCAAGAAAGTGTGCTTTCAAAAAAGCATTTCTCCAAGATATTAGAAAGACGCATTCATGTGCTTTTTAAAAAGCATTTTTCCAATAGTGTAATAAAAGGTGCATTACTTTCTCTTTTGTTAGTGTAAATGTATATGTATATGTATATATATGGACGGACACACAAACACACACACACGCACACACACACACCACAAAGCTAGAGACCGTCAATAATAGCTAGTTAGCCAAATACCCCAACTAGACACACAATCGAAGAAGTGAACCTCTTTGTATATTTCAACGAAAATATACAACATTGCAACATTGGAATTGGAAAGGAATTTGAAATAGGGAATCTTTCGACCTTTCGAACGAGAGTTGACAAAAAATCTTTTGTACTTAGAAAGGAAACGATTAAAACGAGCCGAGTAGTGTTCTCATGGACAAGAATACCAAAACATTATGCCCATCTGATCAACATTCGTAGAACCATGAGATCATCTTAGGGTTACCCAATGAGGAGAAGCCATGAGAACCCTAGGGAGGGTTATCCTAGGATAACCCTAAGATAAACCTCCTGGGGTTCAAATTAGGATAACCCTAGGGAGGGTTATCCTAATGAGAACCCTAGAAATCCTTCCACCACTCTCCACTCCACCTCACGTGGACACAAAGCTAATATCACTCCCCCCTTCCTGCCTCCTCCATACAATCATTTTGCATATACTCTCCCCCCTAACGTTCCACATCCATACCCATAATGCAACGTTTTACTATCTTAATATGATCAAACGTTCAACCAACTGAAGACGAACAATAGCTTAATAGCTTAGGCTTTTGCCTTAAACATGCCTAAAAAAGTGTGATCTTGAACAAGCGAATGGATAGTCATTGCATCAAGCGAAAGCTCAGTCTACTGCTATACTGTGTTGTGTAGGAAGCTCAGTCTACTGCTATACTGTGTTGTGTAGGATACCACTGCTCAGTCTATTGCTATAATGTGTTATGTAGGATACCATTATACGCAAGTTGAGTTTTTCTTTCAAAGGAGGTGCTAGATGCTTTCATCCAACGGGAGGTCTTTTTTCATAGCGTGGTACAATGCTTCATTGTATGACTCTGCATAATTTCATTTTATAGTTATGGAGCAATTGTACACTCGACAAATTATGGACCAGTCATTGATTATTGAAATGATGCACGCTTCCAACAAGCAGCTGGTGGGGTGACAACCCTAGGGCATACAACTCTGTTATTTCACAAATCCATCTATTAGAATAAATCTACTAGAATAAAAGGGACTTAGTAAAAGCCTCGTTTCCACAAAGGATATAACCAAAGCAGCAATACTTCAATGTCACTTAAGTAATGGAAGGACCCTACTGAGTAAGAATATTATAGCCCAAGCAGCAATGCTACTATGTAGCTTACAGTAATGGAAGGACTTTATTGGGTTAGTAATCTTAGGACCTTATTGGGCATATTGCCAATATACCCAAAAAAATTATTGCTGTTCTGATAGCTATATTGAAGCGACCAAAGAAACTATTGACTTAGGTGTATAGCTAATAGAAGCAACCTTTTAAAAAATTTTTAGTTACAACCAAAGACACTATTGATCTAGCTAGAGGACTATTGATTGCTTAATATAGTTATTGGTCTTGTAACAGCCATATTGCAAATATTCCAATATAGCAATTAGAAGCACCTAAGACTCTTTTCAATTAGCAAAAAGGTACATTACGGTTCTTACAAGCAACCTTATAACCTATATTGACCTTGCTAGAGTTCTCTTGATTGCTAAAAGCCTTTGATAGCTAGAGGGCTATTAATTGGGACGCCCATCTCTACCCTTCGGAAACCATTTTTGAATTGTGAGGGAGGCTAAAGAGCATGTACCCTATTAGCACGTGAAACCATATTTCCTTGCTATTCCCAGCTGTACTTACCATCCTAGTAAATCAAGCACAATGCCCACTAGCATCATGCAAGTGAGGGGACACTCGTGGAAAAATCATGCAAGGCAACATAATGCAAGCCAGGGGACACTCGTGGTAAGGCAGCATAATGCATACATATGGTCAGGAGAGAGAGAGAGATGCAAAATCAAGGAGTAACCACTACAATAATGGAAAATTAAGGACCATAACTATGCAGAAAATAAGAAACTACTGTTTAAAGGTCGCAGCTGCACAAGCTTCTTAAAGAGTTATAACTCATCTGATAATCAACTTTCAAACAGACTTCGCAACATAATGCAAGCCAGGGGACACTCGTGGTAAGGCAGCATAATGCATACATATGGTCAGGAGGGAGAGAGAGAGAGAGAGAGAGAGAGAGAGAGAGAGAGAGAGAGAGAGAGAGAAATGGAAAATAAAGGAGTTACCACTACAATAATGGAAAATTAAGGACCATAACTATGCAGAAAATAAGAAACTACTGTTTAAAGGTCTAATGCAGCTGCACAAGCTTTTTAAAGAGTTATAACTCATCTGATAATAAACTTTCAAGCAGACTTCACAGGAACTTCATCAAATTCATACAGTATATCTGGAGTTTAATCCTTCCATATGTGAATGACTTCAACAAATAATCAAAGTTTCAACTCAAATGGATTCAGGAATTCAACCGTTCAATGTCTTGCTTTCACATAATAAACTAAAAGCAAGAATGAACATGGAGGCAAAAGCGATAGATCCTCTACTATTATCAAATAAGGGTCTACAGGAAACTGCCAATGAGAGCAGCAGCACACACTTTTAACTACCATAATCAAAACCATTTACTTCTTCTTGATTGCTGCCTTGGTAACCTTTGCTCCTGTGGGCTCTTTCTTCTCAACACTCTTAATAACACCCACAGCCACTGTCTGCCGCATGTCCCGAACAGCAAAACGGCCAAGAGGAGGATACTCAGCAAAAGTCTCCACAGTCATGGGCTTAGTAGGAATCATTTTTACGAAGCAAGCATCACCATTCTTCACGAACTTAGGCTCCTTCTCCAGCTCCTTTCCAGAGCGTCGATCAATCTTTGTCAGAATCTCAGCAAACTTCACTGCAATATGGGAGGTATGACAATCCAGCACAGGGGCATATCCATTTCCAATCTGCCCAGGATGGTTCATAATTATAACCTGGGCAGTGAAGTTGGCTGCCTCCTTGGCAGGATCATTCTTAGAGTCAGACGCAACAAACCCACGCTTGAGATCCTTTACAGCAACATTCTTAACATTGAACCCAACATTGTCACCAGGTAGAGCCTCCAAGAGAGCCTCATGATGCATTTCTACAGACTTCACCTCAGTAGTCAGACCGGTGGGAGCAAAGGTAACAACCATTCCAGGCTTGATAATCCCAGTCTCCACACGACCAACAGGAACAGTTCCAATGCCACCAATCTTGTACACGTCCTGAAGAGGAAGCCTGAGGGGCTTATCAGAAGGCCTCTTTGGCTCCTGAATCATGTCAAGAGCATCAAGGAGGGTGGGACCTTTGTACCAGTCCAAGTTAGTAGACCTTTCAATCATGTTGTCTCCCTCAAATCCAGATATTGGGACAAAAGGAATTTTGTCTGGGTTGTAACCAACTTTTTTCAAGTATGCAGACACTTCCTTGGTGATTTCATCATACCGAGCCTTTGAATACTTGGGTGTCGTTGCATCCATCTGATGAGAAAGATATAATATTAGGAAACTCTAGCATGTCAGTCTTACAAAACACTGTACCTTCTAGTCCAAGAAATTACCTTGTTACAGCAGCAAATCATTTGCCTGACTCCAAGAGTGAATGCAAGGAGAGCATGCTCACGGGTCTGGCCATCCTTGGAAATACCAGCTTCAAATCCACCAGTGGTAGAGTCGATAATAAGCACGGCACAGTCAGCCTGGAAGTGCAAAGGTGATTTAGAGGCAAGCAAAGAATTTTATTGCAAGTTCAAATGAGCGTTGCGGAATAGTAACTCACCTGCGAGGTTCCTGTAATCATGTTCTTAATAAAGTCACGGTGACCAGGTGCGTCGATGACAGTGCAGTAGTACTTAGTGGTCTCGAACTTCCAGAGAGCAATATCAATGGTGATACCACGCTCACGCTCGGCTTTGAGCTTGTCAAGCACCCACGCATACTTGAAAGACCTCTTGTTCATTTCAGCGGCCTCTTTCTCGAACCTCTCGATCACACGCTTGTCAATACCACCAAGCTTATAGATAAGATGACCCGTAGTCGTGGACTTGCCAGAGTCGACATGGCCGATAACCACAATGTTAATGTGAGTCTTTTCCTTTCCCATGGCTGCATCAAGACAAAAACTCTCTTAGACAAGAGTTAGACAAATAAGAACTACTGAAACAAGCGGAGCACGACGTGGCTAAGCCATCTACTGACCACCGACAGGCAAGTTTGACGGTTAGGCAGAGTGGCCATGGAAAGTTAGAAAGCTGTAGCATAAGGACACTAAAAACAGAATACTACGTGTCAACAATGATTCAAAGATGCTCCAGGAGGAACCTGACGTAAAAGATCAGGATAAATCCAGCCCGGATCTGCAAGGGAACAAATCACGCAGGCGAGCAGAACAATATAGCGAGGCAGCAATAAGAGCAGCGCAAGAGAAGAAGACGCTACGCTAGAGAACAAGCCGGCTGAGACAAGAAGCCTGGGACGATCAGCTCGGACATGAGGACAGCCAGAACAACCAAAAGGCAGGGAGGGTCCAGCAAAGCGGATACGCAAGGTTAGAGAAGAGAGGGGGGCAGATCGTGAGAGAAAGGCATCGGAGGAGAGTGGGAAGGCGAAGGATTGGTCGGGAATAGGAGGAGAGGCGGCGCGGAGTCTAGGGGAGCTGAAATACACTACCTTAAGATCCATGTACTGCGACAACAGGTTTGCCAAAGCTATGCCAGAAGGAAAGCTGAGAAAGAGAATCGAAGAAGGAGAAGCAGGGAAGGGAAGCGAGGAGCAACGAAATCCAGCAAGGAGGACGAGGGAAGAAACGAATCGAGCAGGGAAAAACCAGCAAATCGAAGAAACGCAAAGGAAGATCGAAAGGAAAGGAGAAGGAAAAACGAAAACGAACCTGGAGAATGAAGATGGAGAGCTACCCGGGAGCTTGGAGACGGCTCGCTCGCTCGCTCGCTCCGAGAACCACCAACAGCAGCAAAAAATGGCTGTAATGAAAGAGAGAAACAGAACGATGAATGAGGCTATGCTTATACAAACCCCCCAAAACCCTAATCCTAACCTCGCCTCCCGACCGCCCGATCTCCCCTCTAACGGCCCAGATCCTCCTGCCGCCCTCCCTCTTGGACCCTCGCCCCCCCCCCCCCCCCCGCCGTCCGATCTCCTCTTTGGACGGCTCCGATTCTTTCCCATTATTTTTGGGCGTCTTTTGGCTTGCCTTGAAAATTCCCCCGCCACGTGGCCGTTGCTCACACACGCACCCCAACGTGATCCTCTCACTCCTCACCCTTTTGACGTGAGGTTCAATCCTTCCTTAATTAACCCCCCCCCCCAAAAAAAAGGCTCCATTTTCAGAGCGTGATTAGATAAATCATGCTACGTTCTAACTACTACTAAGAGGTCTTTCCCCCGGTTTGCCACCTCCCAAGCATCGATGCCTTCCCTTCAATTCATGGTGTCACTTCGTAGCGTTGCAAGTGCCCAGTGCGGATGGCATTCTTTCCCTCTCCACCAAGGCATTACAACACTCAGAGGAAACCTACAGCCCTGATTGGTGGTGGCTAGATGCAGAGGGAGTGTGATCTTTATTGAACGCTCTGCAAATTTGTCAAAATGCTTGGCAAACTCAGTTATGGGGACTCATGCCAGGCTACACTAGCTGCTAACAATCGCCCTAGCATATTTTGCCAGGGCTGGCATACATGGGAAACCTCCCTAACCTCGCAAACTTTGGGGAGAAGCTAATCTAGCTAGCTTTTTTTAAATTTAAGGCACTCACCCCCCCACTCCTATCAAGGGGCACACTGCCCTGGCAAGGGACACACACCCGCTCAACCACCAGGCTAGGACACCGGCCCCACTAACCTACCTAACTTGTTCTTTAGTCTTTCTTTGTCGTTTTTGCTAATTTCGACTAGGGATAGGAAAAGGCCTGACTTAAATTATATTAAAGTAAACCCAACACAATTCCTTTCCCATTGGTACCCACTATATTATGCATGAAGTAGGTGAGCCCTTATTATCTAGTGTTGGGGTTGAGGGGATAAATGAGTTATGAAGTAATTGAATAAGGTCGGAAAAATATTGTGGCCCTGCTTTAATGAAACGAATAGTAGTCGAGGTAATACTAAAGAAAGCCAACCTTAGGTTGGTTCAAACGAGCGGGGTGGTCATTGTGCAAAAGGTGCATTCATCGAAGGGGCGGACTTCGTTTGGTTCTTAGATATGGTCCGCGGATGCAAGGTCTATCTAGCAGTACCCCCACCCAAGTGCCCATCATGTTGCCTCTAACCAATAAAAATCATAGGCGCATTGCAATAATCAGGACTTAAACCCAGGCAGCCCCAGCACAACCACTAAACATTCAGAGGGGCCACAAGTCGGTTGTGAAGTAGCCTTGGCAACAATGAATGTGTTTATCATTGTGCTATCGTGTGGGAAATACGCACAACAGCAACCATCCTCCACATTGTGTTTTGACTGCTGGCCTCATCTAAACCAAGCTTAATTCTTGTAAGCAAGTAACACAAAATGAAACACTCGACCTACTTTCTAAAACAAAGGAAAACCTAGCTAATTACATGACCTTAGCTCTCTCATTTGAAATGAGTCATAGGTGGTACTATTTCTATTATTTTAACGTTACTACTAACAACACAATTCCATTGCCATTGGTACCCATTTTGTTATGCATTTACCAAGAAGTTCTGAATCTTTTTAGCCCTAAAATGGTATATATTTACATTGTGATGTCCATTCTCTGAGCTTAAATTACAATGACTAGTACCCTTCAAAAATACGTAACAAAAGTCTTAATTTCTATAATACAACGTGTTTCCCTTTTGTTATGTTAATTGACATAGCATATCGATGGCCTTAACAAGAAATTTTGGATCTTTTTTTCACAAAATGGTATTTTTTAGTTGTGATGTCCATTCTCTAGTCTTACAATTACAATGGCTTCTTCTTTCCAAGGGCAATCAAACAAGTAAACATCTTGTGTAGATTCAACTTAGTCTAGACCTTCAAGAATATGTAACAAATGCCTTGATTGAAATAGCATTCCCACTAGCCAGGTTTTAGGTACCACCTTATTTTCAATATCTTTCCATTCACAAAGTACCCATTTCCTAGGGCTTAAACTTCCAAGCATCTTTACCATGCTACTAAGAGATTTAACATAACTGGATGAGTCGTAACACACATTTCCATTGAAATCCTTAACTTGTCCTTCTTAACTAGTAGTGGGAATGGACCCTAATTCTAGCTCCCCAACTAGATAATATAGTTTGTAGCCACTCCTTGGCAAAACATAAATACCTCTCTGGCCCCTTCTTGCGATAAGAAATCAAAGCAATGGATGGAGTCACCTTGAATCAAGGTAAGGGGAAGGAAAGTCAAAAGGGAAGGCAACATGAACAAAGAGGAGAAAGCAATATGAACAAGTAATTGACTTTCCTAGAAAATGAAAAATAGGCATTATGATCCATTTGACCCTAGCACATCAAAAATCTCTAGAAAAGCAAAATGGGAGAGTGAATAAAGGGGCAAAACAAAAGTAACTTTCCCATGAAATGAAAAATAGGCACACTAGCATGATCCCTTAGAGTCTAGCACATTGTACTTTTTGAATTTTTTGTTTTAAGTTTCTCACACTTCACGTTTGGACTTAGCTTTCTGGCCTTGCTAAGGGACTATGGGTAGCTGCTTGTTTTTTGTTGCAAAAGGCCTTCCATGTTTGTCATTTGTCTTTGGTTAAGCTGACTTTGTTAAGGAGGTCATTAGTGTTTTAAATGACTTTAAAACGCTAAGTTAGCTTAGGGTTATCTCACTCTTCTTACTATCCATCTACTCTTCCTTTCATTAAAAAGCTTCGTTAAAAGCAAGGCCATAGTGGTTTAGCCACCTTGTTATATATATAGTCCTCCCCCTCCCCTCTTCTCTCTCTCTCTCATATATTTCAAACCAATTACACATGTATTTAGCTTTAGTTCTCAAAGGAGTACCTATCATTATAAATGAGGAGCCTCTAAAGTTAACCCTTCCCCTCACAACCCTATAAAAATGCATGGCCTCTTAACATCAATGGTGCTATTAGACGAGTTGATGAAGTTATAAACACTTACACCCTCTAAAGGCAAAGGAAAATCATTTGGTTTGTACTTCGGAGAGGCTCTGTTTAAAATAGACAATAGCCATTGTAGGAGATCATAATTAAATGGCTTCAACTTCCCTATGCATTGATTGTGGGGAATAAGGTAGGCACAAATAATGGTGCTCATCATCACTTTGATCAAGGAAGCCCAAATTATTAGTGTGGCTAGTCACTATAATGTAATAGCATAATAGAGCATGTAATGTTCGTAAGCACTCCTCATGATTTATTGGCATGAACTATATGTAAGGGTAATTGGTGCGAGGGTAGAGAGAGAGAGAGAGGAGGGGGCAGGGAAGTACGTAGAACAAAATTTTGAAAATATTAACTAGGAAATAGCAAAAAGGTGATTATCCTACATAGGACAAAAAAAGGTTTAGCTAACACATGATATTCGAAAACACAAAGCATAAGTGCAAAGTCTCTCTAACCTAGTTCCAAATCCTTGCTAATAAAACTACCCTATAGTAAGAAAGTGTTGATACAACCCTATAGTAAGAAAGTGATGGTACTACCCCCTATTAAGGTAATGTGGACACAATTCTTCAACCGATTAGCTTGAAAATATGAGGAGGAGAGGGCCAGCGCCATAAGGTAAGGTGGTTGAGTGAGGGTTTTAAAGAGAAAACCCTCTTCTTAAGGCCACAAATCATCTAGCATACATGTAGCAATGCCAAAGGAAGAGTGTTGTCCCCACTCCAATGATCATACAATGTGAAGAATAGTTCCCTCCTCACTTGTTCTAAGTGTAAGCAAGTGGGCTTGGTGGTTGGCAACTATGTTACTACCCCTATTTATGGAGTGTCTGCATAAATGAAGTGCACCAACACCAATTCATGACAAATCAAGTATTGCATATGCACAAGCATAGACTAATCAGGCTATGAACTCCAAACAGGGGTTTGATTGCATGTATCTCCTTGTGTATCTACATGAGACCCATAAGATCATCTAAGAGAGCATGAAGGTTTTGCTTTACACTTTTTTTATAGTTCACTTGCTTTACACATTTTGTCTAATTTCAATCCTTGTGTATCTACATGAGACCCATTAGATAATCTAAGAGAGCATGAAGGTTTTGCTTGCTTTACATCTTTTGTATAGTGTCGGTTGGTAAAGCATCCTAGATTGTTTAGAGGGCAATTTGAGTTCATGTCTATGTTATGTGTTGTGTGTTTGTGTACATCCTAGATTGTTTGGAGGGCGAATAGGCAAGCTTGTTTGTATTGTGTGTTGCCTGCTTGTGTATGCACAGAGCATTAACTAGTCTCATGATGGAGAGGGCTTTTGTGGGCACCTCAAACTATCCATTCGCATTTGTGTGCACATGCATATATGTTAAGCATTCATGAACATGCATGTGTGTGCATGCTCGTGTATGTGTCTATGCATGTTCGCATGGACATGCACATGTGCATGTATGTGTGTGTGCACAACAGGCATGCACACACAAGCATGCGCGCTTGCACCTACATGTGTGTGCTCTGTAGTTATGGGTCATGCCTACACATCCTAGATGCACTTGTGGTTCATTCCTACAAGCATGCACATGTTTCATCCTCTCCATGCACCTATAATTTGATAGCTCAATCCATCTCCCTTTTCCTTCTTGTGAATAGATACCATCCCTAATCAAAGCTTATGGATGGGATAAGCTCTAAGTTCCTTTTTACATTTAGGTACTCTTATTTGAAGATATTCCAAGTAGACAAGCAGTTGTGTTCAACCAAAGCCTCATCTTCTACCGTAAATTCAAATATCAAATAGGTCTTTTTCTAAAAGGTGAACCTCAAGCACCAACTCAATGTGTCTTTCTAACAAGAAGCGTTACCTTATGTACTTAGGACACGGACCTCAATGACTGACCTTTTTTTTAATCTTGTTGTTTTTTGTTTTTCACTTTGTCACAACTCACCCATAAGGATTGCTCACATACGACTAAATGGTGAACTTAGAAGGCACCTCTACCATTTTTTATTTACAAATTTGCCTTACCTTCCATTCTGTTAGAAAAGGCTATTCACTATGTCACTCCCTAAGAGCTTTCATTTCACACATTTCTCTAAAGCATCTTTACTTTTATGCACTCACATAAAGAAAACTTGAAAGTAGCTTGTATAGTCCTTTTTCAAAACTTTCATTATTTATAGCTCATTAAAAATACCCCACAATTCCAACTTTCTAATCCAAATATCACATATTTTGAGTTCTAAAATTTGTGAACTTATCCTTAAGATTATGTCCTCCTAGTGCTAATGATTTTCTTTGTTATTTGTTTTCTTTTGTCACAATGGTAAAACATTCATCAAGTACGGAGAAAAAATCATGTTTGATTCAAATATATACTATGTTGTTTGACTATGATTCATTACATCATCTTATGGGGAGTATTATATTATACCCAATCTCATTATATAAGCTGTAATTACAAAGTGCTAAATACTACTCCACTCTTGTGTGCTCACCTTTATTACAACTTTTTAGACCACATGCATTGTAAGTACCTACCCACTTTAATGCAAATCATTTACAACCACAAGATGTAGATAGCTATTCCATTCATGTAAACTTTTTTACAAAATTTTAGGCCAATTTTTAAAAAGTATTACATTTAGAGCAAGTAGCGAATTCTAAGTTAAACCAACTCTTTTAAAAAATTCCAAGGCCAATTTACAAGTAATATATTCCTTTTAGCATCCAAGTATAATATTCACAAAAGAATTAAGTATAGTGGGTTTCAGATGATTGATGTAGTCAATATAGATATAATAGTATAATGCACCATTTTATAGCTATGTACAAAGGAACATGTTTGTAGTTGTGTACAGAGGAATATATTTATAGCTATGTACAAAGGAACATACTATCGTAAGATAGGTCACGAGAGATGAAGGACAATTGCTTGAAAAGTTTAGCAAACCATGATATCTTTTTGTCACATGGCCACCTAGTATTGTTGAAAGCAACCTAATTGGACCTACGGTCCTTTGCTCTAATGGATTGTCCAAATCACAGTCTTTTGTCTACCTACTACTTTTTTCATATTAGGATTCTACCAACCTTGAAATCCTCTATGTACTTTTGAGCTCAATATGACATGTATTTACCAATAGTTTTGTTATGCCATCCCCTTCTTTCATTCATAATTCCTTGTAACCTAATAGAATTATACATTAAAAACTTGACAAGGGCCGTAATTAAGCAAAGTATAGTCATGAAGCTTTCTTAGGGGCAAAGAAGGGGGGAAATCTATGGATGAGAGAGATTATTGGGAGTTGTTGCAATATCATGCAATTATTTCACAATGGGTGTGTGGCAACATTTTTTGTGACAAGGAGGTGTGAACATGATAAATGTGAGGTTGATAATGAAGTTATGGAGTGCCTAATGAAGACAATTCAAAGGGTCTTTCACAAAGAGTGACTATGAATAGTTCTTAAAAAGAGCTTTGGAGTTTACTAATGACATCAATAGGCTTACCCTAATTAGAGTTTACTTAGGACCTCATTAATCTTACCCTAACTAGAGTTGGAGTTAATTGGTAAACCAACTCTTTAAAAAGAAAGTGCATGTAGATTTTTCATCACACTTGTATTAGATTGCTCTAATACAAGACAAGTTTGACCTATCTAGTAAGTCATGTGTCATTCAAAAGATGATGATCACTAGCATAAATTTTAAGCTCTAAACCCTAAACCTTGAATCAATCTGAAGGACTTCCTTACATGTCGTCCTCCCTTTATTAAATTAAAAAAATCCCTCATCTTATCACAAAGGGTCACTATATAAGAACCCCTATAACATGCAACCAAACATGTATTTAAATACTTGTAAATTAAAATTATTGATTAACTTTTTACCCATACTACGGATGCTAAAACTTTTAGTCTCCTTCATCGACTTGCATAAATGCCTTACATTGGAGAAGTATATGTCAAACTCATGACATTTGTATAGACCATGTGAATCATACAAATTAAAATTCTTCTTCTATTCTCTCAATGCCATGATGCATTCTCAAAAAGTCATTAATTCAAACTGCTTATTAATATTTTCATTGTTTAAAAATTGTACCATTCTACATATATCTACTGTGTACTTGACCTATACATATATCTATTGTATATTTGACCTATACATATATTCTACATATATCTATTGTATACTTGACCCATCCAAAGAAGGTGTTGCATTCCTTTCACCAAACCTTTGTCATTCTTAGGTTATCAAACAGCCTTGAGGGAGCTTTTGCAAAAAAGAATGGGGCTATTAAAAATGTATTTCAAGTCAAGAAAGATTAAATGCACCTTACAAAATGTGTCTCATACCCAAACCCCTTCTCCCCCTCCCCTACTTGCCTTGCCAATAGCTTTATGAATATATTGCTTCTTTTATTTAGATGTATGGTGAAGGCATTACATCTATAAAAAGATCAATCATGAAGTCTAACTGTGTGTAATTCTATCTAATGAGATGGTTGATGATGGCTATAAATTTTTTTGAGAATAAAGACTTGAGGCTTTGATTATTAAGAGAGAGCTACATGTCTACAACCCTTGATGGCTTTCCATATTGTTAAGAGAGATTCTAATCATGTTTCCCAAATAACTTGGGGTTTCTATTTTCAAAATTATGGTCTCACACAATTTCATAAGAATGTCAATTTATGGTATCACATAAGTAACCCCACTCCTATTTCAAGGCCTCTCCTTGCTCCTAGGTGCTTTAGGTAGTGGTGCATTGAGCAAATGTAGTTCGAATAACTTAACCATCGATTGGGAAATATAATGATCTAAACCAAAGGACTTTGGTACCTAAGGAGTTGACATTACCTCCACTTGGGGAGCTGAATTTAATGGTGTCAAAGTTGATATGAAGGAGGATTCAAGTTATAGATCAGACTCCTTCTTAATTACAATTGTATATGATGTTGGGTTTTTCTCATCAGTCTTAAGCAAAGATGAGCTCTAAATCCATCACACTCATATTTATGTGCTCCATCCCAAAAAGACTTTCAAAGGTTAGTGATAAAGATGCCATGGCTTGCAAAGTTGGCCTTTCATACTTGGTCCATAAGACTTCGTATAGATTGCCAATGTAGAGACCGTCTCACCCTCCTCTTGACAAATTGGTCCAATTGCAACAACAAAGCAATTGGTGGTCCACTATCCTAAATCTTAGCTTCATTGCACTATCACTTGGTCCCAGTCCTTGTGAGTAAAGTTTAATGAGGCCTCATGCAGCTCAAGGCTAGACCTTCAAGGAAATCCGATAAGATCTCACCTTTTCATGGGCCATTCAAAAAGTTGGCATCCTCGAACAAAATCCAAAAGATATGACTCTGAGAGTCCTCCCCTTGGGTCTTCAAAACACAAGAATATTCACCATGGCAAGGGAAAAAATGAACCAAAAAATATTCAAAAATCTTCGCTTACATGTAGCAACTTAATAACTTAATACCAAATTAGTATACAAAATCACTTCTCAAAGTTTCCCACAATATCATCTTCTACTAAGTCATTAGATATGAGAAAATTCTTATTGATATTGCTAAGGAGGATGGATCATCCACTTTGTCAACCTATTATTCGACCTTGATCGTGATGAAACTATTGGTGTTGATATAAAAGAGGATGCACTTACAGAGTGAGACTGCATACACCCTTTTGGTTGTGTAGCTATACCAAAAGTTCATCTGCTTGAAATATCATTGTACCAAAGAATTGTCCAATTTTTCAATTCCTTTGACACTGTCACAAACCATAAGGACTATGTACTGTGTTTTTTACAACTATGTATATGTTGATAATTTTCAAACTTACTATGAAAGTACTCTTAAATTTAGACCTCTTTTTGCATGCTTATTTTCCATAGTAATACTATGTAATTGTTTTTTATAATTATGTTAAAAGAACTCTCAAATTGTTACTTTTAAAAAATAATATTCCATTTACCTCTTATTTTTACACAATGTGACACACTTGTGTAGTCTGGTGGTGACTCACGTGTGTCATGGGGATCTTGAGGAATGCCAATGGAGCCTCGTACTCCATGCTACTCTTTGTGGGAGTAATGCAAGCACATAAGGGCCATGAGTGTCACGCAAATGACTTCGAGAATTGTGGCAATTTGAATCCTCAAGAGAAGAAGGGGGAAGGGAGAGGGACAGGCAGTGTGGAGGAGAGGGGAATTGGGATGAGAGGCATTCACGAAGGCAAGTGCAAGAAGAACATAAAAACCTCTCTTGAAAGAAGCGAGAGCTTGTATTCCTCAAACTTGCAAGTTTACAACTGAAGACCAAAGTTTGATTTTTGGCCTCTTATACAAGTCACCTTTTGAAGGGAGGGCCAATCCTATGCCCTCACTCCTCTTCCTACCATTCTACTATCTTATCCCTAGTACTACATTTCTCTTGGGCCACTATGGCTCCAAGGTAACTTCTAACAAAATTTATGGGCACATTGCGCATATTTACAAGAGTTTGCGGGAAGGTGCAAAATATAACAATGTTAACCCAGGTGGCTAACATGGCCCCCTTCCTACAATTGATCCATCCTTGGATCAAGTTGTTTGGAGTAGGCTAGAAGTTTGTGGTGCCTAGACGAGGGAATGCTGATCAAGTAGCTGTTGCGAGATCCGGCAAAATGGAAAATGGGGCTCCTAGAAATGAGTGTCATGCATGTCCTCAAAAGTGTGTATGTGATGAGCATGAAGGTTATGCACTCGGAGGTACATGCGAATTAATTACTTGTAGGAGGGGCCTTTATCTGGATTGAAGAATAACTCATGGCGGATATTTAAATGCCATTCTTCGATGGTCCGAGCTCATTCAGGGATGCCTCATAGCAAAATGATCCACAATCAAAAAAAGTGAATTGAGGTGATGATTGCAAGATCTAGAACCTCTGCATACATGTCAATAAAATTTTGCATCTGATTTGTGAGACCATAGGCATTGGCCACCTTTGGAAAGTTGAAGCGTGGGAGTTTATAAACTGCATTAGGGTCACTTTCCTAAATCTGGTGGAATAAACTCCATTTCCAATGACAATGGAGAGGCATATAGGTTGGGTGGACACGATGGTCCATGCAGGCATTATAGTACATCTACCAATATTTTCGTTGCATTATGAAAGGAATCCTCCAAGCTGGTCATACTCTAGCATTTGTGTCATTAACATGCACAACTTGCAGATTGTAATCCATGTATTTGCCTCTTTTCTTCGGTTTATTTGTAGCCTGCCACTTCCAAAATGTCTTCTCTTTAAAAGTGGTCAGGGCTTGAACCTCTGTTACATCCACAGATTTTAGATCAAAGCTCTATAGCTTGCCCTTCCATAGACTGAGATTAGTGAGGCCTTTGACAAGCCTAGCTTCTCTTTATTTTGGTTTAGCATTGTCATCTTTCACTGATCGTCTTCATGGAAACATGCAACTCTCCATGGCTTGCAAGAGAAGTAGATAGAGGCTGTGAGATAGGAAAGCTAAAAAGCTCGATTAGGAACAAATTACAGGTTGAGGAAAGAAACGGCATGGTATCAAAACGGCAACGGAAGACACTTTTGCAACATTTGTGAAGGGAGAAACAACGAGAAGAAAGAAGACTCCTTGCAGAGCAGGAGGTAGTTGTTGCATTTGCATACATTTGATCATTGCTATTAGAGCAAAGAACATGAGCTATGGTGTCACGATTGGTGGTAGCATTCGAGGAAGCAACATCAAGCCATTCAATTGAATATCAGTCTCAAGTCTTCACAAACTTTAGCATGTTGCACCCTAAAGTTTGTAGAGTGACAACCCTACCAACACCTTGGGAGATGCTTGCAGAGCAGAAGTGATGCCCAATCATCCAAATCTGAGTAGTCTATCGGCTTCAACAGAACGCAAGAAAAGGAGAGACAACCTAAGTGCGGAAGTCATTACAATAGTGATGACGTTTTGGCACCAAAATACAAGAGTTTCTTCAAATAACAAGAGCATCTATAGAAAGCGGACGAGATGCAAGATGTTTGACAAGCGCATCATACACATGCTTGATACAATGCAGGTTAGTGGTTACCTAAACCATTCTAGTGGTTGTTTGTGATTGAGCTTTGGGATAGTTTACTTGTTTCATTTCTTGATACAACGCAGGTCAGTGGTGGCCTAAAATAACTTGGTGGTTGCTTGTGATTGATGTTTGTGATTGAGCTTTAGGATAGTTTACTAGGTTGGCTTGAACTTAATGTGATTGTCCTAAACTAACCCAATGGTTGGAATATCATGCAACCGTGGCTGGTTCAGCTCAAACACCAGAACCAGGCTGGCTTGGACTTAATGTAATTGTCCTAAACCAGCCCAGTGATTGAAACATCACGCAACTGTATGTGATTGTCTTGAACTAGTGTGGTTGAACAAAAATTAACAGCAATATATTTCACAAACAAAACAGTAATATATTGTTATTTTACTAAACTAGCCCGATGGTTGGAGCGTCATGCAATCGTGGTTGGTTCAGCTCAAACATTAGTGTCATTGAACAAACATTAGTTGTTGACAAGATCGATGGTTGAAATTACTGTGTTTCTTAGTACTAAATTAGTTAAATTTAATTTCCTATTGTTCGAGTCATATACCACTTAATTTCTAAACTGGGATGGCTTGGACTTAATGTGATTGTCCTAAGCTAGCGTAGTGTGTTTCAAGTCAAACAACAATATTAGATTGAAATTGTGGTTGAACAGAAATAAAGAAATGAAAAGCAATATATTGGTATAGAAATGAAAAGCAATACATTGTTATTTTCTAATTGTGAAATTCAAAAATAAAAAGCAATAAACAATTATTCATAAATTATACATATAACTACTTTGAGAGAGGTAGGACCTTTCTGGTTAGCCTATACTTCAAAACTTAGGGGGACTAGGAAGTTTTCAATTAGTTGTGGCCATCACCTAAAAAGATCTAAACTAAATGTAAATTAATCTAGATAAACAACAAGGTAAAATAGATTAACTTAATTTTTTTAAATATATAAAGCTATCATAAAGAAATAAGAGTAAAGACTTTGAAAAAAACATAAAGAAAAGAGAAAAACGTCAATGAAGAGCATAAATTACAGATGAGACCTGAGATAACTATATATATAATAAAGCAATTAGTTTTAAAAGGGGTAAAAAATAAAATTAGTAACATTAGGCAGCAAGAGAAAAGAGAAAAGAAAAAGGAAACAAAAGAAGAGCTAATTAACAAGAAAGAAAAACTCAAAGATAAGAAAGAATTAAAAATTACAATAATCTAGAAAAAATTATAAACAAATAAAAGTAATAAAGAGACGCTTTTATAGAATGGAAAATTACAATCATAATGAGGGTAATATAAAGAAGAAAAAAAGTTTGTAATGAGAGAGAAGTTGGACCAATTAGAAATAGTAAAAATGATTACATAGAGAAATGAAAGAGGGGGAAATCAAAAAAGATGTAAAAGAATGAATAAAGGAAGAGGGACAATAAATATAAAAAAGTTAGTCAAAGACTACTTAAGGGAAGGGTTGACCAAATAACATAACCTTTGATAAGGAAATGAAACACGTGTCTAATACATGCAAAACCCACAACCATGTTTCGTCACCCTGTCACGAGGATATGCGACTGCAAAGCAAATGCCGACTATTAATGAGCAATAAGGAACTGAGAAGGATCAGAGTAGTTAGAGGGAGCAAGCAGTGAGAAAAAGAATAGGAAAACAAGTTGAGTACCCCACTCCCTCTTCACTTCTTGCCCATCGGCACTGGCTTTTTTGGAGGACTTTATGCAAATTGACATTAAGCGATAATACAAGCCATTGCAAAGAAGCCAGCCAAGTAGTACTAAGTAGTATGAAGCAAGGAAAAACAGGAGGAAGGTAGGGATAAGAGGTATTATGTAAAAGCAAGGAGTTGCAGAAGTAAGGTGTCTGGTTTTAAGTAGAAGCAGAGAGCGAGACTAAGTCGAAAGAGAAACCATGTAATAAAATGAAAAGAAGCGAGTCTTATGACAATGGGAGGAGTAGAAGTCTGAGGAGACGAGTACCTAAGGGAAAGGGGGAACAAGGCGAGACTAGATTATCGTGAACAACAGGAGGGAAAAGTGTAACGATCAACACCAAGCTACAAGGTGTGAGCAAAAAGCAAGAAGTGCAAGAGAGGAGGTGAAGCCAACAACAATGTAAGCTGGAGAGGAAAGGGGAAACAGAGAAGAGTGATACGTTATTGAAAGAAGATCTTGTGGCTCAACATGACATGAACTGATATATATCAAGGAGTTTGAAGATTGTAGTGGAGAAGAAGTCAGGGTCATTATAGGTGCGGTTATACATGCCATGAAAAAGAGGACGTGCAAGGGAGGGGAGAGAGAAAGCAAGGGCGGTGGGGAGTTATAAGTGTATCTATGTATCTAGTTAGAGTAAGCCATGCTTGAAGAGGTACCATGTCAATAAGAGAATCCTATGGACAGGAAAGTCAGTAAGAACGAAGGAACTAGCAAGTTTATGAGGCTAGCAAGAAGTACAGAGGAGAAAATGCATGAAGAATAGGGGTCACAATGTAGTTGAGTGTTGTAGGTACAAAAAAAAGTCTCACGGCACACAGTTGGTTAAGGGTGATAGTGGGTGGCGGTGGTTAACGGAGCAAGTTGTAGGTGGGTAGGTAAGACTAGGGAGTGGTTAAGTAAAGGGGGTTAAGTTAGGGGGAGAAAAGTGAATCCTATTAGAAAATTATGAAGGTAATATGTGTAAGAAAATAATACAACATCTGTGCTCAACAGATAATAGGATCTCGTATGCAAGAGAGAAAACAAGATAGTATGGAGAATCAAAATTTTGATTACTGTAGAACTCATACAATAGATGGTGCTGCCTCCCAGCCGTGCGCTCCTGTGAAAGAAGCTTTGATGGCGTGCTGGAAACAGTAGAAGACGGAGGCTGAATGCTAAGGAATCAAGGTTGCTATAACCAATGATGAAATGGGCTTCACGGGCTTGCTCTTATATAGCCACCAGTCGTAGTCGGTTAGGCTCAATTAGGTAGTCGACCCAGTCTGCCCAAAATGGTCGACTGAGGGTCGGTCTCAAAATAGGCCACTGACCATATGATAGAATCGGTGCACAAAATAGAGCAACTAACCTACGATGTCCGTTCAGCCCACAACCATCCGGGATCATCTAAGGCTCCAAACGGGCCCATCAACCCAAGAGTGGGCTGCCCCAAGAAATGCTCCGTCTACCCTCAGTGTGGTCAGTCAAGGGATGCCTTCCAGCACTTGCATGTAGCCTAGTTGGTGGTGTGCCAACTCTATCTGAAGCCGTCCAGCCATCAGGCCATGCATGGCCCCCATCTGGTGTCAAACCAGGACCTACCAAATAACCAAGCTACTCAAATGCCTTCTTCTCATATGGGGGGCTTACAAGTAGAGTTAGCTGGTTCTTGCATAGTTACACGAGAGTGGAGCATTGATATCTAACACCCCCCCTCAATGTCCACCCACAAGTGAACTTACTTTTTCGGTCCAATGCCAAATTGATGAAGATGCCTCTCCAGCGAGTCTCTTCTAGGAGCCTTCATGAAGATGTCCGCAGCATTCTCTGTAATCGGACAGTACACCAAGTTGACCTCTCCATCCATGATGAGCTCGCGTACAAAGTGATAGTGAATCTCAATGTGTTTTGTGTGAGCGTGGAACACCGGGTTCTTTGCAATTGCCATGCAACTCTGATTGTCACATGATAACTGCGTAGGCTTGTTCTGCACTGCACCCATGTCCCCCAAAATCCTTCTCAACCACACTGCCTCACAAGAAGCAAAGCATGCAGATTTGTACTCAGCCTCGGTAGAAGAAAGAGCAACTATGGGTTGCTTCTTGCTGACCCATGACACAACTCCAGATCCAAGTGAGAAACAATACCCCGTCACCGATCTCTTGCTGTCCATGTCTCCTACCAATTCGAGTCACAGAATCCGGTCAAGATGTTGCCCTTGGTATAGGTGATGCCATAATCAAGTGTGCCTTTGATGTATTTTAGCACCTGCATCCTTGCCCTCCAATGGTTCTCCCAGGGCTTATTGGAAAACCTGCTTAGTACACTAGTCGCAAAACTGATGTCTGGCCATGTGTTGCACAGGTAGATCAAGCTGCCCACAAGCCTTCTGTACTTTGCTTCATCCACCAATGGTGATGAATCCTCGCGTGAGAGCTTCACGTCAACCTCCATAGGGGTACCAACTGTTTTGCACTCAGCCATGCCGAATGCCTTCAATATATCTCCAGCATACTTCAGCTGTGAAATGAAGATCTGCTCCTACCAAACTTCAATCCCAAACAAAAATGCATCAGTCCGAGGTCTCTCTCTTCCTAGCAAATGCTTCGTCTGCGAGATCTTCTCTTCATGGTTCCCTGTTATGACAAGGTCATCCACATAAAGGACCACGATCATACACTTGCCTCCTTCTCTAAAGATATACAAATTTGCATCAGATGGGCTCCTCCTGAACCCGTTTTGCTGAAAGTAGGCATCAATTCACTGGTACCATGCTTGTGGGGCCTGTTTCAGCCCGTAAAGTGCCTTCTTCAATTTGTAGACTTTACCTTCTGAATTGGGGATCTCAAAACCTGGTGGTTGTTCCATGTATACCTCCTCCTTGAGATCTCCATTCAGAAAGGCAGATTTCACATCCATCTAAAACACGGGCCAACTTCCTTGGGCAACTAAAGCCAAAACACTGCGAAT
This sequence comes from Dipteris shenzhenensis, assembly GCF_047967505.1. Lineage (NCBI taxonomy): Eukaryota > Viridiplantae > Streptophyta > Polypodiopsida > Gleicheniales > Dipteridaceae > Dipteris > Dipteris shenzhenensis. Next base: position 38,356,858 of record NC_141622.1, on the reverse strand, counting down.
TGTGGTTAGTCAAGCTGTGGGAGCAAAAGTATCTTGATAATCAAAACCATGTACTTGTGCAAATCCTTTTGCCATGAGCCAAGCCTTGTACTTATCGAACGTGCCATCGGACTTGTACTTGATCTTATACACCCACTTGGCTCTGATTACCTTGTGTTTTGGTGGTCGATCCACAAGGTCCCAAGTGTTGTTCTTCATTATGGAGCCATACTCCGACTGCATGGCCTCCATCCACCTATCATCACCTTGTGCCTCTTCAAGACACTTGGGTTCATCAACACGGATCACTTCTGTCATCAAAGCATAGTTGACCAAGTGTTCCTGCACCCTTCTTTGCTCCTCTAATCTCTTGGACCGGCGGTGTTCTGATGGTTCCTTCTCAATGGCTGGAGGTTCTCTGCCATCCAAAAGCTGCCTTACCCACTTCAGGAATGGCCGTTGCCATCGTGGTTCTGCAGGCTCTTCTTCATCTTCTTTGTCTTGAATCCTCCCAAGCACCATTGGGGGAGTTCGGTCTGCTGTTGGTGGCAGTATTGGATGGATATCTTGGTCCTGGTTGTCTGGGAAGGAAGCATCCTCCTCCAATTAATGCAGCTGTTTAGAGAAGACCACATCGCGACTTATAATCACCTTCTTGGTAATAGGGTTATAGAGATGGTAACCCTTCGTCTCTTCATTGTAGCCCAAGAAAATACACTTCCGGCTCTTCGGTTCCCATTTGGTCTTGGTAGCATCAGGGACATGCACAAAACAGTTACATTCAAAAACTCTGAAATGTGCAGCTGAAGGTTTCTTACCAGAGAAAGCTTGCAGTGGAGTCATCCCGTTCACAGCCTTCATCTAGCTATGATTGAGGATGTAAACTACAGTGTTACATGCTTCAGCCCAAAAAGTCTTTGGCAAATCTTTCCCTTTCATAATACTCCAGCCCATTTCATAGATGACGCGCATCTTGCATTCTGCTACTCCATTTTGCTATGATGTATGTGGTGGGGGTTTCTGCCTCTTGATTCCATGACTTTTGCACTAACTTTCGAATTCAGTCAATGTGAACTCTCCACCTCTGTCTGATCTCAACTTCTTCACCTTCCTCCTCGATTCTTTCTTGACCATTACATGCCATTCCTTGAACCTACTAAAAGCCTCATCTTTTGTCTTTAGGAAGTATATCCATATCCTTCTACTGTAGTCATCGATCAGTGTCATGAAGTAGAAGGAACCACCCAAAGCTTCCGTCTCCATCTTTCCGCAGAGGTCCGTGTGAACAAGCTCTAGAGGAGCCTTTGCCCTTTTGGCCTCTTTAGGAAAGGGTTGCCGATGCTGTTTGCCCCTCATGCAAGCTTCACATACATTGGGTAGATCTAAAATTTCTAGTAGGTCTGCAATCATTCCACTTTTATGCATCGCCTTTAAAGAACTAAGGTTTAGATGACCAAACCTCTCATGCCATAGCTTAGCGTTCTTCACATCCACTCGGGCACTGAAAGCTGAGAGTTCGTAAATGTTGTTGCACCATGTACCTTTACCAATGACCTTTCCTTGAAGATCTAGGATCTGTGCACCATTCTTATCGAATTGAACTTTGAGGTCCCGATTTGTGATCGTAGAAATGGACAACAAGTTCCTCTTGATATCTGGCACATAAAGAACATCGGACAACTGTTTTACAACTCCATCTGACTTGAGAGCAATCGTACCTTTTCCTTTTGCTAGACATTTTGCATCATTGCCGACTGCTACCATGATGTCATTCCCTACCGGTTGTAGAGAGGTATATCAATCCTTCCGACTGGTCATGTGGCATGATGCACCATTGTCAATGATCCAAGGTTCATCTGTAGGTACATGAACTGCCTCCGTGCAAATCTCCTCAATTGCGATGAACAGTTGTATGGGTACTGCCTGCGCATTGTTGCTGGACTCTTTCTTCACTCTGTTCTTCTCATCTGCAATCTTCTTGCGGCACTCATTTTTGCTTATGCCCTGCCTTGTTGCAATAGAAGCACTTGATCTTCTTCTTTCTCTTTTTATCATTAGAAGAAGATGGGTTATCAGAGTCCTTACCCTTACCTTTCTTTGATCTGGTCCACAAAGCCGAATCTTCTCCAACCCTGGTCTTTTGATGCATCTCCTCCTCCAAAAGCATCACGCTCAAATCCTCAAAGTTGAGGGGCGGATTTCTATTCAGCGTATTTAGTGCCATAGCAAGACCATCGTACTTTGGTGGGAGAATCCGTATGCACCTTCATGCTAGATTCTCGTTGGTGATGGTGATGCCAATCGTAGTCATTTGATCGCGTAGATTCTTCACCCTAGTGATGAACTTCTCTGCCGCTTCAGACTCAGACAACTTCTCGTTCATGAGTTGAGTCTCCAGATTCTGAATTCGTGTCTCTGATTCGTGATCTTGTACTGATTTTTCAAGACCGTTCATGCCTCCTCTGCTGTGGTGACATGTTGAATTAATGCCATGACGGAATCACTAACACTGCAGATAATAGAACACAGCGCATCTGCATTTCTTCTTGTCCATGCGAGAATCTCATCTATAGTTGGTACTATCTGTTGTCTTGCATTGGTTGGATTTAGTCTCGGAACTGGCCTCACATCCACCCCAGTAGCAGTGTCACAAAGCTCATATGCACTTAGGATGGTCTTAATCTTGAACTTCCAGAGAGGATAGTTAGAGCCATCCAACTTTCTGCTTTCATCAAACGGTGGGATTCGTAGTCTTGCAGGCTGGGCCATCTCTCATAATCTGCTCGCAAATAGAAACACACTACCAAATCTTCTTGCTAGAGTCCACGCTCTGATACCATGTAAGAAAATAATACAACATCTATGCTCAACAGATAATAGGATCTCGTATGCAAGAGAGAAAACAAGATAGTATGGAGAATCAAAAATTTGATTACTGTAGAACTGATACAATAGATGGCATTGCCTCCCAACTGTGCACTCCTATGAAAGAAGCTTCGATGGCATGCTGGAAACAGTAGAAGATGGAGGCTGAATGCTAAGGAATCAAGGTTGCTATAGCCAGTGATGAAATGGGCTTCACGGGCTTGCTCTTATATCGCCACTAGTCATAGTCGGTTAGGCTCAATTGGGTGGCCGACCCCGTTCGCCCAAAATGATCGACTGGGAGTCGGTCTCGAAATAGGCCACCGACCATACGATAGAACCGGTGCGCAAAACAGAGCAACTAACCTACAGTACCCGTTTGGCCCACAGCCATTTGGGATCACATCTGAGGCTCCAAACACGCCCCGCAACCCAAGAGTGGGTTGCCTCGGGAAATGCTCCGTCTACCCTCAGTGCGGTCAATTAAGGGATGCCTTCCCGCACTTGCATGTAGCCTAGTTGGCAGTGTGCCAACTCTATCTGAAGCCATCCAGCCATCAGGCCACACATGGCCCCCATCTGGTGTCAAACCAAGAGCTACCAGATAACTGAGCTACTCAAATGCCTTCTCCTCATATGGGGGGGTTACAAGTAGAGTTAGTCGGTTCTCGCATAGTTACATGAGAGTGGAGCATTGATATCTAACAATATAAGAAGGGAAGGAGGTAAAGAAAATATGCTTTCCAAAATTCTTTGTTGAAAATTAATGAAAATACTACCCAAACCCATAAAGCATATAATACTCATAGCGATAAATAATTCACGCCAATACATCAACTTAGCATAAAACAATAAAGTAGAAGAAAAGAAATAAAAGGGGAAGGGAAGAATGGGGGGGACATTTGTGTAAAAATTGACAAGAGTGGGGGTAAGATTCCAACGTAAACAAACTTAAAATTTGACAAGAGTGTGGGAGGGGTTGGGGGGAATAATAAAATGATTAATTCTCTTTTCAAAAAACGTTGAAACAAGAACCAAACATAGATGTAGTAAAAAGGGGGAAGGGGGTGGAAATTTTTACTAAGAAAATTGTGTGTGTGTGTTTTTTTAATAAATAAAACCTTTTAACAACATGGCACACGAAACTCAATTAAGGGTGGATAAAACATTGTATTAATATATGGGTGTACATAGAATAAAAGTTGGTACAAAAGTGTTGAATCCGTTAGGTAGTCTAGGCTCTGACGTTAGGGTCCACTTACCTGTCACCATCCACAACCACCATTTGTTAGAACAAAATTGACATCATGTGGGAAGACAAGTAATGCCTATGTTCCCTAGCTTGTTATCACTTATACCAAAGAGAATTAGAACAATAGATAGATTCTAAAGGTGAAAATATATATTTTTTTACTGGATTTAACTAGGGGGGTTAGTCTACTGGATTTAACTAGGGGGGTTAGTCTACACCCAAGAGTAAGTCAACCTAATTGAAATAGTAGGCGGGGGGTAGTCCACACCCAAGGGTGAAAAGAGCTAAAATGAAAGAATTTATCAAGGGGGGTTTACATCCATATGCATGCTCACAAGTGGGTTATCTCATCCATGCCATGTGGCAGCTTGCCCTTTACTCATGCCTTTGCTCTACATGTGCTCATGGTACCACAACTCTCAACAAAGGAATCCTTTTCTGCAACAAGTCTAGGTCAGGTCCAATCCCCAAGTGTTGTCTTGACATGTAGGCATAGTAATGGGCACTCTACAAAGCATTCATTTCTAATCAGATGTTGATGCTTCATACAATGAAACATATTTTCCCAATCCATGGGCCACTTAAATGCTAGAATGCTTGTTCTCAAATAGATTCATTGCAGGAAATAGCCTGCATTTTCATGTTATGTCAAGGACATTCCTCCCCATTGACTAATACAGATGTCCCAAAATGCCATCCAAAGTTGCAGCTCTAGTAGTTCATCATCCTTAACATGAGAAGGCGACCAAAACTTGATTATCTACATTATCTGAATCTAATTCTAATGTTGCATTCTACTAATTTCTACATAGAAGTTTGTGCTCCTCTTGAAACTGAGGTCAAATGCATTGTCTTGTGTGTTCCACCATGCTCATCTCCCAATGGAAAATGCAGGTCCTCTCTTTCCCTTCCCATTTATTATAGGGCCCACCATTGTATACTATCCTCATAGCCATCCAATTTGCACTAGCACTATCGACCATGAACCCTTGAAAATTTGGTTTCTCAAAACCATTGTTTTGCATTTGCTCATTCAACATCATCCAAAATTGTATCTGTGCATTTGTATTTAGCACTTTGAAATCACAGGTTGTAGTAGCTAGAAGCCAATGAACAAAAGGATTATACACATGAGCTGCCATGGTAACCCAACCTTTGACCCAATGTATGTGGTCAAAATGCACCCACATATTACCAAGACTCCCCCTTGGCCTCATTCTGCTGACAAGGTCCACACTTGAGGTAGAACCAATAGGTTGATTTTCATCTTGCAACAACTGGCCTAGAAAAAGTATGCCTTGAATGAAAGGATATCTACATCTATTCTTCAAAGATGAAATTACATCCAACCCCCCATCAAGCAAGATAGAACCCTTTCTTGCACATTGAACAGACCTTTGAAGGTGTCTTTCATGGGGCAATGGAGTTAGTGTTTCAAGAACCTCATGTAGCTTTGTCTCCATCCAATTCTTTGTTCTAAACACCTTCCTCAACAAGCAACATTTCCATCTACAAACCTTGGTTCACTCCCATTTCTATGTTTTGGCATGAGGCATATGGAGCTAGCTTAGCACGCATCATTATGATCTCCTCTACCTTCTTGGTTTATTGTCTTGATGTTCCAAGCTCCACAAGATGATTATGTGTAGCCGTATTAATTGCACATCTAATTGTATTTTCACAATCATGGGGTAGGTAGTGGTAAATAAATGCATTGCATGTTGTAACCCCACTCAAGATTCTCACCACAGTGCTTACAGACAAGAGACCCACTCTCTCTAGTTATAGGCCCCACAGGGGGAGCCCTCTTTAACTTATCTTTCTGTTGTGTTTCATTGATCATTCCCGTGTGCTCATTGTATGCATATTCAACATTGTTGCACCTCCAATAACCTCCACATCTAGTAGTCCTTACAATACCATGGAAAAACTCTTGCCTACAAGTAGTATATTCTATCCAAACATGACCATCAGAATTTTGATCCATTTCTTGCATGGGAGATCCAGAAGATATTTGGGGCAACTCAAAAGGAACATAGACATAATACCTATCGGGGAGCTCATCAATCACTTCGATTGTCTACACACTGGAAAATTCCACATGCAAAGAGCTTGAACATGGAAGGTGTTAACTACATTAGTTGGCAATGTCATTTGATGGTGGATATTGGCAAGTGAATAGAGCTAGGATTATTCCTTCGAGTCAAATAAGCCTAGGATGGTTGTAAAAGAATGAGGAAAGAGAGTGGTATAAAGGGAATAGGGTTGGCCCTCCCTTCAAAAGGCGACATGTATAAAAGGCCACATTGTCGACTTTGGTCTTCATTGTTGTTGGCCCTCCCTTCAAAAGGTGACATGTATAAAAGGCCAAGTTGTTGAATTGGGTCTTCATTGTTGGATGCACAAGTTTGGAATACAGGCTCCTTGTTCTCTTCCAAGAGTCTTTTTGGGTGTTCTCTTGTTTCCTTTGTAGTGCCTTTGTGTTTTCCACTCCATCCCCATTCATTCTACTCCCCTTCTCCCTCTCTTCTCCCCTCTTCCCTTTCCTTCCTTTTCTAATGGAAACACATTGCAACAATCCAAGAGCCGCTTTAGTGACACTTGCGGATGGCTCATGCTTTGCATTTCTCTCACAAGGAGTAGCTTGGAGTGGAGGCTCGATCAACATTCCTTCAAGATCCCCATGACATGTGAGTCATCATCGAAACTACACATCTTTGGCACCACTTCCAAGGAGTTCAAGGTATGCTTTTGCATTGCACTTGCTTTCTCTCACCATCTACCCATTGCTCATTGCTTCAAGCTTAACTAGGAGCATTGAAAATGGAGTTGTAGGAGAGGAATGAGTGAAGAAGTGTGAGTTTTGGAAGCAAAAAGACATAATTTTCTATTGCAAAGCATTTTGTATCATTTAGGACTTGTTATTGATGCTTTTTAGTGTTTTGAAGATAGTTTAGAGGATTTCTAATGTGTGATAGAAAAATCCAACAAAAACACCCAAAAGTGATGCTTGAAGTGATTTATGAAGTGTGTTTAGAAGGAGAAACTATCACTTTTTGCAAAACACCCCATTTGCCATTCAAATGTTGTTCTTTTTTATTGTTTTATTCATTGACTAGGTAGGCTAGGTAGTTTAGCATCCCCTATCATAAAAATAGCCTCAACAAAAATAACTTTAAAATCGTCAAAAATCATAAAAAACCACTCAATAGCATTGTGAGTTTCTATCCCACCGGGTCGGTGCTATAGCTCTATCCACTAGGACGATGCTATAGCTCTATCCTACTGATCGGTGCCATAGCCCCCATCCCATCGATTGACACATGTCAACTACCTAACCCACTTTCCTAATTAATTTTTGTTAGACAAGTTGTCAACTCGGTGCCTTCAGGCCTTAAGCCACCGACCCAAAGGCATAGCCATGTAACACATTGCCCAGTGTCATCCATCTATCCCACTGACCATAACCATAACCATACTAATCATCCTACCGACCTACTATCCCACTGGGTCAGTGTTGTAGCTCTATCTTGCCAAGTCAGTGATTTAGCTCTATCCTACTGGGTCATTGCTTTAGCTCTATCCCACTGGGTCAGTCCTTTAGCTCTATCTTGCTAGGTCAGTGCTTTAGCTCTATCCTACTGGGTTGGTGCTTTAGCTCTATCCCCCGCCAGGTCAGCGATTTAGCTTTATCCTACTGGATCAATGATGTAGGCCTCTATCCCCCCATCCAGAGGGATAGCTCTAGGAACACAAAAATTAGGAAAAAGCAAGGATATAAGTGTAATCTAGCACTTGAAAGTTGGGACAACGAGCATTGGGAAATGATTTGCATGAAAATTGTATTGAAGCCACAAGGGGCTGTTGACCCTTGACCTCGCATCGAGGTGGACTCAACCTAGAATTGGGGCCCCAACTGTGCCAATGAGTACAAGATCTTAAGATTAGGAAGAGTCTTACAAGCTCACCCTGAGCTTAAAGATAGTGCATCGAATTTCTTGTTCAACCTACATACCTAGCTTGGCATCGTCAAGGTCATCAAGCTCAAAAGTTAGTTCTCACTACTTGCAAGCGCACTTGCCAAGTGAATTATCCAGCTCAAAAGAGTCCATAAGTTAGGATGGAGACATGGGTGAATCCTCTAATGTTAGAGCCTCAATGGCTCTGAACTCCATGTTTGATGATCTCCACTATCCTACACCATCTACGGTAGCAGCTAGACTAAGGGACACCTTTTCCAATGTCATGGGAAGGTTTGACAGACCAAGTAGAATTGCAAAACCAATTTGCTAGGTGCACCAGGGCAATGATAGAGCCTCAAATGCTGGCCCAACCATCGATATCTTAAGCAATACCTAGGGAACCAAGTCCCATGATACCTATTGGAAATCAACCCCCATTATACCAATTCTTTGATGATAAATAGTCCTATGGGGATGGATTTGGACCAAGATTCTCACAAGGGTCCCAAATGCTAGAACAAATGGGGGTAAAGGAGTAACCTCAAAGGCCACAATTAAGACCCTCCACCTCATAAGTCCCTATGATTCCTCGGCAACAAAACATGGGAGATATTTTCTACCCAACAACTTCCCCTTAAATTAGCCTATGCCTACAGGGAATAGATCACTCCCTAGAGGAACCCTAGTTCAACCTGCTAGGCTTGACCCAACCCAAATAGCAATGCAAATGCCTAGTGGGCCCAGATCCTCCCATCCCAACCTTGCGCCATCAAATCCATGGAACCCTTCTTAGGACCACCGGTGTACAAGATAAGGCCCACCATTCCACAACCTCCTCTTGTACTGCTGTAAATAGTTCTTACGAATGAAGTTATGAGAATCCTAGTGCAAGCGCTAGGAGGGGGGCCACCACTCCACCACCAATGTTTCCGAGAAGGGATACCAACCCCTCAAGGAGAAAGCCTATCACAATCTCCAAGATAATCACCAAGTTTGTAGGAGAAGGAGACCTAGTCTCCCATGTTGAGAGAGTTGAACAAATTTGTGAGCCCTTTAGTAATATTGAGGATCTAGACAAGGTCAATGCTTTGGTCTTCAGTATTGATGGCAAGGTTGGACAATGGTTTAGAGCCTTAAACCTTGAGGAGAAAATAAATTGGGACACATTGCATACATCTTTCATTGTGGGGTCCACCCCCATTGGTCCCAAGTGGAGCCGATGATAGCTTTATGAGTGAGGCAAAAGGAGACTGAGTACTTAAGAGACTATATCATCATGATTAAAGATCTGAACTTGCGATGTGAACCCCACAAGAGGATGAGTGACATGCAAAATTCTGCCATGCTTTGTCATAGGGCTAGGGGATGCAAAGTTGCATGATCATCTGTTTGCTATGAATCCCACCTCGTTCAAGCTATGTAGCAAGATGGTGATATGCCTAGGGGATAACATGAGGGAGAATCCCCAAAAGGATAAATCCTTAGGTTCCTCTGTTATATATCCCAAACCACAAAGAATTCAACCTCAGACAAACTTAAGGATGCAAGCATGACACCCGAGGTGCTAAACATGGAAGAGTTAGCCACTGATCTATTAAACAAGTTGGGCTAGCAATGGAAGGCAAAAACATTGAAAGAGGCTCCTAGCAACCCCCATCTGTTTCCACAAAGAGATAACATATGGTGTGGGGTATGTAATGGAAATCATCCCACTAAGGAGTGCCATCGTCTTAGGGCAAGTCTAGCACTCTATTGTGCCCATTATGTTCATTGGGGAAATCATGACACATCCCAAAGTTGTTATCCTAGGGTAATTCCTCAAACCAGCTATCAACAAAGGCTGTAGCTAACATTGCGTGCACCATCCAATTCTTCCAATCATGCACAATTGGCAATACAAGGAGCCACCTTAGACAATCAAGGGAAAATTAGGACTCAAAATATTCCATTACTCCTGCCAGTATTGGGACATCAACCACCACCACCACCACAAATTACTCCCCTGAATCAAGTATTGGTGGAAGAGATACCTAGTGATTAGGGAGACCCAAACCTACCTTTAGTGGAAACAATTATCCCCAATATGGTGACAATGCAAATCGGTCCAACATTATAAGTAACTACATTATACAAGATGACCAACACATTCTAGCCTACCAAACGGCAATGATTTCTCAAACAATGGGAGATAGGAACAAAACCCATTCAATGCCATATGTGTTAAGGTCCACACCCAGATAATGAGTGTCCATATTAGGGGAAATCTAATCAGCTGATCACATGTGCACCAATGCCTAATACACCACCGCCATTGTGCACTGGGTGGGGTGTGGGCCATCTTTTTAAGGATTGCTCAATGAGAAGGCCATCTAAGTCCACAAGCTTTAACTTAATAAGCATTGATAGAGGCCAAGTGTCATTAGTATCCTTGAATGTAATCATGAGGTTGCAAGCTAAAGCTCTTAATAAAGAGCTTTGCAAACAAGCCAAAAGGAATAAAGCTAGCATGTCACAAACTAGGGAGGCAATTGAATCAACACAAGTAAGCACCAAGGGCACACGACAAAGATTGGGAAAGGACACAATAAAGTCATCATCCAAGATGGTTTGGATGAAGACACGGCCTCCCTATCCACATCATCTTCATTTGATGGTACTTTCTCAAATGGTAGTAGCCAAAAACATCTGCATGAGGCAAATGAGGGAACAATAAGGGCCTCAGCCTAGGGGCAAACCATGACACCTAAGGGTCACGATGAATATCCCAACCCATGGGTGGAGAAACAATGTCTCACTGAGACACATAAATTGGTATGCAAGTGCCAAGAGGAATGTGAGAAAAGGCTTAAGGCAAGCAAGAGTGTTGATACAATTTACCCAAGACATGAGATAACCACTCAAACCTCAAAAGCCTTACAAATGCATAGAAGAAGGTGTGTCATGCCCTTCAACAGAGGGATCCACCCTCATGCAGTGGATGTTTCAAGTAGACCCTACCCTACAACACTTAAAAGAGGATGATGATAGGTCTTGGCTCTTTCCCACCCATGGCTTCCACAGGAAGAGTAGGGTATTCTCAGTATGTAGGGTTTTGAGGCTTTTTGTCATTTATAGATATGATGGTGTTTTTGTTTGTGGTATAAATGTAGCTTAGGACCTCAGGTCGTATTTCGGTGAGAGACGTAGGCTTAGTTTGGTAATCAAACATAGTGCAATCATGTGTGAAACGAACGTGCATGATCATGATTGGGGTAATTAAGGGCTTTCACCTTCATTGGGGGTTGAAGGGTTTAGGAGGACTTTAAGGGCTAGAGGGAGGTTCAAGGTTCAAAAGGAGGTTCCAAGGTTCAGAAGAAGGTTCTAGGGTTTAGAAGGGGTTTAAGGGTTAGAAGGAGGATCCAAGGTTCAGGATAGAGTATGTATTCATGTCCCTCATAGATCATGGAAGTCAAGGATTAAGGGAGTAAGGGTTTAGGGGGTGCATAGAAGTGGCAGAGGAAGAAGTTGTAAGAGCATGGGAGAGGAGTAAAAATCTGAACAAGAGGTTGACAAACAACCAACAACCCACTGATGAGCAATTAGGAGATTATTTATGTAAGGGACTAAATAAAGAATTACGGATAGCAGTAGCTAGTAGAGATCAGCTTGGAGGAGTAAATGATTTTAACATGGTTGATGTTGCACTAAGAGCAGAATGAAGACTTAGCACAAAGTCAAGGTCTAAAAAACAAAAGAAGAAAAGGCATTCTGACTCTGACATAGATTCTGAAGCAGAAACAAATACTGATGCAAAAGATGAGGAAAGTGATGCTATAGAAGATGACACATTAGATGATGAGAGTGAAGAGGATGAGAGCTCAAAGAAAAAGAAAAGATAGATCAAGAACAAAGAAAAATCAAAAGGCAAGAAGAAAATAGAGAATCTCTCTAAGTTAGAGCAAATGATAAAGGAGCAATTGGAAACTTTAAAAACACCCCCACCCTCGCCCAAAGTTACTTGTACATTTTGTGGGAAGGACAATCATGAAAAAGAGAGATGCTGGTGTAATCCAAATTATAGGGGGAGAGTTCCTCCTCATGTACAAAACTCAAACAACCAAGCCCCACCCATGGCAGCTAATCAGATTGCAATAGGCAGGCAAGGACAATAAAGATTCAACAATACACCACCAAGGAGACCCAATCAGTAGAATTGGGGAAATCAACAAGGACAAAACCAAGATCAAGCATGCACATACTATGGCATGGAAGGCCATAGACAAGGTCCTCAATGTGAGCTTTGGTGCAAGCACAAAGGAGAAACATGACATCAATTATAATGCAAGAGGTAAGCAGAATCAGTAGCGGTAGCCACCACCATGTGTTCATATGGTGTACTTGGATTCTATAAATGAGGATTACAATTAACAAAATCAAAGAAGTCAGGGTAATATACATGCACTAATAGTGACTAGATCTAAAGCTACAAAGCCCATGCCTGGCCTTGGAGATGCACCAAGAATGACAGCAAAACCAGTGAACTGGCCTAATCAGGCATAGGTAAAAAATAAAGCCCTACAACAAATACTTGACAATAATGTAGCAATAGAAGCAAGAATATCATAGCTCAAAAACAAGGGTAAGGCTCAGCTCAACCTCGACCAACTCCAAACATAGTCCGATAGTCTTCCGACAAAAAATGTCCGACATGTTGAGATATCGAGCTCCACTCGCGATATGCCAGGGTGACTGTTGTGCATTTATGTCACCGACCTGTTAGTTGGAGATGCGGTTGGTACACCACCCACGAATAATAGCTGGATGACAGCTATCCTTATCTACTCTAGTTTGTGGCTCAGTTAGTATGCCACCTTAGTTAGTTGAGTTTGGTTTGAGACCCACATATAGGGTTCTTCTATTTCTTTGTACTAGAGTTCTTTTGGCTTTCACAACTAAGAAGAGGAAAACTGTTTTCAGCCTCCACCTTTGTGTGTATTCCCCCATTGTGCATGTGAGAAAGCCGCAAGTGAGACTCATTCCCTCTCTCCCACAATCTTCACATGGTATCAGAGCCTTGTTCGTGGTAAGGAGCTCAAGAAAGCAAGCCAAGTTCGTGGTGTCCTGGTAAGAGGACAAGTGTTGCTTTCCTATTTCGAGTTTGGGAGCAAATCTCTGCAGGTAGCACAGCCAGAAGTGCAGGAGTGCATTGTTTCAGATTGAGACGCCCTTTGCGGTGTGGCGAGAGCGCAGTATATGCTGTGGGATGGGGCGAAGCCCTCAGTGACTTTATTTTTCTGATTTGAGGCCGTTTCGGGGCCCGTTTTGAAGGCGGAAGTTCTTCGCAGGCACTCAGAAAAAGGCCCTGTTTTTTGCTGTGCGACCACTGCGCGGCTAGTCGGTGGAAAGGTGCCGCAGAAATTGCATCGTATGCCTGTGTGCAGAGATATTGGGAGTTGCAGATTCATGCCTATTGCCTGTCGATGCAAAATCGTCACTAGGAAGTGACTGTGTGGTGAAATACCACTTTCGTCAGTTTTGCAGATCTGCCCGTGTGAGGCAAAAGCTGTGTTTTTTGCAGTGACAGAATATTTTGCAGTGTTCTGTAATGGCATCTGATTCTCTTTCACAGATTGTCACTAAAAAGCTTGACAAGAACAACTTCCAGGCATGGAAGTTTAGAATGACGAATTTCTTGATGGGAAAAGGCTATTGGGAATTCATTACAGGAAATGAAGAAGAACCTGTTCTTCCTAACGTTCCCAGTCAACAGGAAATGCAGGCATTCAAAGGATGGCATGAGAGAGCCAGGAAAGTTATGTACTGGCTGTCTATCAGTATTTCGGACTCCATGATTGTGCATATTCAAGATGCAAATATGCCAAAGGAGGCATGGGATACTTTGGCAAAAATGTATAGCACAAATACGCAAGCCAGGAAAATGCAACTCAAACAAGAGTTGCACAATGTGCAGAGAGAAAATTTGAGCATAAATGACTACCACATGAAAGTGAAGAAAATTGCAGATGCACTTGCTTCCATTGGGTCGCCAGTGGATGACAATGATTTGGTTTCTGTGACCTTGAATGGTCTAGGAAAGGATTATGCACAGTTCCGGACATCCATTGCCATCCGTGAAAACTTTCCTGATTTTGAGGAGTTGATTGCTCTTCTAATTTCTGAAGAGCAGAGAAATGGGGGTGCATCTTCTTCAGCAGGAACTTCAAAAGAAACTGTCTTCTACTCAAATGCTGGCAGAGGTAGAGGCAGAGGTAGAGGAGGCCGATCTGCAGGCCATGGTAGAAATCAGAATATGCAGCAAACGCAAGAAAACCAGTCCTATGCAGGAGGACGTGGTAACTCTAGAGGTAGGGGGAGCCAAAGAGGCCGTGGTGGATGGCAGAGAAGCCAAAATGCAAACAGCAATGTTGAATGCTACTATTGTGGCAAAATGGGTCATATGGCTAAAGACTGCTACAAAAAGCAGAATGACATTATGAGTGGAAAATTGCAGCAAGGCAATTATGCATCCTCTAGTAGACAAGGCGATGACAGAAATGAGCATTTGTTTATGGTGCAGCATATGACAAATTCTGTAACAAGTGCAGAAGAAAGCAACGATGTGTGGTATGTTGACTCGGGTGCGTCAAACCACATGACAGGTCACGCTGAATGGATGCAGGATGCAAGAAAAATGGAAAAACCAGGATTTGTGGAGACTGATGATGATACTGCACATCCTATTGTGCAGATTGGCAAAATTCCTTTGTCTATGCAGGATGGGAAAAAGAAATACTTGTCTGATGTATTTCATGTCCCGAACATCACCAAGAACCTGGTTTCTATTGGTCAGATGGTTGAGCAGGGCTTGCAGGTCAGATTTAATCCTCATGGATGCTTTGTTGAGGATATGAAAAATAATGGTCGCTTGATAGCAAAAGGAAAGAAGAAGGGCAGGATGTTTACATTGGATGCAGACATGCCCGAATTGAGTGCAGCAATGTTTGCACATGGGACCGGTGTAGTTGCAGATATTGATATCTGGCACAAACGCATTGGTCATGTTAATATACAGCGACTAAAATCAATGCAAGCCCAAAATATTGTTGCAGGATTGCCAAAATTCAAGGTTGCAGAAATGCACAAGATTTGTGAAGCCTGTCAATTTGGGAAACAGGCAAGGAAACCTTTTCCTAGGCATGTTCAAGAGAGTAAAAAGCCATTGGAATTAATCCACTCTGATGTGTGGACTACAAAAGCTGCATCTATTGGAGGCTGTCACTATTTTGTCACATTTATTGATGACTTCAGCAGAAAACTGTGGGTGTATTTTATGAAAAAGAAAAGTGAAGTGTTTGGGCACTTCAAAGCTTTCAAAGCTATGGTTGAAAAAGAAACAGGCCTGCAAATAAAATGCCTAAGGTCAGATGGAGGGGGAGAGTACCTCTCAAATGAGTTTGCAAGGTTCTTGCAGGAGCATGGTATAAAGCAGCAATATTCATGCAGTCATACCCCACAGCAAAATGGAATTGCAGAAAGAAAAAATAGGCATATTGGAGAGGTGTCTCGCGCTATGCTAAATGAAAAAGATATACCAGAGTATTATTGGGCTGAAGCAGTTGCTACAGCAGTCTATATAATGAACAGGACTCCCACTGCAGCAATACATGGCATGACGCCAGAGGAGATGTATACTGGTAGGAAACCAGATATTTCTCATTTGAAGATTTTTGGTTGCATTGCTTATGTCCATGTGCCAGATGAGTTGAGGTCCAAGTTGGATCCAAAAGCTGAGAAGTGCATCTTTATCGGCTATTCTCTGCACAGCAGAAAGGATATAGATGCTATAACCCTTCTACACGTAAGTTCACAGTGAGCAGAGATGTTGTTTTTGATGAGATGAGCAGCTGGTATAAACCAGTAAATGTGATGATTGATGTAGATGCACAAAATGGTAATGCTGCACAGAATGCACAGCAGTAATCACAAAATATCAGTGGACCTGGAGTGTCCTCTACCAGTGGTTCACATACTTCGCCATGGACAGGCAGATTGAGATCAGGAGAATCTCCTCAAAGCAATGCAGATAGTGGTACGCAGGTATCACGAAAAGGAAAAGAGAAGGTAGATCAGCCCATGTTTGATGTGAATGCAGGTCACTCTTATGTGGATGGTGAATCCAGTGGCTTAGAACAGAGCATTGATGATGAGTTGGGTATTCCTTCTATTGTTACGCCTGGAGTAAGGAAGACCAGGGATGTTTTGAGAGCACCTGGAAGTGAGCCTATTTTGCGCAGGTCTACCAAGGTTAGGTATCCTGTGGATAGGCTGAAATATGATGGATTTACAGCCATTCACTATGCCTATATGGTCAAAGTGATACAGGAACCAAAACCCACTTCTTTTGAGCAAGCCATGGGAAATGAAAAATGGGAGAAAGCCATGGATGAAGAAATGGATGCCTTAGATGCTAATGCTACATGGGAATTGGTGCCTTTGCCTAAAGGCAAGAATGCAATTGGTTGTAAGTGGGTTTATAAGATCAAGCACAATGCAGATGGTTCTGTGAATAGATACAAGGCAAGATTAGTTGTCAAGGGGTATGCACAGACATATGGCATTGATTATGAAGAAACTTTCAGCCCGGTTGCAAGGATGGCAACCGTAAGAGCAGCCATTGCTATGGCTGCATCAAAGGGATGGTCTTTACATCAGATGGATGTAAAGAATGCCTTCTTGCATGGTGATTTGCAAGAAGAGGTCTTTATGGAGCAGCCAGCAGGTTATGTTCATGCCACTCATCCTGAGTTTGTTTGCAGGTTGAAGAAAGCCTTGTATGGCTTGAAACAAGCACCTAGAGCATGGTCTGACAAGATAGGACAGTATCTTGTCACTATTGGCTTTCAGATTTCCAAGGCAGATTTCTCACTCTATGTGAGAAAAACAGAGAAAGGGATTATGCTGCTGGTCATTTATGTTGATGATTTGATCATCACAGGTGATAGTGATGAAGATATCCTTCATGTGAAAATGCTATTGAGGCAGAAGTTTGAGATGAAGGATTTGGGAGAGCTGCGTTATTTCTTGGGCATTGAGGTGATTAGATCACCAAGTGGGATACAGCTCTTGCAGAGGCAGTATGGATTGGACATGCTGTCCAAATATGGGATGACAGGCTGTAAGCCTATTTCAGTTCCTTTGGAGCAGAATGTGAAGCTGAGCACAGATGCAGGTGAGCTTCTGGAAGACCCTACTATGTACAGACGCATAGTAGGAAGTTTGATTTACATGACTATTACCAGGCCAGATTTGAGCTATGCTGTTGGGTTGGTAAGTCAGTTTATGTAGGCTCCAAGGAATCCGCATTTGGATGCGGCTAGACGCATACTCAGGTATGTGAAGTCCACATTGCAGTATGGACTATTTTATGAGGCTGGGATTCAGATACAGTTGCATGGATACACTGTGGGCTGGTAGCATTTCTGATAGACGATCTACCAGTGGATATGTGTTCTCTTTTGGGAGTGCTGCAGTCACTTGGAGCAGCAAGAAACAACCTACAGTGTCCTTGTCAAGCACAGAGGCTGAGTACAGAGGTGCAGCAATGGCTGCATGTGAGGTAGCTTGGTTGCATAAGCTACTCTATGATATGCATCAGTCTACAGATGGGCCGGTTGTCATTTATTGTGACAACATGAGTAGTATACACTTGGCAAAGAACCCAGTCTTTCATGCCAGAACAAAGCACATTGAGGTGCATTATCACTATGTGCGGGAGAAGGTTTTACTAGGTCTCATTGATCTAGTTTTTGTCAGCACAGAGGATCAGGTAGCTGACATCTTCACGAAAGCATTGGGCGCAGAGAAGCTGTGCAAGTTCAGAGACCTGCTTGGTGTGCAGGAATTGGGATTGAGCTCGAGGGGGAGTGTTGAGATATTGAGCTCCACTCGCGATATGCCAGGGTGACTGTTGTGCATTTATGTCACTGACTTGTTAGCTGGAGATGCGGTTGGTACACCGCCCACGAATAATACAACGAATAATAGCTGGATGACAGCTATCCTTATCTACTCTAGTTTGTGGCTTAGTTAGTATGCCACCTTAGTTAGTTGAGTTTGGTTTGAGACCCACATATAGGGTTCTTCTATTTCTTTGTACTAGAGTTCTTTTGGCTTTCACAACTAAGAAGAGGGAAACTGTTTTCAGCCTCCACCTTTGTGTGTATTCCCCCATTGTGCATGTGAGAAAGCCGCAAGTGAGACTCCTTCCCTCTCTCCCACAATCTTCACACGACAGTCTTTCGATGGAAAGCATGCGACATCAAACTACAACTAATCAACTTCAGCAAGGCAACATCCAAAAACTTAACAAGGTTCAAGATACACACACAATAGGACAAGCTTCTTCCAAACCAGAGATATATTCCAAAAGGAAAAAATGATTTACTGGATAGAAGTAACTCAGACTCAGTAGAATAGAAAACAATGGTGACACGGTCAAGCTAATAGTAATCAAAGACAAGCAAGCCGTTCCAATTGAAGACACCACACTAAAAAATGATTTGCTGGATAGAACTAGCTCGGACTCAGTAGAACAGAAAAAAAGTGGTGACAGGGTCAAGCTAACAGTAATCAAAGACGAGCAAGCTATTCCAATTGAAGATACCACACTAAAGAATAGAAGTCAGATACAAGAAAAGGCCAAACATGAACATGAAGACCCCACACTCTTCTTTAAAGAGCTTTTAGATTCCAAATTTCAGATAACATTGGATCAACTTCTGAATCTTGTTCCAGCATTCAAGAATCAATTATGTCAGCAGAATTTGCATTTTATTGATGTTCCTCAACCAATGAATCACCCACAGAGTGATGATGAAGAGGAAACATCCAACATTTACACATCAAGCATTGAAGATGTGGATTATCAAGTCCCACTCATAGATGTGGATTATAAAAGGCAAAGGATCCCAGAAGTATTGATAGATGGAGGATCAGGAGGAACATCCTCTTTGAGGATCTATTTAAGAAATTTTGTTGCAATGAACTTGCACCAGCACCATTTCAAGTTAGAATGGCTTACCAAAGAAGGATACAACCTCTTGGAATACTAAGAGGATAGGAAATTACCATTATGGGACTATCCTACAAAGTTACATTTGTAGTACTCAGAATGGAGAAAAGAGATTGTGCCTATTCCATGTTATTGGGGAGGCCATGGCTAAGAGCTACCAAAGTAAAACAAGACTAGGGATCAGAAAGAATTATGATTTGGAAAGGCAAAAAAAAGTTTAAAATCAATTACAATCTTTCCTCCCCCTCTACAACATAGTATGAGAGCCCCTCCTCCCTTGATCTTGAAATCGTGACATATGGGAGCTCCTCTCTTTTGCAGTTCAAAAGCAATTTAGATGCTCTCCAAAACTTCGCTAGGTTGGTACAGGAGGTGAATGTGAAGGAGGGGCAACTAGTGTGCTAAGCTCCGAAGATTACAATCAATGAAAGCGTGATTGAAAATGCTCTAGGAATTTTTGGAGGTAGTTTACAAGCACACTTTTTCGAGAAGTAGTGGAAGAGACAAGATATTCTAGAAGTATACCCCAATGCTCAGATTAGTCAAGATGGTGGAGTCAAGATTTTGAGCTTGCCAATAGACCTCCAAGATGTGCTGAAGAAGACCATTCACTTGTTTCCTAATACAAGAGGAACCTGCAAGTCCTGGTGGCAAGTTCAAGTAGTAGTACAACAATTGTAAGGACATGATGTATCTTTCTCAAGGGCAATCTCCAAGAGCGTGTTAACCAACCTGAAGAATTGTGTGGATGGCAAATACCAATTGTTATCTCAGTCCATAGGAGTTGCAATGCACCTGATGGCATCTACCCTCAAAGGGATTTTTGAGCAATACGATAAGCAGATGTCTAAGAAGGTGACTTTTCTGCAAGGGAAAGCCACCGATGCAGCAAAGGTAGCACAACTTGGGAAAAGTCTCAGGGAAGGTGCAAAAGCTAAGGTAGAGGAGGCATAAGCGAGGGCCTTGCAAGCACAAGAGCAAGCTAAGACCACAAGAAAAATGGTCGACATGGAAAGGCATATGAGAGAAGAAGCAGAGAAGTGCATGAAGGAGCTTTGAGATAGGCTTGAAGAAGTGAGAAATGACGGGGACATTTTGGCTAACAAGGAGCTAGAAAAGATGCGAAAGGATCTTGAATATCAGAGAGCCAAAAAGGAGGGTCCTTACAAATGGCTCTGTGACATGCAAAACGCATTGAACATTAAAAAAACACTAGATGATGGAGGAGCTGAAAATGGAGAATGCAGAAACCAAAAAGGTGATGAAAGAACTACGAGAGAGCTTCAAGGCTAGAAAGGATGGGGCAAAGACCAGCTGGGGTGGAGAAGACAACGAGGCAACTCTCAAGGCCAAGAAGGATGCAGAGAGTAGCCACGGTGGAGCAAGTTGCAGTAGCCATGGTGAGGGTTGTTTTTTCAAAACACTGTTGGACGTCCAAAGATTAAGCTACAAGACCCTACAAGAAGATTACAATAGGGCTATGCACGAGCTTGCCATGGCTTTTGACAATTATGAAAAGCAGTTCGTCGTCTTGAGAGATTTCCAAACTACAGTGGAAGTTTTGGAAACGGCCCATGATGATGTTTTTGAGCAATTTAAGAAGCTTAAATAGATGCTATGGGATTCAGATGAAGCTATTGCATAGAGTGAGCTAAAAGTGGAGGAGATGAAGGAGAAAATCTATAGCCTTAGGATGAGAGAGAAAGGAATCAAGAAGAACTTCATCATGTACAGCGCAAGACTATGATATTGATGACCGCAATAGTTAAATTAGATACCTATCTTGCTATAAACTCGGGTTCGAAATGCATGGTCTTCCATACCCCTATCATAGATGATTGATATATCCCATGGCCTATGTGCTACCAGCCTATGCACGTTTTTTGCTTTGGGGTGTTTATGCATACAAAATCTAGTTGTAGAGAATGCCATTTGCCATTTCCCAGGTCATGAACAAATCAAATGTGCCTGCTTGCTACTCAGCTATCTACAATGAGAAAGTAGTGTTGGGTTCATGGATTGAACAATGAGGCAAAGGTGAATCACAATGAACACTTCTTTATTCATGGGTGGTTAAATATATAGGCAACTGCCTCCATGTTGGTAGATCCCAGATCCACAATCATCTCCATGATTATCTCAATCAGTCACCTCCTATGATCACTCCAATTCCACACATCACACCAACCTAACATACCTAACTGCCAAGTCACTACACTGCTAGCATAGGACTCCTAGCCCATAGGCACACACACACACATACATCAATTTGTCCTTCATTCCCCCCCACAAATTGATGACCTGAACCCTAGCATTAGTCCATGGGAAACTTCATGGCTTGCCCACCTATAGTGGCAACACACATGATCCACAACCTAGTACTCACTCTAGTTGTATTAGGAGTAGACTCATTTGGGCATCCTCATCCCAACATGATCTCACTCTGATTTTGGTCTTTTAGTTTACAATTGGGAGATAGACAATGACTATGTATGGAAATCCCCATGAGTCCTACAAGATAAAAACTTAAAAAGACTAAAAATCATTTAAGGATGGACTATCTATGGTAGAGAACCATTATTGACTCAAACACACAACATAAAGCTAGAAGGCAGGGTCAATGCCCTCTTGGATGAAAGTCTCCTCATTGATAGAGGTCTTTGCAACATCTTGGTCTGGTTCTTTCTTCCTGGTCTTCATAGTTTCCAAGAGCACAAACATATCAATGTTGATGTAACTCTTTTGCTCTTTGTCCTTCTCCACACTCTTTAATGCATCTTGTCCATATTCTGCGATACAAGATCTTTGTAGTCCTTTACCTTCTTCGAGTGTCCAAGCCTTAAAAACATTTTATGAATCATATGGATTGAAGAGGGTCTTACCACTTGTCATGCAAGGGCAGTGTCTACTCTTGTACAAGAGGAGGTCATGATTGGAAACCATCATGTAGGTCATGATATACTCTTTCTTCATGTAAGCTCTTGTCATAGTCAACCTCACTAGTCAACTGGTCAACTAGACAACAAGATAGCATGACTTGAAATCCACTTCAAAGTACCATAACTTCAATCCTCAATATAAAAGATGAAAAATGCATTCAAGTGAACTTCAAAGAACATTCTTTGAATTGGAAAAGGAATCTCTGAATCTCTGATCTGTACTTTAACTCCTCAAGCATCACCTTAGCATTTAGAGTAGCATTAAACTTCAAGAAAAGTTTAGAAATGCTTATAGAAAACAGAGGGACATTGGAGGCTTGATACCACACTCCACATAGCATCAAGCTTGGGGCTTTTGCTATGCAATCAAAGGTACATAAGAGGAGAAGTCTCAGTAAAAATCTCAGGCAAAGTGGCGCATCACACCACCCAAGGCAGCAACATCTTCTTCAATTATAAAAGCCATGTCTTCTCTAAACCCAATTGGTTTTTCTACAGTTTCTCCTCATTGTCTTGACCATTTGCACTCAGATTTCACTAGCAAGTAGCTCATAGGGTTGCCTAAGTACATGTCAGAGCATTTTAGGAATGGTGGCTCCAACAAGTTGAATTCACAAAAATGGTGCGAGGATGAAGAAAGAAGCGGCATGGGCTATAGAAGCTCTATTTCATCAATTCCTCCCAGGTGGAAGTGTGCCCTAACAAGGGGAAACTACAGCTAAAAGGGCATGATCAATGGTGGCTTGTAGGTGGAGAATAGTCTTAAGGCATTTCAGGAAGGAAGGTAGAAGAGAAACTCCATTTGGGAAGGAGAGGGAATCTTCTTGGAATCTTCAAAGAATCTCATGGATTTTCTCCCTAGGCACTAGGATTCTCAGCAAGCTCTGATACCACATGTTGGGTTCATGGATTGAACAATGAGGCAAAGGTGAATCACAATGAACACTTCTTTATTCATGAGTGATTACATATATAGGCAACTGCCTCCATAATCTAAAGGGCACTATTTTAGTATAGCACTATGCAACAAATTTTAGGATAGCACAGCCATAGTGTAGGGATAGCATGGTAGTAGTGCAGGATAAGTTATTGCCAGCATAGTGGTTGGCTGCACTAGGATATTAACAGCCACCAACATGGTGATTTGCTTCTATTATTACAAGATTAATGGATTTGTAGGATGTGTGGATTTGTTATGGGAAACTAGCGTGGTGGTTGTTGGGATATACTAAAAACAAGCATAAGATTTACTATTTGGGATTTATAAAAACAATTTAATAAAACCAACACAGTGGTTGTTTGGGATATACTAAAAAGAAGCATAGTCTCAAATACAAATTCCATTTTCTAGGACAAGTGGACATATTGTTTCCTTGCAATGAGACTACATAAACTTTCTTAGTACTATCTCAGTCGTCCTCGTCCACCCCACTCCAAGACACCCCAAGATGTGCTCATGCATGTCTAAATCCAATTTGAAGACACTCTTACCCTTCTTTTGTTGTGGCATAGGTTGCATTTGGAACTTAATATCTCTTACTAGATGAGAGTGCACACGTGTTTGTGGACTCTTATGTAGTAGTTCGTAATTGCGGCCTCTCTTGGATGTTTTTTTGTACCAAAAAGCTCCGACTACTACATCCCACTTCTCATAGGTTGTTCCCCAATTATCTTTAAATGTTTCCTCAACATTGTGCTTAGGTTTTGTACACTACAACAAAAAGTATGGGTCATCTTCCTCGTTCTCCTTAGATGTTGTGACAATTGCAAACTTATCCCCCTCTTCTAGACAGTCAGTGAGGTCATCAAAAACTCTCCCCCAACTATTGCGAGTCATTTGTCTCTCCATTGTTTGTCACTCCAACTGAACGTAGAGGGAAAACTTGAACTCGCTCCCATGTCTTCACAGTTGCAATGTTCTCACAATCATGATGATCCCCTATGATGCATGCACTGTAGAAACAAGAAAGTTTTCTTGTTTTAATCAGTTGGTTGTTTGAAAATCCTTTAGTTTTCTCACAATTGTGTCGGCTTCTCCTTTGCACTTCATCCAGTTTCACTTTATGGAACACTCTACGTACTACAGTATTCTTAAGGTTTTATTTACTGTATGTTGAATGCGCACCTGTGGAGAGGTTGGTCGTAAGTCATGTTATAGCATCATGGGCATCATTGAGTTTTTCTTGAGGGTATGCTAATTGGTGTTTAAATAGATCTTACTTTAATAACATCACTACATCCATCATGTTCACCCTTGCCATGGCTAGACCCAAAGACATTCCACACTATGCCTAAACTGGCCAGAGATTTGAACCTTTAGACAAAGTAGAATTGACGGGCTAATTTAAATTGAGAGGTAGCACCATCTAGCCACATCCAATGTTGTTTTATATTTTCTACATGGGAATTTTCCTTTTTCATCCATTCCTAATGCAGTAGAAAAGCATGCTACACAAATAAGGTGTCATTGTTAGATATCAATGCTCCGCACTTGTGTAACTACGTGGGAACTAGCTAACTCTACTTGTAAGCCCCCCATATGAGGAGAAGGCATTTGAATAGCTCAGTCATCCGGTAGGTCCTAGTTTGGACACCAGATGGGGGCCTTGTGTGTCTTGATGGCTGGACCGAGTTGGCACATTGCCAACTAGGCTACATCCCATGACTGACTGCACTGAGGGTAGACGAAGCATTTCCTAGGGCAGCCCACTCTCGGGTTGTGGGGCCCATTTGGAGCCCCAGATGATACCGGATGGGGCCGAACGGAGGCCATAGGTTAGTTGCTCTATTTTATACCACGGTCCTATCGTGTGGTTGGTGGCCTATTCCAACCCCCAGTCGATCGTTTTGGGTGGACTGGGTCAGTCACCCAATTGGGTTTAACTGACTACGACTAGTGCCTATATAAGAGCAATCCCGTGAAGCCCATTTTAACACTGGCTATAGCAACCCTGATTCCTTAGCATCTAGCCTTTGTCCTCTACTATTTCCAACATGCCATCGAAGCTCCTCTCACAAGAGTGCACGGTTGGGAGGTAGCGCCATCTATTGTATCAGTTCTACAATAATCAAATTTTTGATTCTCCATACTATCTATTTTCTCTCTTGCGTATGAGATCCTGTTATCTATTGAGCATAGACATTGTATTGTTTTCTTACAGTCTGTTCCCTATCATCTGAAATGTAGAAATGGTACATGTGTTGCACTGACCTGGACTCCTATGAATCAACAAGTAGATTGGCATCAGGCATGGAAGAATCAAGCAAATTATTGTATGTAAGAAATGTTATCTACTTGTTGTACTTGCAAGAGCATTTTTATCTCATCTTGTTCTTGAAATGAATAATTTTTTGCAAAATCTATGACATATACAATCGTGTCACTAGGAAAATTGGCAAGGCATGTCCTGAACTGCTTATCCTGCCAGCTGGCCATGAAATTGTGAAGCACATATTTTAGGATGGATTGAACCACATGACCTACAAGCTCCCTTGGTTGGGTGCTCTTATATATACTGGTAATCACCTGAATGTCTTGATCTTGCTGCCTCAAATGCTCCCACCAAGCATGACACCATAGCTTGTGTTCTTCATTCTGATGGCAATGATTGAATGCATGCAACTGCAACCACTTCTTGCTGTTGTAAAGTCTTCTTTCTTCAGGTTGTTTCTCCCTTCACAGATGTTAGAAAAGTGTCTTCCATTTCCGATTCGATATCGTGCCAGTGCTTTCCTCAACCTGCACTCTGTTCCTTGTGCCTTGACCTCACTTTTCGACTTTCCTGTCTCATAGCCTCTGTCTGCTTCTCTTGCAAGCCATGGTGAGCTGCATGTTGCCATTGATGCCATGGCCACGATCAATCCAGAATAGACCCAAAGAAGCTAGTTGGTGAGGCAAGCAAAGAATAGAAAACAACTTACCCAAAAGAAGACAATGGCAAACCAAGGTTTGCATAAGGTCACATCGAATCGATACATAATTTGACTTTTTATCTTGAACATGCTCCACTAGTACATAGGACCATTCGTCATGTCTACCATTTCACTTTTTATCTTGAACATGCTATAGTGAAGCTTATAGGTTAGTTTTGTTAACAGTTTTACACACACACACACACACACACACACTCTCTCTCTCTCTCTCAAGTTTCAAAAAAAAGAGAGAGATGGATGCATTGGTTTAAGAAAATATTTTTTTGATTGAGTAAAGGCACTACTTAGGCTTCATTGAAACTTGAAATATAGTAAATTTAGTAAAATACATATCGATGTTGATATATATATATATCTATATATATATATAGAGAGAGAGAGAGAGAAAGAGAGAGAGAAATGTTACAAATTTACATTTTTCCCATTTGGAAGAAATGCTAAGTCTTAATGGAGATCCAATTTGAAAGAAATTAAAGGCCACCTTGAGACTTGAGGCAAGTGTCTAACCCATCGTACATCGTAGATGAGTCATGCTACTCGTTATAATAAATTATAGTAATACTTTAATATAACAAATAATCTTATATATTAAAAAAAAGTAAAATATCTTATTATTCATATTCATAGACTATTTATTTTAGGTGGGATGCACCCTGAACCTGTTGCTCATAAAACAAGGGGGGTTACACCAAACCTATCGCTTAAGCAACATGTTGTGTGCACTCCAACCTGTTGCTTAAATTAGTATTGTTTAGTGAGTTGAGAAATAGGTTGGGTGCACCCCCAACCTATTGCTCACTCAATAGGTTGGGGGTGCAACCAACCTATTTCTTAAGCAACAAGTTGGGAGCACTCCAATCTATTGCTTAAATCAAAATATTTTATATATTATTGCTTGCATTTTAGGGTTTGGCTAGGGTTTAATATTTACGGTCTATGGTTCAAGGTCTAGGTTCTAGGGTCTAAGAGCAAGGGTTAAGGGTTTAGGGTTTGGGGTTTAGGGTCTAGGGTCTAGGGTTTTAAAGGTTTTAAGATATAGGATTTAGGATTTACACTCTAGGGTCTAAAATTTATGATCTAGAGTTTAGAGTCAGAGCTTAGGAGGGTTAGAAAATGATTTTCTTTTGGATTTGATATAAAAATTGAGCACTTCTAGGGTCAAATATTAAAAATTATAGATTTGTTGGGTTTTTTTGTAGTTGCTAATCTTAATATTTTATTGCATTTATAGATATTCACCCTAACAGAGGGTTTAGATGTGGTGTTATGAAAGAAGAATGAAACAAGAGCCTTTTTTTGGTAGTTGTTAATCTTAATATTTTATTGCATTTATAGATATTCACCCTAGCAGAGGGTTTAGATGTGGTGTTATGCGAGAAGAATGAAGCAATAGCCTTTAGAAAAATACATAGGCTTAATCACATGAACGTGTGTCATTTGCAACGTTGTGGTGAGAGAAGATGTGTAGTGACAATCACCAATGGTTTTTCATATAGCAAGCGATGATATATTGTATGCCTTGTTCCTGAAAAATGGTGTATCTTTACACCACCTTTAAATATATCATTCAATCAAATGGTGTTTCTATACACCCCCTATACATTGAATTTGACAAACTCTTTTCCATACAATCAAATGGTGTATCTATACACCCCCTATATATTTAATTAAACTAACTCTTTCTATATATTTCATATTAAGTGGAAGTGCATAACATTTTAAGCTTTATTAGACCATATTTGCATGGGGGTGGTTCATTTTTTTGTAAATTTACCCATGATATATCAAGTGGAGGTCACCACTTACAACCTTGGGTAATATTTAGGTTTATTATGTGGAGCTTACACATCTAGTGTTCCCAAAATACCCAATTTATGAGTCTACTAAGGATATTGAGTAGAGGTGACTAGCTCAAAAAAAAAGTCCAAACGAAGCGAGAAAGTCCAATTTTTTTGAATAGTGTGTTGAAGAAAGATAACATTGGGATCATGTTGCATTGAGGGGTGGTAGTAGTTACAATAGGCATGGTGAAGATGAGTGGGTGAGCAGTGGAGCACATGAGCAATTGAGAAGATGAGTGATGAGAGTTGGAGGAGGGAGCATGGAGCAAAGTAGTAGAGTAGGAGCAGAAGAGAGATAGAGGAGGGTGTGTGGAGAAAAGTAGTAGTGTGTGTGGAACAAAGTAGCAGAGTAGGTGTGGATGAGAGCAACGTAGCAAAATGCCAAATGCCACATATCTTAAATATTACAAAGTTTGAGCCACCATGGTGTGGTGTTCAAGTCATATTGATAGCAAGCCACCATGGTGGCTAGTAACTAATTGCCAGCCCAGGGGAACCTTAGGTGCCACTACTGATGGGCAATAGAAATTAATTATGACATGGCTGGTAATCATGAAGCAGATGCCTAGTGGTGGTAGCTAATAGGTGAGTGATTGTAGGACACTATGGTGGCTGGTAATTAACTGCCAACCTGGTGGAATCTTAGCCACGACAAACGTGGCTGATGAGAGTCACCACTATGGGGCAGTAATTACCACAAACATAAATCATGAAGCCTAATCACCTCTAATCACTCATTATCATGAACTCTAGTACTCTACTAAGCATGAAAGCCCAATGGTTGGTAATTTATTGCACTTGTAGTAATCATGCATGCAAGCTCGGTGGTGGTAATTAGCAAGTGAGTAATTGCAGGCCACTACGGTGGCTGGTAATTAACTGCCAGCCCGGTGGAATCTTAGCCACCACGGATGTGGCTAATGAGAGCCACCACCACCGAGTAGTAATTACCACAAAAGTAAATCATGAAGCTTAATCACCTCTAGTCACTCATTACCATGCACTCTACTAAGCATGCAAGCCCGATGACTGGTAATTTACTGCACTTGTAGTAAGCATGACGCAAACTCGGTGGTGGTGGGTAATTAATTGCTAGAATCTTAACCACCACCACAGATGTGGCTGGTAATCTTAGACACCACCACTAGTGGCCACCACTGATGGAAGATGCCTAAAAACCTCTAGTCACTCATTACCATGCAAGGTAGTACTGCCACTTTGAATTAATCAAAATTTGGGCCAACCATTGTGGTGGTTCTCACCTTGACAATTCCTTGCAGTCGAAGAGCTACAAACTTAAGCCTCTCCTATTCCATTCCCTTCATTGTTTTGTCTTCTATCCCTCTTGACCATTTCTTTTTCCCTTACCCTTGGACTGCAAACTTAAGTCTCCACTATTCCATTTCTTTACTGTTTCATCTTCTATCGATTTTGATCGTTTCTTTCTCACTTGCACTCTTCCTAAAACTTGTATGCCCTCTCGTAATGGATCCCCAAACACACTGAGCTCCAAAATGTGTCTACACAATTTGAAAGCTCCTCACATGATCTTTCCTCCCCCCCTACATAGTCCGAGAGCTCCTTACACATTCTTTCCTCCCCCTTTGTTGCACAATACAAGAGCCTCTCCTCCCCTGACCTTGAAATCATGACATCTAGGAGCTCCTCAATCGCTCTCAAAAGACCAATTTAGATGATCTCAACAACTTTACCAAGTTGGTATAGGAGGTGAATGTCAAGGAGGGACAAATAGTCTTTCAAGGTCAGAAGATTACCATCATTGAAAGCATGATTGAAAATGCACTAGGCATTCATGAAGGCAATTTGTAAGCACACTTCTTTGAGAAGTAGTGGAAGACACAAGATATTCTAGATGTATACCCCAATGCACATATTAGTAAAGATGGTGGAGTCGAGCTTTCAAGCTTGCTAAGAGACCTCCAGGATATGTTGAAGAAGACAATGCACTTCTTTCTTGATACGAGAGGAACCATGAAGTTATGGAAGGTTCAAGTAGTAGTAGATCAACTGAAAAGGATGTGATGTATCTTTCTCAAGGGCAATTTCCAAGGGCATGATAGACAACTTGAAGAATTGCATGGATGGCAAAGCCAAATTGTCATCATCCATTGGAGTTACAATGCACCTGATGACATATATTCTCAAAGGGATTTTTGAGCAATACACTAAGAAGATGTCTCAGAAGGTGACTTTCTACAAGAGAAAGCCACCGATGTAGCAAAGGTAGTGCGAATTGAAAAAATGATTAGGGAGGGTGCATAAGCCAAGGTAGAGGAGGCAAAAGCGAGGGCCTTGTAGACATGAGAGAAATTCAAGGCCAAGAAGGATGGGGAAGAGAGAAGCTGTGGTGGGAGAGACAATGAGGCAGCTCTCCAGGCTAAGAAGGATGAAGAGAGCAGCCATGGTGGAGCAAGTTGCAGTAGCCACAGTAGGGGTTGTTATCTAGAAACACTGATGGAAGTTCAAAGAGTAAGCTACAAGACCTTGCAACAAGATTATGATAGGGTTGTACACAAGCTTGTAGTGGATTTTGAAAGTTTTGAAAAGTAGTCCATCATTGTGGGAGATTTCCAAACTAGAGTGGAAGTCTTGGAATTAGCCCATGTTAATGTTTTTGAGCAATTTAAGCAGCTTCAAGAGATGCTGAGGGCATTAGATGAAGATGTTGCATGGAGAGAGAAAAGAGTGGAGGAGATGAAGGAGAACATTTGTAGCCCTAGGGTGAGGGAGGAAGCAATCAAGAAGCAACTTCAACATGTATAGATCAAGGCTATTGTATTGATGGTGGCTACAATAATTACATTAAATTTCTATCCTATTATGTAGTAGGGCCTGAAATGCATCGTCCGCCATACCCCAATCATAGATGACCACATGATTCGATGTCTTGTGTGCTACCACCCTGTGCATGTTTGTTGCTTTGGGTGTTTGTGCATGCAAGACAGGTATGTAGAGAATGCCATTTACCATTACCCAAGTCATGGATAGATCAAATGTTCTTGCCTACTACATATATCTACAACAAAAAAGTAGATGCTATAACTCAATTTGCCATTTGGGCAAAAATTGCAAAACAGAGGGAGCTTGAATTGAAGTAGGAAAAACCCAAGCCTACTGACTACAAGGAAAAGGAGCCTAAAGGGAGGAGCTAGCCCCTTTAAGAAAGGAGCAAGAAGGGCCAATTTTGTAACCAGGAAGCTCAAAGCAAGAAAAGAGGAAGCAACATGAATGGAGGGGCTAGGCCGTGAAGGAAGGAACTAGTCTCATTCATGAAAGGAGCAAGGAGGGCCGATCCTACAATTAGGAGCTCAAAAAGGCAACTTGCTCAAAGCAATGTGGAACCAACCCCCTGAAGGGAAGGAGTCTTTGAGATGTAATCTAAAGGATAGGATTCCTTAAGATGTAATCTGTATGTAATCTATTTAAGTAGTAATGCTAAGTTTACTTAGGATAACACTTGTAGCAATATGATTTATTCTAGTATAATAGAATTAGTTGGTTGTAACTCGGAGGTTGGTTGCACACAAGGATATTATTATACGAGGATATTATTATTAACTTATCTACCACCTACACAATGGTTGGTTGCTCACTAGGAATATAACTGCCACCAATGTGGTGGTTTGCTTCTATTATTATTATTACAAGACAAGATGAATGTCATACAATTGACTCATTTAGGAATTGTGGATTAGTTGTGGGATTTCATATTTGTCAATGCAAGTGCAATTTTTAAGATATATATATATATATATATATATATACATATAATAATATATGTATATGTATATATATGCAATATTATAATATATCCAAAGTGATTGAAGTGATGTTTTCTTAGCTATGTGACTAGATAGTGGCCTTTGATAGGCCAACAACCATAATGTGAGATGAAAGCTTTCGATTAAATGGAGTCTCGAGGGGTTCATTTCCAAAAATTTAAGTATACCATGTGCATTCAAAAGGAGGGGTATTTTAATCCCACTTTTGAGAAAAATGTAATAGGTTTACAATAACAGGAGGATTTTTTAAATTCGAATTTAGGGAAAATTTTGTTAGTTCATAAGTAAAGAGGGGTGGTTTTATTGGGGAAAAAATTTTAGTTGAGGGGTTTTTTAAATACCCCTTGAACACACATGGTACCTAAGATTCCTTAGTAGTGCACTCCCTGAGAATGGAGTTGAAGATTTGACATAAAGTGGTTGGATAATGCTATTGAGAGAGGGAGAGATGTTGCCATGATGATGGTAGCACTTAGTATAACAAGAGAACACTCTAAGTCTAGAAAATTTCAAGACATGCCAAGGACCATAATGTCAGACCAAATATCTACATATATCTATATGCCTATATATATCCAATTTTATAGATGAATTGATCAAAGTGATGTTGTACAAAGCTCCAAAGTGATTGAAGTGATGTTGTACAAGGTCCTAGGATGAAGTGGACCCTGAGTGAAAGGAGGAGTTATTATGGGCGTACAAGTTGGTAGAGGTAAGCAACAAGTTGGTGGTCCGAGTGTGAATGAGTTCCGTGATAGCTCATTAGACTATCTTAAAGAGCTAGGAGATGCTTGCTATAGAGAGATTGATAAGATAGTTAGTAGTTTGAAATTTCCTTGAGCCACAAAATGTTGTATTTTTGAAAAAGTAAAAATCTTGTAGGCATTTCTTGGACTTGTGGTTTTTCTCAGACTATTTTAGTATTTCACTTTGCAATGAATTTTAGGATAGCATGGTGGTAGTGCTGGATAAGTGGTCACCAGTGCGATGGTTGGTTGCACACTAGGATATTAACCACGAATCAGCGTGATGGTTTGATTCTATTATTTCAAGATGAATGGCATACAATTCATTCGTTTAGGATTTGTGGATTCATTATGGCATTTAATAAAACTAGTGCAGTGGGTGTTTGGGATATGATAAAAACAAGTGTGGGATTTATTATTTGGGATTTACAAAAAATGATTACAAAAACAAGCATGGTGGTTAGTTTAGGATCTACTAAAAGAAGTGTAGTCTCAAGTACATTTTCCATTTTCTAGAATAAGTAGACTATTGTTTCCTTGCAATGAGACTACATTTGCTTAGTAATATCTTAGTTGTCCTTTTCCACCACTCCAAGACACCCCAAGATGTGCTTATGTGTGTTTAAATCCAATTTAAAGACACTCTTGGCCTTCTTTCATTGTGGTACATGTTGCATCTAGAACTTAATAGCTCTTATCTAGCAGTTCATAATTATGGCCTCTCTTGGATGTTTTCAGTACCAAAAAGCTCGGACTACTACATCCCACTTCTCATAGGTTTCTCCCAAATTATCCTTAAATACTTCCTCAACCTTGTGCTAGGGGCTTCCATTTTTTGAGCAAAAACCCCTAAGCGAAACCCTCGAGTGACGAGCGAACAAAAGGTGGGAGGGGTCAAAATATATAGGCTCAAGTCATTTTTGGGGAGAAAAAATTCCAAATTATTTCAAGGAATATGTAAGTAAATATGAAATATTGATAAATATATATAGATATAAATATACCTTTATATAATATACATATATAATGTCCAAGTGGTGACTTATTTTATGACTTTCAAATATCCTTTCTTTTCCTTTCACCATTGGTTGGATCATGGGATTTTGAGCAAACATTCTCTTTATAGTTCCTCAAGATGACCTAATAAAAATATATAATGCATTTTAAATAGACCCTCTAAAGTGTATTCTGCCATAGGAATATGGTTTGAAGAGGTTGCCCCAACCCTATTCTACTGGCAGAATACCCTTGGAGAGCTTACGCAGAAGGGGTCATACTTTTGCTCCTTAACTCGGATTGAGGAGATATAAAAAGGAAAAATGTTCAAAATTTTATGATTCATGCAATGGTAGGCTTAAAATTATAATTTTTGTAGTCATATAAGAGAAAAATTGAAAATTTCAAGATGTATATGAGAATTACAACTTCTCCCTAATTAATATTATGGTAGGAAGGAGTTCAATAAGGACCACATTTCCTTAAAAGTACTTGAGTTTGGAGAATTGGGAATATTTTGAAAATCCCTCCATTGCCTTCCCATATTCGATAATGTATTAGAGATTAATTTATGATTGATTATAATGGCTTCAAGTATGAGGTTTCCAATATCTTTTTCCTACTCATCCAATGAATATGGTATACATTGTTATACGAGTGCTTCAAATATGGGATTGCTAAAGATTGCGAAAACTCTTTTAAATTGATCGAATTACCATAATCCTCAAAAGAGAGTATGGTAGGGAGGTAATTATAGGAGTTTCTAAAGTGTGCACTATTTGTTCATATATAGATGATGTTCTCGAAAATGAGAGTTATAATGAAAAATATGTAAGTATATGGTTCCATAAATAAGAAATTAAGAAATAATTGTATATTCCTTTGAGAAATATACTAGCATGGTTGGTGTAAAAAATTATCGCTCGAACTTTTTTGCTTGTAGGTTTTTGCTCAACCAGAGGCAGCAATAACTAAAAGTCATCCCCCTCTTCTAGACAGTCATTGAGGTCATCGAAACTCTCCCCAAACTATGGAATTCATTGTTTGGCACTCAACCTAAACGTAGAGAGAAAAGTTGAACTCGCTCCCATGTCTTCTTAGTTTCAATGTTCACAATTGTCATAATACCCTATGATGCACACACTATAGAAACAAGAAAGTTTTCTTGTTTTAGTCAAGTCATTGTTTGGAAATCCCCATATGCTATGCAGATCATGAACTCCTTTAATTTTCTTACAATCGTGTCATTTTCTGCTTTGCACTTCATTTACTTTCACTTCATGGAACACTCTACATACCACATTATTCTTAAGGCTTTGTTTACTGTATGTTTGAAAAGCCCCATATGCTATTCAAACTATGAACTCCTCGATTTTCTTGCAATCTTACCATCTTGTCCTTTGCACTTCATCCACTTTCACTTCATGCAACACTATGTGAACTGCACTGTTCTTAACGCTTTGTTTACTATATGTTGAGTGCACGCCTGTGGAGAGGTTGGTTTTAAGCCATGTTATAGCATCATGAGCATCATTGAGCTTTTCTTGAGGGCATGCTAATTGGTGGTTAAACAGAGCTTTCTTAATAACAATACCACATCCATCACATTCACCTTGCCATGGCTAGTAGACCCAAAGAAATTACACATCATGTCTAGACCGCCGATTAGGGATTTGAACCTTGAGACAAAGTAGAATCCATGGGCTGATTTAAATTAAGAGGAAGCACTATCTGACCACACCCAATGTTATTTTATATATTATGCATGGGGATTTATGTTTTTCAGCCATTCCCAATGCAGTAGAAAAGCATGCACTATCTTGGACTCCTGTGAGTTAGCAAAAAGAAGATTGGCATCAATCGTAGAAGAATCACCAAATGATTGTACATGATATGCACAAGAGTTGTTATTTGCTTGTTGTACCAGTGAGAACTTTGTATCTCGTCTTGTTCTTGAAATGAATAATTTTCCAGCAAAGTCTAGGACAGAGACAATAGTGTCATGGGGAAAATTGGCAAGGCATGTCCTGAACTATTTATCCTACCAGTTGACCATGAATTTGTGAATCACATATTTTGGTATTGATTGAACCACTTGACCTATAAGCTCCGTGGACTGAGTGCTCTTATATGATAGTAGCCATCTCTTTTTATCAGGTCCTTCAACATCGACATTTTCAAATCTCCTCCATTTTAGAGAAACATGGTTGTCTTCCATCATTTCCTTTGGATAGACATGAAATGTCTTCTTCTTCAGCTTCAAACTACAATGCTTGCATGTTCCATGAATGCATTCAATGTGGTGCCACTCATGGTCTCCCAAGTTTGGGCAAACCATTAGATCCCATAGAGACCTTAGGCTACAAAACCTACTCTCCCTTGCAACACATGATCAGGATCCAAGTCTACAAACTGTTTATTCATCAGGGAGATGTGGGCATCAATCCCCAAGGAGCAATTCTCCAACACAACCAGATCTCAAGTCATTCATAGCTTCCCGGGCCAGAGGTTAAAGTCTATGTGTGTTTTGTTTCAACAAACATTCATGTCTTTGAGTTTCCTAACATACCAGGTCTTACAATGCTCAAAGCTCCTCTGCCCAATTGAAATGTTAGGATTTTGATCTCATAAACTTGAGATATAACTCTATTTGATTCTGTTGACCCAACATGCAGGACTAACAAAATAGTGAGCCCTCTTTTAAATGGAACAACAGTACAATGAGCCTCCTTTTTGCTATATTAAAACAAGACAAAACATAGTATGCATAAAAATGTGGTCTAATTATAGTATATAATGAATCTAAATTGAACTAATCATCTAATAACTAAACTAATCAAGCTACTAGAAGCATAAAAATTTCAACCACCATGTTGGTTGACAAGAATCAAAATTTCAACTATCGGGCTACTTTAGGATAAACAGAATTTCAATCACCGGGCTAGTTTAGGACACGTTTAGGATAGTCAACCATTGGGTAGGTTTAGGACACATTTAGGATAGTCATAATTTCAATCGGGATGGTTTAGGATAGTTACAATTTCAACCATCGAGCTAGTTTAGTGTGACGGTCTCAACTTCACATATTAGAAAATAACAAGTATATTGCTTTTCATTTCTAAATTTCAATTAGAAAATAATTTGTCACAATGAGAAAATAATAATATATTGTTTTTCATTTCTAAACTTCACAATTTCAATTAGTAACTACTGTTTGACTTGAACCAACATTGGGGGCTTATTTAGGACAATCATGTGCATTAAGTCCAAGCCATCCCCATCTACAAATCAAGTGGTATATAACCCAAATAGCAACAAATTAAATTTAACTAATACAAGTACTAAGAAACACAGTAATTTGAACCACCAGGACCATTAATAACTAATGTCTATTCAACCACGCTAGTTCAGTACAATCACATAAGTGGTGATTGAGCTAAAGCAGCCATGGTTGCATGATGTTCCAACCACCCGGCTGGTTTAGTAAAATAACAATATATCTATTTTTCTATTGCGAGATAGTGTTGTTAATTTTTCTCAACCACACCATTGAGTTGGTCAACAACTAATGTCTGTTAAACCACGTTTATTCAGGACAATCACATAATTGATGATTGAGCTGAAGCAACCACGGTTGCATAATGTTCCAATTAATGGTTTGGTTTAGTAAGATAATAATATATTGATTTTCTGTTGCAAAATATATTGTTGTTAGTTTTTCCTCGACCATGCCACTGGGCTGGTCAACAACTATTGTCTATTCAGCCACACTAGTTTATGACAATTGACTTGAAGCAGCCATGGTTGCATGATCTTCCAACCACTAGGCTAGTTTAGTACAATTGTTGCTAATTTCTACTCAACCACTCCACCGAGATGGTCAACAACTAATGCTTGTTCAACCACTCTAGTTCAAGACAATCACATAACTGGTGTTTGAGATGAACCACCTTGCGGTTGCATGATGTTCCAACCACCAGGCTGGTTTAGGACAATCACATTTAGTCCAATCTTGGTTTAAGAAATGAAACAAGTTAACTATCCCAAAGCTCAATCACAAACAACCACCGGGCTGGTTTAGGTACCATTGACCTATGTTGTGTCAAGCATGTGTATGATGTGCTCCTCAAACACCTTGCATCTCATTCGCTTTCACTCTAGCAATGATCTCATATTTCTATTTGGAGAAGATCTCATATTTTCATGCCAAAGCTTCGTCACTCTAGCAATGAGTTTTGCGCTTAGGCTGTCTCTCCTTTTCTTGCGTTCTGTCAAAGCCCATAGACTTCTTGGATAGGGATGATCATGCATTGCTTCTGCTCTACGTTCAACCACCACTAGAGCCACGTTGCTCCTTCTGATTGGCAACATCTATGACATTATGCTCCCAAGCTATTTCTCATTTGTTTTTAGGGGACACCAACACGGCTAATGCCACCCTCTTTGCAGGTAGTTGATCTAAGCTATGCACCCCTTTCACTTTCTATAGGCCATTTCTTAGGTTAGAGAGCGTCCTACATCTCTCAAGGTGTTAGTAAGGTTTTTACTCTACAAACTTTAGGGTGCAGTCTAAAGCTTGTGAAGACTCAAGACTGCTATTCACCTAAATGGCGTGATGTTGTGCTGCATTGAGTGCTCCCACCAATCATGACACCACAGCTCATGTTCTTTGCTCCAATGGCAATGATCTAATGCGTGCATCTACAACTACTTCCTAGTGCTGCTGATCTCCAAGGAGTCTTCTTTCTTCTTGTTGTTTCTCCCTTTGCAAATGTTGCAAAAGTGTCTTTTATTTCCATTTTGATATCGTGCCAGTGCTTTTATCGACTCACAATCTGTTCCCTTGACTAAGCTTTTCATCTTTCATATCTCGTAGCCTCTGTGTGCTTCTCTTGCAAGCCATGTCGAGTTGCATGTTTCCATTAATGCCATTGCCACGATCAGTCTAGAATAGACCCATAGAAGCTATCTTGTGAGGTGAGAAAATAATAGAAGACAACTTACCCAAAAGAAGACAATGCCATACCAAAGTATGCACAAGGTCATCTTGAGTATTCCTAATGTTCCAAGATTTGATGGGCAAGAGGTTTGAAAATTTGAAATTTGTGGGGGTAGCAAAATTTCAGCCGTCAGGCATTAGGGGAATTTTGGAATCAAAAAGGGCCTCTTGAATTAGTCCCTTAAGATTTTTGATTAGCAAACCAGCCAATGGGAAGGCTTGGGCATTAAAAGAATGGAGGATTCCATATTGGCCTCTCATTGGTGGAGAGTCCTCCTTGGTCCCCACTAGGCTTCCACTTGCCTCTCTCTTGCCCCCACCACCTCTTGAGACATTTACTCCCCCCTTTCACTTTTGGATGGTCCCCATACCCTCCTAGGCTCTCTTGGTAGGCTCCCAAATCCGTGACTTTTTTCTCCCTCCAAAAAAGAAATTTTTTTGAAAAGTGTCCCTAGCACCCCAAAGTCCTCCCAGAAGGAGTCTCCCCAAACTATCCCGATTGACTCCCCACCTTTCTTTGAGCCTATTCCTCCTCTCTACCTCCTCTCAACCTCTTCATCCTCTCAACCTCCTCTCAGCCTCCTCCCAACCTCTTCCTCTGCCCCAATAGGGGAAGAACATACACGACTCTCAAAGCGGCAAGAAGAGTTACAAGACAAGATGAAGAAGAAGGATAACCGTGTGTGTTCATTGCATTGCATGTAACCGATATACATAGAGAGTCTCATATCCCTTCATGCCACAAATGGACACCCCTTAGCATCCCATGTACACACCCTTTGGCACCACCCCCCATACATCCTCCTCTCAACCTCCTCCTCTCAACCTCTTCTTCCTCCCAACCTCTTTATCTTTTCTTGCTCCCATTCTTTCTACAATGGTGAAGCACTCCCCTTCCCATAGGCCAAAGCTATCAATTCAATCTTGTGTGGGTCACATTTTGAAGGACAATAGTGATATTTGGATCCCTTAAGAGTTTAAGTTAATGTCATGTGTCACAATGCAACCATCTGCAATAGGTCCATTCAAGGTTTCTAGAAAGGATAGATCAAAGAAAGAGAAGCATTGGAAGGGTCGCATTGTTGGGTTTTGTAATACAAAAAAAGGACTTAAGGTGAAGGTTTAGCATATGTACATGGCTCGAGACATGAACTTGGGTCCTACCAGTCAAACTTGCTTTCCTTTAAATTGTATTTCTCTTTTACATGGACTTTTTTTCATTTTCAATTCAATTGTGTATTCTAATCATTGTATGTGAGCATGTGTTTTGAGAGAGGGTGTCTTGTGGTGAGAGTAGAGGGGGAGGGGGGGAGGGAGAGAGAGAGAGATGGAGGGGTGTTAGGGGGAGATAGTAGAGGGGAGAGATTTGTGAGTGAGGAGAGAGAGAGAGAGAGAGAGAGAGAGAGAGAGAGAGAGAGAGAGAGAGAGAGAGAGAAGTGTGTGTGTGTCAGAGAGAGAGATAGGTAGAGAGTGAGAGAGATAGATTAATTGGCCCATTAACATCTTTCTTCGCTTTCTATGTACATATCTTTCCCTCTACCAAAGTTGAAACCCAGCCTCTGGATAGTCTCACGGGAATATTTAAGGCTTTCCATTCAAATATTGGGGAATTAATGTTCTTAGGATGGAGTGCTGACTCCTTGACAAAGTCTAGTATTTTTTTCTATAATTCATGTTACCAAGTTCCTCAAAGAGAAGGTGCATATGGAAGCCTACATCCTATTCCTCTCCCTAACTTTGATAGTCCAGAATGGCCTCTTCCATTTTTTATTGCCAGATAGATGTCATCGGCACAGTCCACAAGCATCTAGATCTCTTTAGAAATGTGGTAGATTATGTGAGAGAGAAAATCAAGCCTTACCTAAGCTGGCTAGACATAGATAGAGTACAGTGGGCTGTGAATCTCCTCATTGACTATCATTGGGTTGATAGCACTTTCAAGTTTAGGTTGCAAAGAATTTGCAAATCCCTTAGTCCAAAAAGTTTTAGAAGGATTTCCAAGGATGAAGAGTTGGATCTGCAAGCGGGTCTTATAGGAGCTCATTTTGTATCCTTGGAAATAGCCTATTGGTGTAATTCTTTTAGAAATGGAGGACACAGATGCACCTCCATTCATCAATGTGGAGCCAACTCTTCTTCTAGCAGTAGGGCAAGATGTGGACATTGAGGAGAATCTTGATGTGGTTGCGGTGGCCGCTGTTGCTCTAGATTGGTCTAGTGCAACTCGAGACAAGGGAAAGCACATAAAAAAAATAGAGCAAATGACAGAGTTGGTTTTGGTTCCCAAAGCAAGTGGGACATCATCCCCCATAGGATAGCTAGAAGAGGAAGAGGAGGAAGGAGAGAAAAAAGAGGAGGAAGAAGGTATGATGGATGAGGTTTTGATGCAAACCCTTCCGTATATTTTGATTGAAAATAGAGAATATTTATTATTGATTGACATTCAATGTATTAAAAAATTGAGACAAGATGAAGTACTAGGGGCACTCTCTGCTTGGGAGAGTAGTATTAACTTAGGTTACCCAGAAGAGGGGTTGGATAGCTGCACGGATTTGGCACTTGGTGTTGAGATATCGAGCTCCACTCGCGATATGCCAGGGTGACTGTTGTGCATTTATGTCACCGACTTGTTAGCTGGAGATGCGGTTGGTACACCACCCATGAATAATAGCTGGATGATAGCTATCCTTATCTACTCTAGTTTGTGGCTCAGTTAGTATGCCACCTTAGTTAGTTGAGTTTGGTTTGAGACCCACATATAGGGTACTTCTATTTCTTTGTACTTGAGTTGTTTTGGCTTTCACAAGTAAGAAGAGGAAAACTGTTTTCAGCCTCCACCTTTGTGTGTATTCCCCCTATTGTGCATGTGAGAAAGTCGCAAGTGAGACTCCTTCCCTCTATCCCACTATCTTTACATGGTATCAGAGCCTTGTTCGTGGTAAGGAGCTCAAGAAAGCAAGCCAAGTTCGTGGTGTCCTGGTAAGAGGACCAGTGTTGCTTTCCTATTTCGAGTTTGGGAGCAAATCTCTGCAGGTAGCACAGCCAGAAGTGCAAGAGTGCATTGTCTCAGATTG
This sequence comes from Dipteris shenzhenensis, assembly GCF_047967505.1. NCBI lineage: Eukaryota > Viridiplantae > Streptophyta > Polypodiopsida > Gleicheniales > Dipteridaceae > Dipteris > Dipteris shenzhenensis. The sequence goes on along the minus strand of NC_141622.1, from coordinate 38,315,419 downwards.
AGACGCCCTTCGCGGTGTGGCGAGAGCGCAGTATATGTTGCGGGTGAAGGCGAAGCCCTCAGTGACTTTATTTTTCTGATTTGAGGCCGTTTCGGGGCCCGTTTTGAAGGCGGAAGTTCTTCGCAGGCACTCAGAAAAAGGTCCTGTTTTTTGCTGTGCGACCACTGCACGGCTAGTCGGTGGAAAGGTGCCGCAGAAATTGCATCGTATGCTTGTGTGCAGAGATATTGGGAGTTGCAGATTCATGCCTATTGCTTGTTGATGCAAAATCGTCACTAGGAAGTGACTGTGTGGTGAAATACCACTTTCGTCGGTTTTGCAGATCTGCCCGTGTGAGGCAAAAGCTGTGTTTTTTTGCAGTGACAGAATATTTTGCAGTGTTCTGTAATGGCATCTGATTCTCTTTCACAGATTGTCACTGAAAAGCTTGACAAGAACAACTTCCAGGCATGGAAGTTTAGAATGACAAATTTCTTGATGGGAAAAGGCTATTGGGAATTCATTACAGGAAATGAAGAAGAACCTGTTCTTCCTAATGTTCCCAGTCAACAGGAAATGCAGGCATTCAAAGGATGGCATGAGAGAGCTAGGAAAGTTATGTACTGGCTGTCTATCAGCATTTCGGACTCCATGAATGTGCATATTCAGGATGCAAATACGCCAGAGGAGGCATGGGATACTTTGGCAAAAATGTACAGCACAAATACGCAAGCCAGGAAAATGCAACTCAAACAGGAGTTGCACAAGGTGCAGAGAGAAAATTTGAGCATAAATGACTACCACATGAAAGTGAAGAAAATTGCAGATGCACTTGCTTCCATTGGGTCGCCAGTGGATGATGACGATTTGGTCTCTGTGACCTTGAATGGTCTAGGAAGGGATTATGCACAGTTCCGGACATCCATTGCCGTCCGTGAAAAATTTCCTGATTTTGAGGAGTTGATTGCTCTTCTAATTTTCGAAGAGCAAAGAAATGGGGGTGCATCTTCTTCAGCAGGAACTTCAAAAGAAACTATCTTCTACTCAAATGCTGGCAGAGGTAGAGGCAGAGGTAGAGGAGGCCGATCTGCAGGCCGTGGTAGAAATCAGAATATGCAGCAAACGCAAGAAAACCAGTCCTATGCAGGAGGACGTGGTAACTCTAGAGGCAGGGGGAGCCAAGGAGGCCGTGGTGGATGGCAGAGAGGCCAAAATGCAAACAGCAATATTGAATGCTATTATTGTGGCAAAATGGGTCATATGGCTAAGGACTGCTATAAAAAGTAGAGTGACATTATGAATGGACAATTGCAGCAAGGCAATTATGCATCCTCTAGTTGACAGGGTCATGACAGAAATGAGCATTTGTTTATGGTGCAGCACATGACAAATTCTGTAACAAGTGCAGAAGAAAGCAATGATGTGTGGTATGTTGACTCGGGTGCATCAAACCACATGACAGGTCACGCTGAATGGGTGCAAGATGCAAGGAAAATAGAAAAACCAGGATTTGTGGAGACTGGTGATGATACTGCACATCCTATTGTGCAGATTGGCAAAATTCCTTTGTCTATGCAGGATGGGAAAAAGAAATACTTGTCTGATGTATTTCATGTCCCGAACATCACCAAGAACCTGGTTTCTGTTGGTCAAATGGTTGAGCAGGGCTTGCAGGTTAGATTTAATCCTCATGGATGCTTTGTTGAGGATATGAAAAATAACGGTCGCTTGATAGCAAAAGGAAAGAAGAAGGGCAGGATGTTTACGTTGGATGTAGACATGCCTGAATTGAGTGCAGCAATGTTTGCACATGGGACTGGCGTAGTTGCAGATATTGATATCTGGCACAAACGCATTGGTCATGTTAATATACAGTGACTTAAATCAATGCAAGCCCAAAATATTGTTGCAGGATTGCCTAAATTCAAGGTTGCAGAAATGCACAAGGTTTGTGAAGCCTGTCAATTTGGGAAACAGGCAAGGAAACCTTTTCCTAGGCATGTTCAAGAGAGTAAAAAGCCATTGGAATTAATCCACTCTGATGTGTGGACTACAAAAGCTGCATCTATTGGAGGCTGTCACTATTTTGTCACATTTATTGATGACTTCAGCAGAAAATTGTGGGTGTATTTTATGAAAAAGAAAAGTGAAGTGTTTGGGCACTTCAAAGCTTTCAAAGCTATGGTTGAAAAAGAAACAGGCCTGCAAATAAAATGCCTAAGGTCAGATGGAGGGGGAGAGTTGTAAAGAAAGAGGGAGAGAGATAGGAGACTCAAGTTCAACTTTCTTCACAACACTCAAAAGAGAGAGGACACAAGGTTGGAGGGTGAAGCCTTTCTTCACTTTTGCACACAACAACAATACAATAGAAGAGGGAAATACCCTATATGTCAAAACCTAGAATACGTGGTTCATATGTGAACCCAAACCAAAAACATACGTGGTAGTCTAACTACACCACGAGTACAACTAACATAGGCGGTGACATAAATGATAGTCATCCAGGAGATGTATCGGGGGTAGAGCTTGATATCTCAACACTCCCCCTCAAGCTCAAATCCATCTCACGTACACCAAGCAAGCTCCTAAGTCTGCGAAGCTTCTCAGTACCCAATGCCTTCGTAAAAATATCAGCCACCTGCTCCTCAGTGCTGACATAGACAAGATCAATCTCACCAGCTAGAACCTTGTCTCTCACAAAGTGATAATGCACCTCAATGTGCTTCGTTCTAGCATGATAAACTGGGTTATTAGCAAGCATGATGCTGCTAATGTTGTCACAATGAATGACAACTGCTGCATGAACTGACTGTCCCATATCTGCAAGTAGCTTCCGTAACCAAGCTACCTCACATGCAGCCATTGCTGCACCCCTGTACTCAGCCTCTGTGCTCGACAAGGCAACTGTTGGCTGCTTCTTGCTGCTCCAATTGATGGCACCACTCCCAAGGGAAAACATAAAACCACTAGTAGATCTCCTGTCTGAGACACTACCAGCCCAGTCAGCATCTGTGTATCCATGTACCTGTAATGCACACCCAGCTGCATAAAACAGTCCATAATGCAATGTGGACTTCACATACCGCAGTATGCGCCTAGCCGCATCCAAATGTGGCTTCCCCGGTGCCTGCATAAACTGACTCACCAGCCCCACAGCATAGCTCAAATCTGGTCTGGTTATAGTCATGTAAATCAAGCTACCTACTATGCGCCTGTACATAGTAATATCTTCAAGAAGCTCACCTGACTCTGCATTGAGCTTCACATTCTGCTCCAATGGAACAGAGATAGGCTTACAGCCTGTCATCCCATATTTGGACAGCATGTCCAAACCGTATTGCCTTTGCAATAGCCATATCCCACTCGGGGATCTAATAACCTCAATGCCCAAGAAGTAACGCAGCTCTCCCAAATCCTTCATCTCAAATTTCTGCTTCAACAGCAGCTTCACTTCATTAATGTCTGCATCACTATCACCTGTAATAATCAAGTCATCAACATAGATGACTATAAGCACAATCCCTCTGTTTGTCCTTTTCACATAAAGTGAAAAATCTGAATTGGAAATCTGAAATCCAATAGTGACAAGATATTGCCCTATCTTGTCTGACCATGCCCTCGGCGCCTGTTTTAAGCCATACAAGGCTTTGCGCAACCTGCATACAAAATCGGGGTGTGAGTTATCCTCATAACCTTCTGGCTGCATCATATAAACCTCTTCCTGCAAATCACCATGCAAGAAGGCATTTTTCACATCCATCTGATGCAAAGACCATCCCTTTGCAGCAGCCATAGCAATTACTGCTCTCACGGTTGCCATCCTTGCAACTGGGCTGAAAGTTTCCTCATAGTCAATTCCATATGTCTGTGCAAAACCTTTGGCAACCAATCTTGCCTTGTACCTGCTAACAGATCCATCAGCATTGTGCTTTACTTTGTAAACCCACTTGCAGCCAATAGCCTTCTTATCATGAGGCAAAGGCATCAAATCCCAAGTGTGGTTTGCATTCAAGGCAGCCATCTCTTCATCCATAGCTGCTTCCCAATTTTTATGCCCTGCTGCATCCTCAAAACATGTGGGCTCTGGCTCCTCTAGAACCTTGACCATATAAGCATAGTGATGTGCTGTATACCCATCATATCTCAGCCTGTCAACTGGATACTTAATACGAGTGGACCTCCGTACAACTGGATCAGTTGCAGGCGTCTTTAAATCATGCCTGCTTTTCCTTGCACCAGGTGTAACAACAGAAGGAATCCCAAGTTCCTCATCAAGGCTCATTTCAGAGCCGCTTGACTCTCCATCAACATGAGAGCTACCAGCAGACACATCAAATACTGGAGCATGGTCCACTTTTTCTTTTCCCTTATGTGATACCTGCACAACACTATCAGGACTGCCATGTGATGATTCACTAGATCTCAATCTCCCTGTCCATGCATTAGATCCACTAGTAGAGGACTCTCTGGGTCCACTCAAGGCTTGAGATTGCTGCTCTGCATTTATTGCAGCATTCCCATTTCCTGCATCTGTATCTCCTACCATAACAGTTGGTGCATACCAGCTGCTCATTTCATCAAAAACAACATCTCTGCTCACTTGCATTTTGCGAGTGGAAGGGTTATAACAGCGATACCCTTTCTGGTGCTGAGCATATCCAATAAAGATGCATTTTTCTGCCTTTGGATCGAGCTTTGTTCTCTTCTCATCAGGAACATGAACATAAGCTATGCAACCAAATACCTTCAAGTGAGAAATATCTGGTTTTTGGCCTGTATACATTTCTTCAGGCGTCATGCCATGGACAACTGCAGTGGGGGTTCTGTTCATAATATAAACAGCAGTTGCTACTGCTTCAGCCCAAAAATAATCAGGCATGTTTTTCTCATTTAGGATCGCCCGTCCTACTTCTGCAATATGCCTGTTCTTCCTTTCTGCAACCCCATTCTGCTGAGGGGTAGACCTGCATGAGTACTTCCTTTGAATTCCCTGTTCTTTCAGATATTCACAAAATTCTTCTGAAAAGTACTCTCCCCCTCCATCAGATCTTAGCACTTTAATATGCACACCTTTCTCTTTTTCAACCATGGCCTTAAAAGCCTTGAAATGGCTGAACACTTCACTTTTGTGCTTCATAAAATAAATCCACACCTTCCTTGTGTAGTCATCAATAAACGTCACATAATAATGGCATCCACCAATAGAAGCAGCTTTGGTTGTCCAAACATCTGAATGGATCACTTCCAAAGGTCTTCTGCTCACCTTAGCATTTTTAGGAAATGCATGTCTGGCCTGCTTACCCATTTGGCATGCTTCACATACCTTTTGCATTCCCTCAACTCTGAATTTAGGCAAACCTGCAACAATGTTTTTCGTTTGCATAGATTTCAGCCTTTGTATATTCACGTGCCCAATGCGCTTGTGCTATATCTCAATATCTGCAATGACACCTCTCCCATGTGCAAACATAGCAGCTTTCACCTCAGGCATATCAACATCCAAGGTGAACATTCTGCCATTTTTGTTGCCTTTCGCAACCAAGCGGCACTTATTTTTCAAGTCCTCAAGGAAGCATCCATCAGGATTAAATCTAACCTGCAGACCTTGCTCAACCATCTGGCCAACTGAAACCAGGTTCTTAGTGATTTTTGGAACATGAAGTACATGTGCCAAGTACTTTGTTTTGCCGTCCTGCATAGCCAATGGCACTTTACCAACCTGCGTAATTGGGTGCGCAGTATCATCACTTGTTTCAACATAACCTGGCTTATCCAAATTTCTGACATCATGAAACCACTCACCATGACTGGTCATGTGGTTAGAGGCACCTGAATCAACATACCAAACATCATTGCAAGCTGCAACATCTCCTGACATGGAGTTAACCATATGCTGCATCACAAAAAGGTGCTCATTTCTGTCGTCACCATGCCCACTTGATGATGCATAGTTGCTTTGCTGCAACTTTCCACTTTTGATGTCATTCTGCTTTTTATAGCATGTATTCTCCTTGTGTCCAGGCTTTCCACAATAATAGCATTCTATGCTGCTATTTACTTGCTAGTTCCTTTGCCATGAACCACGGCCTCTTTGGCTCCCCCTGCCTCTAGAACTACCACGTCCTCCTCCATAGGACTGGTTTTCCTGTTGTTGCTGTTGGTTCTGATTTCCTGCACGGCCACCAGAACGGCCTCTTCCTCTACCCCTGCCTCTACCTGTATTCGAGTAGAAAGCAGTCTCTTGAGAGGTTGAGGTGGCTGAACCACCATTCCTTTGCTCTTCAATCAGCAAGAGAGCAATAAGTTCCTGAAAATCAGGAAATGTTTCACGGACTCCAATGGATGTCCGAAATTGTGCATAATCTTTCCCAAGACCATTCAAGGTCACGGACACTAAGTCCTCATCATCAACAGGTGCTCCAATGGAGGCAAGAGAATCTGCAAGGCCTTTCACCTTCAAGGAATACTCATTTATATTCAGATTTTTCCTTTGCACATTGTGCAACTCCTGCTTTAGCTGCATCTTTCGTGCTTTGGTATTTGTGCTATACAGCTTCACCAATGTATCCCATGCCTCCTTAGGCATCTCTAGATCCTGTATATGCACAATCATAGAATCTGAAATGCTAACGGATAGCCAATACAGGCATTTTCTGGCTTTTTCATGCCATTCTTTAAAGGCCTTCAATTCAGCAGGAGTGGGAGCAGCACCCAAAACTGGTTCTGCAGTTTCACCACTGATGTAATCCCAAACTCCCTTTCCCATAAAGAAGTTTGTCATCCTGAACTTCCATGCTTGGAAGTTGTTCTTGTCAAGCTTCTCACTGACAATGGTAGACAGATTCTCAGACATTTTACAAATCACGAATTGCAACAGCAACCTGTAAACACAGCAAATGCCTCAGAAGGGCAAATAGCAAAACTTCTGCAAAGAGCCTCACAGGGGCAGATCTGCAACACTGACAAAAGTGGTATTTCACCACACAGTCACTTCCTAGCGATGATTTTGCATCAACTGGCAATAGGCATGAATCTGCAACTCCCAATATCTCTGCACATAGGCATACGATGCAATTTCTGTGGCACCTTTCCACCGACTAGCCGCGCAGTGGTCGCACAGCGAAAAACAGGGTCTTTTTCTGAGTGCCTGCGAAGAACTTCCGCCTTCAAAACGGGCCCCGAAACGGCCTCAAATCAGAAAAATAAAGTCACCAAGGGCTTAGCCCCCTCCCGCAGCATATACTGCGCTCTCGCCACACCGCGAAGGGCCTCTCAATCTGAAACAGTGCACTCCTGCAATTCTGGATGTGCTACCTACAGAGATTTGCTCCCAAACTCGAAATAGGAAAGCAACACTGGTCCTCTTACCAGGACACCACAAACTTGGCTAGCTTTCTTGAGCTCCTTACCACGAACAAGGCTCTGATACCATGTAAAGAAAGAGGGAGAGAGATAGGAGACTCAAGTTCAACTTTCTTCACAACACTCAAAAGAGAGAGGACACAAGGTTGGAGGGTGAAGCCTTTCTTCACTTTTGCACACAACAACAATACAATAGAAGAGGGAAATGCCCTATATGTCAAAACCTAGAATACGTGGTTCATATGTGAACCCAAACCAAAAACATACGTGGTAGTCTAACTACACCACGAGTACAACTAACATAGGCGGTGACATAAATGATAGTCATCCAGGAGATGTATCGGGGGTAGAGCTTGATATCTCAACAAGAGTACCTCTCAAATGAGTTTGAAAGGTTCTTGCAAGAGCATGGTATAAAGCAGCAATATTCATGTAGTCATACCCCACAGCAAAATGGAATTACAGAAAGGAAAAAGAGGCATATTGGAGAGGTATCTTGGGCTATGCTAAATGAAAAAGATCTACCAGATTATTATTGGGCTGAAGCAGTTGCTACAGCAGTCTATATAATGAACAGGACTCCCACTGCAGCAATACATGGCATGATGCCAGAGGAGATGTATGCTGGTAGGAAACCAGATATTTCTCATTTGAATATTTTTGGTTGCATTGCCTATGTCCATGTGCCAGATGAGTTGAGGTCCAAGTTGGATCCAAAAGCTGAGAAGTGCATCTTTATTGGTTATTCTCTGTAGCAGAAAGGGTATAGATGCTATAACCCTTCTACACGTAAGTTCACAGTGAGCAGAGATGTTGTTTTTGATGAGATGAGCAGCTGGTATAAACCAGTAAATGTGATGATTGATGTAGATGCGAAAAATGGTAATGCTGCAAAGAATGCACAGCAGCAATCACAAAATATCAGTGGACCTGGAGTGTCCTCTACTAGTGGCTCACATACTTCGCCATGGATAGGTAGATTGAGATCAGGAGAATCTCCTCAAAGCAATGTAGATAGTGGTACATAGGTATCACGAAAAGGAAAAGAGAAGGTAGATCAGCCCATGTTTGATGTGAATGCAGGTCACTCTTGTGTGGATGGTGAATCCAGTGGCTCAGAACAGAGCATTGATGATGAGTTGGGTATTCCTTCTGTTGTTACACGTGGAGTAAGGAAGACCAGGGATGTTTTGAGAGCACTTGGAAGTGAGCCTATTTTGCGCAGGTCTACCAAGGTTAGGTATCCTGTGGATAGAGGCTAAAATATGATGGATTTACAGTCATTCACTATGCCTATATGGTCAAAGTGATACAGGAACCAGAACCCACTTCTTTTGAGCAAGCCATGGGAAATGAAAAATGGGAGAAAGCCATGGATGAAGAAATGGATGCCTTGGATGCTAATGCTACATGGGAATTGGTGCCTTTGCCTAAAGGCAAGAATGCAATTGGTTGTAAGTGGGTTTATAAGATCAAGCACAATGCAGATGGTTCTGTGAATAGATACAAGGCAAGATTCGTTGTCAAGGGGTATGCACAGACATATGGCATTGATTATGAAGAAACTTTCAGCCCGGTTGCAAGGATGGCAACCGTAAGAGCAGCCATTGCTATGGCTGCATCAAAGGGATGGTCTTTACATCAGATGGATGTAAAGAATGCCTTCTTGCATGGTGATTTGCAAGAAGAGGTCTTTATGGAGCAGCCAGCAGGTTATGTTCATGCTATTCATCCTGAGTTGCAACACACACAGATTGTATGTTCTAGCTAACACCCCAAGGCCAAAGACTATAGGCAACGTGCACATTTTAGGTCTACATCCACGAAAATAGCCAAGGAGTACATCTCAAACTCACAGAGTTTGATCCCCAAATATCCCGAGACAAAGGAGTGCAAGCAACGTGCATAGTTTATACATTCTAGTTGCAAGCTGTTGTTAAGTGTCTCGTGGAAGTTAAGCCTTGCCACTCCAAGTTTTGAGCCACATTCATGGGCTTCGAACCCCACATGACTTCAGGCGTGAGGGCGCTTAGGGAGTTTGAGCCCCAAATCACCTAAGCCTTGGAGGCACGAGGCTAACACAAGCACTATTTGGGAATCAGTTAGGACCACCTCCTAATTCCGAGTTCATCCCAAGTGCTTTAATATGGTTAACACAAGTGTTATTTTCTTCACTAGTAGGGAGAGAAGGAAAGAATAGCAATATGCCTTGGCACCCTATGGGTCCAAGAGCCTTTGGTTGTAAAGAGAAGGAGAGTGCTAAAAGGAAAAGGGTTGGCCCTCCCTTCAAAAGGTGACTCATATAAAAGGCCAAAGTGTTGACCTTGGTATTCATTATTGTTTGCACAAGTTTGAATACAAGCTCCCTCTTCTCTTCCAAGAGAGTGTTTTGGGTGTTCTCTTGTTCCATTGTAGTGCCCTTGTTTTTGCCACTCCATTCCCCTTCATTCTCCTCTTCCCTTCTCCTTCTCCCTCCCTTCTCCCCTCTCTTCTCCCCCATTCCCCTTCCCTCTTTCTCGCATGGAAACACATTGTAACAATCCGGAGGCTGCTTGAGTGACACTTACGAATGGCTCGTGCCTTGCATTGCTCTCACAAGGACTAGCTTGGAGTGGAGGCTCCATTGGAATCTCTTCAACATCCCCATGACATGGAGTCACCGTCGAGACCCACACATTTTTGGTGCCACAGTCGAGGATAAAAGGTATGCTTTTGCATTGCACTTGTCTTCCTTCGTTATCTACCCATTGCACAAAGCTTCAAGCTTAACTTGGAGCTTTGTTAGTGGAGTTGTAGGAAGAAGTGAGAGTTGTGGATGAAAAAGTAGGAAAGCAATCATTTCTTGTTGGAAAGTCATTTTGGAGCATTTGAAGCTTGTTTTTTATGCTTTTTAGTGTTTTGAGTTGATAGGAACTTAGTTTGTGAGATTGTTAAGGAGTGTGTGAGGTACAAACACATTAAAAAACAACAAAAATGATGATTCTTTCTAAATTTCAAAGTTCTTTTGTGTTCTAGAACTCACCCTTCATGAAAATTTGCATTTTGGCTTGCAAAAAGTGTTTTTTTTTCAAGTTTTTTTCATTGTGTAGGGGAACTAGGTAGTGTAGCACCCCCCTAGAATAACAAAACCAGAACAAAAACTCAAAATCTTCCAAAAAACCACAAAAATCAATCTATGACATTGTGTTTCACTATCCCGCCGCGAGTCAGGGCCATAGAGCTATCCCGTCGGTCAAACCAAGTTGACCCTGTGCTATAGGGATATCCTGCTGACCTAACCTCTGACCATGGATTAACCCACTGCCCTGATTAAATGCGTGTTAGAGTTACTATCCTACTGACTTGATAGCTGTTGACCCATGGCTTTAGACTGAATTCCATTGACCATTGCTATCGTGCTACTCCACCACCAACGCAGTGAGTCCACCCCCATGCCCTGGTCATATTTGTATCCCTCCGATCATTGTGTTACATCTATCACACTACCCATTGCTATTTTTATTCCATTGCCCATTGCTATTTTTATTCCATTGATCGTCGTTGTATTCTTACTCCACCCCCCATCACTGTTTTGATCCCCACACCTGTTGCTATAACTACACCACTGACCGGTGTGATATCCGTATCCCGTCCAATCGCCCGTTGTCTAAACCTTATCCCTACATGCATAGGGACACCACTTGATTCTTATCCCACAGAGCATGTGGCAATATTTATCCTGCCAATCATCGCGATATGCCTACTCCATCGCCGATCGTTGCTATACTAGTATCCCGCCATCCAGTGCAATACCCTATCCCTACTACGACCGTTGCCATAAGGCTATCCCCATGACCATTGTGATACCTCTAGGGTAGCTAAAGAATTTAAAAAATAATCTAGAACCTTAGTTCATCAGCCTGACCGTGCCTAGCTAGAGACCTCCCACATGCACTTGAGGTCCTGAAGAATTTTGCCAAAGGATCCCATGCCAAAAGATAGTGCTTCGAGCTATGTTCAGTCCACCCTTTGCTCTAGCTAGAAATCCAGAAGCTCAATCCCACGCCTCCACTCATTAGTGGGCCCTCGACTGGAAACTCTATCTAGCTCTAATGAGACAGAGAGCTTAGATGAAGTAATGCAAGACCCCTCGGGTATAAGGGCATCTAAAGCCCCATTCACTATTGTAGCCTCTCCCAAGTCACTTGCACCTTTGGTTGCATCTAGGCTGAGAGGTACATTCTCTAACATGTTCAGGCATTTAGGCTAGATAGAGTCAATAGACATATAGAACCCCTTCATCGGCACATCTGCACGGAGGGAGGGCCAGCAACATCTAGTTCTTGAACTAGGGACTGGGACAAAAACCACCTTTGTAGACCCATGACCTTCCACCTATGCGAGACCTTCCCAATGGGAACATATGGATGATGAAGATCCATGGATGAGGGAATTCTAAAGGCAAGACCCTAGCCGAGGGGATGCTAGGAACTTCCAAGGCAGAGCACCTTATGAACCCCCACCAACCTTCGTCAACTATGGGGCACCACAGTTTCCACCTTAGTGCCCATTGCATGGAACCAATGTTCCCATGCCCCGGGACCCACCTCCCCCAAGAGTACATGTCTTTTCATCCATACCTGTTCCTATGATGAATGTAGGCCTTGGCACATCCGTTCCAATGCTGGTACCAACAACTATGTGGATATCACTGCCTGGCCGAGGCTTAAGGTCATCTCTGTGTCCCATTAGGCCCACGTCAAAACCACCCCTGCCAGCCACTCAAACAATGTTAATTGATGAGGCAATGCGCATCTTAGTGAATTCCCTGGGAAGGGGGCCACACTAGCTCTACCCACCCTAGTGTTTCCTGCAGGGATTGCAAATCCCTTGAGGAGCTGACCCATAGAAATCTCCTAGTTAATGACCAAGTTCTTGTAAGAAAACAATACAACGTCTGTGCTCAACAAATAACAGGATCTTGTATGCAAGAGAGAAAATAGATAGTATGGAGAATCAAAAATTTGATTACTATAGAATTGATACAATAGATGGGACTACTGCACTCCTGTGAGAGAAGCTTTGATGGCATGCTAGAAATAGTAGAAGACAGAGGTTGGATGCTAAGGAATCAGGGTTGCTGTAGCCAGTGATGAAATGGGATTCACGGGCTTCCTCTTATATAGCCACTAGTCGTAGTCAGTTAGACCCAATTGGGTGATCGACCCAGTTCACCCAAAATAGTCGACTGGGGTTCGGTCTCAAAATAGGCCACCAACCATACGATAGAACCGTGGCACAAGATAGAGCAACTAGCCTACGATCTCTGTTCGGCCAAGAGCCATCCGCGATCATCTGGGGTTCCAAATGGGCCCCGCAACCCGAGAGTGGGCTGCCTCGGGAAATGCTCCATCTACCCTCAGTGCGGTCAATCATGGGATGCCTTCCCGCACTTGCATGTAGCCTAGTTGACAGTGTGCCAACTCTATGCAGCCATTAGGCCACACATGGCCCCCACTTGGTGTCCAAATTAGGACCTACCGGATAACCAAGCTACTCAAATGCCTTCTCCTCATATGGGGGTCTTACAAGTAGAGTTAGCTAGTTCCCGCATAGTTACATGAGAGTGGAGCATTGATATCTACCACCCCCCCTCAATGTCCACATACAAGTGGACTTACTTTTTCGGACCAATGCCAAGTCGATGAAGATGCCTCTCTAGCAAGTCTCTTCCAAGAGCCTTCGTGAAGATGCCCATAGCATTCTCTATAGTTGGATAGTACACCAAGTCGACCTCTCCATTTATGATGAGCTCATGTACAAAGTGATATTGAATCTCAATGTGTTTTGTGCAAGCATGGAACACAGGGTTCTTTGCAATCGCAACTCTGATTGTCACATCATAACTGTGTAAGCTTGTTCTACACTGTACCCATGTCCTCCAAAATCCTTCTCAACCACACTGCCTCACAAGAAGCAAAACATGCTGATTTGTACTCAGTCTCGGTAGAACAAAGAGCAATTGTGGGTTGCTTCTTGCTAACCAATGACACAGCTCCAGATCCAAGTGAGAAACAGTAACCTATCACTAATCTCCTGCTCTCCACATCTCCTGCCCAATCTGAGTCACAATAGAATCTAGTCAAGATGTTGCTTTTGGTATAGGTGATGCCATAATCAAGTGTGCCTTTGATGTATTTCAGCACCTGCATTCCTGCCCTCCAATGGTTCTCTCGGGGCTTATTGAAAAACCTACTTAGTACACCAGTCGCAAAGCTGATGTCCGGCATAAGTAAATCAAGCTGCCCACAAGCCTTTTGTACTTCGCTTCATCCACCAATGGTGATGAATTCTCGTTTGAGAGCTTCATGTCAACCTCCATAGGGGTACCAACTGTCTTGCACTTAGCCATGCCAAATGCTTTCAGTATCTCTCCAGCATACTTCAGCTATGAAATCAAGATCTGTTTTGGCTCTTGCCAAACTTCAATCCCCAAACAAAAATGCATCAGTTCGAGGTCTGTCATTTCAAACTCTCTTCCTAGCAACTTCTTTGTCTGCGAGATCTTCTCTTCCTGGTTCCATGTTATGACAAGGTCATCCACATAAAGGACAATGCTCATACACTTGCCTCTTCTCTGTAGATATACAAATTTGCATCAGATGGGCTCCTCCTGAACCCATTTTGTAGAAAGTAGGCATCAATCCGCTGGTACCATGCTCGTAGGGCCTGTTTCAGCTCGTAAAGTGCCTTCTTCGGCCATTGCCATTGTGGTTCTACAGGCTCTTCTTCCTCTTCTTTATCTTGAATCCTCCCAAGCATCATTGGGGGATTTTGGTTTGCTCTTATTGGTTGTACTGGATGGATATCCTTGTCTTGGTTGTCTAGGAAGGAAGCATCCTCCTCCAATTGATGCAGCTGTTTTGAAAAGACCACATCACGACTTACTATTACCTTCTTGGTAATAGGATTATAGAGATGGTAACCCTTCGCCTCTTCACTCTAGCCCAAGAAAATACACTTCCGGCTCTTCAGCTCCTATTTGGTCCTGTTAGCATCAGGGACATGCGCAAAACAGTCACATCCAAAAACTCTAAAATGTGCAGTTGAAGGTTTCTTACCAAAAAAGGCCTGTAGTGGAGTCATCCTATTCACAGCCTTTGTGTAGCTACGATTCCAAATGTAAACTACCATGTTACATGCTTCAGCCCAGAAAGTCTTTAGCAAATCTTTCCCTTTCATCCTACTCTTGCCCATTTTGCAGATGACGCACATCTTGTGTTCTGCTACTCCATTTTGATGTGGTGTATGTGGTGGGGGTTTCTGCCTCTTGATCTTGTGACTTTTGCAGTAACTTTTGAATGCACTTGATGTGAACGCACCACCTCTATCTGATCTCAACTTCTTCACCTTCCTCCCCAATTCTTTCTCGACCATTACATGCCATTCTTTAAACTTAGTAAAAGCCTCATCTTTAGTCTTCACGAAGTATATCCATATCCTTCTACTGTAGTCGTCGATTAGCATTATGAAGTAGTAGGAACCACCCAAAGATTCCATCTCCACCTTTCCATAGAGGTCCATCTGAATGAGCTCTAGAGGAGCCTTTGCCCTGTTGGTCTCTTTAGGAAAGGGCTGCCGATGCTGCCTACCCATCATGCAAGCTTCACATACGTCAGGTAGATCTGAAATTTCTAGTAGGTGTGTAATCATTCCACTTTTATGCATCTCCTTTAAAGAACTAAGGTTTAGATGACCAAACCTCTCATGCCACAGCTTAGTGTTCTTCACATCAGCTCGAGCGCTGAAAGTTTAGAGTTCATAAATGTTGTTGCGCCGTGTACCTTTACCAACGACCTTCCCTTGAAAATCCAGAATCTGTGTGCCATGTTGAGATATTGAGCTCCACTCGCGACATGCCAGGGTGACTGTTGCGCATTTATGTCACCGACTTGTTAGCTGCAGATGCGGTTGGTACACCGTCCACGAATAATAGCTAGATGATAGCTATCCTTATCTACTCTAGTTTGTGGCTCAGTTAGTATGCCACCTTAGTTAGTTGAGTTTGGTTTGAGACCCACATATAGGGTTCTTCTATTTCTTTGTACTAGAGTTCTTTTGGCTTTTACAACTAAGACGAGGAAAACTATTTTTAGCCTCCACCTTTGTGTGTATTCCCCCATTGTGCATGTGAGAAAGCCGCAAGTGAGACTCCTTCCCTCTCTCCCACTATCTTCACATGGTATCAGAGCCTTGTTCATGGTAAGGAGCTCAAGAAAGCAAACCAAGTTCGTGGTGTCCTGGTAAGAGGACCAGTGTTGCTTTCCTATTTCGAGTTTGGGGGTAAATTTCTGCAGGTAGCATAGCCAGAAGTGCAAGAGTGCACTGTCTCAGATTGAGACGCCCTTCGCGGTGTGGCGAGAGCATAGTATATGCTGCGGGATAAGGCGAAGCCCTTGGTGACTGTATTTTTTTGATTCGAGGCCATCTCGAGGCCCGTTTTGAAGGTGGAAGTTCTTTGCAGGCACTCATAAAAATGCCTTGTTTTTGCTGTGCGACCACTGCTCGGCTGGTCGGTGAAAAGTTGTCGCAGAAATTGCATCGTATGCCTGTGTGCAGAGATATTGGGAGTTGCAAATCATGCTTGTTGCTTGTTGATGCAAAATCGTCACTAGGAAGTGACTGTGTGGTCAAATACCACTTTCGTCAGTTTTGCAGATCTGCCCGTGTGAGGCAAAAGCTGTGTTTTTTGTAGTGACAGAATATTTTGTAGTGTTCTGTAATGGCATCTGATTCTCTTTCACAGATTGTCACAGAAAATCTTGACAAGAATAACTTCCAGGCATGGAAGTTTAGAATGACGAATTTCCTTATGGGAAAAGGCTATTGGGAGTTCATTACAGGAAATGAAGAAGAACCAGTTCTTCCTAATGTTCCCAATCAACAGGAAATGCAGGCATTTAAAGGATGGCATGAGAGAGCCAGGAAAGTTATGTATTGGCTGTCTATCATATTTCAGACTCTATGATTGTGCATATTCAAGATGCAAGTACACCAAAGGAGGCATGGGATACTTTGGCAAAAATATACAACACAAATACGCAAGCCAAGAAAATGCAGCTCAAACAGGAGTTGCACAATGTGCAGAGAGAAAATTTGAGCATAAATGACTACCACATGAAGGTGAAGAAAATTGCAAATGCACTTGCTTCCATTGGGTCGCCAGTGGAAGATGATGATCTAGTTTCTGTGACCTTGAATGGTCTAGGAAAGGATTATGCACAGTTTCGGACATCCATTGCCATCCATGAAAAATTTCCTGATTTTGAAGAGTTGTTTGCTCTTCAAATTTTCGAAGAGCAGAGAAATGGGGGTGCATCTTCTTCAGGAGGAACTTCAAAAGAAATTGTCTTCTACTCAAATGCTAGAAGAGGTAGAGGCAGAGGTAGAGAAGGCCGATCTGCAGGCCATGGTAGAAATTAGAATATGCAGCAAACTCAAGAAAACCAGTCCTATGCAGGAGGACGTGGTAACTCTAGAGGCAGGGGGAGCCAAAGAGGCCATGGTGGATGGCAGAGAGGCCAAAATGCAAACATCAATGTTGAATGCTACTACTTTGGTAAAATGGGTCATACGGCTAAGAACTGCCACAAAAAGCAAAATGACATTATGAATGGAAAATTGTAGCAAGGCAATTATGCATCTTCCAGTAGACAGGTTGATGAGAGAAATGAGCATCTATTTATGGTGCAGCACATGACCAATTATGTGACAAGTGCAGAAGAATGAAATGATGTGTGGTATGTTGACTCAAGTGCGTCAAACCACATGACAGGTCATGTAGAGTGGACGGAAGATGCAAGGAAAATGGAAAAACTAGGATTTGTGGAGACTGGTGATGATACTACACATCCTATTATGTAGATTGGTAAAATTCCTTTGTCTATGCAGGATGGGAAAAAGAAATACCTGTCCGATGTATTTCATGTCCCAAACATCACCAAGAACCTGGTTTCTATTGGTCAAATGGTTGAGCAGGGCTTGTAGGTCAGATTCAATCCCCATGGATGCTTTGTTGAGGATATGAAAAACAACGGTCGCTTGATAGCAAAAGGAAAGAAGAAAGGCAGGATGTTTACGTTGGATGCAGACATGCCTGAATTGAGTGCAGCAATGTTTGCACATGGGACCGGTGTAGTTGCAGATATTGATATCTGGCATAAACACATTGGTCACATTAATATACAGTGACTTAAATCAATGCAAGCCCAAAATATTGTTGCAGGATTGCCTAAGTTCAAGGTTGCAGAAATGCATAAGGTTTGTGAAGCCTGTCAATTTGGAAAATAGGCAAGGAAACCATTTCCTAGGCATGTTCAAGAGAGTAAAAAGCCATTAGAATTAATCCACTCAAATGTGTGGACTACTAAAGCTACATCTATTGGAGGCTGTCACTATTTTGTCACTTTTATTGATGACTTCAGCAGAAAAATTTGGGTGTATTTTATGAAAAAGAAAAGTGAAGTGTTTGGGCACTTCAAAGCTTTTAAAGCTATGGTTGAAAAAGAAACAGGCCTGCAAATAAAATGCATAAGGTCAAATGGAGGGGGAGAGTACCTCTCAAATGAGTTTGCAAGGTTCCTGCAGGAGCATGGTATAAAGCAGCAATATTCATGCAGTCATACCCCACAGCAAAATGGAATTGCAGAAAGGAAAAACAGGCATATTGGAGAGGTATCTCGGGGCATGCTAAATGAAAAAGATTTACCAGATTATTATTGGGCTGAAATAGTTGCTACAGCAGTTTACATAATGAACATGACTCCCACTGCAGCAATACATGGCATGATGCCAGAGGAGATGTATACTGGTAGAAAACCAAACATTTCACATTTGAAAGTTTTTGGTTGCATTGCCTATGTTCATGTGCCAGATGAGTTGAGGTCTAAGTTGGATGCAAAGGCTGAGAAGTGCATCTTTATTGGTTATTCTCTGCAGCAGAAAGGGTATAGATGCTATAAACCTTCTACTCGTAAGTTTACAGTGAGCAGAGATGTTGTTTTTGATGAGATGAGTAGCTAGTACATGGTGTAAACTCTCCTTTGGACTATTAGAGATAAGCACCTCGCACTCACCCTCTAGGTTTTTGTCTAAGATCTTTAGATGGAAGATTACATATTTGTGCATAGAATTCACAGCAGCAATCACAAAATATCAGTGGACCTATAGTGTCCTCTAGCAGTGGTTCACATACTTCGCCATGGATAGGCAGATTGAGATCAGGAGAATCTCCTCAAAGCAATGCAGATAGTGGTACACAGGTATCACGAAAAGGAAAAGAGAAGGTAGATCAGCCCATGTTTGATGTGAATGCAGGTCACTCTTGTGTGGATGGTGAATCCAGTGGCTCAGAACAGAGCATTGATGATGAGTTGGGTATTCCTTCTGTTATTACACCTGGAGTAAGGAAGACCAGAGATGTTTTGAGAGCACCTAGAAGTGAGCCTATTTTGCGCAGGTCTACCAAGGTTAGGTATCCTGTGGATAGGCTGAAATATGATGGATTGGACATGCTATCCAAATATGGGATGACAGGCTGTAACCCTATTTTAGTTCCTTTGGAGCAGAATGTGAAGCTAAGTACAGATGCAGGTGAGCTTTTGGAAGACCCTACTATGTATAGACGCATAGTAGGAAGTTTGATTTATATGACTATTATTAGGCCAGATTTGAGCTATGCTGTTGGATTGGTAAGTCAGTTTATGTAGGCTCCAAGGAAACCGCATTTGGATGCAGCTAGACGCATACTCAGGTATGTGAAGTCCACATTGCAGTATGGACTATTTTATGAGGCTGGGGTTCAGATACAGTTGCATGGATACACTGATGCTGATTGGGCTGGTAGTATTTCTGATAGACGATCTACCGGTGGATATGTGTTCTCTTTTAGGAGTGCTGCAGTCACTTGGAGCAGCAAGAAACATCCTACAGTTGCCTTGTCGAGCACAGAGGCTGAGTACAGGGGTGTAGCAATGGGTGCATGTGAGGTAGCTTGGTTGCATAAGCTACTTTATGATATGCATTAGTTTATAGATGGGCCAGTTGTCATTTATTATGACAACATGAGCAGTATACACTTGGAAAATAACCCATTCTATCATGCTAGAACAAAGCACATTGAGGTGCATTATCACTATGTGCCGGAGAAGGTTTTACTAGGTCTTATTGATCTAGTTTATGTCAGCACAGAGGATCAGGTAGCTGACATATTCACGAAGGCATTGGGCATAGAGAAGCTGCATAAGTTCAGAGACTTGCTTGGTGTGCAAGAATTGGGATTGAGCTCGAGGGGGAGTGTTGAGATATCGAGCTCCACTTGCGACATGCCAGGGTGACAGTTGCGCATTTATGTCACCGACTTGTTAGCTGCAAATCAGTTGGTACACCGCCCACGAATAATAGCTATCCTTATCTACTCTAGTTTGTGGCTTAATTAGTATGCCACCTTAGTTAGTTGAGTTTGGTTTGAGACCCACATATAGGGTTCTTCCATTTCTTTGTACTAGAGTTCTTTTGGCTTTCACAACTAAGAAGAGGAAAACTGTTTTTAGCCTCCACCTTTGTGTGTATTCCCCCATTATGCATGTGAGAAAGCTGCAAGTGAGACTCCTTCCCTCTCTCCCACTATCTTCACATGCCATTCTTATCGAAGTGAACTTTGAGGTCCCAATCCGTGATCGCAAAGACGGACAACAAGTTCCTCTTGATATCTAGCACGTAAAGAACATCGAACAACTGTTTTACAACTCCATCTGACTTGAGGCAATCATACCCTTTTTTTTTGCTCACATTTTGCATCATTGCCGACTGCTACCAGGATGTCATTCGCTACCGGTTGCAGAGAGGTATACCAATGCTTCTGATTGGTCATGTGGCATGATGCACCACTATCAATAATCCAATGTTCATCTATAGGTACGTGAATTGCCTCCATGCAAATCTCCTTAATTGCTACGAACAACTCTACTAGTACTGCCTGCATGCTGTTGCTAGACTCTTTCTTCACTCTGTTCTTCTCATCTGCAATCTTCTTCTAGCACTCATTCTGCTTATGCCCTGCCTTGTTGCAATAGAAGCACTTGATCTTTTTCTTTCTCTTTTTATCATCAGAAGAAGATGGGTTACCAGAGTCCTTACCCTTACCTTTCTTTGATCTAGCATAGAAAGCCGAATCTTCTCTAGTCCTCATTTTTTAACACATCTCCTCCTCCAGAAGCATGGCACTGAAATCCTCAATGTTGAGGGGTGAATTTCTGTTCTACGGATTCAGCGCCGTAACAAGACCATTGTAGTTTGGTGGGAGAATCCGTATGCACCTTCGTGCTAGATTCTTGCTGGTGATGGTGATGCCAATCGCAGTCATTGATCGCGCAGATTCTTCACCCTGGTGATGAACTTCTCTGCCAGTTCAGACTCAGATAGTTTCTCATTCACGAGTTGTCTCCAGATTTTGAATCTGCATCTGAATCATGGTCTTGTACTAATTTTTCAAGACCGTCCATGCCTACTCCACTGTGGTGACATGTTGAATTAATGCCATGATGAAATCACTTACACTGCAGACAATAGAACACAACGCATCTGCATTTCTTCTTGTCCATGTGAGAATCTCATCCGTAGTTGGTACTATCTGTTGTCCTGCATTGGCTAGATCTGGTCTCACAACCGGCTTCACGTCCACCCTAGTAGCGGTATCCCAAAGCTTGTATGTGCTTAGGATGGTCTTCATCTTGAACTTCCAGAGTGGATAGTTAGTGCCGTCCAACTTTTCGCTTTCGCCGAATAGTGGGATTCGCAGTCTTGCAGGCTGGGCCATCTCTCACAATCTGCTCGCAAATAGAAACACACTACCAAATCTTCTTGCTAGAGTCCAAACTTTGATACCATGTAAGAAAACAATACAATGTCTGTGCTCAACAGATAAGAGGATCTCGTACACAAGAGAGAAAACAGATAGTATGGAGAATAAAAAATTTGATTACTATAGAACTGATACAATAGATGGTGCTGCCTCCCAGCCATGTGCTCCTGTGAGAGAAGCTTTGATGGCATGCTAGAAAGAGTAGAGGACGGAGGCTGGATGCTAAGAAATCAAGGTTGTTATAGCCAATGATGAAATGGGCTTCACGGGCTTGCTCTTATATAGCCATTAGTCGTAGTCAGTTAGACCCAATTGGGTGATCGACCCAGTCCAACCAGAACGGTCAATTGGGGTCCAAAATAGGCCACCAACCACATGCTAGAATCATGGTGCAAAATAGAGCAACTAACCTACGGTCTTTGTTTGGCCCAGAGCCATCCGGGATCTGTTGAGATATCGAGCTCCACTCGCGATATGCCAGGGTGACCGTTGTGTATTTATGTCACCGACTTGTTAGCTGGAGATGCGGTTGGTACACCGCCCACGAATAATAGCTAGATGACAGCTATCCTTATCTACACTAGTTCGTGGCTCAGTTAGTATGCCACCTTAGTTAGTTGAGTTTGGTTTGAGACCCACATATAGGGTTCTTCTATTTCTTTGTACGAGAGTTCTTTTGGCTTTCACAACTAAGAAGAGAAAAACTGAAAACTGTTTTCAGCCTCCACCTTTGTGTGTATTCCCCCATTGTGCATGTGAGAAAGCCGCAAGTGAGACTCCTTCCCTCTCTCCCACTATCTTCACATGGTATATGAGCCTTGTTCGTGGTAGGGAGCTCAAGAAAGCAAGCCAAGTTCGTGGTGTGCTAGTAAGAGGACCAGTGTTGCTTTCCTATTTCGAGTTTGGGAGCAAATCTCTGCAGGTAGCACAACCAGAAGTGCAGGAGTGCACTGTTTCAGATTGAGACGCCCTTCGCGGTGTGGCAAGAGCGCAGTATATGCTGCGGGTGAAGGCAAAGCCCTCAGTGACTTTATTTTTCTGATTTGAGGCCGTTTCGAGGCCCGTTTTGAAGGCGGAAGTTCTTCGCAGGCACTCAGGAAAAGGCCCAGTTTTTTGCTGTGCGACCACTGCGCAGCTAGTCGGTGGAAAGGTGCCGCAGAAATTGCATCGTATGCCTATGTGCAGAGATATTGGGAGTTGTAGATTCATGCCTGTTGCCTATTGATGCAAAATCGTCACTAGGAAGTGACTGTGTGGTGAAATACCGCTTTCGTCAGTTTTGCAGATCTGCCCGTGTGAGGCAAAAGCTGTGTTTTTTGCAGTGACAGAATATTTTGCAGTGTTCTGTAATGGCATCTGATTCTCTTTCACAGATTGTCACTGAAAAGCTTGACAAGAACAACTTCCAGGCATGGAAGTTTAGAATGACGAATTTCTTGATGGGAAAAGGCTATTGGGAATTCATTACAGGAAATGAAGAAGAACCTATTCTTCCTAATGTTCCCAGTCAACAGGAAATGCAGGCATTCAAAGGATGGCATGAGAGAGCCAGGAAAGTTATGTACTGGCTGTCTATCAGTATTTCAGACTCCATGATTGTGCATATTCAGGATGCAAGTACGCCAAAGGAGGCATGGGATACTTTGGCAAAAATGTACAGCACAAATATGCAAGCTAGGAAAATGCAACTCAAACAAGAGTTGCACAATGTGCAGAGAGAAAATTTGAGCATAAATGACTACCACATGAAAGTGAAGAAAATTGCAGATGCACCTGCTTCCATTGGGTCGCCAGTGGATGATGATGATTTGGTTTCTGTGACCTTGAATGGTCTAGGAAAGGATTATGCATAGTTCCAGACATCCATTGCCGTCCGTGAAAAATTTCCTGATTTTGAGGAGCTGATTGCTCTTCTAATTTCTGAAGAGCAGAGAAATGGTGGTGCATCTTCTTCAGCAGGAACTTCAAAAGAAACTGTCTTCTACTCAAATGCTAGCAGAGCTAGAGGAAGAGGTAGAGGAGGCCGATCTGCAGGCCGTGGTAGAAATCAGAATATGCAACAAATGCAAGAAAACCAGTCCTATGCAGGAGGACGTGGTAACTCTAGAGGCAGGGGGAGCCAAAGAGGCCGTGGTGGATGGCAGAGAAGCCAAAATGCAAACAGCAATGTTGAATGCTACTATTGTGGCAAAATGGGTCATATGGCTAAGGACTGCTACAAAAAGCAGAATGACATTATGAATGGAAAATTGCAGCAAGGCAATTATGCATCTTCTAGCAGGCAGGGTGATGACCGAAATGAGCATCTATTTATGGTGCAGCATATGACCAATTTTGTGACAAGTGCAGAAGAACAAAATGATGTGTGGTATGTTGACTCAGGTGTGTCAAACCACATGACAGGTCATGCAGAATGGATGCAAGATGCAAGGAAAATGAAAAAGCTAGGATTTGTGGAGACTGGTGATGATACTGCACATCCTATTGTGTAGATTGGCAAAATTCCTTTGTCTATGCAGGATGGGAAAAAGAAATACTTGTCTGATGTATTTCATGTCCCGAACATCACCAAGAACCTGGTTTCTGTTGGTCAGATGGTTGAGCAGGGCTTGCAGGTCAGATTTGATCCTCATGGATGCTTTGTTGAGGATATGAAAAATAATGGTCGCTTAATAGCAAAAGGAAAGAAGAAGGGCAGGATGTTTAAGTTGGATGCAGACATGCCTGAATTGAGTGCAGCAATGTTTGCACATGGGACCGGTGTAGTTGCAGATATTTTTATCTGGCACAAACACATTGGTCATGTTAATATACAGCGACTTAAATCAATGCAAGCCCAAAATATTGTTGCAGGATTGCCTAAATTCAAGGTTGCAGAAATGCACAAGGTTTGTGAAGCCTGTCAATTTGGGAAACAGGCAAGGAAACCTTTTCCTAGGCATATTCAAGAGAGTAAAAAGCCATTGGAATTAATCCACTCTGATGTGTGGACTACAAAAGCTGCATCTATTGGAGGCTGTCACTATTTTGTCACATTTATTGATGACTTCAGCAGAAAACTGTGGGTGTATTTTATGAAAAAGAAAAGTGAAGTGTTTGGGCACTTCAAAGCTTTCAAAGCTATGGTTGAAAAAGAAACAGGCCTGCAAATAAAATGCCTAAGGTCAGATGGAGGGGGAGAGTACCTCTCAAATGAGTTTGCAAGGTTCTTGCAGGAGCATGGTATAAAGCAGCAATATTCATGCAGTCATACCCCATAGCAAAATGGAATTGCAGAAAGAAAAAATAGGCATATTGGAGAGGTATCTCGGGCTATGCTAAATGAAAAAGATCTACCAGATTATTATTGGGCTGAAGCAGTTGCTACAACAGTCTATATAATGAATAGGACTCCCACTGCAGCAATACATGGCATGACGCCAGAGGAGATGTATACTGGTAGGAAACCAGATATTTCTCATTTGAAGATTTTTGGTTGCATTGCCTATGTCCATGTGCCAGATGAGTTGAGGTCCAAGTTGGATCCAAAAGCTAAGAAGTGCGTCTTTATTGGTTATTCTCTACAGCAGAAAGGGTATAGATGCTATAACCCTTCTACACGTAAGTTCACAGTGAGCAGAGATGTTGTTTTTGATGAGATGAGCAGCTGGTATAAACCAGTAAATGTGATGATTGATATAGATGCACAAAATGGTAATGCTGCACAGAATGTACAGCAGCAATCACAAAATATCAGTGGACCTGGAGTGGCCTCTACCAGTGGTTCACATACTTCGCCATGGACAGGCAGATTGAGATCAGGAGAATCCCCTCAAAGCAATGCAGAGAGTGGTATGCAGGTATCACGAAAAGGAAAAGAGAAGGTAGATCAGCCCATGTTTGATGTGAATGCAGGTCACTCTTGTGTGGATGGTGAATCCAGTGGCTCAGAACAGAGCATTGATGATGAGTTGGGTATTCCTTCTGTTATTACACCTGGAGTAAGGAAGACCAGAGATGTTTTGAGAGCACCTAGAAGTGAGCCTATTTTGCGCAGGTCTACCAAGGTTAGGTATCCTGTGGATAGACTGAAATATGATGGATTTACAGCCATTCACTATGCCTATATGGTCAAAGTGATACAGGAACCAGAACCCACTTCTTTTGAGCAAGCCATGGGAAATGAAAAATGGGAGAAAGCCATGGATGAAGAAATGGATGCCTTGGATGCTAATGCTACATGGGAATTGGTGCCTTTGCCTAAAGGCAAGAATGCAATTGGTTGTAAGTGGGTTTATAAGATCAAGCACAATGTAGATGGTTCTGTGAATAGATACAAGGCAAGATTAGTTGTCAAGGGGTATGCACAGACATATGGCATTGATTATGAAGAAACTTTCAGCCCGGTTGCAAGGATGGCAACCGTAAGAGCAGCCATTGCTACGGCTGCATCAAAGGGATGGTCTTTACATCAGATGGATGTAAAGAATGCCTTCTTGCATGGTGATTTGCAAGAAGAGGTCTTTATGGAGCAGCCAGCAGGTTATGTTCATGCTATTCATCCTGAGTTTGTTTGCAGGTTAAAGAAAGCCTTGTATGGCTTGAAGCAAGCACCTAGAGCATGGTCTGACAAGATAGGATAGTATCTTGTCACTATTGGCTTTCAGATTTCCAAGGCATATTTCTCACTCTATGTGAGAAAAATAGAGAAAGGGATTATGCTGCTGGTCATTTATGTTGATGATTTGATCATCACAGGTGATAGTGATGAAGATATCCTTCATGTGAAAATGCTATTGAGGCGGAAGTTTGAGATGAAGGATTTGGGAGAGCTGCGTTATTTCTTGGGCATTGAGGTGATTAGATTACCAAGTGGGATATAGCTCTTGCAGAGGCAGTATGGATTGGACATGCTGTCCAAATATGGGATGACAGGCTGTAAGCCTATTTCAGTTCCTTTGGAGTAGAATGTGAAGCTGAGCGCAGATGCAGGTGAGCTTCTAGAGGACCCTACTATGTACAGACACATAGTAGGAAGTTTGATTTACATGACTATTACCAGGCCAGATTTGAGCTATGCTGTTGGGTTGGTAAGTCAGTTTATGCAGGCTCCAAGGAAACCGCATTTGGATGTGGCTAGATGCATACTCAGGTATGTGAAGTCCACATTGCAGTATGGACTATTTTATGACGCTGGGGTTCAAATACAGTTGCATGGATACACTGATGCTGATTGGGCTGGTAGTATTTCTGATAAACGATCTACCAGTGGATATGTGTTCTCTTTTGGGAGTGCTGCAGTCACTTGGAGCAGCAAGAAATAGCCTACAGTTGCCTTGTCGAGCACAGAGGCTGAGTACAGGGGTGCAGCAATGGCTGCATGTGAGGTAGCTTGGTTGCATAAGCTACTCTATGATATGCATTAGTCTATAGATGGGCCAGTTGTCATTTATTGTGACAACATGAGCAGCATACACTTGGCAAAGAACCCAGTCTTTCATGCTAGAACAAAGCACATTGAGGTGCATTATCACTATGTGCGGGAGAAGGTTTTACTAGGTCTTATTGATCTAGTTTATGTCAGCATAGAGGATCAGGTAGCTGACATATTCATGAAAGCATTGGGCGTAGAGAAGCTGCGCAAGTTCAGAGACCTGCTTGGTGTGCAGGAATTGGGATTGAGCTCGAGGGGGAGTGTTGAGATATCGAGCTCCACTTGCGATATGCCAGGGTGACCGTTGTGTATTTATGTCACCGACTTGTTAGCTGGAGATGCGGTTGGTACACCGCCCACGAATAATAGCTAGATGATAGCTATCCTTATCTACACTAGTTCGTGGCTCAGTTAGTATGCCACCTTAGTTAGTTGAGTTTGGTTTGAGACCCACATATAGGGTTCTTCTATTTCTTTGTACGAGTGCTTTTGGCTTTCACAACTAAGAAGAGAAAAATTGAAAACTGTTTTTAGCCTCCACCTTTGTGTGTATTCCCCCATTGTGCATGTGAGAAAGCCGCAAGTGAGACTCCTTCCCTCTCTCCCACTATCTTCACAGGATCATCTAGGGCTCCAAATGGGCCCCCCAACCCAAGAGTGGGCTGCCTCAAGAAATGCTCCATCTACCCTCAGTGCAGTCAGTCATTAGATGCCTTCCCACACTTGCATGTAGCCTAGTTGGCAGTGTGCCAACTACGTCTAGCCATTAGGCCACACATGCCCCCCACTTGGTGTCTAAACCAGATAACTGAGCTACTGAAATGCCTTCTCCTCATATGGGGGCCTTACAAGTAGAGTTAGCTGGTTCCTGCGTAGTTACGCGAGAGTGGAGCATTGATATCTAATAGTTCCTTGGAGAAGGAGATCCGATCTCCCACGTGGAGCGATTTGAGTGAATTTGCAAAGCTTTTGGTGCTCCCAGAGTCCTAGAGATGGCCAATGCATTTGGTCTTAGCTTGGATGGCAAAGTAGGCCAATGGTATAGGGCTCTCACCCCAATAGAGAAAATCAATTGGGAGACATGGAGAAAGGCCTTTATTGTGGGGTTTGCACCTAGTGGCCATAAATGGAGCCCGATCAACCTATTGTATGGAGTAAAGTAGAATGATAAGGAATACCTAAGGGATTACATTGCTAGGATCATGCACCTCAACACTCACTGTGAACTGTATGAGCAAATGAGCGACGAATGATTATTGCCCCACTTCCTTATCGGATTGGTAGACCCAAAGCTGCATGACCACCTCATGGTGATGAATCATACCTCCTTCAATTTATATAGCAAGGTAGCCATCCACATATGTGACAATATGATGGACAAGGTGAATTTGGATAAAACCCTAGATCCCTCAGAAATAGCTCCATCGGTTAGGTTTTTGCATGTGTGCATAAGCTACTCTATGATATGCATCAGTCTACAGATGGGTCGGTTGTCATTTATTGTGACAACATGAGCAGTATACACTTGGCAAAGAACCCAGTCTTTCATGCTAGAACAAAGCACATTGAGGTGCATTATCACTATGTGCAGGAGAAGGTTTTACTAGGTCTTATTGATCTAGTTTATGTCAGCACAGAGGATCAGGTAGCTGACATATTCACGAAAGCATTGGGCGTAGAGAAGCTGCGTAAGTTCAGAGACCTGCTTGGTGTGCAGGATTTGGGATTGAGCTCAAGGGGGAGTGTTGAGATATCGAGCTCCACTCGCGATATGCCTCCGATATGCCAGGTTGACCGTTGTGAATATGTCAGCTACCTGATCCTCTGTGCTAACATAAACTAGATCAATAAGACCTAGTAAAACCTTCTCCCGCACATAGTGATAATGCACCTCAATGTGCTTTGTTCTAGCATGAAAGACTGGGTTCTTTGCCAAGTGTACGCTGCTCATGTTGTCACAATAAATGACAACTGGCCCATATGCATATCACAGAGTAGCTTATGCAACCAAGCTACCTCACATGCAGCCATTGCTGCACCCCTGTACTCAGCCTCTGTGCTCGACAAGGCAACTGTAGGCTGTTTCTTGTTGCTCCAAGTGACTGCAGCACTCCCAAAAGAGAACACATATCCACTGGTAGATCGTCTATCAGAAATACTACCAGCCCAATGAGCATCAGTGTATCCTTGCAACTGTATCTGAGAACCCCAGCCTCATAAAATAGTCCATACTGCAATGTGGACCTCACATACCTGAGTATGCGTCTAGCCACATCCAAATGTGGTTTCCTTGGAGCCTGCATAAAGTGACTTACCAACCCAACAGCATAGCTCAAATCTGGCCTGGTAATAGTCATGTAAATCAAACTTCCTACTATACGTCTGTACACAGTAGGGTCTTCCAGAAGCTCACTTGCATCTGCGCTCAACTTCACATTCTGCTCCAAAGGAACTGAAATAGGCTTACAGCCTGTCATCCCATATTTGGACAGCATGTCCAATCCATACTGCCTCTGCAAGAGCTGTATCCCACTTGGTGATCTAATCACCTCAATGCCCAAGAAATAATGCAGCTCTCCCAAATCCTTCATCTCAAACTTCTGCCTCAATAGCATTTTCACATGAAGGATATCTTCATCACTATCACTTGTGATGATCAAATCATCAACATAAATGACCAGCAGCATAATCCCTTTCTCTGTTTTTCTCACATAGAGTGAGAAATCTACCTTGGAAATCTGAAAGCCAATAGTGACAAGATATTGTCCTATCTTGTCAGACCATGCTCTAGGTGCTTGCTTCAAGCCATACAAGGCTTTCTTCAACCTGCAAACAAGGATGAGTAGCATGAACATAACCTGCTGGCTGCTCCATAAAGACCTCTTCTTGCAAATCACCATGCAAGAAGGCATTCTTTACATCCATCTGATGTAAAGACCATCCCTTTGATGCAGCCGTAGCAATGGCTGCTCTTACGGTTGCCATCCTTGCAACCGGGCTGAAAGTTTCTTCATAATCAATGCCATATGTTTGTGCATACCCCTTGACAACTAATCTTGCCTTGTATCTATTCACAGAACCATCTGCATTGTGCTTGATCTTATAAACCCACTTACAACCAATTGCATTCTTGTCTTTAGGCAAAGGCACCAATTCCCATGTAGCATTAGCATCCAAGGCATCCATTTCTTCATCCATGGCTTTCTCCCATTTTTCATTTCCCATGGCTTGCTCAAAAGAAGTGGGCTCTGGTTCCTGTATCACTTTGACCATATATGCATAGTGAATGGCTGTAAATCCATCATATTTCAGCCTATCCATAGGATACCTAACCCTGGTAGACTTGTGCAAAATAGGCTCACTTCCAGGTGCTCTCAAAACATCCTTGGTCTTCCTTACTCCAAGTGTAACAATAGAGGGAATACCCAACTCATCATCAATGCTCTGTTCAGAGCCACTGGATTCACCATCCACACAAGAGTGACCTGCATTCACATCAAAGATGGGCTGATCTACCTTCTCTTTTCCTTTTCATGATACCTGCATACCACTCTCTGCATTGCTTTGAGGAGATTCTCCTGATCTCAATCTGCCTGTCCATGGCGAAGTATGTGAACCACTGCTAGAGGACACTCCAGGTCCACTAATATTTTGTGATTGCTGCTGTGAATTTTGTGCAGCATTACCATTTTGTGCATCTACATCAATCATCACATTTACTGGTTTATACCAGCTGCTCATCTCATAAAAAACAACATCTCTGCTCACTGTGAACTCACGTGTAGAAGGGTTATAGCATCTATACCCTTTTTGCTGCAGAGAATAACCAATAAAGACGCACTTCTCAGCTTTTGGATCCAACTTGGACCTCAACTCATCTAGCACATGGACATAGGCAATGCAACCAAAAATTTTCAAATGAGAAATATCTGGTTTCCTACCAGTATACATCTCCTCTGGCGTCATGCCATGTATTGCTGCAGTGGGAGTCCTGTTCATTATATAAACTGCTGTAGCAACTGCTTCAGCCCAATAATAATCTGGTAGATCTTTTTCATTTAGCATAGCCCGAGATACCTCTCCAGTATGCTTGTTTTTCCTTTTTGCAATTCCATTTTGCTGTGGGGTATGATTGCATGAATATTGCTACTTTATACCATGCTCCTGCAAGAACCTTGCAAACTCATTTGAGAGGTACTCTCCCCCTCCATTTGACCTTAGGCATTTTATTTGCTGGCTTGTTTCTTTTTCAACCATAGCTTTGAAAGCTTTGAAGTGCCCAAACACTTCACTTTTCTTTTTTCATGAAATACAGTTCCTACTGAAGAATATGCACCCCCATTTCTCTGCTCTTCAGAATTTAGAAGAGCAAACAACTCTTCAAAATCAGGAAATTTTTCACGAACGGCAATGGATGTCCGGAACTGTGCATAATCCTTTCCTAGACCATTCAAGGTCATAGAAACTAGATCATCATCTTTCACTGGCGACCCAATGGAAGCAAGTGCATCTGCAATTTTCTTCACTTTCATGTGGTAGGGATTTATGCTCAAATTTTCTCTCTGCACATTGTGCAACTCCTGTTTGAGTTGCATTTTCCTGGCTTGTGTATTTGTGCTGTACATTTTTGCCAAAGTATCCCATGCCTCCTTTGGCGTACTTGCATCCTGAATATGCACAATCATGGAGTCCGAAATACTGATAGACAGCTAGTACATAACTTTCCTGGCTCTCTCATGCCATCCTTTAAATGCCTTCATTTCCTGTTAACTGGGAACATTAGGAAGAACAGGTTCTTCTTCATTTCCTGTAATGAACTCCCAATAGCCTTTTCCCATCAAGAAATTCGTCATTCTAAACTTCCATGCCTGGAAGTTGTTCTTGTCAAGCTTTTTAGTGACAATCTGTGAAAGAGAATCAGATGCCATTACAGAACACTGCAAAATATTCTGTCACTGCAAAAAACATAGCTTTTGCCTCACACGGGCAGATTTGCAAAACTGATGAAAGTGGTATTTCACCACACAGTCACTTCCTAGTGATGATTTTGTATCAACAGGCAACAAGCATGAATCTGCAACTCCCAATATGTCTGCACACAGGCATACGATGCAATTTCTGTGGCAACTTTTCACCGACTAGCAGCGCAATGGTCGCACAGCCAAAACAGGGCCTTTTTCTGAGTGCCTCCAAAGAACTTCCGCCTTCAAAACGGGCCCCGAAATGGCCTCAAATCAGAAAAATAAAGTCACCAAGGGCTTTGCTCTCTCCCGCAGCATATACTACGCTCTCACCACACCACGAAGGGCATCTCAATTGGAGGCAGTGCACTCTTGCACTTCTGGCTGTGATACCTGCAGAGATTTGCTCCCGAACTCGAAATAGGAAAGCAACACTACTCCTCTTACCAGGACACCACGAACTTGGCTTGCTTTCTTGAGCTCCTTGCCACGAACAAGGCTTTGATACCATGTGAAGATAGTGGGAGAGAGGAAAGGAGTCTCACTTGCGGCTTTCTCACATGCACAATGGGGGAATACACACAAAGGTGGAGGCTGAAAACAGTTTTCCTCTTCTTAGTTGTGAAAGCCAAAAGAACTCTAGTACAAAGAAATAGAAGAACCCTATATGTGGGTCTCAAACCAAACTCAACTAACTAAGGTGGCTTACTAACTGAGCCACAAACTAGAGTAGATAAGGATAGCTATCATCCAGCTATTATTTGTGGGCGTTATACCAAACGCATCTCCAGCTAACAAGTCGGTGACATAAATACACAACGGTCACCTTGGCATATCGTGAGTGGAGCTCGATATCTCAACAATATGGTGGTGGTGGATCAAGCTAGCCTCCACGCACAAGATGGTCTGGCAAAAGGTATTGAGCACAACCTTCATAAACCATTTTTCTCATATGTTTGGAGTGTCATGTAAGTGGTTTCAAACCCAGCCCACAAATAGGACAATCATGGTACCCACTTATTGCATGTCCTCCATGCATGCATGAATGTGGTGTTAGTATAATACATGTGCTACAAAGAGAGCCATAAAAGTATCATATATTATATACGTAAAGACACAACCATGTAAAGTCATGGATGGTCCACATCAAGATTCCCCCAACCAAAATGTCAGTAGTATGTCTAGGAGCTTTGGAAATATCAATGACCCGCACTTCTCTCCATAAGATCTGTAACTTCTCTATCAAAGGTGCCATGTACACATCCATATTTTTGGCCTTGTACTTCCCTGCCACAAGCAGTGCAAGCATGAGGTGTCCCTTCTTTATTGTTAGCCATGGTGGGATATTGTAATTCACAAAGACTATGGGCCATGTCAACTAAGATGTCAAGCGTAACACCCAAAAGGGTTCACGCCATCCATGGCAATCCCAAGATGTAAGTTGGGTGGCCATTGATTGTTTATGGGCTTCCAAGCTACACAATCTTCAAGAATCCTCAATGTGTCATAAGTGGACCGATGTGTAGCATGCCAAGTCATAAACTCCACTATGGATTTGCATTAGAACATGTGCTATATTCTAGCAATGATGGGAAAGTGTCTCAAAACCTTTACCTTGATTTGCTCACCCTACAAGTCATCTCTATATCACTGTTCCCCACACTCCCGACAACTAGCCAAATCTCCATGCTCACAACAAAAGAGAATATAGTCATTACGACAAGCATGGATGGTATCATAATCCATACGCACCGTTGTCAGCATCTTCTTCACTTCATCTCTTGATGTGGGCACGGTATTTGGTGCAGGGGAGAAACCTATCACAAATCAAACATACATAGGCTTCCAATAATGAGAAACTATGATGATCTAAAAAAAAACAATATCCAAATAATGAGATAAATTAATGTAGGAGCTAACCTCATTAAGGCTGAGACACTTGTATCTGACCACCCATACTTTGCTTGCAGATTCAAGATTGAGAGACAACCCATAGTTTTGACATTCAAGCACCCTCGTACAATTGTGTTGATTGCAACTCTTGCCTATTGGCCTCAGACTCGAACATCACGTGTACATATGATGTAGTGCCCCAAAAAATAGAATACATCATGTGTCCACCATATCCTCATCATTAGATTTTGACACATCTAGGAGACTATCCTCTTACTCAAAGTGTGAAGGTATACCTATACCCTTGCCACCCTCCTCATCCTGTCTCAAGATTTTGTGTAAATATAAGATCTTGTCTCAAGCTTTCGTGTTGTGTACGAATGCAACATTAATCATGAACTCAAATAGCATTGACTTACCGATGATCCATAACCACATGCACCACCAATGGTGGGTATTGTTGTGGGCTCCTCCCCATACATTTGTAAGTGGCGCATGACACTACGGTGTTGATGTTGTACTTCTCGCTTGTAATGAGTACAATGACAATACAACCAAGTCTCCATAAGCCACTCTATGCTCTCAGGCATTGGCGCATCATTTAATGAGCTTCGACTTATACCTTCCATCTACACACCTCCAAAATCACAACACAAAATGCAAGGAAATCCATTAAGATCCAAAAAATAACCACCCATGAGCCGCTTCCTTCTCTTGTTAGATTTAGTGCCTTGAACCATTGCTATATAGTGATGTTATATCCTATTCCATCGCTATACAGCGATGCTTTTAGGATATATAGAGTCACTATATAGTGACTAACCAGCATCGCTATATAGCAATGCTGGTGTTGGGATATCTCAAGGTGTATGCCTCAGGCACACCTTATGTTTCTATGTGTAAGTGCTAGAGGCACAGTTAGGTGTCCACAAGCACAGTTAGGTGGTGGAAAAGCCACATAGGATGATTGAGTGAATCTAGGAGCAGATTGAGGAGATGATTGTGGAGCTTTGAGGTCATCAGTGATGTCAGTGACCTTGTATGAGGTGCCTACTTAAGGACCTCTTTCTTCTTCATTCTATAAGCAAGTATTCTGATTTTGTGTCCACTCTACTCTTTCCTTTCAGTGTTCCAACATGGTATCAGAGCCATTTGAATCCCCTTGAGCCCATTTCTGCCACATCATCATCTTCTTCCTCTTCTTCTTCTTCACCATCTCTCCCTCTTCTTCCAAAAATTTGCTTGAGCTTGTTCTCCTCCGATTCTCACCTATTTCCCACGCCCTTCCAGCTGGAGATCCCTCTTGTTGGGGCAAATTTTGGGCTGCAAGCAATTGAAGAATAACACGCGCTGCTGGTCGCCATTGCACGAAAGTCGTCGATTCTTCTTCTTGCGTTTTCTCTGTGCCTGCTCCGTCTTTGTCTAATTCCTTTCAGGGCAAGCTTCTCCATACCTAGAGCTACCTTGTGCTGAAATCTGAGCAGCAATGGCTGCATATTGAAGGAGAAAACAGAGAAAAACCAGTCGACTTTGTTCAAGAAGGTGAAGGTGACCTGATGCATATTTTCGCCTCTTCTTCCCAGAGGATCTACTGTGGTATACCAGCTTTATTTTGCCTCAAAAAGCCCCCTTTCTTTTGCATTGAAGAGTGTGCTATGAGCCCTCCAAGTTCAGCTCTCTAGTTTTGACAGTTTTGACATGCTTTTGAAAATGATGCTACATAAAATGCTACTCTAGCATTTCTGGTCTTTTGAAGTTTTCAATAACTTCACTACAAGTGTTGCTTCAGTTTTGTTTTGACTTGCTAGACCTGGTTGTAATTGGAAAGTGTTTATTTCATCCACTTCTATGAAGCATATAAAAGGAAGCATCATTGTTTGAAATCTAGTCACTACTATTTGCTACATCAAGTGCTCATACTTTGGAAGTATTTCAGTTATATTTGCCTTGTAAGAGAGATAGACACTGCCCAATATCTGGGTTAGACCCTCTCATGGCTACCTTATATAATCTTGAGAAGTTCAATGGAAAGGGCTTTCATACATGGCAAATGAAGGTGAAATTTGCATTGATGCGGGAGAACTTATGGGGACTTGTCAAACCTACTCCTACCACTTCTTCTACGGCCTCCAATGCTGGACAATCTTCAACTCCGACACGACCGGCAAGGGATCCAGCAAGAGAAGAAAAAGCATATGGTATAATTGCTTTAGCTTTGGGTGATGATTACATACATCATATCTCTGACTTGGAGTCTCCTTCGGAAGCTTGGCAGAAGCTAGACATGATTTTTGGTGCAAGCTCTCACATATCTAAACTATCACTTAAAATCTCTTTCTTTGAATTAAAGATGGCAAGTGATACTACTTTAGCTGCTCATGTCAACTATATGCAGAGTCTTATGACTCAGTTAGCTTCTATCAACTCTCCTATCACCCCTGATGATGCTATGGCAGTGTTACTTAAGAGTATGCCTGAAAGTTTTGATCAAATTGTTAGCACTTTGAAGAATCTTCCCAATCCTAACCTTGAAGGCATTATCTTAGCTCTCCAAGAAGAAGAAAGACATATGGAGCTAAGGAAAGGCAATGACACTGCTTATGTTATGAAATTCCAGAAGGGCAAGTATACTCCTTGCAATCACTGTGGAAAGACAAATCACCTTTCAAAGGACTGCTTCAAAGTTAATCCATGCAAGCACTATGGCAAAAACAACCATAGTGAGAAGTTTTGCAAAGCCAAAGCAAAGACAGAAAATGCAAATCTACTTACAGTGAATGAGCCTCCACAAGATGAGGCATCCTTTGAAGATTATGCATTTTAAACTCATCTCTATGTATGCTCCAGATCTCTCTTTTTATGTCAAGGTACTCAGCCTGGATAGTTCTCCAAAATGAATGGAAATAAACTATTGTGTGTTGTGTGTTTTGTAAACACCTCTGGTCACCTTATGATGTAGGCCATGTGTATGTTTTGTTCCATGGTACCTCCTGCAGACATTGTGTGCATGTACATGCAGGGGAGATAACCATTGGAAGGTCCTTTTGTATCCCTTTTTGTTTACCTTACACCCAAGGGAACCCTTGCTAGCATGAGAACCTAGCCATAGATTTATCCTTGACCACCATGAGATGGCATGAGAAACTATGAGACTAGATGTATCCTTGACATAGCCTGAGGCATTTCCTTGAGGGGGGATTTGTTGGGATATCTCAAGGTGTATGCCTCAGGCACACCTTATGTTTCTATGTGTAAGTGCTAGAGGCACAGTTAGGTGCCCACAAGCACAGTTAGGTGGTGGAAAAGCCACATAGGATGATTGAGTGAATCTGGGAGCAGATTGAGGAGATGATTGTGGAGCTTTGAGGTCATCAGTGATGTCAGTGACCTTGTATGAGGTGCCTACTTCAGGACCGCTTTCTTCTTCATTCTATAAGCAAGTATTCTGATTTTGTGTCCACTCTACTCTTTCCTTTCAGTGTTCCAATAGCTGGGGGCTAAAACTCGAAACCCCGTGTGATGCTGGCTTTCATAACTCTATTGTGGGAAAAGAAAAAATCTCTTCTCCTTCGTTATATTCCACGAGCTCACTTTCCTTCAACCACTTTCCCACACGCTTCACCCCTACCTAGCCCCTCTCCCAACACTTGTGCTCCCTCTCCACCCTTGTCCCTCTTTGCTCATGTGAAAGGACGTTTTTCAAGAAGGTGTGGGATAGTCTCTTTAAGCAATGTAGGTTCATTTTTTATGAGATTTTTTCTTGTGACTATTGAAGCATGTTTCTCCTTGAATTGCTAAGCTGATGTGCAAATTTTCATGCTTGATTTTCAGAGTTGAGGGACAAAAAATGAGATTTGGTGAAAGAAAGAAGACACAGCTCTTCTTTTTTTGGTATTTCTCTTCCTCCTCTTTCCCTTCCTTTTATGCTTTCTCCTTATTTGTAGGCTTATGCTTGTCTCCTCAATCCAATCCCTTTGGAAAGTTACTTCTCCAAACTCCTCATTTCTTTAATTAGTTATTTGAAAAATTGTATGTTTCCTCTCTTTTGTAGGGCTAATCCACGAAACACCTCCTCTTCTGAGAGGGATTTTTCTAGGTAAAAAAGTTCTTCCTCTCTTTTCCTATTTTTATTTTCATGATTTGCATTGGCTTGTAGCTAGTGCCTTGAACATGATGGGAATAGCAACCCTCTCTTCCCCTCTCTTCTCTTATTTCCTCTTCTTCCCCTCTTCCCCTCTTTTCCTCCCTCTTTCTCCCCTCTTTCCCTCCCTCTCTTATTTCCTCTTCTTCCTCCTCTCTCTTTTCCTCTCTTTTGCATATGCTTATGCATGAGCTCATAAGCATATGCTCATATGCTTATGCTTATGCATGAGCTCATAAGAATACACTCATATGCTTATGCTTATGCTTATGCATGAGCTCATAAGCATATTATCATATGCTTATGCTTATGCATGATATTATGCTTACATGCTTATGCTTATGCATGAGCATATGCTCATATGCTCATGCATAAGCATAAGCATATGCTTTCTCTCATCTTTTGCTTTTCTCCTCTATTTCAATCTTTTCCTTCTCTTATTTTTTCTTCTCTTTTCTCCTCTCTTTTCCTTCTACTCTTTCATCCTCATAACTCTCTCTTTTCTCCTCTCTTTTCTTCTTTTCCCCTCTCTTTTTTCTTCTCTCTTCCTTTGTCTCATCCTCTTCCTTCTCTTCTTTTCCCCTCTCTTATTTACTCTCTTTCATCCTCTTTTCTCTCTTTTCATAAGCATATGTGAAAGTAGATGCATATGCTTCCTCTCTTTTCCCCTCTCTTTTTTCCTTCTCTTTTCCCTTCTTCCTTCGTCTTCTTTTTCCCTCTCTTTCACCCTTGTTTCTCTTTTCATAAGCATATGCATTTGTGTATGCTTATGCTTATGCATGAGCATATGCATTTGCGTATGCTTATGCATGAGCATATGCTCATGCATAAACATAAGCATATGCTTTCTCTCTTTTTCCGCTCTTTTCTTCTTTTACCCTCTCTTTTTTCTTCTCTCTTCCTCTCTTTCAATCTCTTCATTCTCTTCTTTTTCCCTCTCTTTCATCTGCTTTTCTCTCTTTTCATAAGAAAAAAATTACATTTTCAAGTTGTAGTCCACATTCCAAACTTGAATATGAGAGTAAACAATTATGGAATAAGGATTTGGAACAAGACCGTTAAAGCATTACAAGTACTATGTTGCATGTGAAGCATGCATCCTGAAGACAATAGGATATAGCAATTTATTCAAAAACATCAAAGTTTTGTTCTATACATACATGCAACCAAGTCATCATTCTAAAGTACACTATGTGAGCTTCTCCTCAACCCAAGGACACACCTAAATGAGATCATTATGCATGGTTAATGGGCCTCAAATGTTGTGCTAAAGTGATGCATACCTATTTGAGGCATGCTCCATAACTTCTTTTTGATTTGTTGAAAACTAAAACAGATTGAAAATTTGGAATCCAAACTATTGGGACTAGTGCATGGTGGTCTTAAAACATTAATAGTTGTTTGTATTGGTATCTAGATTCATCCTAAAATGGAAGAAGTTGGAAAAGTGCAATTTGTGCATGTGCAAAGATATTTTAATAAATCTAACACTATTTACAATTTTGAATTGTTTCTTTTTCCATGCACTTGCTTGCTATATGGTTCATAAGCATGCCAAAGGTCATTGCATTTAATAATACACAACGTCAAACCCGATAGCATGCCCTTTGGCCTATTTATGTTTTGAACCATTTTAGGCCACATTGCACTTGTTTGGGATATCCAAGTTTGCTGATGTGTATCGCTAGAGGGGGGGAAAACCAGCAGCTCTTGCTACTCCTGTGAATTTTAAATTTTCACACCTCTTGCCCATCAAATCTTGGAAGATTAAGTACCTGCAACCTGCCTTTGCCTTGCAACCCACATGCACCTCGATGTGACCTTGTGTAAACTTTGGTTTGCCATTGTCTTCTTTTGGGTAAGTTGTCTTCTATTTTATTGCCTCACTAGCTAGCTTCTCTGGGTCTATTCTCGACTTCTTGTGGCCATGGCATCAATGGCAACATGAAGCTTGCCATGTCTTGCAAGAGAAGTAGGCAGAGGCTATGAGATAGGAAAGCCAAAAAGCCAGGTCAAGGCACAAGGAACAAAGTGCTGATCAAGGAAAGCACTGGCACGGTATCGAATCAGCAATGGAAGACACTTTTGCAACATCTACAAAGGGAGAAACAACGAGAAGAAACAAGAATCCTTGCACGCATTTAATCATTGTCATCAGAGCGAAGAACACGATCTATGGTATCATGATTAGTGGGAGCATTCGAGGCAGCAACATCGGGCCATTCAAGTGATCACCAATCTTGAGTCTTCACAAGCTTTAGCCTATGTCCTAAAGTTTTTAGATTAACAAGCCTACCAACACCTCGAGAGATGCATGCCCAAGAGGTGATGCTCTCTAACTTGAGAAATGGTCTACAGAAAGGGAAAGGCGTGCACAGCTTAGATCAACTACCTACAAAGAGGGTGACATTAGCTATGTTGGTGTCCCTTGAAACAAAGGAGAAATGGCCTGGGCGCACAATGTGAAAGATGTTGTCAATTAGAAGGACCAACATGGCTCTAGCAATTGAATGTAGAGCAAAAGCAATGCAGGATCATCCCGATTTGAGAAGTCCGTGGGCTTCAATAGGACATAAGAAAAGGAGAGACAGTCTAAGTGCGGAAGTCATTGCTACAGTGATGATGTTTTGGCATGAAAATACGAGAGTTTCTCCAAATAGAAAGGACATCTATAAGAAGCAGATAGGACACAAGGTGTTTGAGGAGCACATCATACACATGCTAGATACAACACAAGTCAGTGGTGCCTAAACTAGCACGGTGGTTGTTTGTGATTGAGCTTTGGGATAGTTTACATGTTTCATTTCTTAAACTAGGCTTGGACTGAATGTGATTGTCCTAAACCATCTCGGTGGTTGGAACATCATGCAACCATAGGCTGGTTCATCTCAATCACCAGTTATGTGATTGTCATGAACCAACGTGGTTGAACAGACATTAGTTGTTGTCCAGCCCAGTGGCATGGTTAAGCAAAAATTAAAAACAATATATTTCATAATATATTTTTATTTTACTAAACCAGGCCGGTGGTTGGAACATCATGCAATTGTGGCTACTTCAGCTCAATCACTAATTATGTGATTGTCCTGAACCAGTGTGGTTAATCAGACATTAGTTATTGACCAACCTGGTGGTTGAAATTATTGTGTTTCTTAGTACTTATTTGTTGAATTTAATTTCTTGCTATTCAAGTCATGTACCATTCTTAAATTGTGGAATTTAGAAATGAAAAGCAATATATTGTTATTTTCTAATGGTGAAATTGAGAAATGAAAAGCAATATACTTGTTATTGTCTAATATGTGAAGTTGAAACCTTCAGATGATGTTTTTGAGGGGATGCTTCCTATAGCAATTGGTTCCCCACTTCAGGCTCATGCTAAAAATTAGAATTTATAGCAACCTCCTCCTCATCCACATGACCTAATTTAACCACAGGCTAATTTTGTACCTCCACAAGGTGTAGATGAAGTTGTCAGGCAAGATATTCAAGAGATACACACAGCCAAAACGGTTCCAAATTGGTTGCTACAGACTCTCAAGGAGAGTAGGCTTGAGCATCAGGCTAAACCATCTTGGTGGTTGAAACTATGACAGTGTCCTAAACCATCCTGGTGGTTGAAATTGTGACTGTCCTAAATGTTTCCTAAATTAGCCCGGTGGTTGACTATCATAAATGTATACTAAACTAGCCCAATGATTGAAATTGTGATTGTCCTAAATGAGCCCGATGGTTGAAAATTTTTTTGCTTTATTGCACACTTTAATTAGACTTTGTTTTGTATCCTTTTAGTAGTAGCAAAAAGGGGGCTCATTGTTTGGTTGCTCCCACATGTTGGGTTAGCAGACGGAGTTGTATCTCAAGTTTGTGAATCAGAATCCACACATTTCAATTGGGCAGAGGAGCTTTGTTGTAAGCCCTGGTATGCCAGGGAACTCAAAGATAGGAATGTTTGTTGTTGTAAAACACACATAGACTTTGATCTAGCGGCAAGCTATGAATGACTTGAGATCTGGTTGTGTTGGAGCATTGCTCCATGGGGATCGATGCCCATGCCTCCCCAATGAATGCGCAATCTATAGGCTAACTAGATCCTCATCATGTGTTGTAAGGGAGGGCAGGTTTTGTAGCCTAAGGTCTGGAAGGGAGACCGTGAGTGGCACAAGATTTAATGCATTTGTGGAACATCCAAGCATTGTAGTTTGAAGATGAGGAAGAAAAAATTCAATATCTATCCAAATGAAATGAGGGAAGACAACCACATTGCTCTAAAATGGAGGAGATTTGAAAATGTCAATGTTGAAGGATCCGATAAAAAGAGATGGCTACTGTCATATAAGAGCACCCAGCCAAGGGATCTTGTAAGTCATGTGGTTCAATCCATCCCAAAATATGTGCTTCATAATTTCACGACCAACTCATAGGATAAGCAATTCAAGAGGTGCCTTGCAAATTTTCCCCATGACACTATTGTATCTATCATAGATTTTGCAAAAAATTA
Source organism: Dipteris shenzhenensis (assembly GCF_047967505.1). Classification (NCBI taxonomy): domain Eukaryota; kingdom Viridiplantae; phylum Streptophyta; class Polypodiopsida; order Gleicheniales; family Dipteridaceae; genus Dipteris; species Dipteris shenzhenensis. Next base: position 38,273,269 of record NC_141622.1, on the reverse strand, counting down.
TTATTTTCAAGAACAAGATGAGATAAAAGTGCTCATTGATACAACAAGTAGATAACAATTCTTGTATATATCATGTAAAATCATTTGCTTAATTCTTCCATGCCTGATGCCAATCTGCTTGCTAACTCACAGGAGTCGAGGTCAGTGTAATGCACTTACCATTTCTACATTTCAAATGATAGGGAACATGACACTCTCCTATTTGTGCAACATGCTTTTCTACTGCATTGGGAATAGCTGAAAATGGAAATTCCCCATGCAAAAAATATAAAACTACATTGAGTGTGGTCAGATGGTGCTACTTGTCAATTTAAATTAACACATGGATTGTACTTCATCTCAAGGTTCAAATCCCTATCTAGACATGATGTGGAATTTCTTTGGGGCTAGCCATGGCAAGGGTGAACATGATGGATACGGTGTTGTTATTAAGCAAGATCTATTTAAACACCAATTAGCATGCCCTCAAGAAAAAGCCAATGATGCCCATTATGTTGTAACATGGCTTACAGCCAACCTCTCCACAGGCATGGATTCAACATTCAGTAAACAAAGCCTTAAGAATACTATAGTACATAGAGTGTTCCATGAAGTGAAAAGGAGAAGCCGGCATGATTGTGAGAAAATTAAAGGAGTTTGTGGTCTACACAACATATGGGGCTTTTCAAAAAAACAAATGATTAAAATGACAAAACTTTCTTGTTTTCGCAGTGCATGCATCATAGGGGATTATGACATGATATATACTAATGACTCTTGCACAAGCCATCCCTCTGCCATGCTTGCTTTCGATCTTTCTCTTTTCCTTACAATACATTCAAATTTTTCATAAAATGCTCGAGAAAAAACATCCACCGACTATGAATGGTACCTGCAATGGCCACCTCATCAACTATGTGCACAAGCAAGTGCACTTGAGTTGTCATAATGCTCGAGGGAAAGTGCTTCTCACGCAAGGATACAGCTTTGATGGAGTCCACCCTAGCCTTCTCGATGCTCGATATGGAGATATCTTTTTGAGATATCCACATATTTCACATGCCCATGTAAGATATATTCATAATCAATCTACAGATTATTCAACTTAAATTGAAGAAGATGCAATCAATGCGAGTTGATAGTAAGCATACCTCACAATACCACTGATCTTGAATATAGCATTTCTAACGTCTTCTTGTAAGCACCCTTTCGCTATAATTTGGAGAATGAACTATCCAAGTAACAAAGAAGTCATGTGAATATTATAACATAATCATAATTACACTAACGTATCATGATTATCGGTACACTAATCCTACAGCTTAGAATACCTGTAAGACCATGTGCCGATCATGGGACTTGAGCCCCCTAAGCTTATTGTCCTTTGAAAATGCTCCTTTCAACCAACACATGTATGCTATCGGTGTTCGAAAAGAGGCAATGTCCACCTTGACCGCTGCCTCCTCTCTCTTGGAGAGGATCCATGTTGCTTGCAAGAGGAGAACTTTGCAAGAATACACTTGGGGCCACAAACGAGGCATCCTATTCATAGCACGCAAGTCTTCTCACACTCCTCTCGAGTCTTTGGGACCCACCAAGTGTGCCCAAATAGTAGCCCCCACATTCTGGAAGATATGCATGGGATCTAAGAGATGATTGATTTGCAACTAACCCCAATAAGGAAGCTCGTGAAAGATGGATAGCCTCTTCATACCATGAGGAGGATCCTCTTCATCCCCCCTCCAAGCTTGAATCCACTTACTTGCCTTCAAATATGGTGGTGGTGGATCAAGCTGACCTCCACACGTGAGATGGTGCAATGGAAGGTATTGACCATGACCTTCATAAACATTTTTCCTCATATGTTTGGAGTCTCATGCAAGCGGTGGTTTCAAACCCGGTCTAGAAACAGGACAAGCATTCTATCCACTTCTAACAAGACCTACACGCATGCATGAATGTGTTAGTATAAGACATGCATGCAAAAGAGAGTCATAAAAGCATAATAATATATTATACATGTAAAGACACAACCACGTACCTGCGCACTCTTCATATCCTGGGTAGTCATGCATGGTCCACATCAAGATTCCCCTAACCAAAATGTCATTGGTATGCCTAGGAACTCTAGAAATATCAAAGACCCGCACTCCTCTCCATAGGATCTATAACTCCTCTATCAAAGGTGCCATGTACATGTGTAAAGAAAGAGGGAGAGAGATAGGAGACTCAAGTTCAGCTTTCTTCACAACACACACAAGAGAGAGAGGACACAAGGTTGGAGAGTGAAGACTTTCTTCACTTTTGCACACAACAACAATACAATAGAAGAGGGAAATACCCTATATGTCAAAACCTAGAATACGTGGTTCATATGTGAACCCAAACCAAAAACATACGTGGTAGTCTAACTACACCACGAGTACAACTAACATAGGCGGTGACATAAATGATAGTCATCCAGGAGATATGTCGGGGATAGAGCTTGATATCTCAACACTCCCCCTCAAGCTCAAATCCATCTCACGTACACCAAGCAAGCTCCTAAATCTGCAAAGCTTCTCGGTACCCAATGCCTTCGTAAAGATATCAGCCACCTGCTCAGTGCTGACATAGACAAGATCAATCTCACCAGCTAGAACCTTCTCTCTCACAAAGTGATAATGCACCTCAATGTGCTTCGTTCTAGCATGATAAACTGGGTTATTAGCAAGCATGATGCTGCTAATGTTGTCACAATGAATGACAACTGCTGCATGAACTGACTGTCCCATATCTGCAAGTAGCTTCCGTAACCAAGCTACCTCACATGCAGCCATTGCTGCACCCCTGTACTCAGCCTCTGTGCTCGACAAGGCAACTGTTGGCTGCTTCTTGCTGCTCCAACTGATGGCACCACTCCCAAGGGAAAACATAAAACCACTAGTAGATCTCCTGTCTGAGACACTACCAACCCAGTCAGCATCTGTGTATCCATGTACCTGTAATGCACACCCAGCTTCATAAAACAGTCCATAATGCAATGTGGACTTCACATACCGCAGTATGCGCCTAGCCGCATCCAAATGTGGCTTCCTCGGTGCCTGCATAAACTGACTCACCAGCCCCACAGCATAGCTCAAGTCTGGTCGGGTTATAGTCATGTAAATCAAGCTACCTACTATGCACCTGTACATAGTAATATCTTCAAAAAGCTCACCTGACTCTGCATTGAGCTTCACATTCTGCTCCAATGGAACAGAGATAGGCTTACAGCCTGTCATCCCATATTTGGACAGCATGTCCAAACCGTATTGCCTTTGCAACAGCCATATCCCACTCGGGGATCTAATAACCTCAATGCCCAAGAAGTAACGCAGCTCTCCCAAATCCTTCATCTCAAATTTCTGCTTCAACAGCAGCTTCACTTCATTAATGTCTGCATCACTATCACCTGTAATAATCAAGTCATCAACATAGATGACTATAAGCACAATCCCTCTGTTTGTCCTTTTCACATAAAGTGAAAAATCTGAATTGGAAATCTGAAATCCAATAGTGACAAGATATTGCCCTATCTTGTCTGACCATGCCCTCGGCGCCTGTTTTAAGCCATACAAGGCTTTGCGCAACCTGCATACGAAATCGGGGTGTGAGTTATCCTCATAACCTTCTGGCTGCATCATATAAACCTCTTCCTGCAAATCACCATGCAAGAAGGCATTTTTCACATCCATCTGATGCAAAGACCATCCCTTTGCAGCAGCCATAGCAATTACTGCTCTCACGGTTGCCATCCTTGCAACTGGGCTGAAAGTTTCCTCATAGTCAATTCCATATGTCTGTGCAAAACCTTTGGCAACCAATCTTGCCTTGTACCTGCTAACAGATCCATCAGCATTGTGCTTTACTTTGTAAACCCACTTGCAGCCAATAGCCTTCTTATCATGAGGCAAAGGCATCAAATCCCAAGTGTGGTTTGCATCCAAGGCAGCCATCTCTTCATCCATAGCTGCTTCCCAATTTTTATGCCCTGCTGCATCCTCAAAACATGTGGGCTCTGGCTCCTCTAGAACCTTGACCATATAAGCATAGTGATGTGCTGTATACCCATCATATCTCAGCCTGTCAACTGGATACTTAATACGAGTGGACCTCCGTACAACTGGATCAGTTGCAGGCGTCTTTAAATCATGCCTGCTTTTCCTTGCACCAGGTGTAACAACAGAAGGAATCCCAAGTTCCTCATCAAGGCTCATTTCAGAGCCGCTTGACTCTCCATCAACATGAGAGCTACCAGCAGACACATCAAATACTGGAGCATGGTCCACTTTTTCTTTTCCCTTATGTGATACCTGCACAACACTATCAGGACTATCATGTGACGATTCACTAGATCTCAATCTCCCTGTCCATGCATTAGATCCACTAGTAGAGGACTCTTTGGGTCCACTCAAGGCTTGAGATTGCTGCTCTGCATTTATTGCAGCATTCCCATTTCCTGCATCTGCATCTCCTACCATAACAGTTGGTGCATACCAGCTGCTCATTTCATCAAAAACAACATCTCTGCTCACTTGCATTTTGCGAGTGGAAGGGTTATAACAGCGATACCCTTTCTGGTGCTGAGCATATCCAATAAAGATGCATTTTTCTGCCTTTGGATCGAGCTTTGTTCTCTTCTCATCAGGAACATGAACATAAGCTATGCAACCAAATACCTTCAAGTGAGAAATATCTGGTTTTTGGCCTGTATACATTTCTTCAGGCGTCATGCCATGGACAGCTGCAGTGGGGGTTCTGTTCATAATATAAACAGCAGTTGCTACTGCTTCAGCCCAAAAATAATCAGGCATGTTTTTCTCATTTAGGATCGCCCGTCCTACTTCTGCAATATGCCTGTTCTTCCTTTCTGCAACCCCATTCTGCTGAGGGGTAGACCTGCATGAGTACTTCCTTTGAATTCCCTGTTCTTTCAGATATTCACAAAATTCTTCTGAAAAGTACTCTCCCCCTCCATCAGATCTTAGCACTTTAATATGCACACCTTTCTCTTTTTCAACCATGGCCTTAAAAGCCTTGAAATGGCTGAACACTTCACTTTTGTGCTTCATAAAATAAATCCACACCTTCCTAGTGTAGTCATCAATAAACGTCACATAATAATGGCATCCACCAATAGAAGCAGCTTTGGTTGTCCAAACATCTGAATGGATCACTTCCAAAGGTCTTCTGCTCACCTTAGCATTTTTAGGAAATGCATGTCTGGCCTGCTTACCCATTTGGCATGCTTCACATACCTTCTGCATTCCCTCAACTCTGAATTTAGGCAAACCTGCAACAATGTTTTTCGTTTGCATAGATTTCAGCCTTTGTATATTCACGTGCCCAATGCGCTTGTGCCATATCTCAATATCTGCAATGACACCTCTCCCATGCGCAAACATAGCAGCTTTCACCTCAGGCATATCAACATCCAAGGTGAACATTCTTCCATTTTTGTTGCCTTTCGCAACCAAGCGGCATTTATTTTTCAGGTCTTCAACGAAGCATCCATCAGGATTAAATCTAACCTGCAGACCTTGCTCAACCATCTGGCCAACTGAAACCAGGTTCTTAGTGATTTTTGGAACATGAAGTACATCTGCCAAGTACTTCGTTTTGCCATCCTGCATAGCCAATGGCACTTTACCAACCTGCGTAATTGGGTGCGCAGTATCATCACCTGTTTCAACATAACCTGGCTTATCCAAATTTCTAACATCATGAAACCACTCACCATGACTGGTCATGTGGTTAGAGGCACCCGAATCAACATACCAAACATCATTGCAAGCTGCAGCATCTCCTGACATGGAGTTAACCATATGCTGCATCACAAAAAGGTGCTCATTTCTGTCGTCACCATGCCCACTTGATGATGCATAGTTGCTTTGCTGCAACTTCCCACTTTTGATGTCATTCTGCTTTTTATAGCATGTATTCTCCTTGTGTCCAGGCTTTCCACAATAATAGCATTCTGTGCTGCTATTTACTTGCTGGTTCCTTTGCCATGAACCACGGCCTCTTTGGCTCCCCCTACCTCTAGAACTACCACGTCCTCCTCGATAGGACTGGTTTTCCTGTTGTTGCTGTTGGTTCTGATTTCCTGCACGGCCACCAGAACGGCCTCTTCCTCTACCCCTGCCTCTACCTGTATTCGAGTAGAAAGTAGTCTCTTGAGAAGTTGAGGTGGCTGAACCACCATTCCTTTGCTCTTCACTCAGCAAGAGAGCAATAAGTTCCTGAAAATCAGGAAATGTTTCACGGACTCCAATGGATGTCCGAAATTGTGCATAATCTTTCCCAAGACCATTCAAGGTCACGGACACTAAGTCCTCATCATCAACAGGTGCTCCAATGGAGGCAAGAGAATCTGCAAGGCCTTTCACCTTCAAGGAATACTCATTTATATTCATATTTTTCCTTTGCACATTGTGCAACTCCTGCTTTAGCTGCATCTTTCGTGCTTTGGTATTTGTGCTATACAGCTTCACCAATGTATCCCATGCCTCCTTAGGCGTCTCTAGATCCTGTATATGCACAATCATAGAATCTGAAATGCTAACGGACAGCCAATACAGGCATTTTCTGGCTTTTTCATGCCATTCTTTAAAGGCCTTCAATTCAGCAGGAGTGGGAGCAGCACCCAAAACTGGTTCTGCAGTTTCACCACTGATGTAATCCCAAACTCCCTTTCCCATAAAGAAGTTTGTCATCCTGAACTTCCATGCTTGGAAGTTGTTCTTGTCAAGCTTCTCACTGACAATGGTAGACAGATTCTCAGACATTTTACAAATCACGAATTGCAACAGCAACCTGTAAACACAGCAAATGCCTCAGAAGGGCAAATAGCAAAACTTCTGCAAAGAGCCTCACAGGGGCAGATCTGCAACACTGACGAAAGTGGTATTTCACCACACAGTCACTTCCTCGTGACGATTTTGCATCAACAGGCAACAGGCATGAATCTGCAACTCCCAATATCTCTGCACATAGGCATACGATGCAATTTCTATGGCACCTTTCCACCGACTAGCCGCGCGGTGGTCGCACAGCAAAAACAGGGCCTTTTTTTGAGTGCCTGCGAAGAACTTCCGCCTTCAAAACGGGCCCCGAAACGGCCTCAAATCAGAAAAATAAAGTCGCCGCACCGCGAAGGGCCTCTCAATCTGAAGCAGTGCACTCCTGCACTTCTGGCTGTGCTACCTGCAGAGATTTGCTCCCAAACTCGAAATAGGAAAGCTACACTGGTCCTCTTACCAGGACACCACAAACTTGGCTAGCTTTCTTGAGCTCCTTACCACGAACAAGGCTCTGATACCATGTAAAGAAAGAGGGAGAGATATAGGAGACTCAAGTTCAGCTTTCTTCACAACACACACAAGAGAGAGAGGACACAAGGTTGGAGAGTGAAGACTTTCTTCACTTTTGCACACAACAACAATACAATAGAAGAGGGAAATACCCTATATGTCAAAACCTAGAATACGTGGTTCATATGTGAACCCAAACCAAAAACATACGTGGTAGTCTAACTACACCACGAGTACAACTAACATAGGCGGTGACATAAATGATAGTCATCCAGGAGATATGTCGGGGATAGAGCTTGATATCTCAACAACATGTCCATATTTTTAGCCTTGTACTTCCCTGGCACAAGTAGTACAAGCATGAGGTGTCCCTTCTTTATTGTTAGCCATGTCGAGCATAACCCGAAATGGTTCACGCCATCCATGGTGAGCCCAAGATGTAAGTTGCATGGCTCGCTCACAAAGTCCGGCCACTAATTGTCTATGTGCTTCCAAGCTGCACAATTTGCGAGAATTCTCAATGTGTCATCAGTGGACCGATGAGATGCATGCCAAGTTATCAATTTCGCTATGGATTTGCATCAGAACATGTGTTGTATTCTTGCAATGATGGGAAAGTGTCTCAAGACCTTTACCGATATCTGCTCACCCTGCAAGTCATCTCTATATCACATTTTTGCACACTCCAGACAACTAGCCAAATCTCCATGGTCATGGCGAAAGAGAATACAATCATTACAACAAGCATGGATGGTATCATAATCCATACCCACCATTGTTAGCATCTTCGCTTCATCTCTTGATATGGGCATGGTATTTGGTGTAGGAAACATCTTCTAGAGCAACCTATCGCAATTCAAACATACATAGGCTTTGAATAATGATGATTCTCAAACATACATGATGATTCTTAAAAAAAACAATATCCAAATAATGAGACAAATGAATGCGGAAGCTAACCTCATTAAGGCCGAGACACTTGTATTCAACCACCCATACTTTGCTTGTAGATTCAAGATTGAGAGACAAGCCCGTAGTTTAGACATCCTAGCACCCTTGCACAATTGTGTTGATTGCAACTCTCACATATTCACCTCAGACTTGGACATCATGTGTACATGTGATGTAGTGCCCCTAGAAATAAAAATCCATCATGTCCACCATAACCTCCTCATAATCTGGCACATCTGAGAGACTGTAGTCCTACTCAAAGTGTGAAGGTATATGCACCACCTCCTCATCCTATCTCAACTTTTTGTGTAAATATAAGATCTTGACATCTCAAGGTAAGAAAGTTTATGCATGCAATATTAATGACAAACTCAAATAGCATTGACTTACCAATGATCCATTACCATGTGCACCACCAATGGTGGGTATTGGTTTGGGCTCCTCCCCATACATCCCAAGCGGCACATGACAATATGAAGTTGATGTCATACTTCTCGCTTGCAATCAGTGCAATGACAATACAACCTCTCTATAAGCCACTTTGCACTCCTGGGCATTAGCACATCATCTGACAAGCTTCCACTCATTCCTTCCATCTGCATACCTCCAAAATCACAACATGAGTTGCAAGGAAATCCATTAAGATGCAAAAAATAGCCACCCATGAGCTCCTTGTTGGGATATCTCAAGGTGTATGCCTCAGGCACACCTTGGTTTCTATGTGTGAGTGCTAGAGGCACAGTTAGGTGCCCATAAGCACAGTTAGGTGGTGGAAAGCCACATAGGATGATTGAGAGAATCTAGGAGCAGATTGAGGAGATGATTGTGGAGATCTGAAGTCATCAGTGATGTCAGTGAGAATGTAAGAGGTGCCTACATAAGGACCTCACTCTTCTTCATTCCATAATGCAAGTATTCTAAATTTGTGTCCACTCTACTCTTTCCTTTCAGTTTACCGACATGGTATCAGAGCACTTTGATTCTCCTTAAGCCCTAGTTAAGTGCCACATCATCAATTTCTTCCTCACCTCCATCTTCCACCTTCCCTTCCAAAGTCGATTTTGGAAGTGAGAGTTCTCTTCAAACCTACATTCTCAGCATCTCATCCTTCAGGAGAGTCTTCCCAAGGCCAGGGCAAATCTATAGAATAATTGTACAAGTTATCTCACCATTTTTGGGGCGGCATTGTCTCAGGAAGCCACGATGACTTTCTTCCTGGTTCTCACTGTGGAGAGCTACATTGCCTGATTCCTTCTAAGGGGAGCTGGGCGACATCACGACCTTGCTGCTCATCAAGTCTGAGATCTTTTGGAGTAGCATTCGGGTAGTTCTCATCAAAAAACTAGTCCACAGTTCTTGTACAATGCTGGGCAACGTGGCTGTCTTCTGCGCGATTCCTTTTTGAGGGAGAAGCTCTACCTATTTACCTTCCTCTCCCCAGTACAAAAGCCCTCTGAATTCCAACCTCTACATGACGAACTGAAGCAGATTTTTGAGCTGCCTCTTTGGCCATGAAAGCTTGACTATGCAATGTGAAGATAGTGGGAGAGAGGGAAGGAGTCTCGCTTGCGACTTTCTCACATTCACAAATGGGGGAATACACACAAAGATGGAGGCTGAAAACAGTTTTTCTCTTCTTAGTTGTGAAAGCCAAAAGAACTTTAGTACAAAGAAAATAGAAGAACCCTATATGTGGGTCTCAAACCAAACTCAACTAACTAAGGTGGTATACTAACTGAGCCACAAACTAGAGTAGATAAGGATAGCTGTCATCCAGCTATTATTCATGGGCGGTGTACCAATTGCATCTCCAGCTAACAAGTCGGTGACATAAATGCACAATAGTCACCCTGGCATATCACGAGTGGAGCTCGATATCTCAACACTCCCCCTCAAGCTCAATCCCAATTTCTGCACACCAAGCAGGTCTCTGAACTTGCGCAGCTTCTCTGCGCCCAATGCTTTCGTGAATATGTTAGCTACCTGATCCTCTGTGCTGACATAAACTAGATCAATAATACCTAGTAACACTTTCTCCTGCACATAGTGATAATGCACCTCAATGTGCTTTGTTCTAGCATGAAAGACTGGGTTCTTTGCCAAGTGTATACTGCTCATGTTGTCACAATAAATGACAACTGGCCCATCTGTAGACTGATGCATATCATAAAGTAGCTTATGCAACCAGGCTACCTCACGTGCAACCATTGCTGCACCCTTGTACTCAGCCTCTGTGCTCGACAAGGCAACTGTAGGCTGTTTCTTGCTACTCCAAGTGACTGCAGCACTCCCAAAAGAGAACACATATCCACTGGTAGATCGTCTATCAGAAATACTACCAGCCCAAGCAGCATCAGTGTATCCATGCAACTGTATCTGAACCCCAGCCTCATAAAATAGTCCATACTGCAATGTGGACTTCACATACCTGAGTATGCGTTTAGCTGCATCCAAATGCGGTTTCCTTGGAGCCTGCATAAACTGACTTACTAATCCAACGGCATAGCTTAGATCTGGCCTCGTAATAGTCATATAAATCAAACTTCCTACTATGCGTTTGTACATAGTAGGGTCTTCCAAAAGCTCACCTGCATCTGTGCTCAGCTTCACATTCTGCTCCAAAGGAACTGAAATAGGCTTACAGCCTGTCATCCCATATTTGGACAGCATGTCCAATCCATACTGCCTCTGCAAGAGCTGTATCCCACTTGGTGATCTAATCACCTCAATGCCCAAGAAATAACGCAGCTCTCCCAAATCCTTCATCTCAACCTTCTGCCTCAATAGCATTTTCACATGAAGGATATCTTCATCACTATCACCTGTGATGATCAAATCATCAACATAAATGACAAGCAGCATAATCCCTTTCTCTGTTTTTCTCACTTAGAGTGAGAAATCTGCCTTGGAAGTCTGAAAGCCAATAGTGACAAGATACTGTCCTATCTTGTCAGACCATGCTCTAGGTGCTTGCTTGAAGCCATACAAGGCTTTCTTCAACCTGCAAACAAACTCAGGATGAATAGCATGAACATGACCTGCTGGCTGCTCCATAAAGACCTCTTCTTGCAAATCACCATGCAAGAAGGCATTCTTTACATCCATCTAATGTATAGACCATCCCTTTGATGAAGCCATAGCAATGGCTGCTCTTACGGTTGCCATCCTTGCAACCGGGCTGAAAGTTTCTTCATAATCAATGCCATATGTCTGTGCATACCCCTTGACAACTAATCTTGCCTTGTATCTATTCACAGAACCATCTGCATTGTGCTTGATCTTATAAACCCACTTACAGCCAATTGCATTCTTGTCTTTAGGCAAAGGCACCAATTCCCATGTAGCATTTGCATCCAAGGCATCCATTTCTTCATCCATGGCTTTCTCCCATTTTTCATTTCCCATGGCTTGCTCAAAAGAAGTGGGTTCTAGTTCCTGTATCACTTTGACCATATAGGCATAGTGAATGGCTGTAAATCCATCATATTTCAGCCTATCCATAGGATACCTAACCCTGGTAGACCTATGCAAAATAGGCTCACTTCCAGGTGCTCTCAAAACATCTGTGATCTTCCTTACTCTAGGTGTAACAACAGAAGGAATACCCAACTCATCATCAATGCTCTATTCTGAGGCACTAGATTCACCATTCACACAAGAGTGACCTGCATTCACATCAAACATGTGCTGATCTACCTTCTCTTTTCCTTTTCGTGATACCTGCATACCACTCTCTACATTGCTTTGAGGAGATTCTCCTGATCTCAATCTGCCTGTCCATGGCGAAGTATGTGAACCATTGCTAGAGGACACTCCAGGTCCACTAATATTTTGTGATTGCTACTGTGAATTCTGTGTAGCATTACCATTTTGTGCATCTACATCAATCATTACATTTATTGGTTTATACCAGCTGCTCATCTCATCAAAAACAACATCTCTGCTCACTGTGAACTTTCGTGTAGAAGGGTTATAGCATCTATACCCTTTCTGCTGTAGAGAATAACCAATAAAGACACACTTCTCAGCTTTTGGATCCAACTTCTGGACCTCAACTCATCTGGCACATGGACATAGGCAATGCAACCAAAAATTTTCAAATGAGAAATATCTAGTTTCCTACCAGTATACATCTCCTCTGGCATCATGCCATGTATTGCTGCAGTGGGAGTCCTGTTCATTATATAAACTGCTATAGCAACTGCTTCAGCCCAATAATAATCTGGTAGATATTTTTCATTTAGCATAGCCCGAGATACCTCTCCAATATGCTTGTTTTTCCTTTCTGCAATTCCATTTTGCTGTGGGGTATGACTGCATGAATATTGCTGCTTTATACCATGATCCTGCAAGAACCTTGCAAACTCATTTGAGAGGTACTCTCCCCCTCCATCTGACCTTAGGCATTTTATTTTGTTGGCTCTTTCCTACCGCTTCCGTAGGAAGAGCTGGGTATTCTATGTTGCAGGGTTCCGAGGCTTTTTGTCACCTACAGATATATTGGAATTGTCGTTGTAGTATATATGTAGCTTAGGACCTCGAGTCGTGTTCCGGTGAGAGACGTAGGCTTAAGTGTGGTGAGTAAACATAATGCAAGCATGTGTAAAAGGCACGTAAATCATTGTTGTTGGGGTAATGAAGGCTTTCGCCTTCATTGGGGGTTGTAGGGTTTAGGAGGAGTTTAAGGGTTCAGAAGGAGGTTCCAGGGTTTAGAAAGAGTTCAGGGTTAGAAAGAGTTCCAGGGGTCAGAAGGAGGTTCCAAGGTATAGAAGGAGTTCAGGGTTAGGAGGAGGATCCAAGGTTCAGAGTAAAGTACATGGTGGAGAACTCGTCTCCCTCGTAGATCATTGAGTTTAAGGGTTTAGGAAAGCATAGGAGTGGGAGAGGAAGAAGGTGTAAGAGCATGGGTGAAGTAAGAGAGAGAGGAGGAAGGAGGAGGAGGGAAGAGGAGGAGGGAGAGGGAGGAGAGAGGAGGAGGAGGAGGAGGGAGGAGGAGGAGGAGGAGGGAGGAGGAGGAGGAGGAGGAGGAGGGAGGAGGAGGAGGGGGAGGAGGAGGGAGAAGGGAGGAGGAGAGGGAGAGGATGGGTTGCAGGGTTGGAGGAGAGGGGAGAAGGGTTGCAAGGTTAGGACATGCTTTTGGACGTGCAGTGCAAGGAAGCATGGACACTTGAGACAAATGCTTGGAATACCAATGTAGACTCAACACAATGCCCCAAGAGTGTGGGCTTCATTCCATTATGGGGTATTTATACAAGTTGGAGAGCTTCCCTCTCTGCATGTAACACAAAGTCGTATCACAAAGTTGTAACACAAAGTTGTGTCACAAAGTCGTAACACATTCTCTCTCTTCATGTAGAAGATGTAACACAAAGTTGTTACACAAAGTTGTTACACAAAGTTGTTACACAAAGTTGTTACACAAAGTCGTAACATAAACTTGTAACACAAACTTGCAACACAAAGTTGTTACACAAAGTCGTAACATAAAGTTGTGTCTAGAAGTTGTAACACAAAGTTGTAACACCTTCTCTTTCTTCATAAGTTCATGTTGGCACAGAGTCAACATACCCCCGGATCCATTTTATTACCCGTCCTCGGGTTATGGCTTATTGCGATCACGTACCTGGGTTGCCATGTTTTTAGTCCAGTGGCTGTGGAACTTGTGTCGTGCCAGACGGTCCTGCTGTAGAGCCTTAGCACCATACAATTTTTGCGCAGTTTCCAGGTAGCCTGTATCCACCATTTGCTCGAACAGAGATATGTGGCGTGCCTCCAAGAAGATCACTCTTTGGTATAGTCGGCTTGTAATCTGAGCATCAATCCGTTCATTGGGATTAAAGCTGAGTGGAGGCAAATGGGAATCAAGGTAGCAAGGGACCTCCAGAATTAATGCTAATGTTTTGCAGAATATGGCACTTTGGCGAAGGAAGCGATCAATGTTGCCGCGCATTGTTTGTTCATGCTGCTGAAGTGCTCGGATCATGGCGCCTTGGATAGTCCATTCTACACCAGAGTAGGATTCGATCATTGGCCAATTAATGACTCGATCTTCAGCCAAAGTGTGTATGTTGGCTTCCCATCTTTTACGCCGTGGAACTGCATAGAACTTGGGATGGGTTCTGAGACATGGAGGTGCCCGTAAGTACTCCTTTAAGAAGCTTACATCAAAGAGCTTGGGACGGCGCCAATCAGGTTGTGGATCCAATTTGCTAATCCAAGCTTCACTTATTTGGTGCTGACGAAGATTGGTAGGGAAGTTACCCAGGGTCCATCCACCGCGAGTTTTCATATCAGGATATTTGCTCCAAAATTCCTTGATGGGGTTACTGGGAAGTGGTATCTCATCAAAATCATACTCATCATTGGAACTTAGCATGGGTGTACGAATTGGATTATCCGGATCCTGATATTCAAAATCAAATACTGCATCATTTTCTGCTGATGGCAGCACTAGAAGTGTCGGAGGTGATGACGGGGCCGGGAGAGAAGCAGGGGACATGGGGGAGAAATATGGCTGAGTGATAGTGGCGGAAGGGGGAGCAGAGGGGAGGGGGGGAAGAAATGGGCAAATGGTTTGAGCAGCTTGGTAATCCTCAAGGGTAGGATTAGCAAGGGAGGGGAAAAAGCTAGGTGTGAGGGGCTCGTAAGTTTGGGACTGTTGGGTAAGTTGAAAATGGTGAGAGGCATGAGCAAAGAGACGATGGAGGGAATAGATGTTAGGATGAAGCTCGGGGAAGGTTAAGAGGGTAGCAGCAGCAAGGGGAAGTGAGGTTATGATGTTGGCAGAAAGAGTGGTTAGATATGGGAAGTTGGATGTGAGATAGGCCTTGTCATCGTCCGACACTTCTTTTTGCTGGTGCGATGGGATGATCAGCTGCATGGGTTGGATGCCCGTTATGTCATGCCGTGCAAATAATAGGGATGGCCTTTGCAGCAACGGCAACAAACCTGCAATAACCCTGAGGGGAGGACTACCCATGAGGCAGGCATATGCAATGAAAGCATCTGTCCTGAAAGGTATAAACCCGGCATGTGTAGACAGGCAGAAGATATTCTTCTCATCTTCAGACAAGTCTTGGCAAATGATGCGCAGGGTTTTAATCCCGATGGATCGTTTCCAGTCGATTGTTGGGTGAGCAGCTATGATCTTGAGTTGGAGTTGCTTCCATTGGATCAGCACGCGTGCGTGGAGGTGATCGTCCATTTGGAGAGCAGTCACAAGCTCTTCATACACCACAGTTGTGCATTGTAGTGGGTCGTCATTGTCTTGCAATGCCTCATTGTTATGCACCAGCAATTGGAGTTCAAGCTTGGAGATGGCTATTTTTTGGGAGTGCATCTCATTCATCTTTTCTTTGTACTGATGGTAGATGCTGGTGTATGCCTCTTTAAGCTTTTTCATTTGCAAGGTGACCTTTGCCTGTTGAGGGATGTCTTCAGTGGTATTGGACCATTGGTCCAAGAACTGGGCTTGTAAAGTGCTGGCCTCTTGAACAGTAGCAAGTTGGTCTTTTAAGAGTCGGCATTCCCTTGTAAGCTCATCAATGCTAAAGGCACGTACTGCCAAAGATTGTTGCATGTCTTCTAGCTTGTCCTTGCATTCCTGGAGCTCGTCTTCTTTGTGAATGAGAGTGAGTCGAGCTTGTGCCACTTCCTCTGTTTGTTGCGCATGTGCAGTTGTCAGGGAGTTATAGGAGGTCTGTAGGATTGCCATGGCTTCGACTGCCGCAGTCAGCTGTGTTTGACTTTGATGGAGGTTGGAGGTCACATCCCTTACGGCCTTCTCTTGAGCTTGGAGAGCCTGGTTCATGCGCACTTCTTCTACCTCCTTCTCATCTATCTGTGCCCGAAGAGCCTTGACCTCGATGGCGATTGCCTGGAATTGGTCTTCGATTTCTGATGCCGTCTGCCTTTCCAATTCTCTTGCATATGCTTCCTTAGCCAAGCTAGTGAAGAGTTCGGACATTTGGATCATTTGGCTAGCTTGATGCTGGAGAATGACAGATGGTGATGAGGTCTGGCGATATTGCTGATACAAGTGGTGCCCATGTAGCCATCCCGAGGGTTCTGTAGTACTTGAGGGAGGTTGTTCCAATGGCATTTCACTCCCTTGTGGACAATAGTCATACTGCTGATCTGGCACGAGCTCTCCTTGAGGCTCATCGACTGGCATGACGTCGCTGGGCGGTTCGAGTGCCGATGTGGTCTCAAGCTCTGGTGCTGATCGTTCCTCAGGTTCGGGTGCCAACCTTGTCTCGAGCTCGGGTGGGTGCTGTTGGGGGAGACTTAGTGGTTGCAATTGTGCACCGAGCTGAAGCATTTCCTGAGGCAATTCTGCAATCCTGCTTTCCAAAATAGGTACTTCTGTTAAGGCATCTGTACTTATCAATGTGATAGCTGGATCAGTTGATGATGGCTCCCATACTGGTGAGAAGGGTATGTCCAACTCCTCAATTGGCTTTGGAGACTGGGGCAGAGTCATTTCTCTTTGTTGTAGTTCCTTTTTGATGATGATAGCCAATAAGTGCGGAATTTTACATTTCTGGCCTGAAGAACCATCGAGTTTTTTGGTAAAGAAAATGACAAAGTGTTGGACCCAGTCTTGTTTGAGCTTCCTACTCAGCAAAACAAATGTGCGGAGTGGAAGGGAGCGTTCCTTGCCGTTCTTTATTCCCAGGATGGTGGATAGAAATTGTGCTGCTTCCTTGAGATGAGGGTCAAGGATTGTGCGAAGCAAGATGCCATCTCTATGGATCAGGGTACCCTTGGTGAGGAGAGTCTGTACTTCAATAAACTTTGCATCCGCAGACCTTTTAGGGTATTCGCCACCTTGCCTTGGCAGAGAGAAAGCCCGTTGAATGACTGTACTGTCGAGGATAATGTTCAGTGGGCTCTGCTGTACAGTGATTGTACCGTACTTGCCATCTGTTGCATTGCTGGAGTAGTAAGAGTGGAGAAAGTCCTTGATGTAGGTGGTCATGATAGGACTATCCTCCAAGGATTTGAGGCTCTCATGCAAATTGCCTAAACCCCGTTGCTCTAAGTAAGATGTGGCTTCCTGGGAAAGAGCATAAGTCGAGGTGGGTGGCCAGACAAGTTCCAATGATTGGGCCTTGTTAACAGTTGTGCACGCCGGCTGTGACTGGGGTGGCATTTGTTCTGCTTGGGCATGCACTGAATCTTCTCCGGAGCTATCGCTTTGGACCACGAACGTCTGTGGTCTCCGTGGTTGAGAGGATGTAGATGGCTGCGAACTCGGGAGGGGGTCTCGTGGTTGAGGTGGTGGGCTCTTTCTGCGCATCCTCTTTAGTGGCGGCATCTTTTCTGAACCTGCATCCATGTACATGTAGTGTACCATTGATCATTACATTGATTGGCATGCCTGTATGACCTTTCTGTGTGGGTGTGGGAGAGAATACATCTTTTTTTTTTTTAAAATAAAAAATACATCTTTTGAGAGGGTGGAATGAAAGTGTGTTGTACAATTATTCATGCAATCATCTATGTGTCTAAGCGAAAGCGTGTGAGTGCACGTGACCTAGTAGCTAAGTAGGGACTAACTATATGCTTTTTTTTGCTGGGATTTTCATAGGGCAGCTAGAACTCATTCACCAATCCTGAGCTCTAGGTAAAATCGATTGAGGCTACCTATATGTGCGAAGACGTACATATGCAAGTGAGTGCTCGTGATACAATCTAATCCTAACTAAGGAAGACTTGGTTTCCCAAATCTTCGTTTTTGTCGGGGATGGCTCGCGTGTTGATGTAGTAGCGCTTCAGTCGGCTCCCGTTTATTGTTGTGTTGAATTGGACTCCATCGAGTGTTTCAAGTAGCACAGCGCCAATGGGATTCATCTTTCGTACCCGGTAGGGTCCTTGACCTAGATACTTCAGTTTTCCCTTGTGTACTTTGGCATTGTATAACAGGACTAAGTCGCCTTCCTTGATGTTTTTAGCTTTCAGATTCCTGTCAAACCATGCCTTTCTTCGACGTTTTTCTGTTGTCATGGCATGATAAGCGACTAGTCTTGTCTCTGTATGCTTTTCCAACTGACAGAGCCTTTCTTTCAAGGACTCATGATCACCCATGCGTTCTTGTATTGCGATGCGCAGGCTTGGTATTACAAATTCGAGCGGGACCACGGCTTCAAGACCGTACACCAATTGAAAAGGTGTGTTCCCTGTACTGACCTTGAATGTGGTTCTGTATGCCCATAAGGCTGCATTCAGTTTCTCTGCCCAATCAGAGCGCTGCGGTTCTACTACCTTGGTGAGGATATTGCATAGGATTTTGTTTGTGGATTCTGCTAATCCATTCCCTTGGGGGTAGTAGGGTGTGCTTTTTCTATGAATGACCATGAAGCCAGACAAGAGTTCTTGGATTACCTCATTGACAAAATGTGTGCCTCTATCCGACACAATTTCAAGGGGGCATCCGAATCGGGTGATCACATGTTCGTACAAGAATCTTGCTGTGCTTTTGGCATCTGCCTTTCTGACTGCCTTAGCTTCAGCCCATTTTGTAAAGTAATCAGTGGCCACAATGATGTAGCGTGCCTGTGTTCCTTTTGCTGCTGGATGTATGGGACCCACATAATCAATCCCCCATTTTTCAAATGGCTGTTGTGCAACAACTGTTGTTAGGGGATTGAAGTCTTTGTGTTGTGGTTTAATAGTTCGTTGGCATACATCACAGCCTTTTACATATTCATAGGCATCTGCCCACAGTGTTGGCCACCAGTAGCCTGCGAGGAGAACTTTTCTTGCTGTGGCTTCCCCTTGGAAGTGACCTCCTGCAATGCCTTCATGGACTTCACTCAGGATTGGCAGGATCTCATGAGGCATTACACATCTTCTTAATATCTGGTCCTTGCCCATCTTGTATAGTTGTCCTGCAATGAGTTGATATGGTGCAGCCTTTAGAATCAATTTTCTGGCATCTACTGCTTTCATGTCAGGGGGTGGTCTTCCTGCCATCAAGTACCCAATGATATCTCCACACCATTCTGGAACAGCATCTATTTGAAATAGTGTGGCATCTGGTAAGTCATCTTCTACTCCAGTGGCTTCTTCTCCTGTCTTTACTCGAGACATGTGATCGGCAATGTAGTGTTGGGCACCTTTGCGGACCACAATTTTGAAGTTGAATTCTTGTAGCAAGAGGAGCCATCTGGTTATTCTTCCTGTGGTACACGGACGGTTCACAAGGTAAAGCAATGCTTGATGGTCGGTGTAGAAGACAAAATCATTTGCAAGGAGATAGTGCCGAAATTTCTTTACACTGTACACCATTGCTAGGGCTTCTCTTTCTGTGGTTGTATAGTTGATCTCTGCATCATTGAGTTGTCGACTGGCGAAGTAGACTGGGTAGTCTTTCTTATGTTCACCAGGTTGACAAAGCACACTCCCAATTGCATACTTGGAGCCATCAGTATGAACATGAAAATCAATATCCCAATTGGGAGATAGAAGGATGGGTGCTGTGATTAGGCGCCACTTTAAAAGCTCAAAGGCTTGGTCGCACTCTTCGGTCCATAAGAACTCCACTAATAATTTGTAAAGAGGTCTAGCTATCATGGCATACCGCAATATAAATCTTCTATAATAGCCGGCATGTCCCATAAAGACCTGTACACCTTTGGAATTTGTAGGAGGAGGCAATTCCATGATGATCTTGATTTTGTCCATGTCAGTTGCAATCCCATGTTGAGAGACGATGTGTCCCAAAACAACTCCGTGGGTGACCATGAACTGGCATTTTGTTGGATTTAGGGAGATGCCATACTCCCTGCATTTGATTAGTACTTCTTCCAGACATTTGAAGTGGTCCTGTTTGGTTGAATGGATGCACAAATCATCCAAGAACACCTGTAAAAACTTATTCAAGAATGACTTGAAAGCTGTGAACATGACTCGCTGGAATGTGGCCGGGGCATTACAAAGGCCGAATGGCATGACTCTATATGCAAAAATACCCCATTCTGTAGCAAATGCTGTTTTTGATTGGTCTTGAGGAGCAATTTGTACCTGGTTATAGCCACTGAAGCCATCCAAGAAGCTGTAGATTTCGGATCCTGCCACCTTTTCCAACACTGTTTCTGTTAAGGGTAGGGGGTAGTGATCCCTAATTGTGGCGGCATTCACATTTTTCAAGTTTACGCATATTCTGAGCTTCTTGTTGCGTTTAGGAACAATGACAATGGGTGAAACCCAATCAGTGTGCTCTATCTCGTAGATGAATCCGGCATCTAGGAGTTTTTCCAGCTCATCATAAACCATGGTGCCATATTTAGGATTTGTGCGATAAGGTCCACATACCTTAGGGCGAGCACCTTCCCTTATAGGGATCGTGTGAACTGCCACTTCTGGTGAAATTCCTTTCATCTCTTTGTATGACCATGCGAGGCAGTCACGGTATTCCATTAGGAGGTCTTTGAGTTTGATTTCATCTTCTTGACGGAGCTGTTTCCCAATGAAAACCAACTTTTCTTCCTCCCCTTCAAGGGCGAGGTTTATTGTGCGTGTTTTTGCCGGTCCCTCATAGATTGGAGTTTCTCCAATGCTATCGGTTTCTTGAACTTCAGATTCTCTGATTGGTCTTGGCATTGCTATTGGTGCACTGCCACTTGTATAATTCTTAAAGTATTCCGGCACTTCTCGAAGATCGGCCTCTGATGGGGTTGAACTAGCCTGAGATGTGTCATGAGTACTGGGTGGCATAGTTGCATTTAGTAATTTGTTAGGCTCTTCTTTCCTTTCTTTTTCTGAAGTCTCTTGATCGAGCTTCATCCGCACATGTGGCTTATATTTCCGAAACTTCTTACGTTGGGAACTGTGGGGTAACTTTTCCACTGGCAAGGTGTTTCCAAGTAAGGGTTCATGTGCTGCACATACTCCTTCCAGTCCGTCAGGGGACCATTCAAGAGGTGGTGGTTTTGACTTTGAGGGGACTGCCTTTGCCAGATACAATTCCACAATCCGTGTTTGGACTCGTTCGAATTCATTGAAGTGCTCGGCCTTGGCTTTTCTGCGATTTCCTCCTGCAGCTTTCTTGCGGGATCTTCTGCTGTTATGCAACTGTGGAGGTTCAACTTTTGGGAGCTCAACTGCCATTAGGGCATGCAGAATGGCTAGGTCATTATCAAAGATTTGATCTTCAATTGCAGCATTCGCAGCCTCTGTTTCAAGGTCCCAAGGAAAATCGGAGTCATCATTGGTATGGGTACCTTCTTCAGGTTCATTATCCCATTCGAGGTCAGCCATAAAGAAAGGCATCTCTAGATCGATTGGTTCTTCATGTGTCGGTGGAGGATCGACCTGTAGTGTGTTAACATCTATCTGTGAGAAGATGGGGTCTAATGAATGGCAGTTGTCGATGGTTGCCAATGTTTGTATCCAATTATTGACATTGCTTTGTGAGTCACCTGCTATGGCATGCTGTTGCAAGGGATCTGATTTGCTCGAGATTGTCGTGGAAGATGTGTCATCCAATGCTCTAGGAACAATGGGTTTAATAGCTCCTGTCCCCACATTCACCCTGACTGCAGTGTCTCGATTCTGAATTGTCAATCTATCCGTTCCCCAGTCATGGAGGACTGATGCTTCCCGTAACCAAGGACGTCCCAGTAAGATTTGATAGGATTTTTTGGGGAGATCCAAGATTGTGAATTGAAGGGAAAAGCGGACTCCTGCGATCTTTGTGGACACACCATTCACTATTCCCAAGGGTTTAGCCCGTGAATCATCGGCAAGGCGTATGTTGAAATTAGCCTTTTGCATTGGTGGGAGACCCCATTCTTCGTAAAGCTCCTTTGATAGGACATTGACACCTGCACCACCATCCACTATGGCTTGGATTTCATTATATGCCTTGTGGATCAAAGGCACAGTGATGTTGCGTATGTCATCTTTCTCACCCATCTGCACAGGGATATCATCAATGTCGTTCATAGGTGGAGAGGGATTTGCGAGTTCAATCCATCCTTTGAAACTCTCCCAGAGATTGGGACAATTTCGTAAGAGGATTCCGATGGGAATGGACACAGGGCAACTCAGGAGGCTAGAGAGTGCAGCTCCTTCAAGTTGACGGGGTGGTACATTCTGTTGTGGAGTCTGTTGTTGGAACAAAGGCTCGAGTACAGTATCAATACTTTGTGGGGCCAAGTCATGGAGTGGGTCTTGAGCTTGTTTCTGAGCCTCAAATTGAGCTTGTTCATTTTGGACCCATTGCTGAAGTGCTTGAAAACGAGCCTTCTCCACCTCTGCATTCGGGAATGGAGCTTCTTTTATTCGAGGCTCGGGAGTTGATGTAGATGAACTTGGCTGCTCATTGCTTGGCGGAGGTGGAGGAACTTGTGCTTTCTTTCTCAGAAGTCGCTTCGGTTGGATCGGAATGATAGGGTCCTTCGTAGCCGCTTTCTGTTGGCGTGTAATTACATTGATAGGTTGTGACCTTAGACTTGCCGGTCCCAGACTTTGATGATCCACCCCAATGATGCCGATGGGGACGTCGGGCTTAACCTCTGTTTGTTCTGGGACCTTATTTTTCATGGGACAATCCATACAGGCATGTCCTATGCCACAATCTCTGCAAAGTGGTTGGAAAGTAGCTGGGCTACCGCGATGAGGGCACTCTGCGATTCTATGATTTTCTCCACAACCGTAACACTTGATTGGTGCTCGAAATGTGTTGGGTCGTACTTGATTTGCATAGACTGGTATTAGACCCTCTGCACCTTCGACGTAGTACACTGGGTACTCTGCTTCATACTCAAATAGCGGGTCTACTTCCTCGGCTTGTAATTGATGTATGGGAACTGCCGGAGGAGCTGGATTTGGTGCTCTTGGATACGGTCGTGGATTCGGATTCCTGAGTAGTTGGGGGACTTGTGTCCGAACGGGAACAGGATTTAGTCTCGGAGCTGGGGGCGCTTGTGCAAGTGCCGGTTGCCTGTATACTGGCATGGGTGCCGCTTGGTATTGTGGTGGTCGAGGCGGATTGTTGCGCATGTTGAAGATGCAACTGGTCTCATCATGGCCGCCGACGACACAGATATGGCACCACAACCGTGGCGGTGGATTTGCTTGTGCAGTGAGCCTTGCTCTTAGGACTGGGCATTCATTTGCTGTATGATTTGCCAAGCAGTGTGGGCACCAGACATTTTCTCGCCGTGGATATGTTTGAGTTGGCGGCTGAGACAAGTGAAGTTTTTGATCCATGGCCTGCATCATATCTTCTTTCAGCTTCAAGGTCATGGCCTCGAGGCGATCTTCATTGGATGTTTCGGCAATGTCCTTTGATTTACCTTTTTTCGAGCGCTTATCTCGTGTATTGGATCTGGCATCATCACTGCTAGTGTCTGAATCTGTCATGCCATCTTCGATGTCAATGGCTGCCGCATGAGCAGCACTGAATGTTTCATAGCTACTTATCTTTTTCATCTCCTTGCGGATTTTCTTTCTGAGGCCTGCTATGAACCATGCCGTGAGGTGCTTTGCATCTGGGCGTGGGTCACATTTGGCGATCAATCTCTTCATCTTTCCCAGGTATGTGCGTACATCTTCCCTCCGGCCTTGTTCGATCTTGCTGAGTTGGAGAGCGGGATCATCTTGTAGCCTTTCCGTTTGAAAGCGACGTTTGAATTCGGTTTGAAGTAGGTCCCATGTGGCACGTTCTTCCACAAGAAGGTCGAGGTACCATTCTGACGCCTCATCAGTTAAGGCCATTGGAAACCAAGCCACCTTAGTTTCATGGGATTGATCACCACCTGCTCGACATGCGGCATCAAAATGTTGGAGGAAGCGAGCAGGGTCTCCCCTACCATTATATTTGGGAAGTTCCAGTTTTCCCAAGGGGCGTCGGCCGTGATTGTTGTGATTTCGTCGATTGAAGAAGTTGTCAGCCTCGGCATCGAGCTCGATGTCCCCATCATGCTCAGGACGGCGTCCAGCCATGTTGGGGCGTGGAGGAGTTAAAGGAAGTTGTTGAACCTCAGGGGGGGATTCGGGGTAGAGGATTGGCGGGGGCGGTTGTGGCAGTGGAGTAATTTGCGGATTGGGAGAGCGTTGGAGTCGAAGTCGTTGGCCGGAACGTAACTGCATGCAGATGGTGCGTGATTTGCCAAGGGGATCGCTACCCCAAGGGCGGGCGTGGAGGTGGTGTCGTTAGGAGAGTTAGAGTGATGTTAATATGTGTAGGGACCGTCGTGTTAATAATGTGCCTAGGATTGTCCTACGTGTGTAGGGAAATGTGCCGGTGCAGACGGATCGTTAATCGGAGGTTGCGGCGTGAAAATACGAGTGAATAAATGCAAAATGAGGCCCACACGGGGGCGCAAACGAACGTGTGCTAGGGATGCCGAAATGGTGTGCAATGGGCTGGAAAGATACCCCGTAACGTGGTGTTTCCGTGTGTGAAATCTGGGTTCAAACGGGGTTCAATTTGAGTCCCAAACGGATGAGTTTCGAGGGGTGAAAGGAGGGGTAAATTTGGCGTTTTGGGGGGTCCTAATGGTGGTGTGAATGGACTTTAAGTCCAACCGAGGGGTTGAAACCAAGTGACTCTAGTTAGACTAACTAACCTAGATCCTCCCAGTTACTGTAACTGGGAGGTTAAACTAACTGTAGTTAGATACTAACCGAAGAGTTAGTCTAACGTAACCGAGGGCTAACTAAACTAACCTAACCGCAGTTCCTACTAACCAAACCTACGTAACTAATCTAACTTAGGTTAACTAACTAACTTAGTTGGCCTAACCTAACTAACCTAACCTAACTGTAGTTAAGACTAACTAACCTAAGGTTAATCGACTAACCTAACCTAACCTAATCTAACCTAACCTAACCGTAGTTAGGACTAACTGGAGGTTAGTTTAGGTTAGGTGTAGTTATTTTTTTTTTTTTTTTTTTTTAATAGGGTGGGGGCGTTGTCGACGGCGGCGCCCGGGGGGGGGGGGGGGGGGGGGGGGTTTCGCAAGGGGGGTTGCGCAGGGGAGGAGGAGGGGGTTGCGCAGGGGGGGGGAAAAGGGGTCTGCGAGGGGGAGGGGGAGGGCGAGGGAGGGTGAGGGGGTTGCGCAGGGGAGGGCGGGGGGTTGCGAGGGGGTTGCGCGGGGCGGGGCGGGGGTGGCGCGGGGTGCGGGCGGGGTGCGCGGGGAAGGAGGGCGCGGGCGGCGAGCGGGGTCGCCGCGGGGTCGCCGCCGCAGGGCGGCGGGTGGGGAGCGGGGGCGGCGGTCGGGGGGCGCCGCCGCCGCGCGGGGAGCGGCGAGCGGGTAGGACGGCGGGCGGGGGCGCCGCCGCGGGCGAGGGCGGCGGGCGGGTAGGGTAGGGGGCGGGGGGCGCCGCCGCGGGCGAGGGCGGCGGGCGGGTAGGGTAGGGGGGCGGGGAGCGGGGGCTGCGCCGCCGCGGGGCGGCGCGGGCGCGCAGGGGTGGCGCCGCGTCGCGGCGCGGTGGGCGGCGCGGTCTGCGCGCGCGGGGCGCGGCGCGGCCGCGCAGGAGGGCGCTGCGCGGGCGGGGGGGGGCTTTGGGCGGCGCGGCCGGGGTTGAGCGGGGTAAGGGGGAAGGGGAGAGAGGGGGATGGGGGGGCGAGGGGGGTGAGGGGGAGAGAGAGAGAAGGGGTGGGGAAGGGAATGAGGGGGAGAGAGGAGAGAGTGAGAGAGAGAGGGGGTGGGAGAGAGAACGAGGGGGGTGGGGGAGGGAATGAGGGGGGTGGGGGGAGGGAATGAGGGGAAGAGAGGAGAGAGTGAGAGAGAGAGGGGGTGGGAGAGAGAACGAGGGGGGGAAAGTGGGAGAGAGGAGAGAGAAAAGAGAGAGAGGGGGTGGGGGGAGGTGGGGGTGGAGGGGGGGGGAAAGGGGGGAGGTGGTGGAGGGGGAGGGGGAGAGGGGGAGAGAGGGGGATGGGGGATGGGGGAGGGGGAGATGAAGAGGGGGAGGGGGAGGGGGGAGGGAGAGAGGGGGAGGTGGTGGAGAGGGGGAGGTGGTGGAGGGGGAGGGGGGAATGAAGAGGGAGGGGGAGGGGGAGATGAGAGGAGAGGGGGGGGTGGAGATGAAGGGGGAGGGGGAGAGGGGGAGATGGTGGTGAAGGGGGAGGGGTAAAAGAGCAAAAAAACCGAAAGACGGAACTTGAAAAGCAAGGCGGAGTGGTTACCTGACGCTCTCCAAGTCTTTCTCGATGGAACGGGATTGTCGCGGAACAATGGATGGTGGGTGGAAGGCTAGGTCATTGCTGCGAGAAGGGCTCGATGTCACTTACATGGCGAGGATAGGAGTAAGGGGGCGGTCGATGGAGAGGGAGGAGTGTCTTGCGTGGGGCTCGGAAGGTGGAAGAGAATGGAGGCAAAAGTGAAAGATGAAGAATGAGGGGGGGTGGAGTAGGTTTTTATAGGTTTGGATTTTAGGTTTAGGGTTTAGGTTTAGGTTTTAACCCTAAACTCTTCCCGAGCCATAACTTTTTATGGAGAGCTCGGTTTGCCTTTCTGTAAAAAGGTAAAATGATCGTAATTGAAAGCTCTACGCAACCGTGTCCACTACCTAGCCTAATTGTGCTTCATGTGGCTTTTATTTAAGAAATTAAGAAAATCTCTTAAGGTAGTAACCCAAAGTGGATGTTTGGGGTTGATATGTTTGGCTAGATTTGGAAAAATTTTTACTCTCCTTGCCCTTGAGTGGTATGTGCGTGAAAGTTTGAAGTAGTGACTTGTTTTACACCTACCTACGCAAGTTTACTCGCTACTTGAGACGCTAGTCTCCCCGGCAACGGCGCCAAATGTTGGCTCTTTCCTACCGCTTCCGTAGGAAGAGCTGGGTATTCTATGTTGCAGGGTTCCGAGGCTTTTTGTCACCTACAGATATATTGGAATTGTCGTTGTAGTATATATGTAGCTTAGGACCTCGAGTCGTGTTCCGGTGAGAGACGTAGGCTTAAGTGTGGTGAGTAAACATAATGCAAGCATGTGTAAAAGGCACGTAAATCATTGTTGTTGGGGTAATGAAGGCTTTCGCCTTCATTGGGGGTTGTAGGGTTTAGGAGGAGTTTAAGGGTTCAGAAGGAGGTTCCAGGGTTTAGAAAGAGTTCAGGGTTAGAAAGAGTTCCAGGGGTCAGAAGGAGGTTCCAAGGTATAGAAGGAGTTCAGGGTTAGGAGGAGGATCCAAGGTTCAGAGTAAAGTACATGGTGGAGAACTCGTCTCCCTCGTAGATCATTGAGTTTAAGGGTTTAGGAAAGCATAGGAGTGGGAGAGGAAGAAGGTGTAAGAGCATGGGTGAAGTAAGAGAGAGAGGAGGAAGGAGGAGGAGGGAAGAGGAGGAGGGAGAGGGAGGAGAGAGGAGGAGGAGGAGGAGGGAGGAGGAGGAGGAGGAGGGAGGAGGAGGAGGAGGAGGAGGAGGAGGGAGGAGGAGGAGGGGGAGGAGGAGGGAGAAGGGAGGAGGAGAGGGAGAGGATGGGTTGCAGGGTTGGAGGAGAGGGGAGAAGGGTTGCAAGGTTAGGACATGCTTTTGGACGTGCAGTGCAAGGAAGCATGGACACTTGAGACAAATGCTTGGAATACCAATGTAGACTCAACACAATGCCCCAAGAGTGTGGGCTTCATTCCATTATGGGGTATTTATACAAGTTGGAGAGCTTCCCTCTCTGCATGTAACACAAAGTCGTATCACAAAGTTGTAACACAAAGTTGTGTCACAAAGTCGTAACACATTCTCTCTCTTCATGTAGAAGATGTAACACAAAGTTGTTACACAAAGTTGTTACACAAAGTTGTTACACAAAGTCGTAACATAAACTTGTAACACAAACTTGCAACACAAAGTTGTTACACAAAGTCGTAACATAAAGTTGTGTCTAGAAGTTGTAACACAAAGTTGTAACACCTTCTCTTTCTTCATAAGTTCATGTTGGCACAGAGTCAACATATTTGCAGGCTTGTTTCTTTTTCAACCATAGCTTTGAAAGCTTTGAAGTACCCAAACACTTCACTTTTCTTTTTCATAAAATACACCCAAAGTTTTCTGCTGAAGTCATCAATAAATGTGACAAAATAGTGACAGCCTCCAATAGATGCAGCTTTAGTAGTCCACACATCAGAGTGGATTAATTCCAATGGCTTTTTACTCTCTTGAACATGCCTAGGAAAAGGTTTCCTTGCCTGTTTCCCAAATTGACAGGCTTCACAAACCTTGTGCATTTCTGCAACCTTGAATTTAGGCAATCCTGCAACAATATTTTGGGCTTGCATTGATTTAAGTCGCTGTATATTAACATGACCAATGCATTTGTGCCAGATATCAATATCTACAACTACACCGGTCCCATGTGCAAACATTGCTGCACTCAATTTAGGCATGTCCGCATCCAACGTAAACATCCTGCCCTTCTTCTTTCCTTTTGCTATCAAGCGACCGTTATTTTTCATATCCTCAACAAAGCATCCATGAGGATTAAATCTAACCTGCAAGCCCTACTGGTAGTTTTACCAAGATTTATTTTCAGTCTGCTATGCTCATTTTCTAGCATCTACTTGGTCATCTTTTGCTTAGACATCTTGCATAAATATTGCTCTGACTAATTGCCTTATGCTTTGACAAAGTCACATAGAGAAATCCAAGTCAAAGTATTCAAGTTGTTACTCTTTGAAGGATTATGTTTTTATTGCTCATATTTCACTTGTAAGGCACTAGACATTGCCCTCAGGTAAGACCTTGCGATGGAAGCTAAGACCTTTTTTAAGAAGTTGGATGGAACTCATTTCCATACTTGGCAAACAAAAGCCAAGTCTATGCTTTTGAAAAAGAAGATATGGAATGTTGAGAATGGAAAGAAGTCTACAAAAGAAAAATCTAATTAGTTGTCCAGAGGCAAAAAGGAAGCAACTTCAAAGATAAAAAATGCCAATCTACTTTTAGTTGATGTGCCTCCACAAGATGAGGCATCCTTTGAAGATTATGCTTTTTAAATCATCTCTATGTATGCTCCAGATCTCTCTTTTTTATGTTGAGTCAAGGTACTCAGCCTGGATAGTCCTCCAAAATGAATGAAATAAACTATTGTGTTTTGTGTGTTTTGTAAACACCTATGGTCACCTTATGATGTAGGCCATGTGTATGTGTTTTGCTCCATGGTACCTTCTGTAGACATTGTGTGCATGTACATGCAGGGGAGATAACCATTGGAAGGTCTTTTTGTATCTCTTTTTGTTTACCTTACACCCATTGGAACCCTTGCTAGCTTGAGATCCTAGCCATTGATAGATCCATGACCACCATGAGATGGCATGAGACACCTTGTGCTAGCTGTATCCTTGACATAGTTTGAGGCATTCCCTTGAGGGGGGGTTTGTTGGGATATCTCAAGGTGTATGCCTCAGGCACACCTTGGTTTCTATGTGTGAGTGCTAGAGGCACAATTAGGTGCCCATAAGCACAGTTAGGTGGTGGAAAGCCACATAGGATGATTGAGAGAATCTAGGAGCAGATTGAGGAGATGATTGTGGAGATATGAAGTCATCAGTGATGTCAATGAGAATGTAAGAGGTGCCTACATAAGGACCTCACTCTTCTTCATTCCATAATGCAAGTATTCTGAATTTGTGTCCACTCTACTCTTTCGTTTCAGTTTACCAACACTCCTTTCCTCTCTTCTTAGATTAAGTGCCTTGAACCATTGCTATATAGAAAAGCTTTGCCCTGTTTAGTCACTATATAGCAACACTTTTAGGATATAACCATCGATATATAGCAACTGAACAATGTCGCTACATAGCGACTGACCAGTGTTGCTATATAGCGATGTTGGGGGCTAAAACCCGAAACCCCATCTGATTCCATCTTTCACATCTCTATTGTAGGAAAAGTAAAAATTGGTTGTCCCACCTTATATTCAATGACCTCGCTTTCCTCCTCTATTCCCCACACTCCTCACCCCTACCCAGCCCCTCTCCCAACACTTGTTCTCCCTCTCCACCCTTCTCTCTCTCTCCTTATGTCAAAGGAAGTTTTTCAAGAAGGTGTGTCTCTTTAAGCAATGTAGGTCCTTTTCATAATTTCTTGAGTTTGAATTTCATAATTGTCTTAAGTAATTAGTTGCCTTTTCACTTCTTACCCGCTCTTGTTTTTTGTTTTTTGTCTTTGTGTTTGTCTCTACGTTTATCCAATCCTCCCAAATTAGACATGGGATCATGTTGCACATCCGATGAGTACAGAAACCCTCATAGGAGGAGACATCATGATCTCTACTCTCTAGATGACTCCACTCAAGCTACACCTCAGGGGCCTACCCCCGACTCCTCTCAAACCTAGCACTGCGACTACCCCTTGAGGAACCCCTTTTCTAGTAGCCCATGGCTGTTGGGAGTCCTGACGAGTTTGTTGCATAGATGATCAATGCAGAGGCATCAAGATTCTTCTCTCTGCTAACCCTGAGGACCTCAGCTCTTCCCTCTCCTACATTGACAGTTGGACCTACTCGACAACCATCCCCTCTAGCCCCTTCAACTAAGGAGTCATCACCTGGGCGTACCCATCATAAGGGAAGGAAGAGTAGGAAGGGTCGCTTATGATGTGCTGACTCAAGAGATGTAGACGAGTCAACACGCTCACATCCCTACAGGTCTCCACTTGGTCATGAGGCCCATGACCAGTCAGATCCCTTTCCCTCTCCCACTCCCTCTACTACTCACTCTGTAAGTGCTTGCAGTAACACCCCTTGCTCTGATTCTGCCACTATCATGAGTCCTCCTTACTGGCCTGAGGACCTGTCCTATGAAATCACGATGGCTGGAGAGATAATAGAAAATAAAAAGGGCTCAGTAGTGATGGCCACCATAAGGCGGTTGATGAGCCACCACTTCAAGAGCGGCATAGCTACTGATAGATAGTACCAAGATGACAAAAAGAAGAATGCAATCATCAATGAATTAAAAAGACAATACCCTAACCCCCCAAATTGGGAGTTCAATAACTCTTGCTTGAAAGAGTGCATGGGTGGGGTCTTGAAGCATCGTAGGTCAACCTTACGTACTTCCATCAGAAAGGGGAAGGCTAAACCTAGTTGCGCTGACAAAGGAGACTGAAATTTTTTCAAGAAGGAGTACAGGGACCATCCCAAAAAGCTCGAGGGTCAGAGGAGGACTATGAGGAGATGGCTAGAGTTCAAGGGTTTAGAAAGAGTTCCAGGGTTCAGAAGGAGGTTCCAGGGTTTAGAAAGAGTTCCAGGGTTTAGAAGGAGGTTCCAAGGTTTAGAACGAGTCCAGGGTTAGAAGGAGGATCCAAGGTTCAGAGTAGAGTACATGGTGGAGAACTCGTCTCCCTCGTAGATCATGGAGTTTAAGGGTTTAGGAAAGCATAGGAGTGGGAGAGGAAGAAGGTGTAAGAGCATGGGTGAAGGAAGAGAGAGAGGAGGAAGGAGGAGGAGGGAAGAGGAGGAGGGAGGGGGAGGAGAAGGAGGAAGGAGGAGGAGGGAGGAGGAGAGGGAGAGGGTGGGTTGCAGGGTTGGAGGAGAGGGGAGAAGGTTTGCAAGGTTAGGACATGCTTTTGGACGTGCAGTGCAAGGAAGCATGGACACTTGAGACAAATGCTTGGAATACCAATGTAGACTCAACACAATGCCCCAAGAGTGTGGGCTTCATTCCATTATGGGGTATTTATACAAGTTGGAGAGCTTCCTCTCTCTGCATGTAACACAAAGTCGTATCACAAAGTTGTAACACAAAGTTGTATCACAAAGTGTAACACAAAGTTGTGTCACAAAGTTGTAACACATTCTCTCTCTTCATGTAGAAGTTGTAACACAAAGTTGTTACACAAAGTTGTAACACAAAGTTGTGTCACAAAGTCGTAACACATTCTCTCTCTTCATGTAGACAAACTCGTAACACAAAGTTGTTACACAAAGTCGTAACACAAAGTTGTGTCTCAAAGTTGTAACACAAAGTTGTTACACCTTCTCTTTCTTCATAAGTTCATGTTGGCACAGAGTCAACAATACCCAAATTAAGTAGAAAGGTTGAAAACTTACATGTAGCATACATCTGACTACAAGCTTTGGCTCTTGATCGGTTATGTCCTCTCCATCATGTTTGACTTCACGAAGAGCTTCTTATAGCCAAGCATGGGACATGTGTCTGGGGAGAAGAGAAAGGTTCGGTGGATATGGCACCCTCCACCTATGCATGAATCTAAATCTCGCTCTATCATTTATTCTTTTTTCTTTAACCTCTTCATATCTCTCCACCCATGTTTGCATATCGGGACTATTGAGGACACAAAACTTATTGAATTTCTCTCTTTGCTCTTTGTTCATCTTTCTTTCAACCCCTTTACCTTGGGTAACCTCTGTAATAACACGATCATTGTCCTTGATGTTCCAAGCATTTGGCATATCGAGATCCATGGATGCAAGAAACTCTGTGATGTATACTAATGCCTCTTGTGCAATCCATCCCTCCACCATGCTTGCTTTGGCTCTAGCTCTTTGCCTTACAAATCCTTTCAAGGTTTTCATAAACCGTTCAAGGAAAAACACCCAATGACTATGAATGATTCTTGCAATGGCAACCTCATCAACTACGTGTACAAGAAAGTGAACCTGAGTCATCATAATGCTTGAGGGAAAGTGTTTCTCAAGCAATCACACTACTTCAATGGAGTCCACTTTATCCCTCTCGATGCTTAATATAGAGATCTCTTTTTGTGAGATCCACCTATTCCACATGCACTTGTAAGATTCAATATTTTATACCCATTATTTAAATTTTTATGAAATTTAACGAAGGTGAAATGATAGTAAGCATACCTGACAATGTCACTAATCTTGTAGATAGCGGTCTAGCATCTTTTGATAAGCACCCTCTCATTGTAATTGGGAGGATAAACTACCCAAGCAACAAAGGAGTTATAGCAATGTGACACAATCATATAAGTTAATTACACAAAAGCATCAAAATCTTAGTTCTATATACTCTTCTTTCAAGCTGACATGTAGAATACATGATGTAGACCTTGTGCCAATCATGGGACTTAAGGCCACTAAGCTTATTGTTGCTTGTAACTGCTCCCCTCAGGCAATGCATGTGTCCCATGGGTGTCTAAAAAGATGCAATATCCACCTTGACCCGTGCTTCCTCTACCTTGGAAAGGATCCATGGTGCCTTTGGGAGAACAATTCATAGAGGACGCACTTGGGTTCTTGAATCACCCTCTTGAGTTGTAGAACCATGCTCTTGAGTTCTATACACATGCTCTTGGGTCCACAAGTGAGGCATCCTACCCATCTTGTGCAAGTCTTCTCACACTCCCCTTGTGTCTTTGTCACCAACCAAGTGTGCCCAAATAGAAGCCCCACATTCTTGAAGACATGCATGGGATCCAAGAGGTGATTGATTTGTAACTCGCCCCAATATGGAAGCTCATGAAAGATAGACAACCCGTCCATACCTAGAGGAGGCTCCTCACTATTAGCTCTCCAAGCCCAAATCTAGTCACTTGCCTTCCTATGGACTGGTGGTGTATCAAGTTAACCTTCACATGCAGGATGATCAAGTGGAAGATATCAAGCATGACCTTCATAAACCATCTTCCTCATATGTTTGGAGTGTAAAGCATTCAAACTACGGCCACAAATAGGACAAGCATGGTACCCTTGTTTTTTAAGTCCTACATATATGCATGGACACATAGGTCATTAGACATGCATAGATCACACCATGGTAGAAACATAAAGGTATCAATAGGCATGTAAAAGCATGTACCTGCATACTCCCCAAATCATGGATAGTCATGCATGGTTCACATCAAAATTCCCCTAATGCTCATGTCTACGGCTTGCCTTGGGGCTCTAGAAATATCAAAGACATGTATGCCCCTCCATAAGGTCTGTAGCTCCTTGATCAAGGGTGCCATGTACACGTCCATATTTTTTGCCTTGTACTTCCCTGGCACAAGTAGCACAAGTATGAGGTGTCCCTTCTTTATTATTAGCCATGGCGAGATATTATAGTTCACCAAGACTATGGGCCATGTTGACCAAGATGTGGAGCATAAACTGAAAGGGTTCATGCCATCCATTGCAAGCCTTAGATGTAAATTGCATGGCTCCCTCACAAAGTCCGACCACATGTTGTCTACATGCTTCCAAGCAGCACAATATATTGGGATCCTCAAACTGTCATCAGTGGACTAGTGTGTAGCATGAAAGATCATCATTTGTGCAATGGAGTTGCATTTGAGCATGTGTTGTATTCTGGGGATGATGGGAAAATGTCTTAGGACCTTCGCTGGGATTGTCTCCCCTAGCAAGTCCTTTCTGTAGTGTTGTTCTCCACACTCGGGGCGATTAACCAAATCGCTATACTCGTAATGAAACAAAATAAAGTCATTAGGGCAAGCATGGATGGTATCATAATCCATCCCAGCCATCATCAACATCTTTTTTGCTTCATCTCTGGAATTGGGCATGTTATTTGGGATAGGCAACATCTTCCCCAACAACCTATTACAATTTGCATATCCAAGAAACTTGTGAATGAGATACTAACTAATTAAAACAATTTATAGGAACAAGATACTAAGATCAAGGCTCCAAACCTCATCAAGGCTGAGACACTTTGTCTGACCATCCATAATTTGCTTGCAAGATCAAGAGGCAAGCTCGTAGTTTTGACATCCTCACACCATCATACAATAGTGTTGATGCCAAATCTTGCATCATGGTCTCATGCTCAAACATCTCACCCCCATCGAGTAACACCATATTAGAGAATTTGAGAAAATACCGATAATTTGGGTTTTCCTGGCTTGTGTATTTGTGCTGTACATTTTTGCCAAAGTATGCCATGCCTCCTTTGGCATACTTGCATCCTGAATATGCATAATCATAGAATCTAAAATACTGATAGACAGCCAGTACATAACTTTTCTGGCTCTCTCATGCCACTAAGAGGGATTATTTCTAGTCTTATGCAAGTACAAGCGAAGCTTTGCCGCTACTCTACACACACATTTTGTTCCACCTAAGTCCATGTTAGCACAAAGACAACATACTCCCAGATCCATTTTATCACCCATCCTTGGGTTATGGCTTATTTTGATTTCAAAGTTGGGATGCCCTGTGCGTAACCCAATGGCTTTGAGCTTGTGGCATGTGAGTCGTTCCTATTGTATTGCTTTTGCACCATACAATTTGTGATCTGTAGTCTGAAAGCTTATCTCCTCTTAAGGAGGGGTAGACGACTATGAATTTCAGAGGGAATCTTGTTGCTGAGGTTGTGGACTCTGCCATCGAATCTTCTTGGGAAGAGATTTGGTGGGGGTCTTGTTGTTGAGGCTAGCATTTCTTGCTATCTTGCATACATGTTGGATGCGATTGCACCCGTATCATTAAGCTTGTAGATAAGTTTGTATGCAAGTTTGATATTTTTGCATATACGAGACGGCTGTGATGTTTGGCGGGGGTCTCGTTGCTGAGGCTGCAGACTCTTTTGCCAATTCATCTAGTTTTTTGGCATAGCTTCTTGTCCTGCTTGTGAATTCATTGCATGCTTTGAGAGTATGGAATGAAAGTGTGTGATACTATTATTAATGCAATCTATTATGTGCCTATGCAAAATCGTGTGAGTGCACGTGATGTGTCTAACTATATGCTTATTTATGGGATTTAATAGGGAAACTAAGACTCAATCGTCCCTAATGCAAAATTGATTAGGTCTTCCTAAATGTTCAAAAATGTGCATATGCCAGTGAGTGTGCATGTAACAATCTAGTGCAAACTATATTGCAAAAATGTGCATATGCTACTAGTGCATGTGTAATGATCTAATCCTAACTAAGGAAGACTTGGTTTCCCACATCTTCATTTTTGTTGGGGATGGCTTGCTACAAGGTATAATTCAATGATCCTTGTTTGGACTCGTTTGATCTCATTGAAGTGTTCAGCCTTGACTTTTCTATGATTTCCTCCTTCAGCTTTCTTACAGGATCTTTTGCTTTTATTCAACTTTGGAGGTTCAATTTTTGGGAGCTCAACTGCCATTAGGGCATGAGGAATGGCTAAGTCATTATCAAAGATTTGATCTTCAATTTCAGCATTCTTAGCCTTAGTTTCAAGGTCCCAAGGAAAATCTGAGTCATCATTGGTATGGGTATCTTCTTCAGGCTCATTATCCCACTCGAGGTCAACCATAAAGAATGGCATCTCTAGATCGATTGGTTCTTCGTGTGTGAGAGGAGGATCTACTTATAGCACCTTAGCATCAATATGTGAGAAGATGGGGTCTAATGAATGGCAGTTGTCGATGGTTGCCAATGTTTGTATCCAATTATTGACATTTCTTTGTGAATCACCTGCTATGGCATGCAATACAAGGGTGCTGGTTTGCTTGAGATTGTCATTGAAGATGTGTCATCCAATGCTCTAGACACAAGTGGTTTTATAGCACCTGTCCCCACATTCACCTTGACTGTGGTGTCGCGATTCTGGATTGTCAGTCTATCAGTTCCCTAGTCATGGAGGATTGATGCTTCCCATAACCAAGTATGTCCCAGTAAGATTTGATAGGATTTTTTGGGAGGATCCAAGATTGTGAATTGAAGGGAAAAGCAGACTCCTATGACCTTTGTGGACATGCCATTTACTATTCGCAAGGGTTTAGCCCATGAATCATCAGCAAGGTGTATGTTGAAATTAGCCTTTTGCATTGGTGGGAGACCCCATTCTTCATAGAGCTCCTTTGATAGGACATTTACACCTACTCCACCATCCACTATGGCTTGGACTTCATTATATGCCTTATGGATCAAAGGCACAATAATGTTGTGTATGCCATCTCTCTCAACCATCTGCATAGGGATATCTTCGATGTCATTCATAGGTGGAGGAGGATTTGCAAGTTCAATCCATCCTTTGAAACTCTCCCAGAGATTGGGACAATTTTGTAGGAGGATTCTGATGGAAATTGACACAGGGCAGCTCAGGATGCTAGAGACTGCAGCTCCTTCAACTTGACGTGGCGGTACATTATGTTGTGGAGTCTATTGTTGGAATAGAGGCTCGAGTACAGTATCAATACTTTGTGGGGCCAAGTCATGGATTGGGTCTTGAGCTTGTTTCTCAGCCTCAAATTGAGCTTGTTCCTTTTGTACCCATTGTTGAAGTGCCTAAAAATGATCCTTCTCCACCTCTACATTTGCGTATGGAGTTTCTTTTATTTGAGGCTTGGGAGTTGATGTGCATGAGCTCGGCTGCTCATTGCTTGGTGGAGGTGGAGGCACTTGTGCTTTCTTTTTAAGAAGTCGCTTGAGTTGGATTGGAATGTTAGGGTTCTTGGTGGCCTCTTCTGTTGGCGTGTAATTACATTTACAGGTTGTGATATTACACTGGCCAGACCCTTTGATGGTCCATCCCAATGATGATGATTGGGACATCAAGCTTAAGCTCTCATGGGACAATCCATACAGGCATGTCCTATTCCACAATCTCTGCAGAGTGGTTGGAAAGTAGCGGGGCTACCATGATGAGGGCACTTTGTGATCCGGTGATTTTCTCCACAACTGTAGCACTTGATTGGTGCTTGATATGTGTTGGGACATACTTGATTTGATAAACTAGTATTAGACCCTTTGCACCTTCTACATAGTACATTGGGTACTCTGTTTCATACTCAAATGACAAGTCTACTTCCTCGGCTTGTAATTGATGGATTGGAACTACCTAAGGAGCTGGATTTGGTGCTCTTGGATATGGTCTTGGATTTGTATTCCTAAGTAGTTGTGGGTGTTGAGATATCGAGCTCCACTCATGATATGCCAAGGTGACCGTTATGCATTTATGTCACTGACTTATTAGTTGCAGATGCGGTTGGTACACTGCCCATGATGACAGCTATCCTTATGTACTCTAGTTCGTAGCTTAGTTAGTATGCCACCTTAGTTAGATGAGTTTAGTTTGAGACCCACATATAGGGTTCTTCTATTTCTTTGTACTAGAGTTCTTTTGGCTTTCACAACTAAGAAGAGGAAAACTATTTTCAGCCTCGACCTTTGTGTGTATTCCCCCATTGTGTATGTGAGAAAGCCGCAAGTGAGACTCCTTCCTTCTGTCCCACTATCTTCACATGGTATCAGAGCTTGGTTCATGGTAAGGAGCTCAAGAAAGCAAACCAAGTTCACAGTGTCTTGGTAAGAGGACCAGTGTTGCTTTCCTTTTTTTGAGTTTAGGAGCAAATCTCTACAGGTAGCATAGCCGGAAAGTGCAAGAGTGCATTGTCTCAGATTAAGACACCCTTCATGGTGTGGCGAGAGGGTAATATATGCAGTGGGAAAGGGTGAAGCCCATCAGAGACTTTATTTTTTTGATTCGAGGCCATTTCTGGGCCCGTTTTGGAGGCTTCCGGAAGTTCTCCACAAGCACTGAGAAAAAGGCCCTGTTTTTGCTGTGCGACCATTTCTCTGCAGGTCAATGAAAAGTTGCCGCAGAAATCGCATCGTATGCATGTGCACAAAGATACTGGGAGTTACAAAATCGTCCTTATTGCCTATTGATGCAAAATCGTCACCAAGAAGTGACTGTGTGGTCAAATACCACTTTCGTCAGTTTTGCAGATTTGCCCTTGCGAGGCAGAAGCTGTGTTTTTTGCAGTGACAGAATATTTTGTAGTGTTCTATAATGGCGTCTCATTCTCTTTCACAGACTGTCACTGAAAAGCTTGACAAGAACAACTTCTAAGCATGGAAGTTTAGAATGACGAATTTCCTTATGGGAAAAGGCTATTGGAAGTTCATTATAGGAAATGAAGAAGAAGCAGTTCTTCCTAATGTTCCCAATCAACAGGAAATGCAGGCATTTAAAGGATGGCATGAGAGAGCCAGAAAAGTTATGTACACACTGTCTATCAGTATTTCAGATTCTATGATTGTGCATATTTAGGATGCAAGTACGCCAAAGGAGGCATGGGATACTTTGGCAAAAATTTACAGCACAAATACACAAGCTAGGAGAATGCAGCTCAAGCAGGAAGCTCAAGCAGGAGTTGCACAATGTGCATGGAGAAAATATGAGCATCAATGACTACCACATGAAGGTGAAGAAAATTGCAGATGCACTTGCTTCCATTAGGTTGCCAAGGGAAGATGATGATCTAGTTTCTATGACCTGGAATAGGAAAGGATTATGCATAGTTTTGGACATCCATTGCCGTCCGTGAAAAATTTCTTGATTTTGAGGAGTTGTTTGCTCTTCTAATTTCTGAAGAGCAGAGAAATGGTGGTGCATCTTCTTCAAGAGGAACTTCAAAAGAAATTGTCTTCTACTCAAATGCTAGAAGAGGTAGAGGTAGAGGTAGAGCAGGCCAATCTAGAGGTTGTGGTAGAAATCAGAATATGCAACAAACTCAAGAAAACCAGTCCTATGGAGGAGGACGTGGTAACTATAGAGTCAAGTGGAGCCAAAGAGGTCGTGGTGGATGGTAGAGAGGCCAAAATGCAAACAACAATGTTGAATGCTACTATTGTGGTAAAATGGGTCATATGGCTAAAGACTGCTTCAAAAAGTAGAATGACATTATGAATGGAAAATTGTAGCAAGGCAATTATGCATCCTCTAGTAGACATGATGATAACAGAAATGAGCATTTATTTATGGTGCAGCACATGACCAATTCTATGACAAGTGTAGAAGAAAGCAATGATGTGTGGTATCTTGACTCAGGTGCATCAAACCACATGACAAGTCATGCAGAATGGATACAGGATGTAAGGAAAATAGAAAGACTAGGATTTGTGGAGACTGGTGATGATACTGCACATCCTGTTGTGCAAATTGTTAGAATTCCTTTGTCTATGCAGGATGGGAAAAAGAAATACCTGTTCGATGTATTTCATGTCCCGAATATCACCAAGAACCTAGTTTTTGTTGGTCAAATGGTTGAGCAGGGCTTGTAGGTCAGATTTAATCCTCATGGATGCTTTGTTGAGGATATGAAAAATAATGGTCGCTATCACCTGTTTCAACATAACCTGGCTTATCCAAATTTCTGACATCATGAAACCACTCACCATGACTGGTCATGTGGTTAGAGGCACCTGAATCAACATACCAAACATCATTGCAAGCTGCAACATCTCCTGACATGGAGTTAACCATATGCTGCATCACAAA
This sequence comes from Dipteris shenzhenensis, assembly GCF_047967505.1. Taxonomy (NCBI): domain Eukaryota; kingdom Viridiplantae; phylum Streptophyta; class Polypodiopsida; order Gleicheniales; family Dipteridaceae; genus Dipteris; species Dipteris shenzhenensis. The sequence continues at coordinate 38,232,870 of NC_141622.1, read as the reverse complement.
AAGGTGCTCATTTCTGTCGTCACCATGCCCACTTGATGATGCATAGTTGCTTTGCTGCAACTTTCCACTTTTGATGTCATTCTGCTTTTTATAGCATGTATTCTCCTTGTGTCCAGGCTTTCCACAATAATAGCATTCTATGCTGCTATTTACTTGCTGGTTCCTTTGCCATGAACCACGGCCTCTTTGGCTCCCCCTGCCTCTAGAACTACCACATCCTCCTCCATAGGACTGGTTTTCCTGTTGTTGCTGTTGGTTCTGATTTCCTGCACGGCCACCAGAACGGCCTCTTCCTCTACCCCTGCCTCTACCTGTATTCGAGTAGAAAGCTGTCTCTTGAGAAGTTGAGGTGGCTGAACCACCATTCCTTTGCTCTTCACTCAGCAAGAGAGCAATAAGTTCCTGAAAATCAGGAAATGTTTCACGGACTCCAATGGATGTCCGAAATTGTGCATAATCTTTCCCAAGACCATTCAAGGTCACGGACACTAAGTCCTCATCATCAACAGGTGCTCCAATGGAGGCAAGAGAATCTGCAAGGCCTTTCACCTTCAAGGAATACTCATTTATATTCAGATTTTTCCTTTGCACATTGTGCAACTCCTGCTTTAGCTGCATCTTTTGTGCTTTGGTATTTGTGCTATACAGCTTCACCAATGTATCCCATGCCTCCTTAGGCGTCTCTAGATCCTGTATATGCACAATCATAGAATCTGAAATGCTAACAGACAGCCAATACAGGCATTTTCTGGCTTTTTCATGCCATTCTTTAAAGGCCTTCAATTCAGCAGGAGTGGGAGCAGCACCCAAAACTGGTTCTGCAGTTTCACCACTGATGTAATCCCAAACTCCCTTTCCCATAAAGAAGTTTGTCATCCTGAACTTCCATGCTTGGAAGTTGTTCTTGTCAAGCTTCTCACTGACAATGGTAGACAGATTCTCAGACATTTTACAAATCACGAATTGCAACAGCAACCTGTAAACACAGCAAATGCCTCAGAAGGGCAAATAGCAAAACTTCTGCGAAAAGCCTCACAGGGGCAGATCTGCAACACTGATGAAAGTGGTATTTCACCACACAGTCACTTCCTCGTGACGATTTTGCATCAACAGGCAACAGGCATGAATCTGCAACTCCCAATATCTCTGCACATAGGCATACGATGCAATTTTTGTGGCACCTTTCCACCGACTAGCCGCGCGGTGGTCGCACAGCAAAAACAGGGCCTTTTTCTGAGTGCCTGCGAAGAACTTCCACCTTTAAAACGGGCCCCAAAACGGCCTCAAATCAGAAAAATAAAGTCACCAAGGGCTTCGCCCTATCCCGCAGCATATACTACGCTCTCGCCGCACCGCGAAGGGCCTCTCAATCTGAAGCAGTGCACTCCTGCACTTCTGGCTGTGCTACCTGCAAAGATTTGCTCCCAAACTCGAAGTAGGAAAGCAACACTGGTCCTCTTACCAGGACACCACAAACTTGGCTTTCTTTCTTGAGCTCCTTACCACGAACAAGGCTCTGATACCATGTAAAGAAAGAGGGAGAGAGATAGGAGACTCAAGTTCAGCTTTCTTCACAACACACAAAAGAGAGAGGACACAAGGTTGGAGGGTGAAGCCTTTCTTCACTTTTGCACACAACAACAATACAATAGAAGAGGGAAATACCCTATATGTCAAAACCTAGAATACGTGGTTCATATGTGAACCCAAACCAAAAACATACGTGGTAGTCTAACTACACCACGAGTACAACTAACATAGACGGTGACATAAATGATAGTCATCCAGGAGATATGTCGGGGATAGAGCTTGATATCTCAACACTTTGCACATGGGACTGGTGTAGTTGCAGATATTGATATCTGGCATAAATGCATTGGTCATGTTAATGTACAATGACTTAAATCAATGTAGGCCCAAAATATTATTGCAGGATTACTTAAGTTCAAGGTTCCAAAAATGCATAAGATATGTGAAGCCTATCAATTTGGAAAACAGGCAAGGAAACCATTTCCTAGACATGCTCAAGAGAGTAAGAAGCCATTGGAATTAATCCACTCTGATGTGTGGACTACTAAAGCTGCATCTATTGGAGGCTGTCATTATTTTGTCATGTTTCTTGATGACTTCAACAGAAAATTTTGGGTGTATTTCATGAAAAAGAAAAGTGAAGTGTTTGGGCATTTCAAAACTTTTAGAGCTATGGTTGAAAAAGAAGCAAGCCTATAATTAAAATGCCTAAGGTTAGATGGAGGGGGAGAGTACCTCTCAAATGAGTTTGCAAGATTCCTGTAAGAGCATGGCATAAAGCAGCAATATTCATGCAGTCATACCCCATAGCAAAATGGACTTGCAGAGAAAGGGAAAACAAGCATATGCAGAGGTATCTTGGGCCATGCTAAATGAAAAAGACCTACCAAATTATTATTGGGCTGAAGCAATTGCTACAACAGTTTACATAATGAATAGGACTCCCACTGCTGCAATACATGGCATGATGCTAGAGGAGATGTATATTGGTAGGAAACCAGATATTTCTCATTTGAAAATTTTTGGTTGCATTGCCTATCTTCATATGCCAGTTGAGTTGAGGTCCAAGTTGGATCCAAAGGCTGAGAAGTGCATCTTTATTGGTTATTCTCTGCAATAGAAAGGGTATAGATGCTATAACCCTTCTACTCGTAAGTTTACAGTGAGTAGAGATGTTGTTTTTTATGAGATGAGCAGCTGGTATGAACCAGTAAATGTGATTGATGATATAGATGCACAAAATGGTAATGCTACACAGAATTCACAGCAGCAATCACAAAATATTAGTGGACCTGCAGTGTCCTCTAGCAGTGGTTCACATACTTTGCCATGGATAGGTAGATTGAGACTAGGAGAATCTCCTCAAAGCAATGCAGATAGTGGTACATAGGTATCACAAAAAGGAGAAGAGAAGGTCGATCAACCCATGTTTGATGTGAAAGCAGGTCACTCTTATGTGAATGGTGAATCCACTGGCTCAGAACAAAGCATTGATGATTTAGTGGCTAAGAACAGAGCATTGATGATGAGCTGGGTATTCCTTCTATTGTTACACCTAGAGTAAGGAAGACCACGGATGTTTTGAGAGCACTTGGAAGTGAGCCTATTTTGCATAGGTCTACCAGAGCTAGGTATCCTATGGATAGGCTGAAATATGATGGATTTAAAGCCTTTCACTCTGCCTATATGGTCAAAGTTATACAGGAACCAGAATCCACTTCTTTTGAGTAAGCCATGGGAAAAGAAAAATAGGAGAAAGCCATGGATGAAGAAATGGATGCCTTGGAAGCAAATGCTACATGGGAATTGGTGGCTCTTCCTAAAGACAAGAATGCAATTGGCTGTAAGTGGGTTTATAAGGTGAAGCACAATGCAAATGGTTCTGTGAACAGATACAAGGCAAGATTAGTTGTCAAGGGGTATGCATAGACATATGGCATTGAATATGAAGAAACATTCAGTCTGGTTGCAAGGATGGCAACCGTAAGAGTAGTCATTGCTATGGCTGCATCAAAGGGATGGTCTTTACATCAGATGGATGTAAAGAATGCCTTCTTGCATGGTGATTTGCAAGAAGAGTCTTTATGGAGTAGCCACTAGGTTATGTTCATGCTGTTCATCTTGAATTTGTTTGCAGGTTGAAGAAAGCCTTGTATGGCTTAAAGCAAGCACCTAGAGCATGGTTTGACAAGATAGGACAATATCTTGTCACTATTGGCTTTTAGATTTCCAAGGCATATTTCTCACTTTAGGTGAGAAAAACAAAGAAAGGTATGATGCTGTTTGTCATTTATGTTGATGATTTGATCATCACAGGTGATAGTGATGAAGATATCCTTCATGTGAAAATGCTATTGAAGCAGAAGTTTGAGATGAAGGATTTGGGAGAGCTTCATTATTTCTTGGGAATTGAGGTGATTAGATCACCAAGTGGGATACAGCTCTTGCAGAGGCAGTATGTATTGGACATGTCCAAATATGGGATGACAGGCTGTAAGCCTATTTCAGTTCCTTTGGAGCAGAATGTGAAGCTGAGCGTAGATGCAAGTGAGCTTCTGGAAGACCCTACTATGTACAGACGCATAGTAGGAAGTTAAATTTATATGACTATTACCAGGCCAGATTTGAGCTATGCTATTGGATTGGTAAGTCAGTTTATGCAGGCTCCAAGAAAACTACATTTGTATGCGGCTAGACGCATAGTCAGGTATGTGAAGTCCACATTGCAGTATGGACCATTTTATGAGGTTGGGGTTCAGATACAGTTGCATGGATACAGTGATGCTGATTGGGCTGGTAGTATTTCTAATAGATGATCTACTAGTGGATATGTGTTCTCTTTTGGGAGTGCTGCAGTCACTTGGAGCAGCAAGTGTTGGTAAACTGAAAGAAAGCACAGAGTGAACACAAACTCAGAATTCTTGCTTATGGAATGAAGAAAGATGAGGTCCTTAAGTAGGCACCTCTTACATGATCACTGACATCACTGATGACTTTAGATCTCCACAATCATCTCTTCAATCTGCTCGTAGATTCTCTCAATCATCCTATGTGGCTTCTACCACCACCTAACTGTGCTTATGGGCACCTAACTATGCCTCTAGCATACACACATAGAAACCAAGGTGTGCCTGAGGCATACACCTTGAGATATCCCAACAACCCCCCCCTCAAGGGAATGCCTCAGGCTATGTCAAGGATACATCTAGTCTCATAGTTTCTCATGCCATCTCATGGTGGTCAAGGATAAATCTATGGCTAGGATCTCATGCTAGCAAGGGGTTCACAAAGGTGTGAAGTAAACAAAAGGGATACATAAGACCTTCCAATGGTTATTTCCCCTGCATGTACATGCACACAACATCTGCAGGAGGTACCATGGAGTAAAACACATACACATGGCCTACATCATATGGTGACAAGAGGTGTTTACAAAACACACAAAACACAATAGTTTATTGCATTCATTTTGGAGGACTATCCAGGTTGAGTACCTTGACTCAACAAAAGAGATATCTAGAGCATACATGGAGATGATTCAAAAAGCATAATCTTCAAAGGATGCCTCATCTTGTGGAGGCACATCAACTAAAAGTAGATTGGCATTTTTTGTCTTTGAAGTTGCTTCCTTTTTGGCAAGCATTATCTTGGCAATCTTCAACAAGGAAGCCATGTTGGCATTCTGTTCCTTTGTAGCATAACAAGACATTGCTTTATGATTTGGCCTTTCACATATTTTGCATAGGCAAGCCATGAGAGGGTCTAACCCAGGTATTGGGCAGTGTCTTCTCTCTTACAAGGTTAGAAAAATAATTGAAAAGCTTCAAGGTATAAGCATTTAATGCAAAGACTTGTGACCAAATTTCATACTACAAATCAATGATGCTTTCACTTACATGCTTCACAGAGGTGGCTAAATGAAAGCTTTCCAAGAAAATCCAAGTGTAGCAACTCAAAGCAAAGCTGTAGCCATAGTTGTACTGATACTTTTCAAAACTTCAAAAACTTAGAAATGCTAAAGTAGCATTTAATGTAGCATCACATTCACAATCTTGTCAAAACTGTCAAAAACAGAGGCCTGAACTTGGAGGGCTTATATCTCACTCTCCAAAGCAAAGAAAAAGGGGCTTTTTGAGGCAAAAGAAAGCTCATATATCAGAGAGAATCCACTGAGGAGGAGAGGCACAAATCCATGTCAGGTCACCATAGCTCGCTTTTTCAAAATCAACTGGTTTTTCTCTACTTTCTCCTTGAATATGCAGCCATTGCTGCTCAGATTTCAGCACAAGATAGCCCAAGGATGGAGAAGCTTTCCCTTAAAGGGATTAGAGAAAGATGAAACAGTCTCAGAGAAATTGCAGGAAAGAGATTTGACAATCTGTGCAAAATGGCGACTAGCAGAGATGAAGATGCTTCAATTCCTTGCTGCCAAAGGTTCACCCCTTTGAGAGGTATCTCCAGCAGGAAGGGCTTGGAAAAAGGCAGAGAACTGAGGGAGAACAAGCTTTAGAAAGATTTGGGAAGAAACAGGGGAAATGGTGAAGATGAAGGAGAAGAAGAAGAAGATGATGATGTGGCAAAAATGGGCTCAAGGGGGATCAAAGGGCTCTGATACCATGTTGGTAAACTGAAAAGAAAGCATGGAGTGAAGAAAAACTCAGAATTCTTGCTTATGGAATGAAGAAAGATGAGGTCCTTAAGTAGACACCTCTTACATGATCACTGACATCACTGATGACTTCAGAGCTCCACAATCATCTCCTCAATTTGCTCCTAGATTCTCTCAATCATCCTATGTGGCTTCTGCCACCACCTAACTATGTTTATGGGCTCCTAACTGTGCCTCTAGCATACACACATAGAAACCAAGGTGTGCCTGAGGCATACACCTTGAGATATCCCAATAGCAAGAAACAGCCTATAGTTGCCTTGTCAAGTATAGAGGCTGAGTACAGGGGTGCAGCAATGGCTGCATGTGAGGTAGCTTGGTTGCATAAGCTACTTTATGATATACATCGGTCTATAGATGGGCCAGTTGTCATTTATTATGACAACATGAGTAGTATACACTTGGCAAATAACCCAGTCTATCATGCTAGAACAAAGCACATTGAGGTGCATTATCACTATGTGTGAGAGAAGGTTTTACTAGGTCTTATTGATCTAGTTTATGTCAACACAAAGGATCAGGTAGCTGACATATTCATGAAGGCATTGGGTGCAGAGAAGCTATGCAAGTTCAGAGACTTGCTTGGTGTGCAGGAATTAGGATTGAGCTTGAGGGGGAGTGTTGAGATATCGAGCTCCACTCGTGATATGCTAGGGTGACCGTTGTGCATTTATGTCACCGACTTGTTAGTTGCAGATGTGGTTGGTACACCACCCATGAATAATAGCTGGATGATAGCTATCCTTATGTACTCTAGTTTGTGGCTCAGTTAGTATGCCACCTTAGTTAGATGAGTTTGGTTTGAGACCCACATATAGGGTTCTTCTATTTCTTTGTATTAGAGTTCTTTTGGCTTTCACAACTAAGAAGAGGAAAACTGTTTTCAGCCTCCACCTGAGGTAGTCGATAGAGCGAGCGAGGAAAAGCGAGCGGGCCCAAAAAAGCGAGCGAGCTTTTCCACAATTTCCTTATCGAGGTATTCAACATAGCTTTGTGGAAACCACTATTTAGGAAAATTGTCGAAAATAAAACTTATGTTACTATGTGTAACTATACCAATATTGCGAATTATAGTCTACCTCAACTTCCAATTGGAGCCATACTCACATTATGCAACAATAGTATGTGGTTTGAAAGAAACCGAATTCCCACTCCAAAGCGGATTCCATTACTAATACAACAATTCTTTTGCATTTGAAATGGGTCTTATTATCAAACTCCTTCAATAATCAAAACAAATGCGTTGCTTGATATGTTGAACTTAGTAACATAAACATCACTTCACCCATATGTGGGGAAAAAAAACTTTCTGTAGACTTCATAGCATGGGATTGCATCAACACTTATGACATTCAAAATGGTTCTTCTTATTAAAAGTGTTATCAACCATGAAAGAAAATGTTTAAAAATAGTTCACCCATATGTTGAAAAACCCAAGTGTCATTTATGACATTCAAAATTGTTCTTGCAACCATCCTGTAGTTCCTAGAGATTTTGCCCATACTTCCAACCCCTTCCCTTCAACCACTAAGAGGTATCTAATAGTTTTATAGAACACTTGAGATATCATCACCTCCTAATACAAAACCATTATTACCATTTGTAGAACACTTGAGATATCATCACCTCTTAATACAAGACCATTCTTACTATTTGTAGAACACTTGAGATATCATCACTCCTTCCCTTCAGCCACTAAGAGGTACCTAATACTTTTGTAGAACACTTGAACCATTCTTACTATTTGTAGAACACTTGAGATATCATCACCTTTTAATACAAAACCATTCTTACGGTTTGTATAACACTTGAGATATCATCACCTCTTAATATAAGACCATTCTTAGTATTTGTAGATCACTTTAGATATCATCGTCTCTTAATACAAGACCATTCTTACTATTTGAGAGATTAATGGATTAAAGGTTTGAAGCTCATAGGAGACGAAGGAAGAGAAAGTCAGTTTCGACATGAGGACAATAAAACTAATTGGAATATTTTGACTTATGTATTATACCTTTTTGAAGACTATGAATTTAAGTCAGTTTCAACATTAGGATGATAAAACTAATTAGAATATTTTGACTTATGTATTATATATTTTTGAAGACTATGAATTTTAATGAGGAGAGGCATGCACACTACTTAGTAAATACACTAGTACTACTACTAGCCTACGACTATTAAGTGTAGTAGCACCAGTGTGATTTTGAGCCTCGTATCAGCCTTTTGATAATTTTCTTTCATCTTTAGTGCAATAGAAATTATTCCTTCTATCAGAAGAATCTTGCCAAATTTATTCAAAGTGATGATTTTGTAGTCTATAGCCACTATCCTCTGACTCTCAAAAATATATTAAATGTGAGCACCCATTTATCTTGTTTGATCAACCCTAGACTATGCTGCGATAGGACATTACTAGAACAAAAAAAAAAGAATTGATATGGCGATGTTCGGTGTGAAATAACCAAATTAAGGATTTAATAAGAAAGAAAAAAATCAGAATCAATAGGCTATTCAATGGCTCAAATCTGCATAGAAATTATAATGTGCCTCCCAACTCTTATGCATTCCAGCTCCTCATGTTTGACAAGAATGCAAACAATAATGAAATCACATTATCTTTAGTTTCAAAGAAAGCAAAGCACCAAAAATAAATGCAAACGTATTGGATGACGAATAAATAGGTATAGATATAGATAGACCTATATATATGCATTCATAGATATAATGATGATTAAAGTTGGACGGTATAATAATATTATGTGTACTATCATTGGGATTAGGACTACTATTGGTAATATTGTATGTAGTAGTAGGAGAACTACCATTAAGGAACACTCAAATAAAATTACTAATGGTGGTGATAAAACTACCACTAGTAGTTTGGTAATTACCCCTAACATCTACAACAAATATTTGATGGGTAGCTAGTATTAGGTCAGAAGGCCCCAATTGTGCTATAATAATGGACCAAAAAAGGGAGTGCTATAGCATCACCTAAGGGTCACTTTTTATCCATGAAAGAAGCAAGTCGGTGCAACCTAGGTCATACAGATCTAGGTCATGTGGAGTGGTTCGCGTCTCTTTCCTTGACAAAAAAGTTACACTACCTTTGATAGTAACTACAAAGATTGCTGCCATAGTGCCGTAGAGTAGCCCCTAGGTTGCACCATCATCCCTTTTTGCTTTTGAGCCATTAAGTTTGATCCACTGATTTTATGTAGAATTATTCTACTATATGTTCACATGTCCTTAATAGGATCTTGATATAATCCCTTCCATTGTAAGTACTTTTACTTCAAGTTTCACATATCCTTAACAAACCACTAGGCTTCAACACAAATTCATTCTTATGATTCAAGCCTTAAACTCAAACACCCTTGTAAAAGGGATAATGTATTAAAGCTACATTCAATCCATCAAATCTTTTGAATAACAGTTCTATTGAAAAT